>NW_027526295.1:92563606-93163606 GCF_048455015.1 Haemaphysalis longicornis
TTTTTCCTCCATGATCTAGGGGTTTCTCATCCGGGACAGTGTGAATTCTGCACATTGCTCAACGTAATGTGTTATGTTTTGGCCCCTCACTTAGTTCGTACGTCTGCGTTGCCTCCGCTTGTAACTGCCACATTTTTTTCCTTTCACGCAGCTGCAGAAACGCGAACTTCGGGCCGCCTAAAGCACGCTTTGTGTTCTACCGTTTTGTATGGCAAAATGGGTGGGGTGGGGGTAGAGGGGTGGGGGGGCTTAGCTCATGTACCGTTATTGGGTTGCTGTATTTCAGTATTGTGTTTATTATCAGTCACTTCCACCCTCACTTTTCATTACTGGCGTTATACACTATAAATCACTTTTAGTCGCATCACATACACCCCAGAAGTGTTAGCTTATATCCTGGCATTCATTTTAACATACAATAATTGAAACGGCATTCTTTCGTTACTCCTGGCTTCGTGCCAAAGAACTCAAACACACACACACACATCGGGCATAGAACACAGGCACGCCTATTGCTTGTCACGCGAGCGAGTACTGGAGAGAAGGGGAGAACAGAGTTTAGCTTGTTTATGCAAATATCTCACTCTACCAGAATAGAAGAGCTAGGCAGATCTCCAACAGAGAGTGGAAATAATTGAATGAACTTGGCTTTAACGCTGCTTCACTACCTTACCGCAGACGGAGACATGCCTAAAAGCACTTAAAAACATCAACATAAACACGTGAAACGGTTGACCGACTATTCACAGGTCATTTGCAAGCATTTTTGTATAATCTTATTTCAAGCGCGTGTGTAGTAGCGGTGACTGTAACAATCGAGATGTCATTGTAACATAACAAGGTTCCAATGCTTTGCTAATCTTTTGTGTGTTTGTTATTTTATATTTTGAACACTCCAGCAGTGGAGGCGTTTTTGAAGTGTAGACTTGTTGTATTATTTTTAACCTTCTTTATTGTACCAATATCTCGCCTTTCTGCTCTTTGCTTTATGGTTTGTGTATTAATAATCATGGTGTCATTTTAGGTCTCACCTAAGAACCATTGAATTGCTATTTGATTCTTCCGATTATTTTCAAGATATTGGTAATGTAGGTTTTGTAGATTGTTGGAGCACTCCCTTCTTTTGCCTGCCCTGTGTTCTGATATTTGCGGATGTTGATCGTATCCCTTACAGCCCTGGTGTCGTCATTTAACGATGTTATAGAAAACATAATCCAGCGTGTCGAGAACAAAGCCAAAACTGCTGGGGTTTTGGGGACGAGTTCGTCCTGGACGCTACTTGCGAGAGACATCACCATTTTTCCCTTATCCCGAATCTGAGCGCTATGAAAAAGAAAAGCTCAAGTGGACACAGAATATGGCTACGGGGCGGCTACAAAAACAAAAATCATGGTTGTGAAAATGCCCCTTAATCTGTTATTACTTGCACAACCAACTTCATTTTTTGTGTGTAGGCTAATGAAATCGTAACTTTTAAGAAAACATAAAAATGGGTGTTTATAAACAATAACTTATTATTATTTAATAGCCTATTCAATGGCCATGACTGAAAATAATAAATAACTGCAGCACAACCGTATTTTTTGTTTGTATGCTTATAAGGTCGAAAACTTTACAAAAGCACAAAAAAAAATCTTTTGCATGGAAAAAAAACTTCCACCGCTGTAAAGGATATCCCTCATGTGCAGTGTTTTACGAAATTCATTCGAACCCTTTAAAACTTTTTCCTGAGAGAACCGCTGCTCGGTTCGGGTAGAACCTTCACACGAAGGTCGCAATTCCTGGTCTATTGTATTTGACACCGGAAATCACGACAGTACTTACCTGTTTATTCTCCAAATAAATAAAAAAGATTTTCACCTATGCGATAATGGCGGCAGATTTGGTTGTGCGAGACAATGCAAGCTGACCTTGGAACGACAGCGCCCCCTGAAAAGGACGATAGAGATTCATGGCAGGAAGGAGCCAAGTGAGATAGCAGACGATTGCAAAATCTGCTTTGTCTCTAGTTTACGATGATCACAAATAATAGTTGCATAATCGCTGATAATAATCATAACAAAATATAACCACGGTTTATCATTGCCAATAAAGCAATCCTAAGTTTCGTTGGATTGGCTTCTTCATCTGCTTTCATGTTTTCTTGTCCTATACTACCTCATTTGGCTTCTCCCTACAGTGGAAGCCAAATGAGGTAGCTGACGATCAGAAAACCTGCTTTCACATTTTCTGATCGTCTGCTATCCCATTTGGCACCTTCCTGCAGTGGAAGATGCGTATCTTCCTGTCGTTCGTTTCGCTTGGTATTACCCAGGTGGCGCCGTCGTTCCAAGATCATCTTGCACTGGCTCGCACGCCCAAATCGGCCGCATTGTCGAATAGACGACAATCGTTTTTTTTATTTTCAGAATAAAAAGGTAAGCACCGTCGTTGTCCACTGTGTCAAAAAAAAACCACCAACCAACATGCGACCTTCGTGTGAATTTTGAGCGTGAATCGAGCAGCCGTTCGCTCAGAAAAAATTTAAATTGTTCTAATTATCGTTGTAGCACCCTGTATGTTTATTTTCTCAGTATTTTTAACACGAAAGTGTTTAATGCGGGGGTGCACAAACCTCACCAACGTCATATCCGTCCCGGAAATGACATCACCAGCAAAAAGTTCAATTGGCGCGGAGGCGCTAGCTTTCGAGCACACGATCAGTCAGGCCGCAACGGGAGGTGTGCAACGCTCTACCGACTCGGCCATGAAGTTACGGCCGGTTCGCTGTACGAAGGCGCCTTATGTCCTTCCCTTTAACTTGTCCATTCAGATGGTGCTGCCGTCTAGGAGAGGTGAAGCGAAGTATTGCGTCATGACGCTAATGAGCCTCGAAAGATGGCACCTCGAAAGGGCAGCGAAAAGCAGCGGAAGCTGCTGTATTTATCCGTCCGACGCCCATGTGGAACGCCGCCGCCGCGTTCCACAAGCTCCAGTCGTCGCAACGCAAGCGTATGGCGTATGCACCACGAAGTAGGACCAATGTGGTCACACCTTTGCCTAAGCGACCTGCCAGCAGGACGCCGCTCACCAAGCACACCCACAAGTCTGCTGCCGACCCGCAAATCATACTCCTTTCGCTGTAGCGTACTGTGACTTCACCAAATCATTCGCTGACAACCAGTTGGGTTTCGTTCGCACAGTTTTTGAGCGCCTGGGGTGTCAATCAGATTTACACAATGCACCGGCGCGTGTAATGTGCTGTCTAATGTTGATGCGTCTAACGGTACCACACCGATGAAATATAAATAGCGATGTGCAGGTTGATATCGATGCACCATAAATATTCAAATGCTCCTGTGAAGGCTCATTTCACTTTCGTGTTTGACCGATTCCTATGAAAGAAGGATCAACCACATTTTCTTGTTCTTTCCGTTCCTACTCATGACCTTTTAAAAAGAGTGCCCGTGTCCCTGGCAAAAGACAATTTAAAAATCAAATCCTCATTCCTGTTGTCAAAATGCTTCCGGTGTTTTTCGAATGACAGCAAGAATGCGAGGAGGATATTCTATGCCGTGGTGGGAATGTCAAGAAAACACAAAATGAAAGCCGGTCTCAGCCACTCAAACCAATCTGGATTGCTAAAGCATCACTGGTACCGTGACATGCGATACATGTGCATTTCCCGGCCGACACTGAGCAACCAAGGTGTCGGGGTCCAAATGAAGCCATGCCCCACCATGCACAAACTATTCACATATTTTTGTGGTTATTGGGTTATTTCAACTCGACGAGTACCCTTCACGCCACGCTGTATAGTCATATAGCGCTGATACATTTCTGAACTCGAAATATTCATCATCATAATCATCATCACCCCCTGCCCACTTTGTCCACAGCAGAATGTGTTGAGAAAGATATTAATACTACCTTTGTCGCTTACTTGAACAGGCATGCACACTTCAGCAGGTTACGTCCACGTTCCCAGTCTACGATTAGTTCGCTGGCGGTGTTGCTCCCGCAGTGCTGTTCTTGTGACGCGAACCTTATTTTGCGCTGCGTGGAAACCCTTTCACACCTAGAAGTACGCGGCACGTAAGTAATCGCGGGATGTTCCCAAAGTGGCACCGAAGGTCATACAGTCAGCTATTTCGCGCGTAAATCAGATATCGACATTTTGTTCTCACCTCTTCCTTTTTAGGCATCAGCCGTCGAGGATGTTTCACCTTCCACTGCGGCCACTGAACACGTTTGAGAACGTTCTCTGAAATCTTCAGCTGGTAAGGGCTCCTAATTACCTTATTTACTACGCCTTCTTTTTCAATCGTAGACCTCGAATGTTCACCAACTGAACCACGCTCGCTTACGCTGAAGTATGGTAAAAGACTGCACGGCCAGCTGTGTTTCCCTTTAATGACTGTCACGAGGAGCAGTGAAATCTGTCAGATATTTCTCCACAATGTGACATTTGTGATAATGCTCAGCCTGCGTTGTTCTCGGAGCTGCCTTTGCCACTGCTGCGCTCCTCGCACTGGCAGATGTCGCGCTGTTACGGAACATTCACAGCATCCATGACTCAAAAACACTTGTGTACGGGATGCTGGAAAGCTCGTTTCGCGCGGCCAAGAATCTCTTCTATTTTAACAGCAGATATTTTGAGGCATTTACTTCAGCCATCGAGTATTACTCCTGAGCTAATCTCAGCGGAGCGCAAGGGAGTGCGCATCTCGTGAGGAGCTCCAGGCGTCATCCAGGTTTTCGCATAGGCTTGCGCCACGAGAGGAGCTCGCACAAATCACAAACCAAAATTGCCGAGCAGACGTAATCGGTGCCTAAAGAGCTGCGCGCGGCATCGGTCAGTGGACCTTCAAGAACACTCTGCCCAATGTTCGTAGCGTCATCTTCTTACGCCATTCTTCCAGGATTTAACGTGCTTTTGCGCCTCAAGTGGGGAGGAGCACAGATCCCGAGTTTGTTCGCGCTTTAGACAAGAGTTCACAATGGTGGTTTCCGCCGGTTCTAGTGCGTGCTAACGCAATCCACTTTGAGAAGGATGTGAAATTCTCCGGAGAAAACTATCCGGACTGCCAGTCATGGAGAACTTCAGGCGCAAGTTCGCAACTCTAAGTCAGGTGCAACAGCCGGATCTCTGAATAAAACAGAGAGGCCCCAAGCTAAGCCGTTTCTCAAGCATTGTACAACTGGTGCAAGCTGCGTCGTTTTATTTATATTAAACTAGCGGTAGTACCCGGCGGTGCCCGGGTGGGCCATTGTATTAAGGACAGCAATTGGGATTTGTTAGTCGCCATATTAGGATACTTCATAGGGAAGTGGTACACACTCGGGAGCGCCTGACTGCTGTCAGTATATAGGCTCCTACTTCAGGGGCGTCGTGGTAATGTGAAACGACTGGTACTCTCGCTAAACAAATTGCACCAAGATGGCACGTTTGAGTGAATGAGTCAGTGAATGAAAAAGGTTTTATTGAGCCGGCGAAGTGGGAGTGGTTCCCAATTTCAGAAAGCATTGTGATAAGTGGTCAGCCTTCGCTCTCGAGGAAGTATTGTCTGGACATCCAGATCGCTGTTAGTAACCAGGTGCTCCCACAGCTCAAGGTTTGGAAAAGTGGAAGGAATAAGGAGGAGCTTGGTTTGCTTTCGCTCTTAATATGATATGAGGAAGAGTGCCAGGTTGCAACCACAACTTGAATTCGGCAGGAGCTTGTGCTGGGAACACATGATTGAGGCCGGCTGGGTGAGGGGTATTCTTCCTCGTAGGTAGTGCTATCTCAGAAGATATGAACGATGCTCATCGGGACAGTTTTATCATAAGTAACATGGGCTTCTAATGGGAGGCGCGAGGTTGCAGGAAGTCCCAGCAGATGTCGAGAGCTAACATTGCGCTTTTTAGTGGTACAACTTCTCTTTTACATTCATGATATATGACACCTTCTCCTACGGGAGACGCGTAGTTGCCGAAGGTGTGAACAGATAGTGACCGCTAAGCGAACGCGGGAAAACTCAACTGAATTTTACGTCCTAAAGGATGCAGATTAAAACTTCTCGCTGGCCTTCTAATCCGCATCTTAGGACAAAATCCTGAAAGTAGTTTTCCGGCAATTAAATGAGCAGCATTTTGGGAGATAGCAACTGGCTGGGTGATTATTTGTGAAAGCGTAAAAACACAGTCTTTTACCTAAATCCCGCTTGCCTTTATTGGGAGGGTGTCATTGAAAAATGTTTTATAACAGTGTTGAGATAAGTCAGTAAGTTGCCTATCTCAACAAAAAACAGTTTGATAGCTCCGATGGCGGGCGGTAAAAAATGTAATAAACAATTTTAGTGTTTTTCACTCTCTCCATGATGGAATTTTTAAAACTTTAAGAAATATTCACCTCAAACACCATAATCAGAACATGCTTTCGCAATCTGTAGCCGTTTGAAAGAGCAGTTTGGCTAGACTTGTACATAACTTGTCAAGCCTGTTCGGCTCATCAGCCGTGTCATTTGTAAAAAACAATTTGACCCTTCTAGCGGCGTCGCAGAGCAACATCCTCAAAAACGGTTCTGTGCATTTGTATGAGTAACATATTCTAGCAAAAATCAGTTGGATGACTGAATAGCTGAAAGATTTATCTGAGAATCTTTAGGAACACCGATTTTTTCCGGAATGCGGAATCACCTTGCTGGTGTAGAAATCCAAAAACTACTTTTAAGTTATTCCGAAGGGCTACATATACAAGCAAAAAGCGCTTCGATATGTGAATGGGTGACCGAGAAAAGCACGAATTCGCGAAACCAAAATTTCGCCCTTTTCTTCGGTTCAGAGGGCAATTTCTGGAAAACCCTCCTTAATAAGCACCTACTCAATGACGCAAATAAACTCGTGAAATTTCAAGTATCCAGGTCTAACAGTTTTGGCTGGGTGTTGATAAGCCAGTCAGTCAGTCAGTCGGGCACTTCTTTTTAAAGGTATAGATGACACCTTCTCCTACGCGAGCGTAGTTGCCGAAGGTGTCAACAGATGGTGACCGCTAAGCGAACGCAGGAAAACTCAACTGAATTTTACGTCCAAAAAAAATGCAGAATAAAAATCTCGCTGGCCTTCTAATCCGCCTCTTTGGACAAAATCCTGAAAGTGGTTTTCAGGCAATTAAATGGGCAGAATTTTCAAGAAAAAGAGAATGGGAGATAGCAACTGGCTGGGTGATTATTTGTGAAAGCGTAAAAACAGAGTGTTTTCCCGAAATCCCGCTTGCCTCTGTTGGAGGGTGTCATTGAAAAATTTTTATAACAATGTTGAGATAAGCAAGTTGCCTATCCCAAAAAATACCAGTTCGATATCTCCCATGGCGGGCGGTTAAAAAATTAATATGTGAAAAATTATTTTACTGCTTTTCACTCTCTGAATGGTGAAGGTTTTAAAATTTTAAGAAATATTGACCTCCAACCGTAATCAGAAAGTGCCCTTGCAATCTGTAGCCGTATGAAAGAGCCGTTTGGCTAGACGTGCACATAACCAGTCACGTCTGTTCGGCTCATCAGCCGTGTCATTTGTAAAGAACAATTTGACACTTTTAGCGGCGTCGCGGAGCTAAATCCTTACAAACGGTTCTGTGCATTTGTATGAGCAACATATTTTAGCAAAATTCAGTTGGATGACTGAATCGCTGAAAGATTTATTTGAGAATCTTTAGGAACACCATTTTATTTCCGGAATGCTGAATCACCTCGCTGGTGTAGGTTAGGGCGAAATCCAAAAACTACTTTTTAGGTGTTCTTAAGGGCTACTTATACCAGCAAAAAGCGCTTCGATATGTGAATGGGTGACCGAGAAAAGCACGAATTCGCGAAACCACAATTTCGCCCTTTTCTTCAGTTCGGAGGGCAATTTCTGGAAAACCCGCCTTAGTGAGGACCTACTCAATGACGCAAATAAACTCGTGAAATTTCAAGTCTCTAGGTTTAACAGTTTTGCCTGGACGTTGATGAGTCGGTCAGTCAGTCAGTCGGGCACTTCTTTTTAAAGGTATAGATGACACCTCCTACGAGAGCGTAGTTGCCGAAGGTGTGAACAGAAGGCGACCGCTAAGCAAACGTGGCAAAACTCAACTGAATTTTACGTCTAAAAGGATGAAGAATAAAAAATCTCGCCGGCCTTCTAATCCGCATCTAAGGACAAAATCCTGATAGTGGTTTTCAGGCAAATAAATGGGTACCATTCTCAAGAAAAACCGAATGGGAGATGGCAACTGGCTGGGTGATTATTTGTGAAAGCGTAAAAACGCAGTGTTATCCCGAAATCTCGCTTGCCTTTATTGGGAGGGTGTCATTGAAAAATGTTTTATAACAGTGTTGAGATAAGTGAGTAAGTTGCATACCTAAAGAAACCAGTTCGATATCTCCGATGGCGGGCGGTAAAAAAATTATTATGTGAAAAACAATTTTACTGCTTTTCACTCTCTCCATGGTGGAATTTTTAAAATTTTAAGAAATATTGACCTCCAACACCGTAATGAGAACGTGCCCTTGAAATCTGTAGCCGTATGAAAGAGCCGTTTGGCTAGACGTGTACATAACCTGTCAGGCCTGTTTGGCTCATCAGCCGTGTCATTTGTAAAAAACAATTTGACCCTTTTAGCGGCGTCGCAGAGCGAAATCCTTAAAAACGGTTCTGTGCATTTGTATGAGTAACATGTTCTAGCAAAAATGAGTAGGATGACTGAATCGCTGAAAGATGTTTTTGAGAATCTATAGGAACACGGTTTTTTTCCAGAATGCGGAATCACCTCGCCGGTTTAGGTTAGGACTAAATACAAAAACTACTTTTTAGGTATTCTTAAGGGCTACTTATACCAGCAAAAAGCGATTCGATATGTGAATGGGTGACCGAGAAAAGCACGAATTCGCGAAACCACAATTTCGCCCTTTTCTTCGGTTCGGAGGGGAATTTCTGGTAAACCCGCCTTAGTGAGGACCTACTCAATGACGCAAATAAACTCGTGAAATTTCAAGTCTCTAGGTTTAACAGTTTTGCCTGGACGTTGATGAGTCGGTCAGTCAGTCAGTCGGGCACTTCTTTTTAAAGCTATAGATGACACCTCCTACGGGAGCGTAGTTGCCGAAGGTGTGAACAGATGGCGACCGCTAAGCAAACGTGGGAAAACTCAACTGAATTTTACGTCTAAAAGGATGAAGAATAAAAAATCTCGCCGGCCTTCTAATCCGCATCTAAGGACAAAATCCTGATAGTGGTTTTCAGGCAAATAAATGGGTACCATTCTCAAGAAAAACCGAATGGGAGATGGCAACTGGCTGGGTGATTATTTGTGAAAGCGTAAAAACGCAGTGTTATCCCGAAATCTCGCTTGCCTTTATTGGAAGGGTGTCATTGAAAAATGATTTATAAGAGTGTTGAGATAAGTGAGTAAGTTGCATACCTAAAGAAACCAGTTCGATATCTCCGATGGCGGGCGGTAAAAAAATTAATATGTGAAAAACAATTTTACTGCTTTTCAATCTCTCCGTGGTGGAATTTTTAAAATTTTAAGAAATATTGACCTCCAACACCGTAATGAGAACGTGCCCTTGAAATCTGTAGCCGTATGAAACAGCCGTTTGGCTAGACGTGTACATAACCTGTCAGGCCTGTTTGGCTCATCAGCCGTGTCATTTGTAAAAAACAATTTGACCCTTTTACGGGGTCGCAGAGCGAAATCCTTAAAAACGGTTCTGTGCATTTGTATGAGTAATATGTTATAGCAAAAATCAGTAGGATGACTGAATCGCTGAAAGATTTATTTGAGAATCTATAGGAACACCGTTGTTTTCCAGAATGCGGAATCACCTCGCTGGTGTAGGTTATGGCTAAATACAAAAACTGCTTTTAAGTATTCTTAAGGGCTACTTATACCAGCAAAAAGCGATTCGATATGTGAATGGGTGACCGAGAAAAGCACGAATTCGCGAAACCACAATTTCGCCCTTTTCTTCGGTTCGGAGGGTTTTCTGGAAACCCCGCCTTAGTGATCACCTACTCAAGGACGCAAATAAACTCGTAAAATTTCAAGTCTCAAGTTTTAACAGTTTTGGCTGGGCATTGATGAGTCAGTCAGTCAGAAAGTCGGGCACTTTTTTTATAGGAATAGATGACACCTCCTCCTACGGGAGACGCGTAGTTGCCTAAGGTGTCAACAGATGGCGACCGCTAAGCGAACGCGGGAAAACTCAACTGACTTTTACGTCCAAAAGAATGCAGATTAAAAAATCTCGCTGGCCTTCTAATCCGAATCTTAGGACAAAATCCTGAAAGTAGTTTTCAGGCAAATAAATCGGCAGCATGTTCAAGAAAAAATAAATAGGAGAAAGCTACTGGCTGGGTGATTATTTTTGAAAGCGTAAAAACAGAGTGTTTTCCCGAAATCCCGCTTGCCTCTACTGGTAGGGTGTCATTGAAAGCTGTTTTAAAACAGTGTTTAGATTAGTGAGTAAGTTGCCTATCTCAACAAAAAACAGTTTGATATCTCCGATGGCGGGCGGTAAAAAAATGTGATAAACAATTTTAGTGCTTTTCACTCTCTCGATGGTGGAATTTTTAAAACTTTAAGAAATATTGACCTCCAACACCGTAATCAGAACATGCCTTCGCAATCTGTAGCCGTTTGAAAGAGCAGCTTGGCTAGACGTGTACATAACCTGTCAGGCCTGTTCGGTATAACAGCCGTGTCATTTGTAAAAAACAATTTGACCCTTTTAGCGGCGTCGCAGAGCGAAATCCTTAAAAACTGTTCTGTGCAATTGTATGAGTAACATATTCTAGCAAAAATCAGTTGTATGAATGATTCGCTGAAAGATTTATTTGAGAATCTTTAGGAACACCGATTTTTTCCGGAATGCGGAATCACCTTGCTGGTGTAGAAATCCAAAAACTACTTTTTAGGTATTCCTAAGGGCTACTTATACCAGCAAAAAGCGCTTCGATATGTGAACGGGTGACAGAGAAAAGCACGAATTCGCGAAACCACAATTTCGCCCTTTTCTTCTGTTCGGAGGGCAATTTTTAGAAAACCCGCCTTATTGAGCACCTACTCAGTTACGCAAATAAACTCGTGAAATTTCAAGTCTCAAGGTCTAACAGTTTTGGATGGGCGTTGATGAGTCAATCAGTCAGTCAGTCGGGCACTTCTTTTTATAAGTATAGATGACACCTGCTCCTACGGAGACGCGTAGTTGCCGAAGGTGTCAACAGATGGCGACCGCTAAGCGAGCGCGGGATAGTTCAACTGAGTTTTACGTCCAAAAGGATGTAGATTAAAAAATCTCGCAGTCCTTCAAATCCGCATCCTAGGACAAAATCCTGAAAGTAGTTTTCAGGTAATAAATGGGCAGCATGTTCAAGAAAAAAAAAGGGAGATAGCTACTGGTTGGCTGTTAATTTTTGAAAGCCTAAAAACACAGTGTTTTCCGGAAATCCCACTTGCCTCTATTGGCATGGCGTCATAAAAAATTGTTTTATAACAGTGTTGAGATAAGTGAATAAGTGAGTAAGTTGCCTATCTAAAAAAACCAGTTCGTTATCTCCGATGGCGGGAGGTAAAAAAATTAAGATGTGAAAAACAATTTTACTGCTTTTCACTCTCTCCACGGTAGAATTTTTAAAATTTTAAGAAATATTACCCTCCAACACAGTATTCAGAACGTGCCCTTGCGATTTGTAGCCGTTTGAAAGAGCAGTTTGGCTAGACGTGTACATAACCTGTCACGCCTGTTCGGCTCATCAGCCGTGTCATTTGTAAAAAAGAATTTGACCCTTTTAGCGGCGTCGCAGAGCGAAACCCTTAAAAACGGTTCTGTGAATTTGTATGAGTAACATATTCAAGCAAAAATCAGTTGCATGACTGAATCGCTGAAAGATTTATTTGAGAATCTTTAAGAACACCGTTTTATTTCCGGAATGCGGATCACCTCGCTGGTGTAGGTTAGCGCGAAATCCAAAAACCACTTTTTAGGTATTCTTAAAGGCCAACTGCACTCAAAATTTTTTTTTGTCCAAATAAGTAGTCTATGCTCTTAAAATCACCATGGTGAAATCCTTAGCTTCGTAATCACAAAGAGCACTAGGTACCGCCGTTCAAAGTACCTCCGAGCAGACGACGTTTGCACCTGGCGGAGAGTCGCCGTAACAAGTTCCGAGCGGCCTGTGACGGAGGTTGGGGAATCTGTCCCGTGAAGCTCGCGCTTCTCCGGCGACTTGCAGGGCGCTCCGCCGGGCGCAATGATGCGTTCGCCCGGGGTTTCTCTGCTACACCAGCGCGCTGCACCGGCGTCGCCATCAAATGTTTAAACTAACCGCATAGGCAGTAATATCCCCCATTTTTCTCAATGCAAAAAAAAAAATGATTAGAAGCCTAAACCTATTCAGGCGCTTGCGAACGTGTTGGAGTTAGCAAAACTCTTTTCACTTGAAAATAATATTTTTACTCAAAGAAAAAAATAGCGCGAAAGGAGCACTTGCCTTACATTTGTCATTCCTATTGCATTTCCCACAGAAAAAAAAAGATCTACTATAGGTTATTGACCACGTGCACTTTCGCGTCCAATATTGGCCTCAGCGCCAACTCTATCCTTTAGACATTTCCATAAGTTTTACGACCCAAATAGAGTTCTTGTACACGCGGCTATAAACATTTGTGCGACTTTTGTCTCGCTAGCTAAGTGAACCAAAATCAGCCTTTCTTGCAGTAACAAATACACCCGCACAAATATTGGCCATCGTATTTGGGAAGTGCGAAAACTAAACTGCTCCTCTCCTAAACAATAGATTATATTTTTGTTCGATTCCCAAGTGAAGTATTTACTTTGAGCGTTAGATTTAGTTTATTTGAAAGTAAAACGTTTTCAACAGTACCTGTCTCTGGTTAAAGTAGAAAACAGTGGTAGATATGAAGTGTTTTCGTGTTTTAGTGCGTCATTCAGCTCTGGAGGCGGGCTTATAGTTTCAGATCCCTTTTATAATTCGATTCTCGATGTGCACACAGGGCAAAAAATACTGGCCGATATTCACGAAGCTGTTTGTATGTAATGTATAGTAGAAATAGAGATTTATCTCCGCCCGCGTGCGATTTGTTCCCTTCAGAGAGGGCGACGTGATAGCCGAGGGGTCGGCTATATTAAAAGCTGCTTTTCGATATCGTATACGAGCAAATAGCTTTGTAAATCAGGGTCCGTTTTTTACTTGCAATGCCAAAAATTGCCATTCCGGCAGTTATTATGATGGAAAAAATTACTGTCGGGTGGTCTACTTCATCTCGATTGATAGCAACGGGATGCCGGAATTGCGCCCAACTCCATTATCATGGGCAAACGTTAGTGGAAGTTCTTCTGTGGAAATAAAAAAGCGAAACGCGGCGCTACCACGCGCATTTGAAGGCGGCTCTGAGCGGCCGCCGGCTCTGGCGCGGTCGCTTCCGTTCCCTCACGTACGTCACGTCCGGCCGCCGCTATGGCCGCCTTTTCTATTCAGTTTCGGTTCCGAAAACGCGAATGTCGCGAGCCGTTTTCGTCGCGCGCGTTGATGTTTGAAGCGCAATATTTTGCATTTCGCGCCCTTTTTATATGAACTGTTAGGTGACATTATTTTTACGTTGTCGAAAATGTGAGTGCAGTTGGCCTTTAAGGGCTACTTATACAAGCAAAAAGCGCCTCGGTATGTGAATGGGTGACCGAAAAGCACTACTTCGCTCTTTCCTTCGGTTTGGAGGGCAATTTCTGGAAAACCCGCCTTAGTGAGAACCTACTCAATGACGCAAATAAACTCATGAAATTTCAAGTCTCTAGGTCTAACAGTTTTTGCTGGGCGTTGATGAGTCAGTCAGTCAGTCAGTCAGTCGGGAACTTCTTTTTATAGGTATAGATGACACCTGCTCCTACGGGAGACGCGTAGTTGCCGAATGTGTCACCAGATGGCGACCACTAAGCGAACGCGGGAAAACTCGACTGAGTTTTGCGTCCAAAAGAATGTAGAATAAAAAATCTCGCTGGGCTTCTAATCCGCATCTTAGGACAAAATCCTGGAAGTGGTTTTCAGGCAATAAAATGGGGAGCATGTTCAAGAAAAAAATAATGGGAGATAGCAACTGGCTGGGTGATTATTTGTGAACGCGTAAAAACACAGTGTTTTCCCGAAATCCCGCTTGCCTCTATTGGGAGGGCGTCATTGAGAAATGTTTTATAACGAGAGTTGAGATAAGAGAGTAAGTTGCCTCTCTCAACAAAAAAACAGTTTGATATCTCCGATGGCAGGCAGTAAAAAAATGTGAAAAACAATGTTACTTCTTTTCCTTCTCCATGGTGGAATTTTTAAAACTTTAAGAAATATTGACCTCCAACACCGTAATCAGAACATGCCTTCGCAATCTGTAGCCGTTTGAAAGAGCAGCTTGGCTAGACGTGTACATAACCTGTCAGGCCTGTTCGGTTCATCAGCCGTGTCATTTGTAAAAAACAATTTGACCCTTTTAGCGGCGTCGCAGACCGAAATCCTTAAAAACTGTTCTGTGCATTTGTATGAGTAACATATGCTAGCAAAAATCAGTTGTATGAATGAATCGCTGAAAGATTTATTTGAGAATCTTTAGGAACACCGATTTTTTCTGGAATGCAGAATCACCTTGCTGATGTAGAAATCCCAAAACTACTTCTTAGGTATTCCTAAGGGCTACTTATACCAGCAAAAAGCGCTTCGATATGTGAACGGGTGACCGAGAAAAGCACGAATTCGCGAAACCACAATTTCGCCCTTTTCTTCTGTTCGGAGGGCAATTTTTGGAAAACCCGCCTTATTGAGCACCTACTCAATTACGCAAACAAACTCGTGAAATTTCAAGTCTCAAGGTCTAACAGTTTTGGCTGCGCGTTGATGAGTCAGTCAGTCAGTCAGTCGGGCACTTCTTTTTATAAGTATAGATGACACCTGCTCCTACGGAGACGCGTAGTTGCCGAAGGTGTCAACAGATGGGGACCGCTAAGCGAGTGCGGGATAGTTCAACGGAGTTTTACGTCCCAAACGATGTAGATTAAAAAATCTCGCAGGCTTTCTAATCCTCATCTTAGGACAAAATACTGAAAGTGTTTTCAGACAAATAAATCGGCAGCATTTTTAAGAAAAAATAATGGGAGATAGCAACTGGCTGGGTGAATATTTATGAAAGTATAAAAACACAGTGTATTCATGAAATCCCGCTTGCCTCTATTGGGAGGGCGTCTTTGAAAAAAGTTTTATAATAGTGTTGAGAGAAGAGAGTAAGTTGCCTATCTAAAAAAAAAAACAGTTCGATATTTTCGATGGCGGGCGGTAAAAAAGTAATATGTGAAAGACAATTTTACTTCTTTTCACTATCTCCATGGTAGAATTTTTAAAATTTTAAGCAATATTGACCTCCAACACCGTAATCAGAACGTGCCCTTGCAATCTGTAGCCGTATGAAAGAGCCGTTTGGCTAGACGTGTACATAACCTATAAAGCCTGTTCGGCTCATCAGCCGTGCCATTTGTAAAAAACAATTGCACCCTTTTAGTGGCGTCGCAGAGCAAAATCCTTAAAAACTGTTCTGTGCATTTGCATGAGTAACATATCCTAGCAAAAATCAGTTGGATGACTGAATCGCTGAAAGATTTTTTGGAGAATCTTTAAGAACACCGTTTTATTTCTGGGATGCGGAATCACCTCGATGGTGTAGGTTAGGGCGAAATCCAAAAACTATATTTAGTATTCTTAAGGGTTACTTATACCAGCAAAAAGCGCTTCGATATGTGAATAGGTGACCGAGAAAAGCACGAATTCGCGAAATCACAATTTCGCCCTTTTCTTCGGTTCGGAGGGCAATTTCTGGAAAACCCGCGGTAGTGAGCACCTACTCAATGACGCAAAGAAACTCGTGAAATTTCAAGTCTCTAGGTCTAACAGTTTTGGCTGGGCGTTGATGAGTCAGTCAGTCAGTCAGTCGGGAACTTCTTTTTATAGGTATAGATGACACCTGCTCCTACGGGAGACGCGTAGTTGCCGAATGTGTCACCAGATGACGACCGCTAAGCGAACGAGGGAAAACTCAACTGAGTTTTACGTCCAAAAGGATGCAAATTAAAAAATCTCGCCGGCCTTCTAATCCGCATCTTTGGACAGAATCCTACAAGTGGTTTTCACGCAGAGAAATGGGCAGCATTTTCAAGAAAAAACGAATGGGAGATAGCACTTGGCTGGGTGATTATTTGTGAAAGCGTAAAAACACAGTGTTTTCCCGAAATCCCGCTTGCCTCTACTGGTAGGGTGTCATTGAAAACTGTTTTATAACAGTGTTTAGATAAGTGTGTAAGGTGGCTATCTCAGCAAAAAACAGTTTGATTTCTGCGATGGCGGGCGGTAAAAAAATGTGAAAAAACTCCCAAGCATTTCCCCGAGGGTGAACATGGTTAAGTGCGAATGCACGGGGTGATGCTATGAGGGGGAGTAAAGTTAAAATCCGTTGGCATTCGCCCGTGAGCGCGCGCGAGCCGACCCACGGAGGTCTGGCAGTTTATCGCTGCATATATAGGGGGGTACGCCGCGCCGAGCGCGCCGAGCCAGGTGGCTGGGAGAGGAGGCGAGCGCAAGGGGAGAGGGACAGAGGCGCACGGGAGCTGCAGCCGAGCGAGGGGGAGAGAAGAGAGTGTGACGTCACGGTGGAGAGAGAGGCGCGCGGCAGCTGCTGGGGAGAGGAGGCGCGCTGTGACGTCATACCATGACGTCACGGCGCGAGGAGCGGTGCGGGGAGCGGCGCGCACCCGCGCAGCCACGGCGAGGAGGCGGAGCGAGCGCTGTCACGTGGTGAAGTGACGTCACCGCGCCGTTGCTACCGACGCTCCTCTCCACTCCACGCCGTTGCTAGGGAGAGGAGGAGTGCGGACGCCGCCGCCGCCGCCGCCACCGCCGGCGGTGGAAGGTTTGGGGTCGCTTATAAAGTGCATTCGCACTTAAAACAATTTTAGTGGTTTTCACTCTCTCCATGGTGGAATTTTTAAAATTTTAAGATATATTGACCTCCAACACCATAATCAGAACATGCCTTCGAAATCTGTAGCCGTTTCAAAGAGCAGTTTGGCTAGACGTGTACATAACCAGTCAGGCCTGTTCGGCTCATCAGCCGTGTCATTTGTAAAAAACAATTTGACCCTTTTAGCGGCGTCGCAGAGCGAAATCCTTAAAAACTGTTCTGTGCATTTGTATGAGTAACATATTCTAGCAAAAATCAGTTGGATGACTAAATCGCTGAAACATTTATTTGAGAATCTTTAGGAACACCGATTTTTTCCGGAATGCGGAATCACCTTGCTGGTGTAGAAATCCAAAAGCTGCTTTTTAGGTATTTGTAAGGGCTACTTATACCAGCAAAAAGCGCTTCGATATGTGAATGGTTGACCGAGAAAAGCACGAATTCGCGACACCACCATTTCGCTCTTTTCTTCGGTTCGGAGGGCAATTTTTGGAAAACCCGCCTTAGTGAGCACCTACTCAATGACGCAAATAAACTCGTGAAATTTCAAGACTCAAGGTCTAACAGTTTTGCTGGGCGTTGATGAGTCAGTCAGTCAGTCAGTCGGGCACTTCTTTTTATAGGTATAGATGACACCTGCTCCTACGGAAGATGCGTAGTTGCCGAAGGTGTAAACAGATGGCGACCGCTAAGCGAACGCCGGAAAACTCAACTGAGTTTTACGTCCAAAAGGATGTAGATTAAAAAATCTCGCAGTCCTTCTAATCCGCATCCTAGGACAAAATCCTGAAAGTGGTTTTCAGGTAATGAAATGGGCAGCATGTTCAAGAAAAAATAATTGGTGATAGCAACTGGCTGGGGGAATATTTGTGCAAGCGTAAAAACACAGTGTTTTCCCGAAATCCCCCTTGCCTCTATTGGGACGACGTCCTTGAAAAAGGTTTCATAACAGTGTTGAGATAAGTGAGTTAGTTTGCCTATCTAAAAAAAACCAGTTCGATATCTCCGATGGCGGGCATAAAAAAATAATATGTGAAAAACAATTTAACTGCTTTTCACTATCTCCATGGTGGAGTTGTTAAAATTTAAAGAAATATTGACCTCCAACACAGTAATCACAACGTGCCCTTCAATCTGTAGCCGTTTAAAAGAGCAGTTTGGCTAGACGTGTACATAGCCTTTCAGGCCTGTTCGGCTCATCAGCCGTGTCATTTGTAAAAAACAAGTTGACCCTTTTAGCGGCGTCGCAGAGCGAAATCCTTAAAAACGGTTCTGTGCATTTGTATGAGTAAGATATTCTAGCAAAAATCAGATGGATGACTGAATCGCTGAAACATTATTTTGAGAATCTTTAGGAACACCGTTTTATTCTTGGAATGCGGAATCACCTCGCTGGTGTGGGTTAAGGCGAAATCCAAAAAGTACTTTTCAGGTATTCTTAAGGGCTACTTATTCCAGCAAAAAGCGCTTTGTTATGTGAATGGGTGACCGAGAAATGCACAAAGTTGCGAGACCACAATTTCGCCCTTTTCTTCGGTTCGGAGGGCAATTTCTGGAAAACCCGCCTTAGTGAAGACCTACTCAATGAAGCAAATAAACTCGTGAAATTTCAAGTCTCAAGGTTGAACAGTTTTAGCTGGGCGTTGATGAGTCAGTCAGTCAGTCAGTCGGGCACTTCTTTTTATAGGTATAGATGACACCTGCTCCTACGGAAGATGCGTAGTTGCCGAAGGTGTAAACAGATGGCGACCGCTAAACGAACGTGGGAAAACTCAACTGAATTTCACGTCAAAAAGTATGCGGAATAAAAAATCTCGCTGGCCTTCTAATCTGCATCTTAGTACAAAATCCTGAAAGTGGTTTTCAGGCAAATAAATGGGCAGCATTTTCAAGAAAAAGCGAATGGGAGATAGCAACTGGCTGGGGGAATATTTGTGCAAGCGTAAAAGCACAGTGTTTTCCCGAAATCCCCCTTGCCTCTATTGGGATGGTGTCATTGAAAAATGTTTTATAACAGTGTTGAGATACGTGAGTAAGTTGCCTATTTCAAAAAAAAAACCTGTTCGATATCTCCTATGGCGGGCGGTAAAAAAATAATATGTGAAAAACGATTTTACTGCTATTCACTCTCTCCATTGTGGAATTTTCAAAATTTTAAGAAATATTGTCCTCCAACACTATAATCAGAACGTGCCCTTGCAATCTGTAGCCGTTTGAAAGAGCAGTTTGGCTAGACGTGTACATAACCTGTCAAGCCTGTTCGGCTTATCATCCGTGTAATTTGTAAAAAACAATTTGACCCTTTTAGCGGCGTCGCAGAGCGAAATCCTTAAAAACGGTTCTGTGCGTGTGTATGAGTAACATATTCTAGCAAAACTCAGTTGGATGACTGAATCGCTGAAAGATTTATTGGAGAATCTTTAGGAACACCGTTTTATTTCCAGGATGTGGAATCACCTCGCTGGTGTAGATTAGGGCGAAATCCAAAATTCTCTTTTCAGGTATTCTTAAGGGCTACTTATACCAGCAAAAAGCGCTTCGATATGTGAATGGGTGACCAAAAAAAACAGGAATTCGCGAAACCACAGTTTCACCCTTTTCTTCGGTTCGGAGGGCAATTTCGGGAAAACCCGCCTTAGTGAGCACCTACTCAATGAAGCAAATAATCTCGTGAAATTTCAAGTCTCTAGGTCTAACACTTTTGGCTGTGCGTTGATGAGTCTCTCAGTCAGTCAGTTGGGCACTTTTTTTTATAGGTATAGACCGTTCCATCGGGCGAGAGGGACACGTACACTCGGACTCAGCGGCCGAGGCGCACGGACCGCCTGTCCCCCTCTCTGGAGTGTGAGCGCCGATCATGGCGGGCCTGGCGTGGCTGCTCCTTTGCCTTGACTACGCTTTGTAGGCACCGCGCGTGCGGGTTTACCACTAATTTATGCTATATTTTAATGAAATGTTGCTAATAAATGAGCCAGACTAGCAGCTTGTGAGTGGCGCACATAATAGCACACAAGATTTTTGGCAATTTTATTCTTCTGACCTCTTTCTGTACACTCCTACCTTGGAGTAGGGGCAAAAAATTCTTCCACCTTCTTTCCAAATTAAAATGGGTAACTGAAACTTGCCTGTGCCGCATATGGTATTAGTTCCGTCTCCACTGCTGCTGCGATCACATTGCGGCATACCCGGCTCCAAGTATTACATGGGCTGGCGTTGGCGATTTTCACAGTGACACCTCCTTAAGTTGTCCCTTTCCCCAGCCAATCTGAGCGAAAGGAGTAGGGGACTACTGAATGGGATTCCACCTCCATTCTTCCCCCATCCCCGAATCGGGCAAAACAAAGTTGTTAAGTCGCTCACTTCAGCCAAGAGTTCAGTCTATTACCCAAATGTGATGTCTCTTTGTCGGCAACATCAAACCTAGATAAAAGCAACGCAAAAACGAAATCTTCTCTGGTTGCCCAACAGCGGACGCTTAATAATACGTTGCCCAACGGCGGACTCTCTCCAGGAGCCGTGTTGTTCATTTTATTTATGTTGTACTTTAGTACTTCAGAGCAGCTTGAAATTGTACAGTGACAAAGATTTGTTTATAGATGGCGACAGTGGTGGCTCAGGGTGAGGTGTTGATATATCGATAATATTTAATACAAGCTATGTAATATGCCAAATACGTACTAACTTACTAAGTCCACCCAAAACAACCTGTAATAAACCCTGCAGGGATATGAAGCCAGAAGTATGTTACACTGACGTCGACACGCGCTTCTGCCTGTTGCCCATGGACGCCGGGCGTTTCACGGTTAGATCGTTTTAATAAACATCAGTTTTTGCAGTAAATTGATAAAAATACCCGCTATAAGTGATCCCGGACACAGACCCGCAAACAAAAAAATTGTGACGAGGTATTGCAAACATATGTTCGACACGGCATCGTTTACCCACCGCGGACCACGCTACCTCGAGGCGAATTCCAGCTCCACCGCGGCCCGAAAAGACGCCAATTTATGCCAGATCGCTTAAACTGGCCCTATGCAACAGCTTCCCAAGTTAAAGTAGATTATGGAAAATAACACACATCGTGGTACAACAAAAAATTCGCCAAACCGCCGTTGGCGAATATGCGCCACGGAGAAAAAGCCCAAGCCAGCCAATCGGCCAGCTACGAGAGGGCGCTGCGCAGGCAAGATGGCGGCGCCCTCGTTGAAATTGTGTATAGATGACACCTGCTCCTACAGGAGACGCGTAGTTGCCGAAGGTGTAAACAGATGTCGACCGCTAAGCGAACGCCGGAAAACTCAACTGAGTTTTACGTCCAAAAGGATGCAGATTAAAAAATCTCGCTGGCCTTCTAATCCGCATCTTAGGACAAAATGCTGAAAGTGGTTTTTAGGAAATTAAATGGCAGCATTTTCAATAAATAATTAATGGGAGATAGCAACAGGCTGGGTGATAATTTATGAAAGCGTAAAAACAGTGTTTTCCCGAAATCCCGCTTGCCTCTATTGGGAGAGTGCCATTGAAAAATGTTGTATAAATAACAGTGTTGAGATAAGTAAGTTGCCTATCTAAAAAAAACGAATTCGATATCTCCGATGGCAGGCGGTAAAAAAATTAATATGTGAAAAACAATTTTACTGCTTTTCACTCTCTATATGGTGGAATTTTTAAAATATTAAGAAATATTGACCTCCAACACCGTAATCAGAACGTGCCCTTGCAATCTGTAGCCCTTTGAAAGAGCAGTTCGCCTAGACATGTACATAACCTGTCAGGCCTTTTCGGCTCATCAGCCGTGCCATTTGTAAAAAACAATTTGTCTCTTTCGTCGGCGTCGAAGAGCAAAATCCTTAAAAAAGGTTCTGTGCATTTGTATGAGTCACATATTCTAGCAAAAATCAGTTGGATTACTGAAACGCTGAAAGATTTATTTGAGAATCTTTAGCAACACCAATTTATTTCCGGAATGAGGAATCACCTCTCTGGTGTAGGTTAGGGCGAAATCCAAAATCTACTTTTTAGGTATTCTTAAGGGCTACTTATTCCAGCAAAATGCGCTTTGATATGTGAATGGGTGACCGACAAATGCACAAATTTGCGAGACCACAATTTCGCCCTTTTCTTCGGTTCGGAGGGCAATTTCTGGAAAACCCGCCTTAGTGAGGACCTACTCAATGAAGCAAATAAACTCGTGAAATTTCAAGTCTCAAGGTTGAACAGTTTTGGCTGGGCGTTGATGAGTCAGTCAGTCAGTCAGTCAGTCGGGCACTTCTTTTTAAAGGTATAGATGACACCTGCTCCTACGGGAGACGCGTAGTTGCCGAAGGTGTGAACAGATGGAAACCGCTAAACGAACGTGGGAAAACTCAACTGAATTTCACGTCAAAAAGGACGCCGAATAAAAAATCTCGCTGGCCTTCTAATCTGCATCTTAGTACAAAATCCTGAAAGTGGTTTTCAGGCAAATAAATGGGCAGCATTTTCAAGAAAAAACGAATGGGAGATAGGAACAGGCGGGTGATGATTTGTGCAAGCGTAAAAACACAGTGTTTTCCGAAATCCCCCTTGCCTCTATTGGGAGGGTGTCATTAAAAAATCTTTTATAACAGCGTTGAGATGAGTGAGTAAGTTGCCTATTTAAAAAAAAAAAACAGTTCGATATCTCCTATGGCGGGCGGTAAAAAAATTAATATGTGAAAAACGATTTTACTGCTTTTCACTCTCTCCATTGTGGAATTTTTAAAATTGTAAGAAATATTGTCCTCCAACACTGTAATCAGAACGTGCCCTTGCAATCTGTAGCCATTTGAAAGAGCAGTTTGGCTAGACGTGTACATAACCTGTCAAGCCTGTTCGGCTCATCAGCCGTGTAATTTGTAAAAAACACTTTGACCCTTTTAGCGGCGTCGCAGAGCGAAATCCTTAAAAACTGTTCCCTGCGTTTGTATGAGTAACATATTCTAGCAAAACTCAGTTGGTTGACTGAATCGCTGAAAGATTTATTGGAGAATCTTTAGGAACACCGTTTTATTTCCGTAATGCGGAATCACCTCGCTGGTGTAGATTAGGGCGAAATCCAAAATTCACTTTTCAGGTATTCTTAAGGGCTACTTATACCAGCAAAAAGCGCTTCAATATGTGAATGGCTTACCAAAAAAAACACGAATTCGGGAAACCACACTTTCGCCCTTTTCTTCAGTTCGGAGGGCAATTTCTGGAAAACCCGCCTTAGTGAGCACCTACTCAATGACGCAAATAATCTCGTGAAATTTCAAGTCTCTAGGTCTAACAGTTTTGGCTGGGCGTTGATGAGTCAGTCAGTCAGTCAGTTGGGCAATTTTTTTATAGGTATAGACCGTTCCATCGGGCGAGAGGGAAACGTACACTCGGACTCAGCGGCCGAGGCGCGCGGACCGCCTGTCCCCCTCTCTGGAGTGTGCGCGCCGATCACGGCGGGCCTGGCGTGGCTGCTCCTTTGTCTTGACTACGCTTTGTAGGCATCGCGCGAGCGGATTTACCACTAATTTATGCTATATTTTAATGAAATGTTGCTAATATATGAGACTTACTAGCAGCTTGTGAGTGGCGCACCAAATAGCACACAAGAGTTTTGGCAATTTTATTCTTCTGACCTCTTTGTGTACACTCCTACCTTGGAGTAGGGGCAGAAAATTCTTCTACCTTCTTTCCAAATTAAAATGGGTAACTGAAACTTGCCTGTGCCGCATATGGTATTAGTTTCGTCTCCACTGCTGCTGCGATCACATTGCGGAATACCGGCTCCAAGTATTACATGGGCTGGCGTTGGCGATTTTTACAGTGACACCTCCTTAAGTTGTCCCTTTCCCCAGCCAATCTGAGCGAAAGGAGGAGGGGACTACTGAATGGAATTCCACCTCCATTCTTCCTCCATCCCCGACTCGGGCAAAACAAAGTTGTTAACTCCCTCACTTCAGCCAAGAGTTCAGTCTATTACCCAAATGTGATGTCTCTTTGTCCGCAACATCAAACCTAGATAAAAGCAACGCAAAAGCGAAATCTTGCCTGGTTGTCCAACAGCGGACGCTTAATAATACGTTGCCCAACGGCGCACTCTCTCCAGGAGCCGTGTTGTTCATTTTAATTATGTTATACTTTAGTACTTCAGAGCAGCTTGAAATTCTACAGTGACGAAGATTTGTTTATAGTTGGCGACAGTGGTGGCTGAGGGTGAGGTGTTGATATATCGATAATATTTAATACAAGCTATGTAATATGCCAAATACGTACTAACTTACTAAGTCCACACAAAACAACCTGTATTAAACCCTGCAGGGATATGAAGCCAGAAGTATGTTACACTGACGTCGACACGCGCTTCTGCTTGTTGCCCATGGGCGCCCGGCGTTTCACGGGTTAGATCGTTTTAATAAACATCAGTTTTTGCAGTAAATTGATAAAAATACCCGCTATACGCGATCCCGGACACAGACCTGCAAGCGAAAAAATTGTGACGAAGTATTTCAAACATATGTTCGACACGGCATCGTTTACCCACCGCGGACCACGCTACCTCGAGACGAATTCCAGCTCCACCGCGGCCCGAAAAGCCGCCAATTTAAGCCAGATCGCTTAAACTGGCCCTATGCAACAGCTTTCCAATTTAAAGTATATTACGAAAAATAACGCACAACGTGGTACAACGAAAAATTCCCCAAACCGCGGTTGGCGACCATGCGCCGCGGAGAAAAAGCCCAAGCCAGCCAATCGGCCAGCTACGAGAGGGCGCTGCGCAGGCAAGATGGCGGCGCCCTCGTTGGAATTGTGTATAGATGACACCTGCTCCTACGGGAGACGCGTAGTTGCCGAAGGTGTCAGCAGATGGCGACCGCTGAGCGAACGCTGGAAAACTCAACGGAGTTTTACGTCCAAAAGGATGCAGATTAAAAAATCTCGCTGGCCTTCTAATCTGCATCTTAGGACAAAATGCAGAAAGTGGTTTTCAGGCAATTAAATGGGCAGCATTTTCAAGAAAAAATTAATGGGATATAGCAACAGGCTGGGTGATAATTTATGAAAGCGTAAAAACAGTGTTTTCCGAAATCCCGCTTGCCTCTATTGGGAGGGTGCCATTGAAAAATGTTGTATAAATAACAGTGTTGAGATAAGTGAGTAAGTTGCCTATCTCAAAAAAACCAGTTCGATATCTCCGATGGCAGGAGGTAAAAAAATTAATATGTGAAAAGAATTTTACTGCTTCTCACTCTCTCCATGGTGGACTTTTTAAATTTAAAAAATATTGACCTCCAACACCGTAATCAGAACGTGCCCTTGCAATCTGTAGCCCTTTGAAAGAGCAGTTCAGCTAGACATATACATAACCTGTCAGGCCTTTTCGGCTCATCAGCCGTGTCATTTGTAAAAAAATTCCCTCGCACTTCCCCGACGGAGAGAGTGTGTACGTGCGAATGCACGGTTATTGATTGCGCGATTACGGTGGATATCGTGATCTTAATGAGTAGTCGAGAGATTACACGCACGCACACAACTCCAAAGAAAGATATTTCACTCGTTATTGCTGGTACCGTTGCCCGGTCCGCCATCATCGTTATCGAGATGCAGCACCAGCGACCGCTCTCGACGACGGCGCACGCTCGACTAATACCCTCCCGCACCACGCGCCCGCTACACGAGCGCCCTCACGCTTCGGAATGCGGAGCGCCCGCTACGCGAGCGAGAGCTCTCCCGCCCGAAGTGGAGAGGAGGCGCCCAACACCCGCAGTCACTGAGCGGAGAGAGGAGGAGGAGAGTAGCGCCCGCCGATACGGCGAGGGCTACACGAGCGCCCTCATGCGTCGGACTGCGGAGCGCCCGCTACGCGAGCGAGAGCTCTCCCGCCCGAAGTGGAGAGGAGGCGCCCAACACCCGCAGTCACTGAGCGGAGAGCGGAGGAGGACAGTAGCGCGCGCCCATCTCCCCCCGTTGCTAGGGAAGACGAGGAACCCGCGCACCCTCAGCTGTTGCTATGCGGACGACGGCGGCGGACGATTCAGGCTCGCTTAAGAAGTGCATTCGCACTTAAAAACAATTTGACCCTTTCGTCGGCGTCGCAGAGGGAAATCCTTAAAAATGGTTCTGTGCATTTGTATGAGTCACATATTCTAGCAAAAATCAGTTTGATTACTGAAACGCTGAAAGATTTATTTGAGAATCTTTAGCAACACCATTTTAGTTCCGGAATGCGGAATCACCTCTCTGGTGGAGGTTGGGGCGAAATCCAAAATCTACTTTTTATGTATTCTTAAGGGTTACTTATACCAGCAAAAAGCGCTTCGATATGTGAATGGGTGACCGAGAAAATCACGAATTCGGGAAATCACAATTTCGCCCTTTTCTTCGGTTGGGAGGGCAAATTCTGGAAAACCCGCCTTAGTGATCACCTACTCAATGACGCAAATAAACTCGTGAAATTTCAACCCTCTAGGTCTAACAGTTTTGACTGGCTGTTGATGAGTCAGTCAGTCAGTCATTCGGGCTCTACTTTGTATAGGTATAGATGACACCTTCTCCTACGGGAGACGCGTAGTTGCCGAAGGTGTCAACAGATGGCGACCGATAAGCGAACGCGGGAAAACTACACTGAATTTTACGTCCAAAAGGATGCAGAATAAAAAATTTCGCTGGCCTTCTAATCCGCATCTTAGGAGAAAATTCTGAAAGTGGTTTTCAGGCTAATAAATGGGCAGCATTTTCAAGAAAAAACGAATGGGAGAGAGCAACTGGCTGGGTGATTATTTGTGAAAGCGTCAAAACACAGTGTTTTCCCGAAATCCCGCTTGCCTCTATTGGGAGGGTGTCATTGAAAAATGTTTTATAACAGTGTTGAGATAAGTGAGTAAGTTGCCTATTTCAAAAAAAAGCTGTACGATATCTCGGATGGCGGGCGGTAAAAAAATTAATATGTGAAAAACAATTTTACTGCTTTTCACTCTCTCGATGGTAGAATTTTTAAAATTTTAAGAAATATTCACCTCCAACACCGTAATCAGAACGTGCCCTTGCAATCTGTAGCCGTTTGAAAGAGCAGTTTGGCTAGAGGTGTACATAACCTGTCAGGCCTGTTCGGCTCATCAGCCGTGTCATTTGTAAAAAACAAGTTGACCCTTTTAGCGGCGTCGCAGAGCAAAATCCTTAAAAACGGTTCTGTCCATTTGCGTGAGTAACATATTCTAGCAAAAATCAGTTGGATGACTGAATCGCTGAAAGATTTATTTGAGAATCTTTAGGAACACCGTTTTATTTCCGGAATGCGGAATCACCCCGCTGGTCTAGGTTAGGGCGAAATCCAAAAACTACTTTTTACGTATTCTTAAGGGCTACTTATTCCAGCAAAAAGCGGGTCGATATGTGAATGGGTGACCGAGAAAAGCACGAATTCGCGAAACCACAATTTCGCCCTCTTTTCGGTTCGGAGGGCAATTTCTGGAAAACCCGCCTTAGTGAGCACCTACTCAATGACGCAAATAAACTCGTGAAATTTCAAGTCTCTAGGTCTAACAGTTTTGGCTGGGCGTTGATGAGTCAGTCAGTAAGTCACTCGGCGACTTCTTTTTATAGGTATAGATGACACCTGCTCCTACGGGACACGCGTAGTTGCCGAAGGTGTCAACAGATGGCGACCGCTAAGCGAAAGCGGGAAAACTCAACTGAATGTTACGTCCAAAGGATGCACATTAAAAATCTCGCCGGCCCTCAAACCTGCATCTTAGGACAAAATCCTGAAAGTGGTTTTCAGGCAATTAAATGGGCAGCATTTTCAAGAAAAAACTAATGGGAGATAGCAACTTACTGGGTGATTATTTGTGAAAGTGTAAAAACACACTGATTTCCCGAACTCCCGCTTGCATCTATTGGGAGGGTGTCATTGAAAAATGTTGTATAACAGTGTTGAGATAGGTGAGTAAGTTGCCCATCTAAAAAAAACCAGTTCGATATGTCCGATGGCAGGCTGTAAAAAAATTATTATGTGAAAAACAATTTTACTGCTTTTCACTCTCTCCATGGTGGCATTTTTAAAATTTTAAGAAATATTGACCGCCAACACGGTAATCAGAACGTGCTCTTGCAATCTGTAGCCGTTTGAAAGAGCAGTTTGGCTAGACTTGTACATAACCTGTCAGGTTTTTTGGCTCATCAGCAGTGTCATTTGTAAAAAACAATTTGACCCTTTTGTCGGCGTCGCAGAGCGAAAACCTTAAAAATGGTTCGTGCATTTGTATCAGCAAGATATTCTATCAAAAATCAGTTGGATTACTGAATCGCTGAAAGATTTATTTGGGTATCTTTAAAAACACCGTTTTAGTTCCGGAATGCGGAATCACCTCGCTGGTGTAGGTTAGGGCGAAATCCAAAAATTACTTTTTAGGTATTCCTAAGGGCTACTTATACCAGCAAATAGCGCTTCAATATGTGAATGGGTGACCTAGAAAATCACGAATTTGCGAAACCATAATATCGCCCTTTTCTTCGGTTCGGAGGGCAAATTCTGGAAAACCCACCTTAGTGAGCACCTATTCACTGATGCTAATAAACTCGTGATATTTCAATTCTCTAGGTTTAACAGTTTTGGCTGGGCGTTGATAAATCAGTCAGTCAGTCAGTCAGTCAGTCGGGCACTTCTTTATAGGTATAGATGACCCCTGCTCCTACGGGAGACGCGTAGTTGCCGAAGGTGTCAACAGATGGCGACCGCTAAGCGAACGCGGGAAAACTCAACTGAGTTTTACGTCCAAAAAGATAAAGATTAAAAAATCTCGCTGGGCTTCTAATCCGCATCTTAGGACAAAGTCCCGAAAGGGATTTTCAGGCAATTAAATGGGCTTCATTTTCAAGAAAAAACTAATGGGAGATAGCACTTGGCTGGGTGTATATTTGTGAAAGCGTAAATACACAGTGTTTTCCCGAAATCCCGCTTGCCTCTACTGGGAGGCTGTCATTGAAAAATGTTTCATAACAGTGTTTAGATAAGTGAGTAAGTTATCTATCTAAAAAAAAAACCAGTTAGATATCTCCAATGGCAGGCGGTAAAAAAATGTGAAAAACAATTTTACTACTTTTCACTCTCTCCATGGTGGAATTTTTAAAACTTTAAGAAATATTGACCTCCAACACCGTAATCAGAACGTGCCCTTGCAATCTGTAGCCCTTTGAAAGAGCAGTTCAGCTAGACATATACATAACCTGTCAGGCCTTTTCGGCTCATCAGCCGTGTCATTTGTAAAAAAATTCCCTCGCACTTCCCCGACGGAGAGAGTGTGTACGTGCGAATGCACGGTTATTGATTGCGCGATTACGGTGGATATCGTGATCTTAATGAGTAGTCGAGAGATTACACGCACGCACACAACTCCAAAGAAAGATATTTCACTCGTTATTGCTGGTACCGTTGCCCGGTCCGCCATCATCGTTATCGAGATGCAGCACCAGCGACCGCTCTCTACGACGGCGCGCGCTCGACTAATACCCTCCCGCACCACGCGCCCGCTACACGAGCGCCCTCACGCTTCGGAATGCGGAGCGCCCGCTACGCGAGCGAGAGCTCTCCCGCCCGAAGTGGAGAGGAGGCGCCCAACACCCGCAGTCACTGAGCGGAGAGAGGAGGAGGAGAGTAGCGCCCGCCGTTACGGCGAGGGCTACACGAGCGCCCTCATGCGTCGGACTGCGGAGCGCCCGCTACGCGAGCGAGAGCTCTCCCGCCCGAAGTGGAGAGGAGGCGCCCAACACCCGCAGTCACTGAGCGGAGAGCGGAGGAGGACAGTAGCGCGCGCCCATCTCCCCCCGTTGCTAGGGAAGACGAGGAACCCGCGCACCCTCAGCTGTTGCTATGCGGACGACGGCGGCGGACGATTCAGGCTCGCTTAAGAAGTGCATTCGCACTTAAAAACAATTTGACCCTTTCGTCGGCGTCGCAGAGGGAAATCCCTAAAAATGGTTCTGTGCATTTGTATGAGTCACATATTCTAGCAAAAATCAGTTTGATTACTGAAACGCTGAAAGATTTATTTGAGAATCTTTAGCAACACCATTTTAGTTCCGGAATGCGGAATCACCTCTCTGGTGGAGGTTGGGGCGAAATCCAAAATCTACTTTTTATGTATTCTTAAGGGTTACTTATACCAGCAAAAAGCGCTTCGATATGTGAATGGGTGACCGAGAAAATCACGAATTCGGGAAATCACAATTTCGCCCTTTTCTTCGGTTGGGAGGGCAAATTCTGGAAAACCCGCCTTAGTGATCACCTACTCAATGACGCAAATAAACTCGTGAAATTTCAACCCTCTAGGTCTAACAGTTTTGACTGGCTGTTGATGAGTCAGTCAGTCAGTCATTCGGGCTCTACTTTGTATAGGTATAGATGACACCTTCTCCTACGGGAGACGCGTAGTTGCCGAAGGTGTCAACAGATGGCGACCGATAAGCGAACGCGGGAAAACTACACTGAATTTTACGTCCAAAAGGATGCAGAATAAAAAATTTCGCTGGCCTTCTAATCCGCATCTTAGGAGAAAATTCTGAAAGTGGTTTTCAGGCTAATAAATGGGCAGCATTTTCAAGAAAAAACGAATGGGAGAGAGCAACTGGCTGGGTGATTATTTGTGAAAGCGTCAAAACACAGTGTTTTCCCGAAATCCCGCTTGCCTCTATTGGGAGGGTGTCATTGAAAAATGTTTTATAACAGTGTTGAGATAAGTGAGTAAGTTGCCTATTTCAAAAAAAAGCTGTACGATATCTCGGATGGCGGGCGGTAAAAAAATTAATATGTGACAAACAATTTTACTGCTTTTCACTCTCTCGATGGTAGAATTTTTAAAATTTTAAGAAATATTCACCTCCAACACCGTAATCAGAACGTGCCCTTGCAATCTGTAGCCGTTTGAATGAGCAGTTTGGCTAGAGGTGTACATAACCTGTCAGGCCTGTTCGGCTCATCAGCCGTGTCATTTGTAAAAAACAAGTTGACCCTTTTAGCGGCGTCGCAGAGCAAAATCCTTAAAAACGGTTCTGTCCATTTGCGTGAGTAACATATTCTAGCAAAAATCAGTTGGATGACTGAATCGCTGAAAGATTTATTTGAGAATCTTTAGGAACACCGTTTTATTTCCGGAATGCGGAATCACCCCGCTGGTCTAGGTTAGGGCGAAATCCAAAAACTACTTTTTACGTATTCTTAAGGGCTACTTATTCCAGCAAAAAGCGCTTCGATATGTGAATGGGTGACCGAGAAAAGCACGAATTCGCGAAACCACAATTTCGCCCTCTTTTCGGTTCGGAGGGCAATTTCTGGAAAACCCGCTTTAGTGAGCACCTACTCAATGACGCAAATAAACTCGTGAAATTTCAAGTCTCTAGGTCTAACAGTTTTGGCTGGGCGTTGATGAGTCAGTCAGTAAGTCACTCGGCGACTTCTTTTTATTGGTATAGATGACACCTGCTCCTACGGGACACGCGTAGTTGCCGAAGGTGTCAACAGATGGCGACCGCTAAGCGAAAGCGGGAAAACTCAACTGAATGTTACGTCCAAAGGATGCACATTAAAAATCTCGCCGGCCCTCAAACCGGCATCTTAGGACAAAATCCTGAAAGTGGTTTTCAGGCAATTAAATGGGCAGCATTTTCAAGAAAAAACTAATGGGAGATAGCAACTTACTGGGTGATTATTTGTGAAAGTGTAAAAACACACTGATTTCCCGAACTCCCGCTTGCATCTATTGGGAGGGTGTCATTGAAAAATGTTGTATAACAGTGTTGAGATAGGTGAGTAAGTTGCCTATCTCAAAAAAACCAGTTCGATATGTCCGATGGCAGGCTGTAAAAAAATTATTATGTGAAAAACAATTTTACTGCTTTTCACTCTCTCCATGGTGGCATTTTTAAAATTTTAAGAAATATTGACCGCCAACACGGTAATCAGAACGTGCCCTTGCAATCTGTAGCCGTTTGAAAGAGCAGTTTGGCTAGACTTGTACATAACCTGTCAGGTTTTTTGGCTCATCAGCAGTGTCATTTGTAAAAAACAATTTGACCCTTTTGTCGGCGTCGCAGAGCGAAATCCTTAAAAATGGTTCGTGCATTTGTATCAGCAAGATATTCTATCAAAAATCAGTTGGATTACTGAATCGCTGAAAGATTTATTTGGGTATCTTTAAAAACACCGTTTTAGTTCCGGAATGCGGAATCACCTTGCTGGTGTAGGTTAGGGCGAAATCCAAAAATTACTTTTTAGTTATTCCTAAGGGCTACTTATACCAGCAAATAGCGCTTCAATATGTGAATGGGTGACCTAGAAAATCACGAATTTGCGAAACCATAATATCGCCCTTTTCTTCGGTTCGGAGGGCAAATTCTGGAAAACCCACCTTAGTGAGCACCTATTCAATGATGCTAATAAACTCGTTATATTTCAATTCTCTAGGTTTAACAGTTTTGGCTGGGCGTTGATAAATCAGTCAGTCAGTCAGTCAGTCAGTCGGGCACTTCTTTATAGGTATAGATGACCCCTGCTCCTACGGGAGACGCGTAGTTGCCGAAGGTGTCAACAGATGGCGACCGCTAAGCGAACGCGGGAAAACTCAACTGAGTTTTACGTCCAAAAAGATAAAGATTAAAAAATCTCGCTGGGCTTCTAATCCGCATCTTAGGACAAAGTCCCGAAAGGGATTTTCAGGCAATTAAATGGGCTTCATTTTCAAGAAAAAACTAATGGGAGATAGCACTTGGCTGGGTGTATATTTGTGAAAGCGTAAATACACAGTGTTTTCCCGAAATCCCGCTTGCCTCTACTGGGAGGCTGTCATTGAAAAATGTTTCATAACAGTGTTTAGATAAGTGAGTAAGTTATCTATCTAAAAAAAAAACCAGTTAGATATCTCCAATGGCAGGCGGTAAAAAAATGTGAAAAACAATTTTACTACTTTTCACTCTCTCCATGGTGGAATTTTTAAAACTTTAAGAAATATTGACCTCCAACACCGTAATCAGAACGTGCCCTTGCAATCTGTAGCCCTTTGAAAGAGCAGTTCAGCTAGACATATACATAACCTGTCAGGCCTTTTCGGCTCATCAGCCGTGTCATTTGTAAAAAAATTCCCTCGCACTTCCCCGACGGAGAGAGTGTGTACGTGCGAATGCACGGTTATTGATTGCGCGATTACGGTGGATATCGTGATCTTAATGAGTAGTCGAGAGATTACACGCACGCACACAACTCCAAAGAAAGATATTTCACTCGTTATTGCTGGTACCGTTGCCCGGTCCGCCATCATCGTTATCGAGATGCAGCACCAGCGACCGCTCTCGACGACGGCGCGCGCTCGACTAATACCCTCCCGCACCACGCGCCCGCTACACGAGCGCCCTCACGCTTCGGAATGCGGAGCGCCCGCTACGCGAGCGAGAGCTCTCCCGCCCGAAGTGGAGAGGAGGCGCCCAACACCCGCAGTCACTGAGCGGAGAGAGGAGGAGGAGAGTAGCGCCCGCCGTTACGGCGAGGGCTACACGAGCGCCCTCATGCGTCGGACTGCGGAGCGCCCGCTACGCGAGCGAGAGCTCTCCCGCCCGAAGTGGAGAGGAGGCGCCCAACACCCGCAGTCACTGAGCGGAGAGCGGAGGAGGACAGTAGCGCGCGCCCATCTCCCCCCGTTGCTAGGGAAGACGAGGAACCCGCGCACCCTCAGCTGTTGCTATGCGGACGACGGCGGCGGACGATTCAGGCTCGCTTAAGAAGTGCATTCGCACTTAAAAACAATTTGACCCTTTCGTCGGCGTCGCAGAGGGAAATCCTTAAAAATGGTTCTGTGCATTTGTATGAGTCACATATTCTAGCAAAAATCAGTTTGATTACTGAAACGCTGAAAGATTTATTTGAGAATCTTTAGCAACACCATTTTAGTTCCGGAATGCGGAATCACCTCTCTGGTGGAGGTTGGGGCGAAATCCAAAATCTACTTTTTATGTATTCTTAAGGGTTACTTATACCAGCAAAAAGCGCTTCGATATGTGAATGGGTGACCGAGAAAATCACGAATTCGGGAAATCACAATTTCGCCCTTTTCTTCGGTTGGGAGGGCAAATTCTGGAAAACCCGCCTTAGTGATCACCTACTCAATGACGCAAATAAACTCGTGAAATTTCAACCCTCTAGGTCTAACAGTTTTGACTGGCTGTTGATGAGTCAGTCAGTCAGTCATTCGGGCTCTACTTTGTATAGGTATAGATGACACCTTCTCCTACGGGAGACGCGTAGTTGCCGAAGGTGTCAACAGATGGCGACCGATAAGCGAACGCGGGAAAACTACACTGAATTTTACGTCCAAAAGGATGCAGAATAAAAAATTTCGCTGGCCTTCTAATCCGCATCTTAGGAGAAAATTCTGAAAGTGGTTTTCAGGCTAATAAATGGGCAGCATTTTCAAGAAAAAACGAATGGGAGAGAGCAACTGGCTGGGTGATTATTTGTGAAAGCGTCAAAACACAGTGTTTTCCCGAAATCCCGCTTGCCTCTATTGGGAGGGTGTCATTGAAAAATGTTTTATAACAGTGTTGAGATAAGTGAGTAAGTTGCCTATTTCAAAAAAAAGCTGTACGATATCTCGGATGGCGGGCGGTAAAAAAATTAATATGTGACAAACAATTTTACTGCTTTTCACTCTCTCGATGGTAGAATTTTTAAAATTTTAAGAAATATTCACCTCCAACACCGTAATCAGAACGTGCCCTTGCAATCTGTAGCCGTTTGAATGAGCAGTTTGGCTAGAGGTGTACATAACCTGTCAGGCCTGTTCGGCTCATCAGCCGTGTCATTTGTAAAAAACAAGTTGACCCTTTTAGCGGCGTCGCAGAGCAAAATCCTTAAAAACGGTTCTGTCCATTTGCGTGAGTAACATATTCTAGCAAAAATCAGTTGGATGACTGAATCGCTGAAAGATTTATTTGAGAATCTTTAGGAACACCGTTTTATTTCCGGAATGCGGAATCACCCCGCTGGTCTAGGTTAGGGCGAAATCCAAAAACTACTTTTTACGTATTCTTAAGGGCTACTTATTCCAGCAAAAAGCGCTTCGATATGTGAATGGGTGACCGAGAAAAGCACGAATTCGCGAAACCACAATTTCGCCCTCTTTTCGGTTCGGAGGGCAATTTCTGGAAAACCCGCCTTAGTGAGCACCTACTCAATGACGCAAATAAACTCGTGAAATTTCAAGTCTCTAGGTCTAACAGTTTTGGCTGGGCGTTGATGAGTCAGTCAGTAAGTCACTCGGCGACTTCTTTTTATTGGTATAGATGACACCTGCTCCTACGGGACACGCGTAGTTGCCGAAGGTGTCAACAGATGGCGACCGCTAAGCGAAAGCGGGAAAACTCAACTGAATGTTACGTCCAAAGGATGCACATTAAAAATCTCGCCGGCCCTCAAACCGGCATCTTAGGACAAAATCCTGAAAGTGGTTTTCAGGCAATTAAATGGGCAGCATTTTCAAGAAAAAACTAATGGGAGATAGCAACTTACTGGGTGATTATTTGTGAAAGTGTAAAAACACACTGATTTCCCGAACTCCCGCTTGCATCTATTGGGAGGGTGTCATTGAAAAATGTTGTATAACAGTGTTGAGATAGGTGAGTAAGTTGCCTATCTCAAAAAAACCAGTTCGATATGTCCGATGGCAGGCTGTAAAAAAATTATTATGTGAAAAACAATTTTACTGCTTTTCACTCTCTCCATGGTGGCATTTTTAAAATTTTAAGAAATATTGACCGCCAACACGGTAATCAGAACGTGCCCTTGCAATCTGTAGCCGTTTGAAAGAGCAGTTTGGCTAGACTTGTACATAACCTGTCAGGTTTTTTGGCTCATCAGCAGTGTCATTTGTAAAAAACAATTTGACCCTTTTGTCGGCGTCGCAGAGCGAAATCCTTAAAAATGGTTCGTGCATTTGTATCAGCAAGATATTCTATCAAAAATCAGTTGGATTACTGAATCGCTGAAAGATTTATTTGGGTATCTTTAAAAACACCGTTTTAGTTCCGGAATGCGGAATCACCTCGCTGGTGTAGGTTAGGGCGAAATCCAAAAATTACTTTTTAGGTATTCCTAAGGGCTACTTATACCAGCAAATAGCGCTTCAATATGTGAATGGGTGACCTAGAAAATCACGAATTTGCGAAACCATAATATCGCCCTTTTCTTCGGTTCGGAGGGCAAATTCTGGAAAACCTACCTTAGTGAGCACCTATTCACTGATGCTAATAAACTCGTGATATTTCAATTCTCTAGGTTTAACAGTTTTGGCTGGGCGTTGATAAATCAGTCAGTCAGTCAGTCAGTCAGTCGGGCACTTCTTTATAGGTATAGATGACCCCTGCTCCTACGGGAGACGCGTAGTTGCCGAAGGTGTCAACAGATGGCGACCGCTAAGCGAACGCGGGAAAACTCAACTGAGTTTTACGTCCAAAAAGATAAAGATTAAAAAATCTCGCTGGGCTTCTAATCCGCATCTTAGGACAAAGTCCCGAAAGGGATTTTCAGGCAATTAAATGGGCTTCATTTTCAAGAAAAAACTAATGGGAGATAGCACTTGGCTGGGTGTATATTTGTGAAAGCGTAAATACACAGTGTTTTCCCGAAATCCCGCTTGCCTCTACTGGGAGGCTGTCATTGAAAAATGTTTCAGAACAGTGTTTAGATAAGTGAGTGAGTTATCTATCTAAAAAAAAAACCAGTTAGATATCTCCAATGGCAGGCGGTAAAAAAATGTGAAAAACAATTTTACTACTTTTCACTCTCTCCATGGTGGAATTTTTAAAACTTTAAGAAATATTGACCTCCAACAGCGTAATCAGAACGTGCCTTCGCAATCTGTAGCCGTTTGAAAGAGCAGTTTGGCTAGACGTGTACACAACCTGTCAGGCCTGTTTGACTCATCAGCCGTGTCATTTGTAAAAAACCATTTGACCCTTTTAGCGGCGTCGCAGAGCGAAATCCTTAAAAACGATTCGGTGCATTTGTACTAGTAACATATTCTAGCAAAATTCAGTTGCATGACTGAATAGCTGAAAGATTTTTTCGAGAATCTTTAGGAACACCGTTTTTTTCTGGAATGCGGAATCACCTGGCTGGTGTAGAAATTCGAACACTTCTTTTTAGGTATTCCTAAGGGCTTTTTATAGCAGCAAAAAGCGCTTCGATATGTGAATGGGTGACCGAGAAAAGCACGAATTCGCGAAACCACAATTTCGGCCTTTTCTTCGGTTTGGAGGGCAATTTTTGGAAAACCCGCCTTAGTGAGCACCTACTCAATGACGCAAAGAAAGTTGGGAAATTGCAAGTCTCAAGGTCTAACAGTTTTGGCTGGGCGTTGATGAGTCAGTCAGTCGGGCACTTCTTTTTATAGGTATAGATAACACCTGCTCCTACGGGAGACGCGTAGTTGCCGAAAATGTCAACAGATGGCGACCGCTAAGCCAACGCGGGAAAACTCAACTGAGTTTTACGTCCAAAAGGATGCAGATTAAAAAATCTCGCTGGCCTTCTAATCCCCATCTAAGGAAAAAATCCTGAAAGTGGTTTTCAGGTAATTAAATGGGCACCATGTTCAAGAAAAAATAATGGTAGATAGCAACTGGCTGGGTGATTATTTTTGAATGCGTAAAAACACAGTTTTTTCCGGAAATCCCACTTGCCTCTATTGGGCGGGCGTCATTGAAAAATGTTTTATAACAGTGTTGAGATAAGTGAGTAAGTTGCCTATCTAAAAAAAACCAGTTGGTCATCTCCGATGGCGGGCGGTAAAAAAATTAAGATTTAAAAAAAATTTTACTGCTTTTCACTCTCTCCAAGGTGGAATTTTAAAAATTTAAACAAATATTAATCCCCAACATAGTAATCATAACGTGCCCTTGCAATCTGTAGCCGTTTGAAAGAGCAGTTTGGCAAGACGTGTACATTACCTGTCAAGCCTGTTCGGCTCATCAGCCGTGTCATTTGTAAAAAACAAGTTGACCCTTTTAGCGGTGTCGCAAAGTGAAATCCTTAAAAAGGGTTCTGTGCATTTGTATGAGTAACATAATCTAGCAAAAATCAGTTGGATTACTGAAACGCTGAAAGATTTATTGAGAATCTTTAGGAACACCGTTTTATTTCCGGAATGCGGAATCACCCCTCTGGTGTAGATTAGGGCGAAATCCAAAATTCACTTTTCAGGTATTCTTAACGGCTACTTATACCAGCAAAAAGCGCTTCGATATGTGAATGGGTGACCAAAAAAAACACGAATTCGCAAAACCACAATTTCGCCCTTTTTTTCGGTTCGGAGTGCAATTTCCGGAAAACCCGCCTTAGTGAGCACCTACTCAATGATGCAAATAAACTCGTGAAATTTCAAGTCTCTAGGTCTAACAGTTTTGGCTGGGCGTTGATGAGTCAGTCAGTAAGTCAGTCGGCGACTTCTTTTTATAGGTATAGATGACACCTTCTCCTACGGGAGACACGTAGTTGCCGAAGGTGTCAACAGATGGCGACCGCTAAGCGAAAGCGGGAAAACTCAACTGAGTTTTACGTCCAAAAGGATGCAGATTAAAAAATCTCGCTGGCCTTCTAATCCGCATCTTAGGAAAAAATCCTGAAAGTGGTTTTCAGGTAATTAAATGGGCAGCATGTTCAAGAAAAAATAATGGTATACAGCAACTGGCTGGGTGATTATTTTTGAAAGCGTAAAAACAAAGTGTTTTCCGGAAATCCCACTTGCCTCTATTGGGAGGGCGTCATTGAAAAATGTTTTATAACAGTGTTGAGATAAGTGAGTAAGTTGCCTATCTAAAAAAAACCAGTTGGTTATCTCCGATGGCGGGCGGTAAAAAAATTAAGATGTGAAAAACAATTTTACTGCTTTTCCCTCTCTCCAAGGTGGAATTTTTAAAATTAAAAAAAAATATTAACCTCCAACATAGTAATCAGAACGTGCCCTTGCAATCTGTAGCCGTTTGAAAGAGCAGTTTGGCAAGACGTGTACATTACCTGTCAAGCCTGTTCGGGTCATCAGCCGTGTCATTGGTAAAAAACAATTTCACCCTTTTAGCGGCGTCGCAGAGCGAAATCCTTAAAAACTGTTCAGTGCATTTGCATGAGTTACATATTCTAGCAAAAATCAGTTGGATGACTGAATCGCTGAAACATTTTTGGAGAATCTTTAGGAACACCGTTTTATTCCCGGGATGCGGAATAACTCGATGGTGTAGGTTAGGGCGAAATCCAAAAACTATATTTAGGTATTCTCAATGGTACTTATACCAGCAAAAAGCGCTTCGATATGTGAATGGGTGACCATGAAAATCACGAATTCGGGAAACCACAATTTCGCCCTTTTCTTCGGTTCGGAGGCCAAATTCTGGAAAACGCGCCTTAGTGAGCACCTACTCAATGACGCAAATAAACTCGTGAAATTTCAAGTCTCTAGGTCCAACAGTTTTGACTGGCTGTTGATGAGTCAGTCAGTCAGTCATTCGGGCTCTACTTTGTATAGGTATAGATGACACCTTCTCCTACGGGAGACGCGTAGTTGCCGAAGGTGTCAACAGATGGCGACCGCTAAGCGAACGCGGGAAAACTCAACTGAGTTTTACGTCCAAAAGGATGCAGATTAAAAAATTTCGCTGGCCTTCTAATCCGCATCTTAGGAGAAAATTGTGAAAGTGGTTTTCAGGCTAATAAATGGGCAGCATTTTCAAGAAAAAACGAATGGGAGAGAGCAACTGGCTGGGTGATTATTTGTGAAAGCGTCAAAACACAGTGTTTTCCCGAAATCCCGCTTGCCTCTATTGGGAGGGTGTCATTGAAAAATGTTTTATAACAGTGTTGAGATAAGTGAGTAAGTTGCCTATTTCAAAAAAAAGCAGTACGATATCTCGGATGGCGGGCGGTAAAAAAATTAATATGTGAAAAACAATTTTACTGCTTTTCACTCTCTCGATGGTAGAATTTTTAAAATTTTAAGAAATATTCACCTCCAACACCGTAATCAGAACGTGCCCTTGCAATCTGTAGCCGTTTGAATGAGCAGTTTGGCTAGAGGTGTACATAACCTGTCAAGCCTGTTCGGCTCATCAGCCGTGTCATTTGTAAAAAACAAGTTGACCCTTTTAGCGGTGTCACAAAGTGAAATCCTTAAAAAGGGTTCTGTGCATTTGTATGAGTAACATAATCTAGCAAAAATCAGTTGGATTACTGAAACGCTGAAAGATTTATTGAGAATCTTTAGGAACACCGTTTTATTTCCGGAATGCGGAATCACCCCTCTGGTGTAGATTAGGGCGAAATCCAAAATTCACTTTTCAGGTATTCTTAACGGCTACTTATACCAGCAAAAAGCGCTTCGATAAGTGAATGGGTGACCAAAAAAAACACGAATTCGCAAAACCACAATTTCGCCCTTTTTTTCGGTTCGGAGTGCAATTTCCGGAAAACCCGCCTTAGTGAGCACCTACTCAATGATGCAAATAAACTCGTGAAATTTCAAGTCTCTAGGTCTAACAGTTTTGGCTGGGCGTTGATGAGTCAGTCAGTAAGTCAGTCGGCGACTTCTTTTTATAGGTATAGATGACACCTTCTCCTACGGGAGACACGTAGTTGCCGAAGGTGTCAACAGATGGCGACCGCTAAGCGAAAGCGGGAAAACTCAACTGAGTTTTACGTCCAAAAGGATGCAGATTAAAAAATCTCGCTGGCCTTCTAATCCGCATCTTAGGAAAAAATCCTGAAAGTGGTTTTCAGGTAATTAAATGGGCAGCATGTTCAAGAAAAAATAATGGTATACAGCAACTGGCTGGGTGATTATTTTTGAAAGCGTAAAAACAAAGTGTTTTCCGGAAATCCCACTTGCCTCTATTGGGAGGGCGTCATTGAAAAATGTTTTATAACAGTGTTGAGATAAGTGAGTAAGTTGCCTATCTAAAAAAAACCAGTTGGTTATCTCCGATGGCGGGCGGTAAAAAAATTAAGATGTGAAAAACAATTTTACTGCTTTTCCCTCTCTCCAAGGTGGAATTTTTAAAATAAAAAAAATATTAAACTCCAACATAGTAATCAGAACGTGCCCTTGCAATCTGTAGCCGTTTGAAAGAGCAGTTTGGCAAGACGTGTACATTACCTGTCAAGCCTGTTCGGGTCATCAGCCGTGTCATTGGTAAAAAACAATTTCACCCTTTTAGCGGCGTCGCAGAGCGAAATCCTTAAAAACTGTTCAGTGCATTTGCATGAGTAACATATTCTAGCAAAAATCAGTTGGATGACTGAATCGCTGACACATTTTTGGAGAATCTTTAGGAACACCGTTTTATTCCCGGGATGTGGAATAACTCGATGGTGTAGGTTAGGGCGAAATCCAAAAACTATATTTAGTTATTCTTAATGGTTACTTATACCAGCAAAAAGCGCTTCGATATGTGAATGGGTGACCATGAAAATCACGAATTCGGGAAAACCACAATTTCGCCTTTTTCTTTGGTTCGGAGGCCAAATTCTGGAAAACGTGCCTTAGTGAGCACCTACTCAATGACGCAAATAAACTCGTGAAATTTCAAGTCTCTAGGTCTAACATTTTTGGCTGGCAGTTGATGAGTCAGTCAGTCAGTCATTCGGGCTCTACTATTTATAGGTATAGATGACACCTGCTCCTACGGGAGACGCGTAGTTGCCGAAAATGTCAACAGATGGCGACCGCTAAGCGAACGCGGGAAAACTCAACTGAGTTTTACGTCCAAAAGGATGCAGATTAAAAAATCTCGCTGGCCTTCTAATCCGCATCTTAGGAAAAAATCCTGAAAGTGGTTTTCAGGTAATTAAATGGGCAGCATGTTCAAGAAAAAATAATGGTATATAGCAACTGGCTGGGTGATTATTTTTGAAAGCGTAAAAACAAAGTGTTTTCCGGAAATCCCACTTGCCTCTATTGGGAGGGCGTCATTGAAAAATGTTTTATAACAGTGTTGAGATAAGTGAGTAAGTTGCCTATCTAAAAAAAACCAGTTGGTTATCTCCGATGGCGGGCGGTAAAAAAATTAAGATGTGAAAAACAACTTTACTGCTTTTCCCTCTCTCCAAGGTGGAATTTTTAAAATTTAAAAAAAATATTAACCTCCAACATAGTAATCAGAACGTGCCCTTGCAATCTGTAGCCGTTTGAAAGAGCAGTTTGGCAAGACGTGTACATTACCTGTCAAGCCTGTTCGGCTCATCAGCCGTGTCATTTGTAAAAAACAAGTTGACCCTTTTAGCGGCGTCGCAAAGTGAAATCCTTAAAAAGGGTTCTGTGCATTCGTATGAGTAACATATTCTAGCAAAAATCAGTTGGATTACTGAAACGCTGAAAGATTTATTGAGAATCTTTAGGAACACCGTTTTATTTCCGGAAGGCGGAATCACCCCTCTGGTGTAGATTAGGGCGAAATCCAAAATTCACTTTTCAGGTATTCTTAAGGGCTACTTATACCAGCAAAAAGCGCTTCGATATGTGAATGGGGGACCAAAAAAAACACGAATTCGCGAAACCACAATTTCGCCCTTTTCTTCGGTTCGAACGGCAATTTCTGGAAAACCCGCCTTAGTGAGCACCTACTCAATGACGCAAATAAACTCGTGAAATTTCAAGTCTCTAGGTTTAACAGTTTTGGCTGGGCGTTGATGAGTCAGTCAGTCAGTCAGTCGGGCACTTTTTTCTATAGGTATATACCGTTCCATCGGGCGAGAGGGAAACGTACACCCGGACTCGGCGGCCGCGGCGCGCGGACCGCCTTTCCCCCTCTCTGGAGTGTGCGCGCCGATCATGGTGGGCCTGGCGCGGCTGCTCCTTTGCCTTGTCTACGCTTTGTAGGCATCGCGCGCGCGGGTTTACCACTAATTTACGCTATATTTTAATGAAATGTTTCTAATACATGAGCCTGACTAGCAGCTTGTGAGTGGCGCACTTAATAGCACACAAGATTTTTGGCAATTTTATTCTTCTGACCTCTTTCTGTACACTCCTACCTTGGAGTAGGGGCAGAAAATTCTTCTACCTTCTTTTCAAATTATAACTGGTAACTGAAACTTGACTGTGCCGCATATGGTATTAGTTCCGTCTCCACTGCGGCTGCGATCACATTGCGGCATGCCCGGCTCCAAGTATTACGTGGGCTGGCGTTGGCGATTTTCACAGTGACACCTCCTTAAGTTGTCCCTTTCCCCAGCCAATCTGAGCGAAAGGAGGAGGGGACTACTGAATGGGATTCCACCTCCATTCTTCCCCCATCCCCGACTCGGGCAAAATAAAGTTGTTCACTCGCTCACTTCAGCCAAGAGTTCAGTCTATTACCCAAATGTGATGTTTCTTTGTCGGCAACATCAAACCTAGATAAAAGCAACGCAAAAGCGAAATCTTGTCTGGTTGCCCAACAGCGGACGCTTAATAAGACGCTTAATAATACGTTGCCCAACGGCGGACTCTCTCCAGGAGCCGTGTTGTTCACTTTATTTATGTTGTACTTTAGTACTTCAGAGCAGCTTCAAATTCTAGAGTGACGAAGATTTGTTTATAGTTGGCGACAGTGGTGGCTGAGGGTGAGGTGTTGATATATCGATAATATTTAATACAAGCTATGTAATATGCCAAATACTTACTAACTTACTAAGTCCACCCGAAACAACCTGTAATAAACCCTGCAGGGATATGAAGCCAGAAGTTTGTTACACTGACGTCGACACGCGCTTCTGCTTCTTGCCCATGGGCACCGGGCGTTTCACGGTTAGATCATTTTAATAATCATCAGTTTTTGCAGTAAATTGATAAAAATACCCGCTATAAGTGATCCCGGACACAGACCCGCAAACAAAAAAATTGTGACGAGGTATTGCAAACATATGTTCGACACGGCATCGTTTACCCACCGCGGACCACGCTACCTCGAGGCGAATTCCAGCTCCACCGCGGCCCGAAAAGCTGCCAATTTAAGCCAGATCGCTTAAACTGGCCCTATGCAACAACTTCCCAATTTAAAGTATATTACGGAAAATAACGCACAACGTGGTACAACGAAAAATTCGCCGAGCTGCCGTTGGCGACAATGCGCCGCGGAGAAAAAGCCCAAGCCAGCCAATCGGCCAGCTACGAGAGGGCGCTGCGCAGGCAAGATGGCGGCGCCCTCGTTGGAATTGTGTATAGATGACAGCTGCTCCTACGGGAGACTCGTAGTTGCCGAAGGTGTCAACAGATGGCGACCGCTAAGCGAACGCCAGAAAACTCAACTGAGTTTTACGTCCAAAAGGATGCAGATTAAAAAATCTCGCTGGCCTTCTAATCCGCATCTTAGGACGAAATGCTGAAAGTTGTTTTCAGGCAATTAAATGGGCAGCATTTTCAAGAAAAAATTAATGGGAGATAGCAACAGGCTGGGTGATAATTTATGAAAGCGTAAAAACAGCGTTTTCCCGAAATCCCGCTTGCCTCTATTGGGAGGGTGCCATTGAAAAATGTTGTATAAATAACAGTGTTGAGATAAGTGAGTAAGTTGCCTATCTAAAAAAAACCAGTTCGATATCTCCAACGGCAGGCGGTAAATAAATTAACATGTGAAAAAAAATTTTACTGCTTTTCCCTCTCTCCATGGTGGAATTTTTAAAATTTTAGGAAATATTGACCTCCAACACCGTAATCAGAACGTGCCCTTGCAATCTGTAGCCCTTTGAAAGAGCAGTTCGGCTAGACATGTACATAACCTGTCAGGCCTTTTCGGCTCATCAGCCGTGTCTTTTGTAAAAAACAATTTCACCCTTTCGCCGGCGTCGCAGAGCGAAATCCTTAAAAATGGTTCTGTGCCTTTGTATGAGTCACATATTCTAGCAAAAATCAGTTGGATTACTGAAACGCTGAAAGATTTATTGGAGAATCTTTAGCAACACCATTTCAGTTCCGGAATGCGGAATCACCTCTCTGGTGTAGGTTAGGGCTAAATCTAAAATCTACTTTTTAGGTATTCTTAAGGGCTACTTATACCAGCAAAACGCGCTTCGATATGTGAATGGGTGACCGAGAAAATCACGAATTCGGGAAACCACAATTTCACCCTTTTCTTCGGTTCGGAGGCCAAATTCTGGAAAATGCGCCTTAGTGAGCACCTACTCAATGACGCAAATAAACTCGTGAAATTTCAAGTCTCTAGGTCTAACAGTTTTGGCTGGCTGTTGATGAGTCAGTCAGTCAGTCATTCGGGCTCTATTTTTTACAGGTATAGATGACACCTTCTCCTACGGGAGACACGTAGTTGCCGAAGGTGTCAACAGATGGCGACCGCTAAGCGAAAGCGGGAAAACTCAACTGAATTTAAGTCCAAAGGATGCACATTAAAAATCTCGCCGGCTTTGTAACCCGCATCTTAGGACAAAATCCTGAAAGTGGTTTTCAGGCAATTAAATGCGCAGCATTTTCAAGAAAAAACTAATGGGAGATAGCAACTTCCTGGGTGATTATTTGTGAAAGTGTAAAAACACACTGATTTCCCGAAATCCCGCTTGCATCTATTGGGAAGGTGTCATTGAAAAATTTTGTATAACAGTGTTGAGATATGTGAGTAAGTTGCCCATCTAAAAAAAAACCAGTTCGATATGTCCGATGGCAGGCGGTAAAAAAATTAATATGTGAAAAACAATTTCACTGCTTTTCACTCTCTCCATTGTGGCATTTTTAAATTTTAGGAAATATTGACCCCCAACACGGAAATCAGAACGTGCCCTTCCAATCTGTAGCCGTTTGAAAGAGCAGTTTGGCTAGACTTGTACATAACCTGTCAGGTTTTTTGGCTCATCAGCTGTGTCATTTGTAAAAAACAATTTGACCCTTTTGTCGGCGTCGCAGAGCGAAGTCCTTAAAAATGGTTCTGTGCATTTGTATCAGTAACATATTCTAGCAAAAATCAGTTCGATTACTGAATCGCTGAAAGATTTATTTGGGAATCTTTAAGAACACCGTTTTAGTTCCGGAATGCGGAATCACCTCGCTGGTGTAGGTTAGGGCGAAATCCAAAAACTACTTTTTAGGTCTTCCTAAGGGCTACTTATACCAGCAAATAGCCCTTCGATATGTGAATGGGTGACCTAGAAAATCACGAATTTGCGAAACAAAAATTTCGCCCTTTTCTTCGGTTCAGAGGGCAAATTCTGAAAAACCCGCCTTAGTGAGCACCTATTCAATGACGGAAATAAACCGTGATATTTCAAGTCTCTAGGTTTAACACTTTTGGCTGGGCGTTGATGAATCAGTCAGTCAGTCAGTCAGTCAGTCAGTCAGTCGGGCACTTCTTTATAGGTATAGATGACACCTGCTCCTACGGGAGACGCGTAGTTGCCGAAGGTGTCAACAGATGGCGACCGCTAAGCGAACGCGGCAAAACTCAACTGAGGTTTACGTCCAAAAGGATACAGATTAAAATCTCGCTGGGCTTCTCATCCGCATCTTAGGACAAAATTCTGAAAGTGGTTTTCAGGCCATTAAATGGGCATCATTTTCAAAAAAATATTAATGGGAGATAGCAACTGGCTGGGTGAATATTTATGAAAGCGTAAAAACAGACTGTTTTCCCGAAATCCCGCTTGCCTCTATTGGAAGGGTGTCATTGAAAAATGTTTTCTAACAGTGTTCAGATAAGTGAGTAAGTTGCCTATCTCAACAAAAACCAGTTCGATATCTCCGATGGGGGGCGGCAAAAAAATTAATATGTGAAAAACAATTTTACTGCTTTTCACTCTCTCCATGGTGGAATTTCTAAAATTTGAAGAAATATTGACCTCCAACACCGTAATCAGAACATGCCCTTGCAATCTGTAGCCGTTTGAAAGAGCAGTTTGGCTAGACGTGTACATAACCTGTCAGGCCTGTTTGGCTCATCAGCCGTGTCATTTGTAAAAAAACAATTTGACCCTTTTAGCGGCGTCGCAGAGCGAAATCCTTAAAAACGGTTCTGTGCATTTGTATGAGTAACATATCCTAGCAAAAATCAGTTGGATGACTGAATCGCTGAAAGATTTATTTGAGAATCTTTAGGAACACCATTTCAGTTCCGGAATGCGGAATCACTTCGCTGGTGTAGGTTAGGGCGAAATCCAAAAACTCCTTTTTAGGTATTCTTAAGGGCTACTTATACCACCAAAAAACGCTTCGTAATGTGAATGGGTGACCGAGAAAATCACGAATTCACGAAACCACAATTTCGCCCTTTTCTTCTATTCGGAGGGCAATTTCTGGAAAACCCGCCTTAGTGAGCCCCTACTCAATGACGCAAATAAACTCGTGAAATTTCAAGTCTCTAGGTCTAACAGATTTGGCTGGGCGTTGATGAGTCAGTCAGCCAGTCAGTCGGACACTTCTTTTTATAGGTATAGATTGTCGACAATGTTTCGGCACGCTGAGTATATGTTACACTAGATAAAATGTTACATTCCAAGCAATAAGGAAGCAAAGGGATAACACTATACCCTTACTATTTCCGCGGTTACGGGAAGTTGCAGAGTCAGTTTCCTCTCCCCTATATCTTGCACGGATTTTTCTGTTCATGAAATGCGCAGATTTTGAAAGTATGGGCAAATGTCCGGGTAAGTGAGGGACCACAACTGCGCTTCATAATCTGTAGGGATCATAAAATTAGGGATCCAGGTCTGATTCCGACAGCGGGAAGCGTTAGTTCAGGCGGTTGGTTTTCTGGAGCGTCCACACGAGCGTCATGGGACTTTTTAAAAGCCAATAGGTAATGTTAGCTTTCTGCAGTGCGTTTTTGCTTCACTAAATTGCCATGAGTTAGGCCTTTAAAGCTTCGTTTTAATACATTTTTTATTCGGGCTATACGTCACCCGGTATGCTAATTTTCTGTAGCTCATATTATCATCTTAAAAATCAACCTGTGCGCAAATTAACGAGGACGTGAACACACTGAAGACACCACAAGCGCAGCCCAACCAACTTGCAATACCAACTTGCCAAACTTTCGACCCTTTTACAGTTATATTATCAGTTTACTTGCTAAGTTACGACACGTACCGAGTAGCTATGGGGAAGTGAATTGGGGATTAAGGATGTTTTTGGACCCACAGATGCTCTTTGAGAGCCGTATAAAATAAATAGCAAAGACATTACATCCCACACCCCTGTCGGGATGAAGTGATTCCTCAGTCCAATGTGCCATTACCCGCAGCACTCGAACCTCAAACGCTATAACCTTAATATGCTCCGCGTAATACGTCTGACCTTACATGACAGAAAGAACCTTGGCTGGTCCGCACAACAGTCCGCTCGAAAACATGCGGGCATATAAACCCAGTCACGATCACATTCAGCCTTCACAGCATCTTCGTCATGAGCAGCAGCAACAACAGCACCATGGTTGTGCCTAGTTCAGAACGATTTCCCTACGAAAAATTTCCATTGTATTCTGTGGTGAGTTTGTCCAAATATGTCTTTAGGCTGTCTCTCCTTACGGTATTTCTACTCACTTCTTCATTCCGACATCTCTGCTGATGTTCTATTTTGTCGTCCGACCCTCGGTAACCATACTGGCAAATGTATACGGATGGTCTGCCTGGTGTCATTCATTCGCAATACATAACCAGCGCCACCTCACTTAGTTCACGTGATTTGAATTGGGTAATGTGGAGTTACGTTGGATCTCAACCCTATTTAAATGGTTCACGCAACCTGGATAGGATTCAAAATGACGCATATTCCACAACGGTGTAATTCTTAACACGTGCATTTTTTGTCAAAACAGTGCATGGGTACTAAAATCGGTGGTGGTAGCTAAATGACTAAAAGTGAGAACGATCACCGAGCGTGGCCAGCGATCCAGCACCCACACCAACAATAGTTTCTCCGCTGATTGTGAGTCTCAAGAACGCGACTGGGGCAAGTTTGACTGGCGACACTCCCTGTCTATGATGTTTTGTGGCACTTGTCATGGGAAGCGAAGGTCAGAACGAGAGGTTCTCACAAGTCGGAATCATCAGTCGTGCTGCTTTTCGCAATCGCACTTTCTTGCTCACATCAATATTGTGGATTGTGTGTATACGGCTGCGTGCTAAGTGACCGGAGAAGGGATCCGAGCATACGTTCTGTCGCTTGTTTTTTAGGCCTTTTTAATTTGGCTATCATAAAATCAGAGTTTGCGAGCGCTGGTGGATGTTGAACACCTTGACTGAGATTTTTAGTCGCAAGAATAGTAAATCAGTCACGGCCTCTGAAGAGTAGTGATACCATGCTCGCTGACGACGCAACTAATTGGGGCTTACCTCACGCTGCAGCACAAAAGTGAAGCTATGCATTCTAATTTCAATGACCAGACATCTTTACATTTGGAACTAATGGTATCATATGACCGATTAATTTTGAGGCCAAGCAGTGTTAGCAGAAAGGCTGTTTCGCGTTTACACTGAGGTGCCATTCAGTATCTCCGTCGTGACATCATTTCTCGTCTAAGGCTAATGATATATTACTTCTACACCTTGTACAAAACATCAAAGTAGCAGGTCGATCTGCAAGTAGCAGGTCAATGGGCTCGTTGCGTAAAGCGTTTCAGTTTTGATTTCAGCATGTTGAGTTCGTTTTGAAATATTAATACACGTAGCGCTCACGGCTCATTTAAAACATCTAGCTGTGCTACACAATGCCATGGAATTGCAAAGTCTGTCATACGGCTGCGCTACACCATGTTGTACATAAGCTTCCGCTGTGTGTATCGGACGAATTGTTGCATACATTGAAGCCGGCTTGCAGGAGAGCGTAGATATTGGCGTGGACGCCTCATATGGCTTCTTTGGATATGTGCGTACGGATTAGATGCCATGTGTTCCAAAGCTTAAACGGATCATTTTTGAGAGTACAACACTGTGTGCTTGAGATGAAATAGCGCACATGAGCGGTGTACTTTCCGGAAATCCATGCAGTGTTACCGCATTAACTACACAGGTTCGGAATTTCATTGCTCTATATATTCCGTTCCATTTCATTTACAATTAGGCGATGGCAGCGTGTTAGTTTCTGTTGATAAAAACACTCGCCGTAGCGGACGTCATGTTTACAGCGCTTGCTCGCTGGAAAAGGCTTGCTTGCATCTTGGTTGCGTGCTTTGTGACACACAGCTTGACCTACATGCAAAACAAACGGTGACCAGCAGGCTGGACACAGAGAGGCCGGGGAAGAGGCAGCTGGCATGACGTTGCCTCTAGTCTATTGGTTTCGTACGTGGCGGGGAAATTACTGCTGGCTGTCAAAGCTGTGTGGTAGCGTATTGCGCCGCCTAGTGCGCCGGCCAGGACTGTATCCTTAAAAATGTGCGCCAATGATTTCCGCCTGCATGATTTTCTTTTGATAGCAGAAAATTTCGACTCTATTATGTGTTCCCGATCTCAATAGCGCACGCAATGTGCCCAATTGGCTAGCTTTTCTACCCAATGACTTTTCCTAACACGTAAAAGATCGGACACTTAACAGATCATTTTTAATGGTGTGTGATATAGCCACCCACTACTGCAGCTGATGAAGCAACTACAAAATCTGTATGAATCATTACACATAAACCGGAGGCTAAACCGCTCGAGGTAGAAAGACTCGAAAAAAATCCTTAGATTTTCAGAGAATTGCCAAACAATGAACAGCATTCTTATGCTGCGCGTCTAGGGTCAGTTTTTACAGCATAGTATTGCTATCAGCAGCAAAGGCATAGAATTATTTTATTCTTTTAATGTTTGTTTGTTCATTTTCACTAATAATATAAATTATACCATTACAGCGATGAACTCTCTTCACATCGGTAAACATGTTTTTAGAATATTGAAGCTTTACTGCAGAGTCGTTCCATTTTGGCTATTTTTTATTCAGATTTCCAAAGTACTTCTATCAACTTTATTGTTTTGTCTTCGTCTATTTTTTTCTTTGTCTTTTTCTTGGCGCCATTTAGGAGGACCGACAGCAAACAAGGCGTTCCATGTTTCGCTGCAGCCCGAGTCCGCGTAGTTACTTCCGCTTCAGTACTGGTCCTGGATACATGATCACAGACTTCATGAAACGCAAGATTCACGAGAAAAAAAATATGGCTTAAATTATTTATTTTCTGAGTCATAAACCATTGTTTGGTTCCGGACAAGAAAGGTGTACACTACCAAATAAATCTTTATAAAAAAACAAACTTCCATTTAGTCTGCACGACATCTTTAAGAACATCAAAATAAAAGAGTTGTACGATTGCCACACCCTGGATTGATTTGTCAAATCATTGACAGATTACCTGCAGTATTTTGTGTATATTCTTGGTTGAAGCGCATTTGTAATAGTGAGATTGTAACAATTGATATAGTATTGTAGCGCAGTAAGGTTGCTCTTCTTGGAAGGTATTGTCTTTTTTATGTCTAGCCGGTTTCGCCGTCTGCGCCTCCGCGACTGTTATGTTCGTCCGAAGGAAAAATTAGTTTAACACACGCCTGCATGCCGACATATATCGGCTGGCTCGCGTGTTGATGAACTAGTGCTGACGCCCAGACATGCATGCAGTGAACGAGCACGTGTCGTATTGTGTCGAAGCAAGTACACTCAAACCTCGTTATAAGGCAATGGGATATAGTGAAATAGTGGATGCAACAAATAAAATTAAATCCTTCTTGAAATCTTCACTGAGAACCATGAATTTGAAACCTTGCTGTAACGAAGTAAAATTGACCTGTCAATGGATATAACGAACTATAATAGTCTTCCCCCGCCCCCCCCCCCCCAAAAAAAAAATAGAAAAAGACCACGGTGCGTGAAGTATTCCGCGGAGTTGGACTATCGTTCTGCGCGGTTGTTTTAAAACTCCCGAGTCGACCTTACTGCATGCTCAGCCACGTCGCGCAAAGGTGAGCTCTAGCCCGTCCGTGGCTCAGCCAGCGGGAAGGAGCGAGCAAGCGGCCAGGCGAGCGGGGTCGCCGGTGTTGCGGAGACACCAGTATTGTTCCGGTGACGCGCTCAGTGATGCTGGTGTTTTTGCGGCAAATGACTTTCTTGCGATTCTGTAAACGGCGAAGCCGACGCGGTCACTACGGAGCAGGGTCTTACACACAAACCACAAAAGAAGAATTTGGACACCCTGCCAAAAAGATCGTACGACCAAGAGCGCTATAGTCTGCCACGGTATTTATAGACACCCCCCAACACCCGTCCACACTACGAAAATTTCAACAGCACCCCTCCCACCCCCCTTCCCCCCAAGAAATCGACATTCTCGATAAGCCCTTGGTAAAGAAGAGCCGACCGACGATGCTATTGTCGCAGATATCACAGGACAAACCGACGCAAGCGATGCCGAAGGCGACGTGATCTACCATGCACACACGATAGACGTGCCAACGCGTCGCAAGCTCGTAGTTTCTTTAATGGCCATGGTGACGACAAAAACGACATCAACGCGGAGGCCACCACGAAGGAAGTTCGTTGCTTTCCCTGTTTGCAACAAAGAAGCATCTCGGACATTTTTCCAGCTATGTATGTCCAGGGGTCAATAAAATAGGCAGTCTGCACATTGAGCAAGGAAAATATTTGCCCTCTACTTAGTTTCCGTTGCAAGCATGGTCGCGTAGCGGTACAGTTTGCTGCGAGGCGGTATCCTTCTTTGCAGGCTTATAGTTGTGCACCGAACTGCGCATAATATGCCGTAAACTGGTATCATTGATATAACGAAAAAATAAATATAACGGAATTAAACGGCTCCCCTTGAACTTGGTTATAACGAGGTTTGAGTGCATTACTATAAGCGCAGGGGCCCTATTCTAGACTTCATAAATTCGCGACCAATTTGCTCTCTCTTTTGCATAAGCAGAACATAAGCAATCAGTGACATGATGCCAGTATACGAGTAGCTACTACGACGTGCAGTGTAATTTGACGCTTAGCTCATATAGACTACTACCAGCTATCAAATATTGCACATAAAAGATGTAAAAACACTTGGGATATATCATAAAAGTTAGGACGGCTGGTCAGGCTGGCAAGAGAAACACAATTCTTCTGGTCCAAATTGGCGTCAACAACTCAAGGCGATCAAGTAAGGTTGATCCAAAGGCGAGCGAAAGGAGGGTGGTCACCTAAAAAAACATCACACAATCCCATTTGCCGTTTCTACTTATTTCTTTCAATCACATTTATTAACATAGTTGAGCTCTGCTTCAATGCAAACTTTGTTGCGTTATCACACTCCCAACGCTACAGCCGCCACGCTATCGTGTGCTGCTGTGTTAACAGTTTGTGGCGTTATCGCAGAAACAGACGATCGTGATGATCGGTCGTATGACGCGGTGGGGAGACCAAAACTGTACCCCTGATAATAACGTATTGATGGCGCTGATTCACTCAATCGCCAAGCTAGAGCTTTATTAGCACAGCAGTAAATAAAACAGTACGTTTTCTTTGTTAATTCCCCCTTGAATTCAATCATGTGACCCGCCAGCTTACTGGTCCAAGTGTGGACAAATTTCATGCGGTGAGTTCTGGTTGTCATATCTAGGCTTGCACTGCCCTCTTGTGTTGCTCTTAACCGAAACAAGTCTGCTATTGTATTGCCAAATTTAAAAACAAAATACAGCACGTTATTTGTGTGATCCGTTATAGAGACTCCTAAACCATCAAAGCTATGGTTTATTTCGGTGGAAAAGGTCGCGGGTTCATTTCCCGGCCGCGGCGGCCGCTTTTCTGATGGAGGCGGAAAGCAGAAACGCCCGTGTGTACGAGATTTCGGCGCACGATAAAGACCCCCAGGTGGTCAAAATTACTCCGGAGCCCTCCACTACGGCGCGCCTCATCGCCTGCGTTGCGTCGGCGCGTGAAACTCCACAATCAATCAATATTTCGGTGGAAAATAGCTTTAAACCGCGGCTCATGCGAAAATTCGCCTGCTGCAAATTCACTGGTATGTCAGGGCGCCTAAATTGAGTGAAATGTTTTGCCCTATTTTACGGCAACAGGAGCCACCATTTGCAAGATGTTACGTAACGTCACGTCGGATTTACGAAGGCAGCAGGCTGAGTTTCCCAATGTGTGACGTAAAGGTTCTCGCCACTTATTTTACTTACGCCAAGTATTCTCAGCAAATCGCACACAGCACGCGACATACAAGCCCTATTATTGTTAATTAGCAAAGATAGGCCTACATTGTCATTTCCGCTGCATTTCCTCAAGGTTTTCATTGCCGGCCGATTTCTTGCGCTTTCAGTACAGAGAAATAAGGCAAACTTTGCATCTCGTGCCAGTACACGTCACGAAACGTCAAAATGATGAAAGGACAGGCAACCCTTTTGTCCACCGGAAAGAGGTGACCGAAATTGAATGCCAATCAAAAAAAGTCTTTCAACGAATCCACAGTTTACGGCGACGTAGTGCGTCAAGAATAGGGCCCTTAGTTTGGCAACTCTCGTAGGCTTGGCTTATCCTCCCTACCCTGCGGCTGCGCACGACTGACGTCGTTCCGTATACGAATCAAAGATAACGCATGTAGCAGCATCTCAGCAACAGAAGCGTGTCCGAAGATGGTGTTATGCTGTATCTTCGGCAGTTTGTTAACAAACGGCCCTGTCTAATTTAGCGGTGAGGCCGCAGAGGCGGCGATATGGCAACAGTGAAAAACGCCGAAGTGGCCACCGCTGCTTTCTGGCGTGCCTCAGTGACGAAATAGGGTTTCTTAGTATAGTAGAGAGGATAGTGCGCCTCGGAATCCATGTCGGAGTGGAGGTTATGAGAAGATAGGTGCTGCAGGCTACGGCATGCCATGACATTTGGATTCTGCAGAGTTTTCTTTGTTTGCTTTGTTCAGTATGCATTATTATGCCATGATCTAGTCAATAAAAGCATAGCTGGCAACATAGACGAATACTATAGCATTAACGAACGGGCAGCAGGTCTTGTAATTAGGCTCAATAAGAGGTACAAGCTCAAGGTGGTACAGGGCTACGCGCCCACATCCAGCCACGACGACCAAGTAGTGGAACGCTTCTATGAAGATGTGGAATCGGCAATGGCTAAAGTAAAAACACAGTATACCGTAGTTATGGGGGACTTCAATGCTAAAGTAGGCAAGAATCAGGCTGGAGACAAGGCAGTTGGGAACTATGGTCTGGGCTGTAGAAATAGCAGGGGGGACCTACTAGTGGAGTTTGCAGAACGGAATAACCTCCGCATAATGAATACCTTCTTCTGTAAACGGGAGAGTCGGAAGTGGACCTGGAGGAGCCCGAATGGGGAGCACAAAAATGAAATAGACTTCATATTATGCGATAACCCTGGCGTCGTGCAGGATGTGGAAGTGCTCGGAAAGGTAAGGTGTAGTGACCACCGTATGGTAAGATCTCGAATTAGGCTAGATCTGAGGAGGGACCGCAACAAGCTAGTACGAAAGAAGCCGATAAACGAACTAACAGTAAGACGTAAAGTAGAAGAATTCAGGATAGCGCTGCAGAACCGATATTCCGCCCTTAACGAGGAAGCCGAGCTTACGACACAGGAAGCTAGCGACAACCTAACACGCATCATCACGGAGTGTGCAATAGAAGTCGGGGGCACTATGGCTAGACAGGATACTGGTAAACTTTCACAGGAGACGAAAGATCTAATCAGGAAACGGCAAACCATGAGAATCTCTACCGCAGCTGACAGAATAGAACTAGCCGAGCTCTCGAAGTTAATCAATAAGCGTAAGACAGCTGACATACGGAAGTATAATATGGAGAGGATCGAATACGCTGTAAAGAACGGAGGTAGCCTGAAAGCAGTGAAGAGACGTCTTGGCGTGGGGAAAAATCACATGTATGCACTTAAGGATAAGCAAGGCAATGTCATCACAAATAGGGATAAAATAGTCACAGCGGCCGAGGAGTTCTATAGGGATCTGTACAGTAGCCGGGACATACAGGATAATGCCGAACGAGACAGTAGTTCAGAGGAGATAGACATCCCACCAGTAACGACCGAAGAAGTAAGGAAGGCTTTGAAAGAAATGAAAGGGGGCAAAGCACCTGGTGAGGATCAGATAACAGCAGATCTCTTGAAGGATGGCGGAGAAATTGTACTTGAAAAACTGGCAAACCTGTATACGCAATGCCTAATGACCGCAATGGTACCGGAATCTTGGAAGAACGCGAACATCATCCTAATCCATAAGAAAGGCGACATGAAGGACTTGAAAAATTACAGGCCGATCAGCTTACTGTCAGTCGTCTACAAGGTATTTACCAAGGTAATAGCTAACCGAATCTCTGCAACCTTAGATTTCAGTCAACCTAAAGAACAAGCAGGGTTCCGTAAAGGTTATTCAACAATGGACCATATTCACACGATCAATCAGGTGATAGAGAAGTGCGCTGAGTATACTGAACCCCTATATATAGCCTTCATAGATTATGAGAAAGCATTTGACTCGGTCGAAACCCTAGCAGTCATTCAGGCATTACGGAACCAGGGGATAGATGAGCACTATGTAAGAATACTAGAGGATATCTACAGTGGGTGTACAGCTACCATCATCCTCCATAGGGAGAGCAGTAAAATACCTATAAGGAAGGGTGTCAGACAAGGAGACACAATCTCTCCAATGTTATTCACAGCATGCTTACAAGAAGTATTCAGAACGTTGGATTGGGAACAGGTGGGAGTAAGGGTTAATGGAGAATACCTCAGTAACCTCAGATTTGCTGATGACGTTGCCTTGCTAAGTAACTCGGGGGACGAATTGCAAAGCATACTTTCCGCACTGGGCGAACAGAGTAGAACCGTGGGCCTAAAAATTAATATGCAGAAAACTAAAGTAATGATCAATAACCTCGGGACAGCACAGCAGTTTGAGATAGGTGGCGAGGCAGTGGAAGTGGTAAGCGAATATATCTACTTAGGCCAAGTTGTGACCCCAGATCCCAACCATGAGGCAGAGATAATTAGAAGGATCAGAATGGGGTGGGGTGCATATGGCAGACATTCTCAGATAATGAATAGCAGCCTACCATTGTCGCTGAAGAAGAAAGTGTATGACAGCTGCATCTTACCGGCACTCACCTACGGGGCAGAAACTTGGAGGCTCACTAAGAGGGTTCAACTTAAATTGAGAACGACTCAGCGGGCAATGGAGCGGAAAATGATAGGTGTAACATTAAGGGACAAGAAGAGAGCGGAGTGGGTCAGAGAGCAAACTGGTGTTAAAGACATATTAGTAGAAATTAAGAAGAAGAAATAGACGTGGGCAGGGCATGTAATGCGAAGGCAAGATAACCGCTGGTCATTAAGGGTAACAGAGTGGATCCCTAGAGAAGGCAAGCGTTGCAGGGGGCGGCAGAAAGTTAGATGGGCAGATGAGATCAAGAAGTTTGCGGGGATAAATTGGTCACAGTTGGCACAGGACCGAGGTAATTGGAGAATAATGGGAGAGGCCTTTGCCCTGCAGTGGGCGTAGATAGGCTGGTGATGATGATGATGATGATGATTATGCCATGACAGCCGTTCTGATAGAGAAAATAAAGTTTATTCCGAGCATCGTAATGTGGGGTGGCGCCCTCAGTCCAGGATTTTTTTGGAGACCCATGCTGCCACGGCCCTTTCCAGCAGCCAAAGCTGGGAGTCGAGACAAGAGCTCCCCCTGCTCACGAGAAGAGTGTGCTATCTTTGAACCTTAGGGTTTTCCGAAGACTCCTATACCATTTAGTGCAGGGCGACTTGGTCAAAGCACAATGTTTACAGCGGGAAGTACTGCGTAGGATGAAACAAGTGCAGTTTCCTAGGATGAGGAAAGGTCTCCTATTTAAAGGAATTTGCTTTACTTCCCTTTTTCTTAACTTTAGGGCCACGAAATTTGAGGCCACGAAAACACTTCAATCCAAGCCAACGACGAAAGTAAGGCGAGCGTACGGTATAATATCCGCCCATGACGGCACAGAAGGCCCTGCTGTGCGCCCTATAGACGCTTGCGGCACATTCCTCTCTTGTGTATACTGTGAGAAATCCTATAAGTGACTGTCCTTTGTATTCTGTCTAGTGACACCAGCCGTCTCCATGCTTTCAGTAGTTTCTTTTCAATGATAGGGATCAGCGCTTGTGACTTGCCCAACATAGACGTAATTGATTTGATTGATGGATTACAGTGTTTAACGCTCCGACGCAACGCTGGCCATGAGGCATCCCGCAGTGGACGGCTCTGGATTATTTTTGACCACCTGGGAATGTTTAACGTGCGCCGAAATCTCGTACAAACGGGTGGTTTCTTGCTTTCGCCTCCATAAAAAAAGCGGCCGCTGCAGCCGGGAATCGAACCCGCTTCGTCGTGCTCACAGACGTAATCGGATGCTGCTTAAAAGATTTCATTAGCAACCTTGAAGTAACGTACCTTGCATGCTTTTTTTCTAAAAACTTTCAATTTTTTGTTAATTGGGCAAACTGTGTTGTTTTTTATGGGAAGTGGGAGGCAGCACCGCTATTATTCAAAAATATTTCTTGGTCACACCCACCAGTGCGTTTTCTCCGAGTTTCTCTGGACAGCTCTCAGGATAACCTCGCGTACTGGGAATCCGAGACAGTGAAGCTGCGCGAAAGAGCAACTACGGGGGAGGGGGGTGGGCGTCGAGATTTGTTTGTTTTCGCACGTGCAACAGTTTTTAACCTTTTTCTTGTAGCGAAATTACAGTACGCGTTACAAATCCTTCATCGTTCATGGGTTCAAGTTCAGAAAAAATTCCCCGCATTTCCCCGAGGGGAAGAATGTGAAAGTGCGAATGCACGAGTTGAATTTGCGCTGTTCGGTAATGTTCGCGAAAGAGAGATCACACACACACACAACTACAAAGGAAGAAAGATGCATTTATTCACAGACACCTATTTGTGTTGTCGTTGTACTTGATTGCTAGAGCGGATCTCAGCTTTGAAATTTCGTGTCAGTACTCCTTTAGGCGGGTGCATTAGCCCTTCTCACGCCCGATTCTTGGCCAATCCCCCACGTGGGTATGTGCCATGTCAGCGGCCAGGCAGCGCGCGCCCATCTCCCCCCGTTGCCAAGGAAGACGAGAAGATTCCTGGCCAATCCCGCACGTGGGTATGTGCTATGTCAGCGGCCAGGCTGCGCGCGCCCATCTCCACGTGCGCGGACATCGCCGGTGGACGCAGGTTCAGGGTCGCTTAAGAAGTGCATTGCACTTAAAATTCATCGTGTGTTTGCCGTGTTCGTTTAGACTTCAGTTTACGAGCGTTCAGGTAGAACCAATCTTTTCCGGCGGGTTAGGAGGGTGGGGTAGCATTGTGTCACGTTTATGTTCGTCAGCTTGTTAAGCGTTTTTGTTTTTACGGGATGACCGTTTTCTGCTAACCCTTTCGCGAAGTGCATTGGTAAAGGCGTTACCGACGTTTATTGTCTCTTTTGCGAATGAAAAATGTAGTAGACCTAAAGACTAAATGAAGAATGTAGTGGACTCCTTCAGGTTTCTAGCAGTATGCGTTTCATTGCAGCACCTAGCGACTGTGGGAATGAAGGCACTTGCTAGAGACTTGAAGTATGTATTGTTCCCCGCGCCACGTTATCGCTGATTGCATAGATCCGTTCCTGGCCAGGACGTGTTATCACGAGTCAAAAAGAAGGCCGTCCGAGCATCTGTGAAAATATTTTCTTTAAGCTACACACCGGTACGCTGCCCGTTAAGACTTGGATGCAGGAGAAAGGCTTGTATGTTTTGGTCCTACAACGTGCACTTTGTGGAACAAGCCAGAAACTGTTAAGCACGTTTTCACGGAGTGCGTGGAAGCTATCTTTTTCTGGGATGTGTTGCAAAGAACATTAAAGATAGACCTCCCTTTACACCACAAGGCGTACGTTTCCTTTATACCTGGCGACAACACTGTGCCATATGACCTCATCGTGGCTGTAGGCTTGCATGCCATTTGGAAGTCGAGGTTGGGGGTGCGCCATGCTGACCCACATTTTCTTACTGTGTGCCGATACTTTGCACAAAGTATTAGTTTGCTTTTTGTCACCGGATGCGGAATGGCTACCTGTTTTAGAAGAACTGTTTACATTTGATGTTTATTTCAAGTTTTCCCGTCAGCAGAAGTTCGGCCGGTGGTTTTAATCTACTCGTGACGTGTCTTGTGTGAAACCAAAATGGTAATGAAAAGCCTGGCCAGCACACTGGCGACCATAGCCAGCCATTCCAGCCTTTCCTCGAGGTGAAGCATCAAAGTTCTACTGGGCTCACAATAAATTGCAGGAATAATATTGTTTAAGCAAACGGGCGTCTACTTTTCTATAGGACGCAATATTTGCCTCTTTTCCCAGTTTTTCTAGTAATAATTTGCTTCTGCTGTTTCCCTTTTGCAGGTGTTGACGAAACCGAGTCGTGGATCGCGGGACGCGAATGATTTCTTGAATGGCCAATGGACTTGCAAAGTTATGATAGCAGTAGACAGCTGCCCGTAGCGTCCTCTTATTCCTCTATTTTTAACATCCTCGCGGCCACGCAAATAGTGCAGGCGGTGCTGAACGTAAAGGGAAAAGTTAACAGTTTCCGGTGGTCATCCAGCACCTCTGCTATCCTTAAAGCCAACAGCAAAAACACTTTATTCAAGGTCATGTGAGCCATCCATTATAATCCCGATGGATGTGAAGCTCGTATTAGCTGCACCAAATTAGTCCATGTTTCTGCTTCCATCGATGCTTGGAGCATTTGTCCAATCGGGACTTTGTAAAATCGAACCAGGATAAGCGGCTCAGCTGGGACGTCGTCTGTCCTGGATATAGTACCCGTGCAAACTTCAAGTGGCATGAGCGCCGGGTTGTCTGTTGTGTCCTAGGGGACACGCGGCGGTTGGGTCTTATTACGTGCTAACCGACCCTTCTACGCCAGGCTTGCGTTTATTTCCTGTTTTTTTATTAATCAGCAGGTTCGCAGGTGCTTCGGTGGAGCCATATTTATGATACCTCTCCATGCTTGTCGTAGGGCCATCCGGCTTCGCAGTTTTAGCTATCGTCGTTTCGGCGTCGGGATTATCAAACCTTTACGTTTTGTCGCAGTCAGTAGAATCACCTCCGAAGTCGTATTGCCGCTTCGACGAGGTATACCTGAACGCTTTATAGGCGAACGTGAGGCTGGGCCGATGTGTTAATGCTTCTGCACTGGTTCCTGGTTCCCCTTTGTTTTCACGAAGTCGTTCGTTGCGCGATGACAGTTTTTTATTCTTTTGGAAATCCTATGAAGACGATGTCTTTTTCCATTGCGGCGTTGTCGGTTTGATGACTCGTTATATTCATTGGAAGTATTCGCGCCGGTTCATCGTTTGCAGCGCCTGCTGTGGAGAAAATTGCCCTTTTAGTGAAAAGGATAACTGTTCTTCACTGCTCATTCCTTGTTCACTAAGGTGCTATGTGTTCTTTGAGGGCTATTGCTGCAGTGCCATTGCAAGGCTGTTTTTTCAACTCCGAGAATTATCTGCCCCTTCTAAATTTGGTCAGCAGAATGGTACTTTCAAGTTCATCGGCTGTTTTCCCTGGTACATGACCCAGGTAAACCAATTCTTCGATTTCGCGGTACAGCCAATTTAGAATCGGAGGTTTTAAGTGTAGCGCACTTTAGGAGCTCGCCTTCTCGTCGTAGCTTTCTGTAAGGCGTAACGCGCTAAAATGGGAAGTGACTGCCGTAATTAGGCGGCGCAGCGAGATAACGAACCCACGTAGAGCTCGGCGTATGTCGTAGCGGCGTACCACAGAGGCTTCGAAAACCAAGCAATTTGTATAGACATAGCAGTTCGAAACCCATGAACCACTGGCGCTTGTCATATTTCTCCCGATTGTTTGGAGCAAAGAAAACTGCAGACACATTTGAGGCATAATATACGTAAAAACCGGCAGCGCCTCCATTCATTTACTTACGAAGGGTTTTTGGGGTTGGTTTTTAATATAATAAGCGAAAATCGTGGCTCCGCAAGACACAAATGACGGGTTCCAAACTGCGGAGTAAGGCGCCGGCGGTGCCTGCACGTGCGCACGAAAAGCAAGGACAAAAAAATGACCCGGTATCGGCTCGTTTCGTTGCAAATGTCAACAAAAGACAAATGCCCTTCAAATGCCTTTCATCGACATATGTCAAGTCAATGTCTCCCTTTGCTTACATGCGCCCCACTCATGCTGTTCCTCTTCCTCCGCGTTACTCTCAAAGTAAGCCAGCTAGAGGCTTGCTGAAGTCAATTAAAGTTTACCGCGTTCCACTACACAAGGCAGGGTGTTATGACTCACTGGCGCCATGTTTGCGCGGGTCAGTCACCCGCCGTTCGACCTCCCCACCGCTTGTCGACGGAAACGAAAGGAGGCCGACAACGCGGCGGCGGCCACTGATTGACCAGTTGTTGCGAGTTGTGGCCAGTTGTAGCGACCGCAGTCTGCTGGTAGCGGGGCCGGTCGCCGTCGCTGCGTCGAGCCAGGACTAGGGGAGAGCTTAGAGCAAACTCAACGGGTTTATTTACATTTTTACAGTGAGTTGTCGAGATGAAGACAGAAGACCGCTCCTGGCGGGCCGCAGCACGCCCTTTTTGTTGACCCACGATCCCTAGTTCCCTAGGTTAGGGATCCCCATACAAAACAATGCGGACCAATGGTGATGTGTACGTTCCTCGCTGTGAAGCACCGCCCTCGGGTAGGGACACGCCTTTCAGGTATGTCGGCAGATGCACAGCACACGCACACACACACACCCTTGCCACTCGTCCGGAGCCTGTAGTAGAGGGGAAGAACGGAAGACGCGCGAGCGCCTCGTATCTTTTTGGTGTCCGCCGCGCGCTGCGTTCCCACGGTGGGGTTCTCACACGTACTTCCCAGGGAGCTAACAAGGTTCGTGGAATCACTCCGGGAAGGGTTAATGGCTTGACCATTGCCACTGCCTTCTTCGCTGTGCTGCCGCCGCCACTGGGTCCCATTGTCCGGTCGTCGCCGTCTGGGCTTTCACGCGCACACGCGTTCAGTTGCTTAGGCCGGGGGACGAGCGGCGGCTCCTTAATCCCTTTTGGGCAACAACACTCAACACCGCTCAAAAGCCGCTGTCAATCAGTGGCCGCCGTCGCGTTGCCGGCCTCCTTTCGTTTCCGTCGACAAGCGGTGGGGAGGTCGACCGGCGGGTGACTGACCCGCGCAAACATGGCGCCAGTGAGTCATAACAGCTCCTCCGCCGACGGGAAGATCTCGGACGTCGTGTAGTATCAGCTGCTCGACGGGAGAGATCACAGTAGCAGCATTCTTTCAGCACCATTGAAACCACAAAGACCAACCTCCCGAACCAGCAAGAGCCGGCAATGAGTTTTCGGCAACCAGGCTGCTCTTTCAAAGGTGCTACAATGCACCTACGCTTTTCAATTTTTTTCATATGGCAACCACACCAATACTCTTGCTCACAGCTAAAAGCTTAGACTGAGTTACTCAAAACACTACTCAAAACCATTACTGAAAACGTTCCTCAACTGAAAACAAAAGAACGCGAAAGAAAAGCTAGAAGGCTCTGCTTAATGTGTCAACATTGGCATTGGCAGAACCCCTCTTATACTTCACAGTGAAGTTAAGCTCCTGAAGCGCAAGGCTCCAGCGTAGTAGTCGCGGATTCTTTCCCGACATTTGCGATAGCCATGTCAGCGGGCATTGGTCAGTGACGAAGACAAAAGAAGTTCCGTAAAGGTAGCAGGCCAATTTTTGGGTGGCCCACACAATGCAGGCACATTCTTTTTCTGACGCACTGTAGGCCTCCTCGCGAACTGAGAGTTTCCTGCTGGCGTACAGCACTGGGTGCTCGTTCCCGTTCTCATCCTCCTGGCAGAGTATTACTCCTAAGCCCCTATTGCTGGCATCGCACTGCACAATAAAGGGACGATCATACTTCGGTGCATGCAGTACGGGTGAGCTAACAAGAGCCGCTTTGAGGCCTTGGAAGGCACCCTCCATTTCCGGGCTCCAAACTTCCTTTTCTGGGGCCTTCTTGCGCAGTGCATCCGTTAACGGAGCGGCTACTTCCGAGTACTGAGGAATGTAGCGCTGATAATACCCCGTCAGTCCCAAAAAGGAGCGGATAGCAGTCTTGGTTTCTGGCTGCGGGAATTCACTAACCGTCTCTACTTTCAACTCGTCAGGTCGCCTCCTGCCCTGCCCTACCACGTGCCCTAGGTACCGTACTTCGGCGCGAGCTAGCTGGCACTTAGCCGGCTTCGCTGTCAGTCCCGCGTGCGTCAAACGACTAAGGACATCGCTAAGGTGGTATAGGTGATCTTCCCATGTATTGGAGTAAATAGTAATGTCGTCTAAGTAGGGAACAGCGTACCCTTCAACCCCCTGCAAAACTCGGTTCATTAACCTTGAAAAGCAAAATGGGGCGTTCTTAAGACCAAAACTCAAAACTAGGGGCCGGAATGTGCCCGTCGGTGCCACAAAGGCTGCATACTCACTAGCTCGTTCAGACAGTGGAACTTGCCAATACCCTCTTACTAAGTCCAAAGTCGAGACGTATTTTGCAGCACTCACTTTTTCGACCAGCTCCTCCACCTTGGGTATAGGATAGGTCTGGTCCTTCGTTATCGCGTTAAGTTTGCGATAATCCACGCAAGGTCGTGGATCCTTGCCAGGAACCTCTACTAGTATCATGGGGGACGTGCAGGTGCTTTCGCATGGTTCAATAAGCTTAAGTTCCAGCATTCGATCTACTTCTTTTTTCAAGATCTCCTGCTGCCGCGGGGCTAACCTGTACGGCCTCGACTTCACGGTGGTGTCAGAAGTTAGTTCAATGTCATGAGTGATAACCGTAGTTCGCCCTGGCCTTTCCGAGAAAACTGTGATGTGTTCTGACAACAAGTTACGTAAGTCGACTTGCTGCGTCTCAGTCAAGCCCTCAGTAGGTGCCACGGCTTTCATGACGTCGGTAACCTCCATTGATCTTCCAACCTCAACCAAGCCTGGAATTTCAGGCGTTAGATCCTCCGGGCTATTAAGAGCCAAGTTCACCTTCTGCACTTCCCCCACATAGCGCTTCATTAGATTGTGGTGATAAATTACAACCTCTCGGCGCCTTCCTTTCAGTTCCAGTGCATAATTTGTGTCCGAGAGCTTTTTCACAACCCGAAAGGGCCCTTCCCATTGAACCTCCAGCTTATTTGCTCGCGAGGGGCGCAAGACCATCACCTGATCCCCTTCCTGATAAGCTCTCAGTTTCGCGTTTCGATCGTAGTAGCTCTTGGCTCTACTTTGGGCCTCTCTCATGTTCGCCTCAGCCATGTCGCGAGCGCAACGCAATCTTTCCAACAATTCGAGAATGTACTCGACCACCGTAGGGTCGGTACCTTTCGACTCCCAGGTTTCGCGCAAAAGTCGCAGTGGAGACCTGAGCGTCCTTCCGTAAACCAGCTCCGCGGGGCTGAAACCCGTCGCTTCATGAGTGACCGATCTCAGCGCAAACAGCATTGCTGGGAGACAGGCATCCCACTGACACTTCTTTTCGAAGATCAGGGCTCGCAGGATTCGCTTCATCACGGAATGACACCGCTCTACACTGTTGGACTGTGGGTGGTAAACTGAGCTGTGGCTTATTTTCATCCCACACTTCTCGAAGAAGCCTGTAGTCAGAACGCTGGTGAATACTGAACCGTGGTCGCACGTATCTCCTGAGGAAAGCCCACTCTCGAAAAAATAGACAGTAGTGCGTTGACTACTTCTACTGAGCTTTGCTCCCTCATTGGGATCGCCTCTGGAAATTTGGTTGCTGGACAAACGGCGGTAAGCAAATACCGGTAGCCTGACTTTGTCGCTGGGAGTGGTCCCACAACGTCTATTACCAGCCGGCGAAAGGGCTCCGAAATGAGCGGAACAAGCTTAAGTGGTGCCTTTCCCTTCTCGTTCGGTTTTCCCACTCTCTCACAGGTGTCACACGCTCTTACGTGGTCCTCAACTTCTTTGAAGCATCCTGGCCAATAAAACTCCGTTAGGAGCCTATCTTTGGTCTTCCGAGCTCCTACATGCCCCGACCAACCAACTCCGTGACAGAGATCAACAATGTCATGCCGATACTTAGCCGGCACTACAATCTGGTCAAACGTGCGACCTTTTGCATTCCGGTAGTGGCGGTACAAGATGCCATTTTTGGCGGGAAAACTGACATTCTTCCTCGCCACCCCTTCCCTGACGGTGTTCCAAATCTCCTTAAGGCTGGGATCGCTGTTTTGCTGCTCGATAAGCTCGTCTCTGGTCACTTTCCCCAGTACATTGCCTAGTGACTTTGATACAGGCAACACGAGCAGCCCCTCTTCCGTTTCCCTTTCAGCTATATCAGCGCTAGTCTCCTCCTCTGATCCCTCTCTCTCTTTTTCAGCAGGTGACGGGATAGTAGGCTCCGCTGTGCTGACTCCAGCTGGTGTTGCTGTACGCCCGGCGAAACTCGGTTCTTGGCGCTCTAGTTCGGCTGCTAACGCGCGTGCTTTAGCTCTAGTCAAGGCTTGGACTGTTCCCTCGTGAAAACTTTTCCCTTGCTCTCTAAGCAGGCGGTCGGTCCGATTCGAGAACAAGTAGGGGTATTGCGAGGGTAGCTTGTCTGACACCGCCGCTTCCGTCTCTACTTCTCCGAACGGCCCAGTGATGACTACTCGAGCTACCGGGAGACAAATGCTTCCATCTTCCAAAACCGGCTTAATCCATGCGCACTTGCCATTGTAGTCTGCTTGTGTCACGTAGTCCGGGTGCACCAGATCAATGGTTGCCCCACTGTCTCGTAAGACGCGGCATGGCTTTGCGTTCACGGTTAGATTAAAAAGGTACGGACTAAGTAGCTCCTCGCTAGTAGCAGAGTCACAAGTATACGAAAGGGCTGGCCTGGGCCTACGACATCCTATGGCAATGTGACCGACCTCCTTGCATTTGTAGCAGGTAGGTGGTTGCCTAGCGTCAAAAGGACTCTTTTTGGGAGAACTATCCGAAGCCTTTCCCTCCTGTTTGGGAATCATCATCATCGTTTTCCGAACAAGACCTGCCTCGCATGTGCTCCGGTTTTAACCTCTGTTTTTGGCTGGCAAATAGCTAAATCACCCCTACCGTTGCTCTATACAGATCGGTAAGGCCACTACGAACGTATTGGTACCAGGCAAGACCTCGGCCGGTCTACCATTTGCCAAAATCGCCACTGAAGCCTCAGCCACGCTGACGGCCACGGCTAGGCCTATCACCGCCTAGCCGGGCTGCCGTCACCTCCGCGCCGGGGTACCGGACGTCGACTCGCCAACCACTCTCCACCATGCAAACAGAGCAGCATCCAGCCGCTCAACCAACCACCACAAGTGCAGCGCCCGAAGACACAATGGATTTCGACCAGCTAAGTGGCAGAACACTGCCCCGAGACGACCCGTGGCAACAAATACTGCGAAAACGGCATGACCTGAAACACCGGAAGCAGCCGTCGACAAGTAAGCAGCCATTTACATCGCGCATGGCGCCAGCTCCCCGACTCCCCGAGACTGACTATAAAGTCATATTTCGCCCACGCTCGGGACTCCGAATCTCTGACTGGCACGATCGGCAAATCACCCAAAGCATCCAACGCGCAAGTCGCATTCCTGAGCATGTCTTCTTCGCGCAAGTGACGATCCAACCTCAAGCTGCCCAAAATCTTATCGTTGCCAGTACGCCAGACGAGGCCTGCGTCGAAGCTCTGCGAAACATCACCACACTACAGCTTGGCGCCACAACGTACGAAGTAGTGGCGTATCTAAAAAACATCCCGGGAACCGTTCGCGGCGTAATTCATGGCATCGATCAAGGCACTACGCAAGACCAACTGCACGCTATTATCGCTACCACGGGGCCACGCATCATCAGCGCCCGCATGCTGGGAGCCTCAAGCTCGGTAGTCATCACCTTTGAAGGTCTGCACGTCCCATTCTACGTTAAGGCGTACGGCATTCTCACGCGATGCCGCCCTTACCGGCAAACCATCCAATGTTGCTCCGTGTGTGGGCAACTCGGACACAGTCAAGATGTGTGTCCTAATCCTGACACACCAGTCTGCGCGCAGTGCCATGTGAAGAATCCTGCCGATGACCACGAGTGCGTGCCGACGTGTAAGCTCTGCGGACTTGACCACCCGACAGCGAGCCGAGACTGCCGCAAGAAGCTGCGTCCACCACCGCCTCCCATCCGGGTCCGGGAACGAGGCCTCACATCGCACGCAACGACTGGCTATTCTTCGACCCACCAGCAGCGGCAAGCCCCAAGGACTGCACAACCGCTGCGCCCGGTCTCCCCGCACGTGAGCTGGTCGGCAGTGGTCGCTGTACCACCCACTGCTTCAGATCAATTCCCACCCCTCCCTGCATGTACGAAGTCCCCACCCACCCCTCCCACTGACCCCCCCTTTATTCTAAACTAGAACAGGAAAACGCCCAACTCCGCGAGAAACTCGCCGAAAACACTAAGAAATTCGCGCTTCTCGAGGAGCACATAGCTCAGCTCCCTGCACATATTCAACCGTCAACACAACCGCCCCAAGAAATCATAGCAACCACACAAACAACTGAAAGCGCCCCCATCCCAGCTGTACTTTCACCCCAAGAAACCATACCAACCAATCCAACAACTGAGAGCGCCCCCATTCCAGCTGTCGTTTCACCCATGATTGAGGACCTCAAACGCTACATCCACGGACTTCTTTCGGACTTGAACGCAAAAATTCAAGCGGTTGACACACGTGTTGCCGCCCTAGAAATTACCCAGAGGAAAAAGCGCGTTGCCGCACTAGAAATTACCAAGAGGAAAAAACGGAAGAAACCCAAAGAAGGCTCTCCCCCACATCCCACCGGCAGAACAGTACCGCTCAAAGATGATGGGGACGCCCCCTTCCTCTCCGTCTAAAGCCGCCACCCCACCTACCACCCTCGTATGGCAATGGAATTGTCGCTCATACCGTAGCAAGAAATCATCACTCCTTCATTTCACTCAACAACACCGACCCGATATCATCGCTCTACAAGAAACAGACACCACCAACGTCACCCTCAGAGATTATACGACATACACTACAGACACCCTTGCCCGCACCGCCATCCTCGTCCGCACCGATCAAACGGCCCAACTACACACCCTCTCCACCAGCATCGATTACACCTTCGTGGAGGTCATCCCCCGAAAAAAGACGCACTCAAGTCTATTCGTCCTGAACATCTACAGCCCACCCGCGGCTCTCCTGTCAGAAATTGACAAGCTCTTCCGAGAAGTGAAACTCCGCACTAAGGGACATAAATTAATAATACTAGGAGATTTTAATGCCCATCACATGATGTGGGGCTACCATCGCAGCAATCGGAAAGGCATTCAACTTCATGACGCAATTCAGCAGCATCGTCTTCATCTATGCAACAACCCAGACACACCCACCCGCATTGGAAACAGCGCCTCCCGAGATACTTCACCCGATCTAACCCTAACTTATAACGTCAAGAATGACGAATGGACCTGCCTGGATGAAACACTAGGAAGCGACCACCACATTATAGAACTCCGAATCACTCATCACAAAAACGCCAGGCAAAGAATTGGGAGAGCCAGACTTACTGATTGGAAGGCCTTCAGAGAAGATTCGCCTACTGAGTCAATCCAAAATATTGAGGATTGGGCCGCTGAGATTATCACGACATTCGCAAAGCACACAAAAGAGCTTCCTCTCACCGAAGACAATCCGGCCATAGACAATCACCTCAAACACTTATGGGACGCCAGAAACGGCCTTCTCAAGAGGTGGAAAAGGCGCAAGACCAACCGGAAGCTACGCACTCGTATAGCCTTGCTCACACAAGAAGCAGAACAATATGCTCGACAACTAAGCCAGCAAAATTGGAACCAATTCTGCAATACGCTCCAGGGAACCCTCGGCACCCGGAGAACTTCGCACCTTCTCCGTTCCCTTATGGGCTCCAAAGAATCAAAAGCCACGGCTGTGCACAACCTTAAAAAATTAATCCATAACCACCCCGGAACAGATGAAGACCTGCTGAAAGAGCTGCAGAAATCATCCGAAGCTCAGCCCACGACACAGGCACTGCCGCCACAGCAGTACACTGGTCAACCGAACCCAGAGCTGGATACGCCTTTCACCATTCAAGAAATTGAAGCCGCGATACACGGCCTAACAAGGAACAGCACTCCTGGACAGGATAAGATCCCCAACAAACTTCTGCGCAATCTGGACCCTATCGCCCTCGAAAATCTGCTCACATATACGAATGAACACTGGACGAAAGGAACCCTCCCGCCACAGTGGAAGCATGCCGATATCACGCTAATTCCCAAGCCCGGAAAACCCCTCACACTCAAAAACCTCCGTCCCATTTCTCTCATATCGTGCGTGGGCAAACTTCTCGAGCATATGATTCACAATCGTCTCGCCCATTACATAGAGGACAATAACTACTTTCCAACCACCATGTATGGATTTCGGCCCCATCTCTCCACCCAAGACATTCTGCTACAGCTTAAAGAAGACATACTAATGAAACTCTCAAACAACCAGAAATATTCCATTGTCGCACTTGATATAAAAGGGGCATTCGACAATGTCACACACCAAGCCATCCTACAAGGGCTAGCTACTACCAACTGCGGGCCCAGACTTTACAACTACGTCGCGGCATTTCTTACCAACCGAACCGCCACTGTGCGCATCGGCCATCTGCGATCTGACACTTTTCCAGCAATTCCCCAAGGAACACCTCAAGGCTCGGTTATTTCACCCCTACTCTTTAACCTTGCCATGAAGGACCTCCCACCCTTGCTCCAAGATATTCCGCATCTCCGACACGCTTTCTACGCGGACGACCTCACGCTATGGACACCCACTGGATCAATCGGAGATCAGGAAGAGGCACTTCAAATGGCAATTGACACCGCCCAACGATATCTCCAATCCAGAGGACTGGAGTGCGCCCCCGAAAAGTCCGGTTTACTTGCGCTCAGCAAGAGAACTACCCGCAAGACTGCACACGGAATACCAGAACCAGAATTATATATAAATAATCACCCTGTCCCTAACGTCCCCCACCTTCGGATATTGGGCCTCATAATACCTAGAGACGGATCTGGCTTGCAAGCCATACCACACTTACAGCGCACACTTAACCAGCTCATGCGCATCATCCGCCGCGTCTCCAATCGTCGCTTCGTACTTCGCGAACACGACACCCTACGCATGGTCCAAGCCATTCTTATCAGCAGGATAGCGTACGGCACGCCATACCTGGCCCTCAGACCACAAGAAATACGGAAACTCGATGCCACCATACGCCAGGCCTACAAGACCGCTATGGGGCTCCCAATAAGCACGGCAAACAAGAAACTTTTGCAGCTAGGGGTCCACAACACCTGGGAAGAAATACAAGAGGCCCACCATGCATCTCAGATACGCCGACTACAGATCACGCCCACGGGAAGAGAGACACTTCTCCGTCTTCACTACAACGTCCCACCACTACAAGATCAGAAGATTCGAATCCCAGCAGACATTCGGCAACACATTCGCGTAGCCCCTCTACCCCGAAACATGCACCCGGTTTTCAACAAACAACGGCGCACGGCACGAGCTCGATTAATTCATAAGGGCAATCACCATCTATCATGCACTCGATACACCGATGCATCGCCGTACCCTCATCAGAAAGCGCATGCAGCCTGTGTCGTTAACACGCAAGGCACAGAACTGGCAGCAGCAACCGTTCTCACCACTTCCATCGAGACTGCTGAGGAGTGTGCCATCGCCCTTGCTGCAATAACAGACGAGGAATTTCTTACTGTTATAACTGACTCACAGACTGCCTGCAGAAACTTTTTAATTGGCCACATATCTCAACCCGCACTGTACCTTCTTCGTCAAGTAAGAAGACTACCAGAAATTAACATCATCTGGTCACCCGGCCACCAGTCCCTCCAAGGGAACGAGGCGGCACACGCCGCTGCCCGTGCTCGTACATACCGGGCCGTTACCTCAGAGGGAGAAACCAACGACCGAACTGCTTCAAAGCCAGCACCACTCCACACGTACACCGAAATCTTAGCTCACTACAAAAACGACCGCCGTCGCTTCCCGCCACCTCATTCACAATTAACGCGCGACGAAGAAACCACTTTCCGGCGCCTACAAACCAATTCGTATCCCCATAACACACTACTAAACGCTATGTACCCCACCCAATACCCTGCCACCTGTAACTTCTGCCCTGTTGCTGGTACCCTATACCACGTGTTATGGGAGTGCCAACGGACCCCCACTCTAACCCCAAATCCTAACCCTACCTATGAGCAGTGGGTGGAGCAGCTGACCAGCTCCGAGCTCTCGAACCAGCGCCGACTGGTGGAACGGGCCCGGATGGCCAGCCAGCTCCAAGGCATCTTGGAATGAGGATGCCTCTCACTGGGTGGAGGCCCTACGAACACCCTCCTGCTCACCAGTATAATAAATGTTTGTCTCTCTCTCTCTCTCCCTCCTGTTTGTTTTGTGATCCCTGACTACTTGCAGCGAAGTCCGCCTTTTTCTGTGCCGTCATACCTGCGCCAGCCCCCTGCTTCGCCGTCCAAGGTTTTCCTTTATCTCCCGCTTTTGCTGGAGCAACCTCGTCCCTTTCTCCCCGGCGTGACGCGTACTCATCAGCCAAGTCGGCAGCTGCCTGCACTGTTACTACTCCGGCCCTATCCTGGATCCAGAGCTTCATTGGCTCTGAAAGCTTAGAAAAAAACTGTTCGAGAGCCACTACTTCAAGAGCCTTTTCGAAGTTTCCAAAAGCGCTGGCTCCCTTCATCCATTCTACCAAGTTGACCTTCAACTCGTAGGCAAACTCTGAATACGTGCTGCCCTGCTTCTTTGTCAGATTGCGAAACCGCTGCCGGAACGCATCTGACGAAAGTCGGAACCTCTTTAGAAGGCTATCCTTCACTTTGTCATAATTGTCCGCATCCTCCACCGGAAGCCGCGCGATCACATCCGCTGCTTCACATGGCAGCAAACTTAACAAGTTTCGAGCCCATGTGCTACGGCCAAACTTCACTTTTTCACACGTTCTCTCGAAGTTCACAAGAAAGAGGCCCACATCTTGCCCTACTTTGAAGGGTTGCATTAGCTTAGATAAATCACAAAGATTTTGTCTGCCTGCTACCTCCACTCCTTGAACCTCAGCCATCTTCCTCGCTTCCACTTCCAGGCGCAACTGTTCTACCTCCAGTTCTTTTTGCTTTAACTGGTACTCCTGTTGCTCCCGTTTTTCCTGGCGTTCATGTTGCTCTCGCCTTTCCTGACGCTCCTGTTCCTCACGCTTTTTCTCGCGCTCCTGTTCCTCTTGCTTTTGAATCTCGTTCCAGGTTTCTTTGATATCTTCACTGCTCAGATTCAAGCCCTCGATAGCGCGAACAATTGCGTCTTTCTTCATCCCCGAATCTACTTCTGCTCCTAGCTCCTCCCCAGAATTAGCAGCTGATTCTTCAACAAACGCTTCCAATCCATGACAGAGAACTAGTGTGGTGCGGCTCACTCTACCCAGAAGTTCTGGAAACAACTGCTTCTGTGGTAGCCTCTACCAGCGAAAAGATTGCACTTCTGTCTTATCAGCCTGGCAACCAAAAAACCAAAGCCAGCACTCACCAGTCCACAGCTGTCAGTCTCCGTGATCTCGGCGTGTTGATCATTCTCCGTCCTCCAGGCTCAGATCCAACCGCTTTCCATCCAGTTGTTGCGAGTTGTGGCCAGTTGTAGCGACCGCAGTCTGCTGGTAGCGGGGCCGGTCGCCGTCGCTGCGTCGAGCCAGGACTAGGGGACAGCTTAGAGCAAACTCAACGGGTTTATTTACATTTTTACAGTGAGTTGTCGAGATGAAGACAGAAGACCGCTCCTGGCGGGCCGCAGCACGCCCTTTTTGTTGACCCCCGATCCCTAGTTCCCTAGGTTAGGGATCCCCATACAAAACAATGCGGACCAATGGTGATGTGTACGTTCCTCGCTGTGAAGCACCGCCCTCGGGTAGGGACACGCCTTTCAGGTATGTCGGCAGATGCACAGCACACGCACACACACACACCCTTGCCACTCGTCCGGAGCCTGTAGTAGAGGGGAAGAACGGAAGACGCACGAGCGCCTCGTATCTTTTTGGTGTCCGCCGCGCACTGCGTTCCCACGGTGGGGTTCTCACACGTACTTCCCAGGGAGCTAACAAGGTTCGTGGAATCACTCCGGGAAGGGTTAATGGCTTCACCATTGCCACTGCCTTCTTCTAGGAGCCGCCGCTCGTCCCCCGGCCTAAGCAACTGAACGCGTGTGCGCGTGAAAGCCCAGACGGCGACGACCGGACAATGGGACCCAGTGGCGGCGGCAGCACAGCGAAGAAGGCAGTGGCAATGGTCAAGCCATTAACCCTTCCCGGAGTGATTCCACGAACCTTGTTAGCTCCCTGGGAAGTACGTGTGAGAACCCCACCGTGGGAACGCAGCGCGCGGCGGACACCAAAAAGATACGAGGCGCTCGCGCGTCTTCCGTTCTTCCCCTCTACTACAGGCTCCGGACGAGTGGCAAGGGTGTGTGTGTGTGCGTGTGCTGTGCATCTGAGGACATACCTGAAAGGCGTGTCCCTACCCGAGGGCGGTGCTTCACAGCGAGGAACGTACACATCACCATTGGTCCGCATTGTTTTGTATGGGGATCCCTAACCTAGGGAACTAGGGATCGGGGGTCAACAAAAAGGGCGTGCTGCGGCCCGCCAGGAGCGGTCTTCTGTCTTCATATCGACAACTCACTGTAAAAATGTAAATAAACCCGTTGAGTTTGCTCTAAGCTCTCCCCTAGTCCTGGCTCGACGCAGCGACGGCGACCGGCCCCGCTACCAGCAGACTGCGGTCGCTACAACTGGCCACAACTCGCAACAAGGGATCCTCGACGGTCGTGTCGTACGGCGGAGACGCGCGTGAGTCGAGGCACCCTACTTCAACATTTATAGAACCACGTTGGCCTACTCCATGTGTGTTCAAATCCGACCATGTAAAATATGTAGTGCCATTTTCATAGCTGTGGCTGCTTGATTTCTTCAACTGCCTCCAAAAGCTGTAGTGGTGGGGGCCACAGCAGGCGACGGAGTGACTTTTTTTGCAATACATGTAGTACTTCATTTCTGAAAAATCAAGCATGCATAATTCTTTTTATAAAGGCACATTGTAAATGTTACGTACCAATGTGGACACCTACGAACATTGTCACCAGATTTAGACGTTTGGATTTAGCTTTGGGTAGATAAGATCATAGCGCAGCTTATGCTCCACTCTGGCCGGGGGGCTGAATCGAGTCGCAGACAGACAGACATATCAAATTTTTCGCGTTATAGTAGCGCGAGAAAGACTATCATTTTTAAAAGAACAGAACTCCTGGCGGCGCTGTATCAGGGATGGTGCGCGCGAGCACTGCGAAGGCGGGAAGTTCGAATTGGATTGGATGAACCCCCGTTTCAATCGTCAATGAAGGAGTGGGACCCGACGGCGAAAAGTTCGCCGCTGGTTCGATGATGATGATGGTTTAGGTACAATGGCGCAAGGCCGACATGGGCAAAGAGCGCCAAACACAGTTATTTGATAGGGAGGGAAACCGAATAAAATCAGTTAATGACTATGACCACAGCTGGTGTAAAGGGCCAGTGTGAAGAACATGAGTGGTTAAAAGATAAATAAGGTTGCTGGTGTATAGGACCAGGGGTAAAACTATAGGTGGCATGAGATGAGTTCTAAGAAATGAACTTCTGATAGGAACGTAAAGGTGCGCTTAACAAAAAACATGGCATCGTCTCCTAAGAAGTATGACGGGTGTGGTGGAATATGTCGTGTTTGTAGTTGTGGGAAGTGTTTGCGTCGTGTAATGTCGAGTTGGCTTACATTGTATGAGTATGTGGATCACGGATGGCGCCTCTCCGCACCTGCTGCACAGAGGTCTTGGAGATCCAGTGAGATGGTGCGAGTGTGTTGCATGTGTGTTTCCTATCCGTAATCTAGCCAAGGCGACTTCAGTGTATCTATTACGTGTGTCTGTGGCGTATGGTCCTTAGTGCGGTTTTATTACGTGTAACTTGTTGTCTATTTTTCACTCCAGTGTGTTTGCCATGTTTTGCGTTGTCCGATGTGTGGCTTCACGTCGGTGTAGGGTAATGTGGTTATGTCTACTGTATTGAAGAGTGTAGCAGCAGCAGCCATTCGATCCGCTGCTTCATTCCCGGCTAAACCACAGTGGCCAGCGACCCAGCAAAGGACGAGTTCAAATTGGTGGACATACACAGACATAATACCTTTGATGATAAGATTTACAACGTGATTTTTTGAAGACTTTGTTGACGACAATGCCCGCAAAACACTGAGAGAATCTGTATAGATAATGAATTGTGAGATGTGGCTTTGAAGTATATGATTAACAACAAGAAGTACACCATAAGCCTCTGCCGTAAAGATAGTTGTATTACTGTTAAGAGTTCTATTGACACTAAGGCTGGGCCCATGCGCCGCGCAGGACACCGAGGTGTATGTTTTAGAGGCATCCGTATAAAATTCAGAACACTGACACTTCTGCTGCAAATACAAGAAGTGCTCGGTTTTTATCTTGCGACACATCTTTCACACATGTGGGAGATCGGCTTTTATCTACATGTGTGAAAGATGTGTCGCATGATACAGGGCGGAGATGCCATGGTGCTATAAAATCTGTTAGAGAACTTTGGATTGTATCTAAAAAGGAGACAAAAAGCTCTGACGCTTCCTCTCTAACTCTGTAAGAGAAGGGCGCAGAGAACGATGGTCGATTTAAAAGAAGTTCAGTCATCGATGTATCATGAAAAACTGATTTAAAAGGATGGCGAGGCATGTATGAAATTTTAAAAGCATAAAGGAGATCTGTGTGCGCTCGCTGACCTTGTAGGTTCCATTAGTTGCACTCTACATACAAGCTTTCAACTAGACTAGTCCGGAAGGCACCACACGCCAAGCGGAGCCCTAAATGAAGCACAGGGTCCAGCATTCTGAAGGATGTTTTAGTGGCTGACCCATAGACAACGCTACCGTAGTCCAATCGTGAACCTATTAGGCTGCCAAAAACACGTAAAAGGAGTTGTTTGTAACCACCGAAAGAAACGTGCAAGAGAACCTTCAGGATAGTCAGTGTTTTTAAGCATTTATGTTTTAGTTGTTTTATGTGTGGGATGAATGTGAGCTTTTCGTCAAAGATAATACCTAAGAACTTCTGTTCTTTTTTTACAGGAATCGAGACACCGTGGAGTTGAATGGCTGGATCCGTCCGAATGCCACGCCTCTGGGAAAACAAAATACAAGTGCACTTTCCTGGATTAAATTTAAAACCGTTGCTATCTGCCCAGCTGGCTAGCTTATTGACACCAAGCTGGACTTGCCGCTCGCAGATAGACAAGTTACACGATTTGAAGGAGTGTTGAACGTCGCCTACATAGATTGAACAGGAAATCGATAGTGGCAGCACCTTCCGAAGAGAATTCATTTTTACAATAAACAAAGTGCAACTCAAAACTCGACTTTGCGGCACGCCATTTTCCTGGACATGAACCCCAGAAAGTGCAGTTCCAACTCGCATGCGAAACGTTTTTTCAGACAAATAACTGGCAAGCGTGTCCATCATGTTACTCGACATGCCAAATGACTTCAAATCGCTGAGGATGCCGTACCACCAGGCAGTATCGTACGCCTTTCAATATCAAAGAATACTGTCATACAGTACTTCTTGTGCAGGAAAGCACCTTTGATATATGACTCTAACTCAATGAGTTGATTGTTGGTAAATCGCCCCGCCCTAAAGCCTGCCTGGCAGCTCTCGAGAAGACCGTTGTACTCTAAGTACACGAGTCTCCTCTTTATCATCTTCTCGAAGAGCTTACACAGGCAGCTTGTCAAGGCAATGGGACGTTAACTGGCCGGAGAGGAAGGGTCCTTCCCTTCCTTTAGAACAACAACTACTATGGCCTCCCTCCAAGAGCGTGTAATGTGCCCCGAAAGCCATATTTTATTGTATAGATGTAAGAGTGTTTCAAGAGTGCCTGGGTGTAGGTGTTGTATCATGAAGTATGAGCTGAAGGTTTGCACGTGTTCAGAGCAGCCCTCAACTCATAGAGAGTGAATTCAGAGTTGTAAGAAGTTTTTGATCTGTCTTTGACTTGTAAGGGCTTTTTTTTTCTGCAGATGTTTTGTGCTTCGAATCGGACACGGGCTCGAAGTGTTGTGCAAGTGTGTTAGCCTGGTCGTCAAGTGTGTCCCTGTTGTGCTAACCAGGGGAAGACTGTGTGTCTGTTGTCCTTTGAGCTTGCGTATACGTGTCCAGACTTTGTGTGTGTCCGTGTATGAATTAATGGATGTCAAGAAGGTGTGCCAACTCTCGTTTTGCCTCACAGCGCAAACGTTTCCAGAACGCCTTGGCCCGTTTAAACAAAATAAGGTTACCCGACGTGGGGTACCGACGAAGGATACCCCACGCCTTGTTCTGGGCCTCTCGCGCCCACCTACAGTTTTCATTCCACCACGGCCTCCTCTGGTTGCACGGGGCACCAGAGGCGCGGGGAATCAGCTTTTCGGTGGCGTCGAGGATGTGCGCCGCGAGGAGTCTGGTAGCTTCTTCAATGTGTAGGTGTCCTATGGATGTGTGGTGTAGTTTCGATGTCTCTGTAAATGTGTTCCAGTTAGCTCGTGCTTCATTGAACCTATTATGGAAAGATGAACTGCTTGGGCCTTTACCTATATATGTTAGTGAAGTGGGGAAGTGGTCACTGCCATATGGGTCCGTGCCCACACCCCACTCAAGACATGGAAAGAGAATTGCCGAACCAATAGCCAAGTCAAGATTTGAGTATGTATTGTGTCCTATGTTATCGTATGTAGGCTGTTTCTTGTTGAAAAGACATCCTCCAGAAGATGTTAAAAACTTCTCTATCAGGCGACCTCGGTCATACGTGCGAGAAGAGCCCCAAGAGAATTGTGTGCATTGAAGTCCCCTGTTAGGATGTATGGTTCAGGCATCTGGTCGACCAGCGCCTCAAAGTCAGATCTCAGAAGTGCAAGATCAGGAGAGATGTAGATGGAGCATACCGTTATCAACCTATTAAAATATTGTGCGGACGGCTACAGCCTCAAGGACAATGTTCAAGGTGACAGGGTGGCATGCTAAGGATTTGCGGGCGATTATGGCCACACCGCCAGAAGGGTGTGTACAGCCAATCCTGTCCTTTCTGTATACCAGGTAACTATGCAAGAAATTTGTGTGCTTGGAATTTAGATGTGTTTCTTGGACACACGTTAAACTTGCCTTATTGGCCTAAAGAATCTCATTCGATTATTCAGAAGGCCTCTGCAGTTCTATTGAACTATGTTTTCTCTTCCCATTATGATGTGTTAGAGCTACTGGAGTGTGACTATTTACGTAAGGTCTTTCGGGGCTTGCACACTTAGGAGGGGCTTTTTTATGTTCTCTGGAGGTTTAGATGGAGGGACCCGCTCCTTCCGCTGCAAAGCAGGCATGAAAGGTCCCACATCCACCTCATCATCAGATTTGGAAGGGGTACCCGGCGTGCCGGACCCCCCGAACATGGCACCCTTTGCAATGCCCTTCGTTTTGGCCGCGACCGCCGAGGACGTTAGGAGGGCCCGGGTGGCACAGGCGGTGCGGCGGAGGTGAGAACTGCTGCGGTTTCCTCCATCTCCATCTCCTCCAGGCCCTCGCGTGTGCTTCGGGCTGGTGGAGGGGAGGAAACGGTGGGTGCAGCAGCATTCCCACCGGACGTGGATGCCACCACAACCGCTGCTGGCTCAGTGAGCGGTGCGGAGGTGGGTTGGGCTGCAAGAGGCAACCCAGGGGGAGGGGGGGTGGGGGCGAAGGCGGGACCGAGTCCGACTCGCGGTACTGGGTCCCCGCCGAAACAAGACGCCGCTCCGCCTCCGCCCCCCCCCCCCCCCCGGCGAGCTGCGTCGGCGTACCTTCCTAGGGGGAAAGAGGTGAACCTCTTTCGCGCCTCTGTGAAGGTGATGTTTTTAGTGACTGATGTTGAATATTTTCTCTTCTAATTGAAACTTTTCACATTTTCTGGAGTAGGCCGCATGTGGACCCTGGCAGTTTACGCAAAGAAATTGTTGAACGTTACAGTTGTCGGACGGGTGGTCCTGCTGGGCGCATTTTCCGCAGGTAAGTCGGCCGCGACAGGAGTTTGTGCCGTGCCCGAACCGTTGGCACCTGAAACAGCGCCTCGGGTTCGGGATGTACGGCCGGACTGAACACCGGATGTAACCTGTGTTGATGAATTCTGGAAGGGTGCAGTTTTCAAAGGTTAGGATGAGGTGCTTTGTCGGTATTTGTTTATCGTCTCTGCGGATAGTTATGCGCCTGACCGCTGTTACGCCCTGACTACGAAGGCCCTCCAGCAGGTCAGCTGCGGATTCATTTAGTAGGTCATACTCGGAAATCACGCCCTGGAACCTGTTTAGGCTGCGGTGGGGCGTGACTCGGATTGGCAGATCGGCGATGCTGGTTTGAGCAAGAAGTTCATTGGTCTGATCCTGGCTACTGACCTCGACAAGAATTTCACCGGTTCGATGTTTTTTGGTCTTATACGACCCTCAAACAACACCGTTAAGAAACTTTGAAATGATAAATAACGTCTGTGAAGCAAGAGGCTTTGATTGGTCTACACATTCCATCACGATGAAGCGAGGATAGTTGTTCGGTTTCGGAGGACTCAAGTCAGGAAGTGGTGGAAAAGAAACTTCTGTGCGGCCCCTTTTCGGGAGCCGATCACGTTTGGGTTGGGGTTTTGAAAATACCATATAGCATAGTATAGAAAGCTTCGCTCGGGTTACCCTGATACCGAGAGAGGTCCAGTAGCTCCCTGCCTGATATACAGACAGGGGGCCCATCCGCCGGAGCTTGACCTGGGCTCCGATGGCCACCGCTTGAGGTTTCCACCCTTCACCTTAAAACACATCGCCACGGTTGGATCCAGCTTATGTACGGGGGCTCGGGGTCCGTGGTGTCGCCACCACCGTTACCAAGATTGCTCAAGGTGCCCCGTGTGGGTCGCCGCTGGTTCGAAGTACAATAGGAACTTTCTGTTTTCAGCATGAAGCAAGGTCGCAGGGTTTTTCCTTGGTTGAAAAAACGTTGTTCGGTGACCATCACGCAGGCGGCAGGAATGCGTGCAGTTTGGAACGTGGCATCAGGTATGTGGAGTGCGATGTTGGCGGTGTATATGCGGTTCCACTGTCTTGCGCCAAGGAGTAGGTACGACCGAAGGGCAGATGCGTCGAGTGCGCATCGGAGAGCATGAATTGTCCCTAAACGAGGCTACATCGCGGCGCATTGCAGCACGTGCTGGTACCGGGGTTGTTGCAGGCCCACATTTTCCAACACAAACATTGTGCTCAAGCATGCGCACGAATTGAGGAGAGAAGTAACTTAGGCGTTCCAGACAAACCACAGAGTTGACATGTGTGTCAGTCAGTCATCTTCCTTACACGTAAAAGAGATTTCATATCTAGGCACTCAGTGAGTTCCACACCTTGTGGTAGTTTTTTTTTGTTTTTGTGGGTTTTTTTGTTGTTTTATGCTTTTTTCATTGTTCTGGGTTGTTCCCATCGGTTTTTGTTGATGGAGGTCAGGTTAACGACAGCAATATAATTACAACATTTCACACTCCTTCCTTTCGCCATTATTGAAACAGGTGCCATAACGCCGTGAGTAAACGTAGATTTCAACATTGAAAATCGAAATCTCTGAGACGCTGAACCCACTTTTCGAATAAATTCATTTGCATAAGTGTACCTGCAATCTGCCCACGTTGTCACCATTTCAACCAAGCCACAAGAAACGCTTGATTGAGGATACAATAATTAGTATACCAGCAGCCAAGCAAATGCGGAAATTAATTTTATTGCGTATAAGAGAGCAATTAAAGAACATCAGTATGAACTTTTTAGACCATGAGAACTATGGCACAGAAGGTCGACGTCTGGGCGAATCGGTAGCTCTGCCCTCCTCGTCCCGCTATCTTCAGGTGTCTCGAGCGAGCACGAGGAGGCAATGAAGGTGCTTTGTAATGTCAGCATTCTTGTGGTACTTCTGTCGGGGTCCTGTGCATGTGAAATGACACAAATTAGAATGCACTTCTCCACATTCCACAATTTTCCTTTTAGGCATGTTAATAAAAAATGCATTAACCGGCCAGACTAAGGGGAAATCCTCGAGGTGGAGTAAGTTTATGTGACGGAAAATTTGAAATCCACCGTCCGGCTACGAAAGAAAGCTGTATAGCTTAGCCTTGGTAATGTTTTCCTTCGTAATGTCGTACAATTTTCCTTGCTTCGGAAATGTAGCTAGTGAAGCCTCCTTTGACGTGGTTTTCACTATGAAATAAAGTACTCCTGAGCCTGCGTGCGAGGTGCGGGTTACAATGTTTCAGATGACAGGAAGGCGTTTACTGAGACTTTTAAAGCAGCAAGAGAGTGAACACCATCACTGGTGAAACATCGTAGCAGGCTCGTTTACAACCCTCCGGGGTTGCTCAATCGCTATACCGTTGTGCTGCGGAGTCCAAGGCGGCGAGTGATATCTATGCCGTGGTAGCTGCTTTTCTCATGCAAGCAACAACCAAAAAACACCCATGTCGAGATTTTTGCGCACGTTAAAAATCCTCATGTGGTACACATTAGCTCCCAACTACGGTGCGCCTCATACCCAGGCGTTGCTTCGTCGCGTTAAACCCCGCAATCAACCAATCAGTATAGTTCACAAACGTCATGGTAGGTATTGTAAAAGACAAATACAATATCAGCATACATAACAGCATACATAACAGCATCAGCATACATAAATTAAGAAAAACAAAATAAAAAAATAGAGCAGTTCTAATGAACGTTAAATGTGTCAATTTCGGAGCACTGATTCCCTAGAGGGTGTGTGGTGTCCTCTCTTGACTAATTTCAGTACCGGCCTAGAGTTGATAATAGAAATAGTCAGGGGAAGACCCGAAGCCTCTGAAAAAGCCTATGAAACGACACTGGATAGACTTGGGGGTTATTAATGCATCAATTAACGATTTTCTTTTTGTATTTTCTATAATCGTCTACTTACTTGCGGTCTATAAACAACAGATTAGCGCAACGATTACCCCAACACTTCGCATCTGAGCAACGTCTGCCTATTTGGAGGTACGCAACTGACATTGGTTTCGTTACGCCAGGGACCCTGTTTCGATCCCCGGGGAAGCACTGATCTATTCGAAGCCTGTGTTTGAGTGCATGACGCCGCTACGAGTAACTACGGTGGCTAGATACGGTCACCACGCACGAGCTACGACGCCCAGCCGGACCACTAAATTGCTCCGAAGAAGACATTACACAAAAATTTGGATGTTGCCTTATTAGCATGCCTAAACCTTGCGGCGGCATCGCTTTTATTTTAAACAGCAAAGTAACCTAAATGGCCGATGTCTTCAAGGAGATCTTGGCGGACAGTCGTATTTTATGGCGTTGCTACGTTTCAGACAAAGCTTACATTGGCAATATAGTCGTAAATATGAAATGAAAGCACCGTCTAGGGGGCCGTTAGTCAGGTTTTGGGATATTTTTAATGTTGCGATCGTGGTTCATTATTGACAAGTTGGAAGACCTGCGACGAAAATCTCCTGCTGGGCTCCGTCATGACATTTTCTTGATGAGCGTAGCTCCCGGCCTTGTAGATGGCGGTGCGTTATGTCGCCCCGGCAAGGGTATTGGCGTGCGCCGAAAGACTGACATACGGAGGTTTTGGTTTTCATTACGTCCCAATTACGGCAACAGCAGCCCGACTTAAACCGCTGTTCTTGTACTCAGTAGACCATTGTCTCAGACAATAGGCTACCGCGACGGGTGATACTATAAAGACAGCTTTCAGGGGAACAAATTTCGCAATGTATATAGGTTTCTCAATACGTCTTAGGCTATTGTGCACCTTAAAAACCAGCCCCGTTTTGTGAACTGCTACGAATTGTATCAACACTTCTTGAATGTGGTACGGCAACACTTCAAAATAGGCGCACTAAAGAGCAACGTAATTTCAAAAATTAAAGTGCACTGATGATTTAGCTTTTTGCATAAACTTCACTGAAAATGCAGCATTGCTGCACTGCCTCCTAATTACATGGCGCAAAAGCGAATAAATGAGCCGTGCTTCCGTAACCTATGTGGCCGCTTTAATCATATTAGACTGAAGCATAAATATGGTGCCGATGTTGCAAAGTGCGTAATCACGCTCAAGAAGTTTCAGTTTGACACGTTCTAAACTAACCAAGTTTTTTGTAACATTTGCACCACAACAACTGGTTTCTTCCCGACACATGGTTTCTACGTTGGGAAAACAGAAAAAAGCCGCACTTGGCTTTTCTACGAGACATCGTTCTTTGGGAACAACGGCAAGTTCGCAGGCAAGGGAGCAAGACATCGAAACTGAAGGAAAGTATTCGTGCTGAAATGGTTTTCGTCCAGCCTAGGGTAAGCGAAATGATAACTGGCTCCCTTGTTTCCGCAAACTCGGTTTTATTGTGTGACTGAGAGTATAACATTCAGTGAGCGCGAACAGCTGCATTTTTTCTTGCCCTGAAGAGGCTAAACAGTTAAACAAAGAAAATTGAATAGGGGATGGTGTACATATGCTTTCCGTGGTTCTTACCGGGTGTCGGCTTTCGGTGGGGTCGAGTTGTGTCGTATGCTCTCCCAGAATGTACAGTAGTAAATTTGATACGCACGCCTCACGGTAATATTTTTGTTGAGGACAAGATATTCCCTTCCTCTAGGAGTGCTTTGAGGCCAGTTAGGCATTTCTGCCCCACATTTTCCTTCTTCTGGGCAATTGGGCTTCCTGAAAAGTTCCAAAGCTCCGTAACATGCACCTCGAGTTTATTTCTTTACTCAAGCCGCGCCCCAACTGTTTTATTTTTAGTAAAACTATAAATGTCAGCCCTCGTTTGTAAAGAATGATAAATATTTTATAGTGTTATACGAGAATGTCTAGATAAAACCAAACATTTTCTGCCCTTTCGTTGAAAAATTTTTTTACGTTGGGACAGATTACCCCCAGAATTATTCGGTGTCATATTGTATTCAGGCCCTCGATTTTCCTTTTATTCTCCATTCAAGTAGCTTTCACTGTTTTGGTACTTTCGGAGACGATAACATTACCGTCTTGCCATTATTGAGTTTACCAACTAAAAGATGTGCCCAAAACAGTTACCAGAGCGTTATGCACTTCACATTGTTTTACCTGTTGTGTCTTTAGCAGAGCGTGAGGGAAACTCTTGCGGTTTTGCCTTTGAAAACTCCTATTTAGTATTTTGGGTTCATGTTACTAAGTCTGTAAGCAGATTTCAAAACCTAAACATAGCAAGTGCACTTCGCTTCAGCCTGTGTTTTTGGTTGTTGTTTGTCTTCAATAGCTCTTTTGAAGTCATAAACGTTTGCCCATGCTGGCGATTTACAAGCTGTCACTGCAACACACATTACACTATGACAGGCACGTTCGTGCAGAAAAATAATTAGAGAATAAAGGTATGTTGGCGAGAGTAAATTTGTATCGTACAAAATTAGAAGAAACAAAGCACGGAACAATAAACAACGAACAATAGATAACGAAATAGGGTAAAGCGGCCGAGAGAATTTTAAACCATATTAAACAAAAGGTAGTCTCTAAATCCAAGATCCAAACAAAATCTAAATAGCGCGTCTTTTTCACTTGCACGAGGTCCTTAAACGTGCGGTCCTTGGATCACAGTCGTGGGGTGGCAGCGTCAAGTGGCCAGGGTACGTCTCGTATCTCTTGGTAAAGCAAAGCGCTCCGAGCTCCCGTTGCCAAGTAGCGAACGCAGCTCTCTTGGGCCTTCGCGGTCTTCTGCCTATGCCTGCGAAGACTACTCACTTGCAGGGAAGTGGGTCTACGGGTTGCGTTTGTGGGTGAGAATTTTCAGACACAATACGCATCCGAACGCCTGACCGCCATTTGTTGCGGTTACACTCCCCCGGCCTCTCTTCTCCCTACTCGGATCACCTCTGCTCCACCGTCAGCGCTGGTAGCTAACGATTGGAGGACTGCCGACGGGAGCCCGTGCTTGCATCTCTGGCTCTCGGCGGGGTAGCTGGTGTCAACGACCTTACCGCCGCATGCCTTGTGTCGTTTCCTTTTAAGTGCGTAGCAATTTGGCGGCTGCTACTGTGGTTTGGCGGTGGCGAAGTTGTCGTAACCGAGCGAGCGAAGACAGGTAGGAAAAGGCGGGGAAGTGTGGCTAGTACAGAAGTGTAGCTGGAATAGTATGCTGAGACCACACGACACGCTCGTCGGCGGCGGCGCTTGGCGAAAGTATGAAGGGAGGCAGTGAGACGTGCCCCTCATTACGTGGCTCATCCTCACCATGTGATATTTGCGGGGGAAGTTCAAGCACGATTTACAACATCCTCGGCCGCAGCGACGTGCTGCGAGATAAGGGCAGAGGAGCGCACGCCGAAGTGCGTTCGCTAATCAGGCGATCACTTCCTGTGACGCAGCAGGTATGCGCCATGACCCAGATGACTGCAGTTCGCGCTGCGGACAATTTTTGCATTGGGGAGTACAGTAATCATCATCGATTTTCAGCGCGGAGCACTTTAGGGGCTCGCCTTGTCGTTGTAGCTCATTCGCTGGACCCAAGTAGAGCTACTAGGCGTTCCGTCGTAGCGGCGGTAATCGTGGCGTCACCCAGAGGTTTGAAAGCCAAGGGGATAATATATTCATAAGCTTTAAAAGCTCATGAACAGTTGGCGCTTGTCCTACATGGTTGTGACTTCCTCTTTGTCACCACTCGTCGCATTGTTCAGGTGCGCAGAAATAGGGACACGTGGGTGGTTTTGCATTACCTTACATCAAAAAGCGGGGACCGCTGCGTGGATCAAGCCCGCGTAATTGGACTCAGAAGCCCAAGAACGCCTTAGCTACAGAGCCACCGCGGCGGGTCAAGGCTGTAAAGAAAAAATAAAGCACGTATGTGCTCGTATGGAATTTCAACCAGGCTAATTACACTGTGATACCAGGGCGCCTACACTGCTGTATTTCCGCGCTCCGTTACGCAGAATTTTGGCCTATTTATTACGCACGGTGAGTGCAACCATTTCTATTATGGAGTGGTAGATGGTGAAAAAACAGCTGGAATAAGGAATTACTTAAGAGCGGAACTTAATGAAGCGGTGTATCTAGATATAACTGAGATATCTCCAAGTCTGATCAGTGGGACTGCGAGATGAACACTGTGACCTTCCAGCAATGCCCTGGTGGCTCAAATATGGCTGCCTGTTTCTAACACTTCGGGCTGTTCTGAAAACAAACACAAAATTTACGGAGACTGCTGTATGTAGTTCTTCTTTTAAGGTTCTGATCTTTGTACTCGAACTCAATTTGAAATTTGGAAAATATCTTGGCAAATACAATGCTTGTGTTTAACGAAAGACGAGATAATGTTTCAATCTAGAAGAAATGGAGCAGTACGGCTAGAAAAAAAGGTATACAGTATTCATGAAGAATTCTTTTGCATTAAAAATTTTCAATTACCTGTACTGCAATCATGAGCCACACCTCGTTTTTACCATCCACTCTACAAATTTAGCCACTCACGGCAAAAATTGTTTATATTAGAAGGACCGAATCTTGCAAGGATGCCTTCTAAGCGGTTTTATAAGCTTTTATTCGTATACACTGCTACCTGGTACAGTCATCTTCAAGACTACTAAATACCGCAATGTAGCGAAACAACCAACGCCTTTGGCAACTTATCACTGTTGCGGATATAAAGGCGGTGTTCTTAGCATTGTTATCACTAAAGCGCAGCAAGATCCCAACTGCGTCAGCAGCGCATTCAAGGTCAAAGAAAGAAGACAGGCCATCCCCTCCAAACCCTAGTAATTATAGACTTGCTTGTTTTGTTTGGTAAATAAAAAAAATCTCTGTTTTTACTGTTTAGTTTTGCAACTTCCCTTCAAGAAAATTAATAAGGAAATTTCTTTGTTATGGCTTTTCGCCGCATATCAACATCTTCGTAACCAGCCTTCTCAAGTTCACTGCACAGGGAAAGCCTCTCCCATTGGCCTTCAACTGCTTTTGTCCTGCGCTGCTCGGGTACGCAGTTTGCCCCAAAACTTCTTTATTTCATCCCTGCATCGGATTAATGGCCTTCCCCTTCTTCTACATCCATGCCTTCTAACCCCATCTGTTACACTTTTTTTTAAATCGGTTGTTCGTTAGTCTCACTATATGGCCAGCCCAATCCCATTTCTTTTTCTTTATTTCAGCTGTCATATATTCTACTATAGTTTGTTTCGTGATTCGGGTACCTCGCTTTCTGTTCCTGATGGCTACTTTTAACACCATTGCCCGTTGAGCCGAACCAAGTTTTCTTTCTTGCTATTTAGTAAGGCGCCAAGTTTCAGCTTCGTTGTGATCACCAGCAGTATGCAGTGGTTGTAGATTTTTCTTTCCGGTGACAAAGGTAGCTTACATTACATTATTCGAAGTGCTTGCCGAGTGCTCCCCAACCCATACCTATTCCGCGCCGGATTTTCCTCTCGTGGTTGGTGTCAGCTCTTACCACCTATCCGAGGTAGTTATGTTATTTTACTTCTTTGGCGTTTTATTCCTTAAGCTGAAGAGGACGTATGTTGCATGCTTATGCATGATTACTTTAGATTTATTCATAATTATTTATAGCCTCAAGTTGAAATTTCTGATTGTATTTCCCAAAGCATTGTTTGTAGGTACAGTCAAACCCTTGTATAGCGAATTGCAATATGCACCGGGATCAGTTCGATATATCAAATATTTCGATATAGCTGAACCCGCCAATAACGAACTTATTGGTACAAGTTCGCAATCCGCGGGAGCCCCCCCCCCCCACCCCATACTTCTCGCCCTCCCCAACTCCACCATCCCCGCATGCAGAAACAAACACATTAAAGTAGCCAGTACCACACCCAAAATAATCCATTTATTGCAAGTAATAGAGCTACTTTCCGCCTGAACTGGCTAGTTTGCAAAGAAAAAAGCGGTGATTTTTGTTTTCACTTTTTTTTGCGGCTTCAACTAGCATCCCAGGCAGCACAGGACTGTTCGGCCTAAAACAGGCCGGTGTACTTGGCCGGTGATTTTCAGTCCGGCCGTTTTCCGGCAGCCATGTTCAGCCCATGTCCAAATGTGGGCCTTTTGGCCGTATACGGCCGTACTCCCATGGCTGTCCAACGGCCAGTGTCCGTCGGCCAGTCGACCGGCTTACGGTCATACGGCCAGATTCCAGCCGTAGGGCTCCGGCCATTCCAAAACCACCCGTGTACGGCCGAAGTACGGCCGCCGGAGGACAGCCGAGATGCGGTCGTCGGACTCCAGCCGGACTAAAGCTACCGGAAACACTCCCGTGCTACGGGCATTGGAGTTCAGCCACAGTACGTTAACTGTACTGAGGCCGGTCACTGCATGTCGCGCAAGCAGATGACTCATTCGCGCAGTGCAGAAGCAGCACAAACCCAGAATTTTGGGTCCAATGCAGCCACATCTAAGTGAGCTCGCGCGCAACCACCAGCCGTCAAGCTTTCAGCGCAGCCTTGCTTAATTACCAGCCTCAGTTTACAGCAAAATTCATTTATTAAACAGTGCTCACAAATTGTCGTTCCTTTAATTGCTGTGCCTCTTTTACTGCCGAACACAGAAAATATTCAGTTCTTTGTAGAGCTTGAATAGATGTATTGTCCAGGTCCTGATATCCTCTGTGGGGCGGCTTACCTGTAATAAACGGGGAAAGAGGAGGGGGGAGGGTGGGGCGCCGCTTTTAGCCAATAAATTGCGCTGCTTTTAGCCAATTTCTTTTAGGGCAATATTCCGGAACACTTTCATGCTATGACTACATAAACTATTTTTATAACAGTTGCTTGACCAATTTTGAAGTATATAAAACCGGCGTGAATGCCTTTACGAAGCGTTTTGGTTCTTAACAAAACACTCAGGAGCATTTATTATAACTCCTTCACAAAAAAGTATATCCAGTTTTTGCCCATTTTTCTTGCAAAGACATTTTCTACTCGATCAACTTTTCCGATGATCTTGCGCAGGGCTGATCCTAAGAAGGAGCGAACAGGTACTTTCATTTTCAATCTATTTTAATGTTGTTTTCATGAGTATACGTCCAGACCACTTAATAGTCGAAAAGAACTTAATTTTCTTCTAATGTCATACTACGTTGAAAAAATTCTAGACACGTTGCGAATGACGCCCTGCTTCAGGTGGCTGCAGTTGTATCCCTCTGTGTTCACGCAAGGAAAGGCGTAAAATTAGTTACATAATTTGTTTCAAACCAATAATATAGCAATGGTAGCATGCATACAGGAAACCTTGCATACTGCAACGAATAGGGCAATACATATTTTATTGGTCAAGGTTGAATGCGTAGGGTTCTCAACCCGTCGGAGGCAAACTTGCGCCTCTGGAAGTTTATTTATTTATTTATTTATTTATTTATTTATTTATTTATTTATTTATTTATTTATTTATTTATTTATTTATTTGTTTATTTATTTTTATTCATTTATTTATTCATTGTTTTATTTATTTATTTATTTATTTGATGCCTGCTTGCCTTTGCATGCATTACAGAAGGGAGATACATAACACTTAGCATAAATATGAGACAAAATAACAAAAAAATTCTACAAAGCGCGCTGAAAATCGTCAATATAAACAGTTAATGCAATCATACGTGGAAGATAATTACACTGCAGTATTGATGTAAAATAAAATGAATCGCCCAAGGCGTCACCTTTAAAGGAAAGTTAATAATTTGCTTTAAGCTAGCGGTCCCACTTTGCGATATGTAGAATGGCGCTTGAACATACTTCTCCCCTTCTACTCCAGTTTTCGAATGATAAATATTACAAAAAAAGTTCAAGCTGTGGTTTCGTCTGTGATCTTTCACGTCCTGCCATTTCAGTTAACTTTTACGTTCTCTCATGCTAAGTTGAGCGGGACAATTACCTAATACGAATCGCACTGACATATTCTGTATGTTTTCGAGCGTATCAACCAGCTCTTTGGTGTAGGGATTCACCAAAACACATGCGTACTCCAAGATTGGGCGCACATGAGTGAAATACGGTTGTTCTTTTCAGTTAGATGGAGGTTCACTGAAATTTCGTCTCAGAAAGCCAAAAACATATGCAACCGTAACTTTTATGGAGTGAACCTGCCTATTTAACCTCAAACCACTCTCTAAATAAACTCCTAGGTAATTATATTCCTCGGCCGTTGTCACAGCAGCATAATTTACGGTATACGTATTCAATTGGAATGAAGGTTTTCTTGTAAAGGTGCCGTTAACACACTGTTTAACATCCAAAAGCTTTTCTGAATCAGCACACCAGGATGTTATTAAATTCGAATAAAGCTGCACGTATACGGAATCACGTTCATTCGCTATAGTCCGGTAAACTACAAAGTATTTCTGAACAAAGCTATAGGGCCAATAGTAATAACAGTGGAAAAACCGATTCATTCAGTTCATAGGATGAAATGTACTACGCAGAAGGGGATATGGAACACCATCATTTGCTTTTTTGCAGTCCAAGAATATACAGTCAACCACTTTAAGCTCATCTATTGCAAGAGCCAAATCGTGCGTGAACATCTGCGTTGAGCAAGAAAATCCTGACAAAATCCGTGTTTGCTAGGATGCTGGCGATTATGTTTAACCAAATGAGTCATATCCCAAGAGTAGCTAAGCTCACCTTCAAACATCGGAAATAAATTAACAGCTAGGCTTCGTCAGTGACAAGGCTCTGTTGTTATCGCAAATTTAAAATATTTTTTTTTTCTAAATAGGCAGTCGTAAAATCCCATGAAGTAACATAGGGCAAGGCATGAAGTTGATCCTACCAAAGCACGAGCGAGTCTCTTCTACGTTTATCACCAACAACACAGGGCAACATTGCTTGTCGCAGTTTAATTGTAAGCAGAATAACTTGCCCTTTTGCTCGCACTTGCCTTTCTTTGGTGGGGAGTCCTTGACATGGTGGCCGTTTAGCTCCTGCGTGGTGGCCGCTTGCTCGACGCCCTTGAAGGCCAGTTATTTTGGTGAACCATCTCCATCTCGGATCGGACATCTCTGACCGGTCGATGTCTCCAATGCTCTCCATTTCTTGAGGGGGCGAATAGCCTAGAGCTGATGCGTCGACGAAGCCGGCGGCAGAGGCGTGGTAGCGGCGATGACTGGCGGGGCTTAGCTCACCCATCGGTGTGGCACAGTCTTCTTGTGGCAATAAATGACATTTCGATGGCCTAAAAGGCTCCCTGCTAATGTGCAGTGAGTCTTTGCACCTTGCCCGTTCACCGAGAACATTCATTACTGTTTGACAAACGATGTTCGTTCATTTAAACACGGAGCGGATGAAAAACGTGTCCCCGTCGTTCGGCTCCCTAATGGCTTTTTCTCCCCGCAGGAAAAAACCGGTCGGTCTCCTTCCAAACACGTCTGTGCATGAATTCTCGGCGTCCAGGCACATGCCGTTGTTCGGCTGTATGCCGTTTGTCGAAAAAATGACGTATAACCAGATACCTTACGTAGGCCGGTCTCCTCTTGAACACCGGTTGCCAAATATTCTGTGGCCATTCGCTTGCCGTAATTCGGCTGAGGACAGCTAACCGAATGAAAAACGTATATTCTGGGGCCGTACGTCGGCCCGTATCCTTCATAACACTGGTTGCCCGAAGAAAACGAGTATTCTACCGCCGGACGCGCGGTTCACCGTTGAAACAACGAATGCACGGCAGTCGCGCTCCGGCCGGTCTCCTTTCGAACACCAACTGCCGCAAGAATACGCATATTCTGTGGCCGGTCGCTTGCCGTGCTTCGGCCTATTACCGCTTCCCGAAGAAAAAACGGATGCCCGAAGGCCGTACTTCGGCCGTTCTCTTTCTCAACATCGGCAGCCGTAAGAGAACTGAATATCTGGCAGCCGGTTAGCTGCCGTTGTGCGTCCGGACACGGGCGGACGGAAAAATACCGAAGCGCTGGTTGCCGAATGTTGGCCGTTCAACGCATGATCAGTGGCTGCCAGAACCTGGATGCTGGCCGGACATGCCAGAAAGCGGCCATAGACGGGCCGGTCTTGGGGCACACTTTCTGTGCCGCCTGGGATAGCTTTCTCTACACGAAACATTGTTACACCAGTTCGAGTCCGCGTCCTCCAAAATCTAAGACGCATTAGCCGAGCACATCGACTCCCGAAAGCGCTTCATTGTAAGCGTCGGACGGCTTTCACTCAAGACATCATCGGGAACATGGGGGAGCTCTTCCCTCAGTTCACCGATGCTGCTGTCTTGGTCCGGACTCGCTGACTTCGCGGGTTCCGTCGTGAGTCCCGCGCGTCGAAACAGTTACGGAAAGTGACTGGCGTCACATCGTCCATGCGAGGCGCAAGGTCTCAGTCGCAACCCTTGCTTTGCGGTCGCGGCCAATGCGCATCCCAATTGCCGCTCCGAGACCGTACATTTCGTCGGCCATTTTCGGCGCGCAGAGTTCGATATATCGGATGTGAACTTCGTTATAAGGAATATGTTTCCCATGTATTTCCGTAACTGAAATATTTTTGTTCTATATATAGCATAACTCTCTCTATCCGGGTTCGTTATAGCCGGGTTTGACTGCATTCTGCAGTCAGCAATACTATGTCGTCCTCAAAGCTCAAATGGCTCAAATAATCCCCGTTATCCTGAATCCTATGTGCTCCCAGACAGCCTGTCTAAACGCCTCTTCCCCCCAGACAACATGTTGTGGACAGTTTTGGTGATGTGATATCTCCCTGTATTACTACCTTTCGGATCGGGAATTTATAACTTTGCTTGTGGCGGGTTGTCCTGCCAGTGCATTCCTTATATATATCTTCTGGGGGCCTCATGTAGGTTTCCCCTATTCCCTGGTCTTTCAGTGCTTCTAGCACGGCTGCACTACACTACGGAATCGAATGCTTTCTCGTGGTCTATAAAAGCCATATAAGGGTTTTAGCGTAATATAGGAATTTTTCTCCCACTTGATTCACAACATGGATGCAACCCATGGCTGAGTACACGCTCCTAAACTCAGCCTGCTTTCTTGGTTGTTAGAAATCCAGGCGGTCACCTATGCCGCTAAATACAACTTTAGTAAACAGCTTGTAAACCACTAAGAATACTCTGATGGGTCTGAAATTCTTGAGGCCCTTGGACCTCGCTTCTTATGAATCAGAATAATGTTGGCGTTCTTCCAGCCTATGCGCACTTTTTGAGTCTTCATGGATTCTGAAAACAATACAGGAAGCTTTTCCAGTGCAATATCTGCTCCCTCCTTCAAAAGGAACATGGTTATGCTGTCATGATGTGAAGCTTTTATCTTTTCATGTCTTTGAGAGCCTTTCGTACCTTCTCTTCAGTCACTAATGGGACATCGCAAGTTGAGCGTCTACTCTGAGTTGTCTGCCCCGGTCTAACATCGCTGGCAGTCAGCCTGGTGTAGAACCGTTCTGCTACGTTTATCATCTCGTCCAATTTGTGGGTAATGTTACCCTGTTCGTCTCTGAGGGCACACATCCTGCCTTTGCTGATGGCTCGCATTCTCTTAGTTCCTTTTAAGCTTCCCCCTATTTGTAGCGTTTGCTCGATCATTGCCATGTTCTATAAATGAATCTGGTTTGTTTAACTTCTGTTACTCAATTTCGAAAGCTCGGCTAATTCAATCTGATCTGCCATACTTGACACTTTCATTTTCTTACGTTTGGCAATTAGTTACTTCCTTTTCTGGCTTTTCAGTTTGTCCCTTTACATGTTGCTTCTCCCACAGCTGATGCTGGTTCGCTGAACGCCAATGTTATGTTGCTGTAGTATCCGGGGTATTCTCATCTCGGCATTTCTGTGGCTCTACCACCAGGGGGCTACGCCGCGGGTATATATGTGACGTCACCCTGAATAAATGGGCTCTCTTTGGCTTGACGCTTCGACTCGAGCGTTTGTCTCCGGCTTCGCCTTACGGGGCCGTCGCCGACGCGACACCACAATGGCACAGCCGACTTAGGAACCGTCCGAAATGTAAGCGCTCGATATTCCTTCAGTAACATGTAAGCCGCCGAACAGGCCGCAAGTTTTATCTTCAACTAGTGAGGCCTGAAAAAGTCAGCCGAGAGCGATAGAGAGTTAGGCCTACGAGGACGACCGCACCGGCGAGGAACGGCGGCGAGCCGCATAGTGCCCAAATCGACGTGCATCGAGCGACACGCAGCAAATAAGTTCAGCGACATGTAACCTACAGGTAGTACTGCAAGATATGATCAACTGGCACGAGGTAATTATTGCACCAGGATTATATAAACGTCCGGAAGCACAGTAAAGCGGCACCACTTCGTTCATTATCGTGCCAAGATGGCTGACATAGCCGCAAAGCCACCTCCATTCTTGCCGGAGCCGGGGAAGCCGGCCATTCCATGGCGCAAGTGGCACCGCTCGTTCGAAACACACCTGGGGCGGTATTCCCGTGTTTTGTCCCTTTTGTGTCCCTTTCAAAAGTGTCCCTTTTGAGCGAGCCCTGATTGGCTAAAAGCGAACACCCGGATGTGACGCCATGCAAGCACGGCGGAGCTACGAGCCGTAGCTACTCGGAGCAGACGATTTGGAGCAGACGATTTTTCGTCGCGGTTTGCTCGCGGAACAATAAACACATAAAAGATACTCTGATAGGGTTTCAGTTCTTTAAAATGCGTTTGCAAGAACAATTACGCTATTTGAATCAAAGGCCCACTGCTTAACCGGAAGTACGTCACGATGAAAGGGACGCAAAAGGGACGTTTTCAAAAGGGACAGTTACGAGAATACCGCCCCTGATCGCAGCAGGCTGTGAAAAATTCGCTTCGCGACGCAAAGCAACCCTCTTGAAGACCCTTTTGGGAACGAAAGCAACTGGAACTGCGCACATGATCGATTCAGCCAGACCGGCGGGAGCAAGCACTGGCCACGACTATGAATATCTCGTTCAGGGCCTCGTGGCTCACTTTCGCATCTCCACATCACAGCGGGCGAACCATATACAGTTGCGAAGTTTATGTCAAGCAGAAACGAAATCAGCGATCGACTTCGCGCGCCGTGTGCAATACGTGGGTCGACAATGCAACTTCGGCTCCGACGAAGCCGCGTCACTTGTAGGTCAACTCATCGTGGGACTCATCGTGAGAGAACGCCTGCTCACAGAAGGCCCGGCAATCACGTTTGACAAAGCGATCGAAGTCATCCAAAATATAACTGAAGTCCGGGATCTGCTGCAACGATATCGAGCAGCCAGAGAAGAAATAGTTCAAGCGATCGACGGGACTCAACGAACTCGACCGCTTCTATTTCAAGAGCGCCCCACCCGATTTCCACGTCGCGAGTTTCCCCCCTCAATCTCAACAAACAGAAGTGCATCACCGTCACGTCCGGGGAATTAGGTTAGCCCGTAAAAGTTCTCGGCGTTCTCAAGCGTGCGGCCGCTGTGGCAGGATGTGGCACCCGCTTTAACAGTGCCCCGCTCTGGGGAAAACGTGTTTCCAGTGCGGTAAAATCGGCCACTTCACCAATGCCTGCCGTATGCCGCGTTCTGCAACCACGCATCCGTCGTCACCTCGAGTGAAACGACACACCCGGCCACCGTTGCGGAACATCGAGACCCCACCCGAAGACGAGAAAGCCATTTTCGTTAACCCAGCTGGGCCAACACGCAAATTCAACAAGAAAAGGATTCTACGCTGGTGTCAAGGTGAATGACACTTCACTCTCCCTTCTGGTAGACACAGGCTTAGCTGTCTCGATTTTATCAGAAGAAATTTTTCAACGTCATTTTGCATCGCAAATAGCACTTGAAGCTCCACCCCGAATTCTTAAAGATTACTCTGGAGGTATCATGCCTGTGTCAGAATGTTTCACAGCAGCGGTCCAGTTTAAAAATATTCAGGAACCCCTCCCTTTTTATGTGGTGCCAAAGGGCATATCTCTCCTCGGAATAAATGCTATTTCTGCTCTCCAATTAACTCTCACCGAAGATCACCTCCGATGCTGGCAAAAAACTACAGAGAGCCAGTCTGGAGTTGACCAACTGGCCGAAGTGGTTGAACAACTCCGCCTTGAACTAGAACAAAGCAGAAGGAGAGAAGCGGAATTCGCTGAAGAAATGCGGCTGCTAAAATCTCAACTAACAGATCTTCGAGAGAAATTTCGATCGAACTCCTTTGAACTTGAGAAGGACACATGTTAGGCTCAGGAAGTTCAAGAGAAAGAAGGTGACAAGCCTGAGGAAGAAGCCGAAAAGGCCGACCACGCAGATGAGCCCGAGGGAGAGGCCGAGAAGGCCTACGAAGAGGGGGAGGCCACGATCTTGCAAGAAGCCGAGAATGCCAAAGGAGGCACCGAGAAGGACAACGAAGAGGATGAGCCCAAGATAACCCCAGCGGAGCGATGGACGTCCGCGGGCAAGAAAAAGAAGAAAAAGAAAATGGGGAGATGAAGGTGACAGGGGGTTCACCAGAAACAGTGCTGCGTGCTAGCGGTGAAAGCGTTGTGCAGTGGTGCGCGGAGAGTGCAAATGAAGCATGCAAAAAAAAGTGTTTTGTTGAGACAAGCTCTGAACGGGTAGTCGTCCCCGAAGGAAAGGTAGAAAGAGCAGAGACTACACTTTGATTGAGTTTGTGTCGCTATTTTGAGTTATTTCGTTTCCTGTATCTAGCCTCTCCTCCCAAGGAGAGTTTGTTTCAAGAGAGGAAGTATGTAGTATCCGGGGTTTTCGCATCTCGGCGTTTCGGTGGCTCTACCACCAGGGGGCTACGCCGCGGGTATATATGTGACGTCACTCTGAATAAATGGGCTCTCTTTGGCTTGACCCTTCGACTCGAGCATTTGTCTCCTGCTTCGCCCTTCGAGGCCTTCGCCGACGCGACACCACAGTTGCCATTAGGCGATCTTCACTGACATCGTTGTGCTCGTCTAGGAGCGCACATTTGTTTTGAAGAGCTATAATAAACTCCCGCTGTTTGGCCCTAGCAGACCCCATGCGGGGTGTTTTAGCTTTGACGAGTTTTCTCCTTTCTGTTTTAAGATTCAGAGTTAGCTTGTATCAAAGTAACCTATGATCGCTGCCCGGATTCTCATTTAGCACCTCTACGTCTTGCATAATAGCTGGGTTGCCACTTAAAATGAAGTCATGTCGTTTTTTCTTGCACCATCGAACTTTTTCATGCCCATGTCCCATTCTTTAGTTTTTAAAAGAATGTGTTGATCAACCTAAGGTTATTTCTCTCTGAAAATTCCAACAGTGCATCTATTCGGCTGTTGGGGTTTTCTGTACCGAAGTTAAGTTTCGCACTAACCTTTGTCTCATTTGCTTTTTACCGACCTTTGCGTTAAATTCTCCCATTACAGTCATCAACTGCGTTGTTGCCTCTTAGAAGTTGTTTACAGCTTCACCATATGTTGTATCTCTCTATTGTTGGATATTATTAAATTATTGTACATGTATATATATATATATATATATATATATATATATATATATATATATATATATATATATATATATATATATATATATATATATATATATATATATATATATATATATATATATATATATATATATATATATATATATATATATAAAGTTAAGAGAAAAGGTTCCTGGCTATGAGGTTAGCTGTACGATAGAGAAGTCAAACTGAAAAACATAACAACATTTATTCTAACGTTTCGACCGGGGGCCGGTCTTTTTCAAAGATACAAATAGTGCAGATCAGTTGGGTTTAAATACATTTCAGTTGTGGGCGGGGCAAGAAAAACGTTGGCTCTACGTGACACAAAAAAGCCGCAGAACGCACAAGGTGGACAAAAAAAAAAAAAAGGGGGGGGGGATAGAGGGCTGTTGGAGTGCTGCAGGGGAACAGGGGGGAAAGGGGCCTAATGAAGGCAGGCGGAGCTATAGGATAAGAGGAAGGCATTGCAAGGTACTGAAGTCACGACGGGAAAGCAAGAAGGTGAGAACTAAGGAGGGGCTCGTTTTAGCTCGTTTGTTGACCTGTTTCTGGCGGCAGGTGCCAGGTAGGGCAACCTGCAGGGTGTGAGAGTTTCAAAAATACAGAAAATATGCAAAGAACCAGAGGAAATTGACTGGTGAGGAGAAAAGGGTGGGAAGCCCAGAGGTAATTACGGATGCCTAGTGCAAGCGTTAACACACATAAACAAAGGGAAAAAAGAAAAAAGAAAACGAGGGAAGGAAGAGGGGGATTGGGATTAGAAGGAGGTACGCGGAAACCGCAGAGGGAGGGGGGTGCGGGGATGAAAGAGGTTCGAAGAAAAGACCAAGCGACCATGCGGGGATGAAAGAGGTTCGAAGAAAACACGTGGTTTCACATGGCGTGAAATCGCGGAAACGCTTTCTTGCGAAAAACGTGGCAGCCGGCCACGAGGCGTCCACGAGGTCATGCAATGCAAGGACAATACAATGCAAAGTAACGCTAATTTAAGCATGATCACATAAATACCGAAAATAAATGAACATAAGGCGAAAAACATAGAAAAAAGGAGATATACAGTGCCACATGAAGTTTTTGAAGAGTATTCACGCAAGATCATATTTCTTTACATACCCGCATACAGACGCACAGAAAAAACTATAAACTGAATATCACCACAGAAAAGACAAGCCGTTTTATCTACCCGATAGCAATTGTTCAGTGCAAAAGGACACAAAATAATAATCATACAAATAAAGAAAAAATTATAAAGCAAGGGGTACTATGGTGAAATATATGTACATGTGGTACAAGCAATACATTGACACAGTACAAAGTACAATATGTACACAAATTTAAAAAAAAAAAAGTAAGAACGTTGCTCTTTCAGAACAAAGTTTCTCAGTTGCTCGCTGCATCGGCCTTCTCCGGTGCCTGATTGGGCAGGCAAGACAATCGGCCTGTGTTTTCATTTATGCCGCTCAAGACAGTGTTAAACTTGTAAATAAGGTACGATTCACGGGCTTCACGATCATAATGCGTTTTGAAATTGGACTGAAGCACTGTGGCTGTGAATGCGTGGAAAGGGTGGCCTAGATTATTTACATGTTTAGATAGGGGAAGGTGTGGTAGGGACTTTATGTGTGCTCGGTGGTTGTTGATTCTCATTCTAAACGGATTCTCAGTTTGACCAACGTACTGGGCGTGGCATATGGTGCATTCAAGAAGGTAGACAATGTTTGCGCTGTCACAGTCAAAGTTTCCTCTTATCTGGAAAGAGAATGAAGACGTGGTGCTGGTGGTGACAGAGGCTTTAGTCATCATGGGGCATAGTTTGCACCTAGGCTTATTGCAGGGTCCGCTGTCTGTGAAGCTGGGGGTGTTGACCTTAGATGACGTTACAATATCCCTGATGTTTCTCGCACGTCGGTACACGACGCGGGGAGGCTCAGGGAAAACACTTCGCAACTTTTCGCTTTGGAGTAAAATGTTGTGGTGCTTTCTAAGTATGCAGTTTACGCTGGAGGACGAAGCGGCATATGTTAGAATAAGGTTGGGGGTCGTATTCAAAGATTTGGATTTTGAGTTAGTTATCAGGTGGCGGCGGTCCTGTTTCTCAGACTTCCTAATGGCATCACTGATGACAGACGGTGGGTATTGTTGTCGTGTTAGGTCATTAGTTAGTTGTTGACAGTTAGAGGCAAAAGCAGCTGGGTCAGAGCATATCCTTCTGAAACGCAGAGACTGACTGTATGGTATGCCGAGTTTACAGTGTTTGACGTGGTTGCTTTTGAAATGCAAGTACTGGTGTCGGTCCGTTGGCTTCCTGTACACTGAGGTCACAAGCTTGTTGTCCGATATCCTCACTGATACATCGAGAAAGTTGATGGTAGATGCGGAATACGAGTGGGAGAATGAAATGCTCTCGTGGGCGTTGTTGAAAGCGGTGATAAATGTTAGAAGTTTCTCTTCCCCATGGCACCAAATGAGAAAAATATCGTCAATGAACCTTCGATAGAAAAGAGGGTGAAGCTGTGCCTTGCTTAGAAATTCCGACTCCAATGTGCCCATGAAAATGTTAGCATAGTTGGGTCCAATTTTGGTTCCCATCGAGGTCCCGTCGATTTGCACGTAGTGCTTATTGTCGAACTCAAAGTTGTTCAGCTCCAAGACGAGCTTTAGAAGTACGCCGAGAGTTTCACCATCAATTGAATTGTCTTGGGCGGCATCATTGTATGCCTGGATGACAGATCGGATGCCGTCCGAGTGTGGAATATTTGTATATAGCGAGGCGACGTCGAGAGTGACTAGCAGGCTACCTTCCGGTATAACTAGATCCATAATATCAGCCAGAAAATGGTTTGTATCCTTTACATATGAAGGTAGTGTGGGAGGAATGTCTTTGATTAAGCTATCGATAAAACTAGAGATGATTTCTGTTACTGTCCCTATACCGGAGATGATTGGCCTGCCTGGATTTCCTGCTTTATGTATTTTAGGCAACATATAAAATCGTCCTGGAACTGGGCTTAAAACTTGAAGTGAGGCTGCAGTTTTTTCCGGAAGTTTTTTGTCTTTGACGAGCGCAATCAGTTTCTGGCTTACCTTGTTCTTAAATTGCGGAGTCTGATCGGTGACAGTTAGTTTATAGAAAGAAGTATCGCTGAGCTGTCTTTCCGCCTCAGTGATGTAGTCCTGCTTATTCATAATAACAATTGCGCCACCTTTGTCGGCGGGTTTGATTGTTATGTCGGAGCGCTCGCTTAAACCTTTTAATGCCTTTTCCTCTTTCTGTGAGAGATTTTTGTGATGCGGTGATCGATTTTTACATTGAGCTAGAATGTCGCGTTGTACCGCCTTGATGTAGATGTCTAAGCATTTGTCTCTTTGTGGGGGAGGAGTCCAATGGCGTAGTGATGGCAGCCTAGTGTCCATATTAGGGTCTTGTGATTTGCCATAGTAATATTCGCTGAGCCTAAGCGTTCGGGAGAAGTTCTCTAGATCCTTATAGAGTTGGAATTCGTCTAGTCTGCCGGTTGCAGGGCAAAAACTCAAGCCTCTTGATAGCACGCGTTCTTCGTCTTCAGTGAGGGGGGTGTCGGAAAGATTTACTATGTGGCACTCTTTGAGCTGGGAGGGGTTCAGGTCAGGAATATTTTCGGGGCTTGCATGGGAAGGAAAAAAAGGCGTGTCTACTTTTTCAGGAAGGGAAGTTATGCCGTCCCACAGCAGCTTTTTCTGTTTTGTTAGAATTAGTTGGCGCTCTTTGTTTTCTGCAAATACTTTTAAAAGGTTAATTTCATGGGGCGTCAAGTCTACCTGGTCAGTGAGTTTTCGTTCCTCACTGAGGATGTGCTCTAGTTGTGAGTTATCGTGGTCAATAACAATATTCAAAAGTTCCTTGGATGCTTCATGTATGCATAGCGCCCATCTAGCCTGAAGCTCTTGAGACATGTCGGAGGTGGCGGCTTTAACGTAAATGCGGAGCCCTTTCGGAACAACATCACATCTGCGATAGAGAATGAGGGTACTGAGATGGCACTGATATCGTACTCGCTTTTCAACAATTTTCCTAGCCTTTAAAAAAAATTTTGACACGGTTGGTCTGTTCTGACCACAAGAGTCACCTGATTCTAGTCAGTTCCTTCGGTTTTGGTTCACGACGGCCGAGAAGGTCTTTCGCAAGTTGTAGCCAGGCTCCGATGGAGCCTGGGATGAGGCCGCTGGGTCTGATGGAGCCTTGCCTGAGCTTTGGGCTGGAGACCGGGATGCTGCCGCTGGGTCCGATGGAGCCTGGGCTGAAGCCCGGGATTCTGCCGCTTGAGAGGCCGGTGCTCGTGGAGGAGAGGTAGGGGCCGGTTCAGCCGCTGTGTGGCCCGCAGAGTGCTGCTGCCACGTGTCGTCTGCGCTTCCGTATCCTCGACGTAGGGTCTGGTGCAGGTGGCTCGCCAGGATAGCCACACCCTCGAAACTTGGGTGGAGCCCGTCAGCGGCTAGCACCCGAGCCGGCGGGAGCCACTGGAAGCCGTGGTCGAGGAAAAAGAGGCCCCTTGTCTGCCGGCAATGCCGGCGAAGAAGGCCGTTGAAGCGGGCAGCCTCCCTGTTGCATTTCCCGACGAAACGGCGGTTCGTTCCACCCCGGCGGCGATTGATGGAGCGGGGCAGGATTAGGGTTTTTTCTTTATTTGTATTTGTTTTTTGTATTTGTTTTCTTTATTTGTATGATTATTATTTTGTGTCCTTTTGCACTGAACAATTGCTATCGGGTAGATAAAACGGCTTGTCTTTTCTGTGGTGATATTCAGTTTATAGTTTTTTCTGTGCGTCTGTATGCGGGTATGTAAAGAAATATGATCTTGCGTGAATACTCTTCAAAAACTTCATGTGGCACTGTATATCTCCTTTTTTCTATGTTTTTCGCCTTATGTTCATTTATTTTCGGTATTTATGTGATCATGCTTAAATTAGCGTTACTTTGCATTGTATTGTCCTTGCATTGCATGACCTCGTGGACGCCTCGTGGCCGGCTGCCACGTTTTTCGCAAGAAAGCGTTTCCGCGATTTCACGCCATGTGAAACCACGTGTTTTCTTCGAACCTCTTTCATCCCCGCATGGTCGCTTGGTCTTTTCTTCGAACCTCTTTCATCCCCGCACCCCCCTCCCTCTGCGGTTTCCGCGTACCTCCCGCTAATCCCAATCCCCCTCTTCCTTCCCTCGTTTTCTTTTTTCTTTTTTCCCTTTGTTTATGTGTGTTAACGCTTGCACTAGGCATCCGTAATTACCTCTGGGCTTCCCACCCTTTTCTCCTCACCAGTCAATTTCCTCTGGTTCTTTGCATATTTTCTGTATTTTTGAAACTCTCACACCCTGCAGGTTGCCCTACCTGGCACCTGCCGCCAGAAACAGGTCAACAAACGAGCTAAAACGAGCCCCTCCTTAGTTCTCACCTTCTTGCTTTCCCGTCGTGACTTCAGTACCTTGCAATGCCTTCCTCTTATCCTACAGCTTCGCCTGCCTTCATTAGGCCCCTTTCCCCCCTGTTCCCCTGCAGCACTCCAGCAGCCCTCTATCCCCCCCCCTTTTTTTTTTTTTTTGTCCACCTTGTGCGTTCTGCGGCTTTTTTGTGTCACGTAGAGCCAACGTTTTTCTTGCCCCGCCCACAACTGAAATGTATTTAAACCGAACTGATCTGCACTATTTGTATCTTTGAAAAAGACCGGCCCCCGGTCGAAACGTTAGAATAAATGTTGTTATGTTTTTCAGTTTGACTTCTCTATCGTATATATATATATATATATATATATATATATATATATATATATATATATATATATATATTGCATAGAATTAAAACCAGCCACGTCTGAGTTGTCGCCTGCGAAGAAGCAAAAGTGGGACAGTGTGCTCTCAAACCCGCTTCATTGGACTTGGTCCGCATAATAAATTTCCGACAACTCAACCAGACAAATTTTCAAAAATTATCTTTCTCCATCTCAGCAAGCGTGAGCTCGAGCCATTGGCCTTGCACAAATTAAGGATTCCAGATAAGCTGTCTCATGTGAAGGCCAGAAAATTCTCGCGTGATAATGCTATCCTTCAAGCATACGGGCCCCATGCTCGCTCCTTACCAGTCAAACAGCATGAATATGTTAGGAGTAGTAACAGAGTCAACTTATCAGATGCGGTTTTGTCCAACGCCAATTTAAGCATACTTTCTAGCGGTTTGAGTTTTTGCCCAAATAACAGGTGGTTTTTCCGAATTCCTGCATTTTAACGATTTGGAAAATTTTGCCCCCCCCCCCCATGAGGTTAAGGGAATAATTTCACGACTACGAAACATGTAGTGACACTGTAAAATTGGTTCGAAGCTATCAACACTAGGCACTATTCCCCACAGCGGGACGAATGCTTAGAGATGTATATCAACGCTGCGCAACAAGCCATCACTGCAGCTGACAAAAAGCAGCCGACCTTCCGCAATACCCTCTTCATCCGTAAAAAAAAACCATTACAAACCCTCTCTCACCGCACTGATATCGTATTAAACCAGCTGACAAAGGTGGTGCAATAGTAGTACTTAACCAGCATGACTACGTTAAAGAAGCACAGAGGCAGCTATCAGACTCGTCGTTCTACAAACCTCTCAAAGATGATCCTACAGCCAAATTTAAAGAAACCGTTACAGAACATCTCACTCAATTGCTGAAGAATGGAGTAATGGAAGAAAGAGCAGTCCATTCACTTGTTCCGCTTTATCCGGTAGCCGGCAGGTTTTACTTCCTGCCAAAAATCCACAAAAAAGACAAGCCGGGTAGCCAAAAGACAAATACAAAAGACAAAAAAAGAAAAAAAGACAAAAGACAAACGTCGCGGGGATAGGCACAGTCACGAAACCCCTTTCGCGGTACGTGGACTCAATAATTAGCATCATACCGCCTAGCTTTCCTTCGTACATAAAGATACCAACCCCTTCCTTTATGACATTTTAGGTTTGGGTATTCCCAGCAATTCCCTCCTGGGCAATGGATGTTGCTTCACTCTACACAAATATTCCGCACGCCGATGGAATCCGAGCAGTACTTCCCGCCTACAGTGAAGAAACCTTCGACAAAGTTGTTGATAGCTCTACACTAAGCACGCTTCTTCAGCTAATTCTAGAGCTTAATAATTTTGAGTTTGATCGAAAACACTCTGTCCAAATAAGTGGCACATCTTTGGGAACACGCGTAGGGCCGAACTATGCCAATCTATTTATGGGCGTGCTAGAGGGAGAATTTCCGAATAGCCAGAGCTTAAAGCCAATCTATTATAAACGTTTCATTGATTATGTATTCCTGATTTGGACCCACGGACAGACGAACCTACTACCCTTCATAGACGCTTTTAACTCTGAGCATCCCCACATTTCTTTTTTTTCCCAATACTCCCCGACAACTGTTCATTTTCTTGACGTAAACGTCACCGCCTGAGAGGGCAAACTGATCAGTAAACTGTACTGAAAACCGAACAACAAACAACAGGACCTACATTTTCAAAGCAGCCATGTCAAACATCGCAAAGCCTGAATTCCCTATAACCAAGCTCATCGTTTTGGTAGAATTTGCTAAAGGAAGAGGACTTCAATTACAATTGTAAGGGCTACGAAATGCACTTTGAAACAAAAATACCCCGTTGAAATAATTGACAACGCTATAGAGAGAGCACGAAACCCGAATCGTTCAGACCTTCTCAGAGGCACCAAAACTTCCCCCTCCCCCCCCCCCCCCCCCCAAATGAACTTGGTCTTAACAGACTCCGCATCTGTTCCCAAAGTCTCGTCTATACTAAAAAACACACTAAACCATTCTTACACAAAGTGAGCGCTTAAAACGTATTTTTCTATAGCCCCCACGGGTTGTGTACAGGAGAAACAAAAACATTACTGATGTCCTGACCTTATCCAACATAAGGACTCAGACGACCGGCGGATGCACTCCTTGCAAGAAGCCTCGATGTCAAATATGCACGCACATGTCCACAACGAATACCGCGGTCAGTACAGCCTCCGATATTCGTCTAAAAATCAGAGGAAACCTGAACTGTGATAGTTCCAACGTAGTATATTTGCTCGCGTGCACGGTGTGCCACCTACAATACATCGGGCAAACACAAAAGTCGTTCAGAACTAGGTTTAATAATCACAAGTCACATTCCAAAGCTCTGCCATCTCTCCCGTTGTCAAAACACATTAACCTTCCTGGGCACTCTTTTGACAACCTCAGAGGCACGATATTAGAATCCGTGTTTCGCTCTCACCACGATCGACCAATCCGCGAAGCGTACCTCATTTACAAGTTCAAATCTGCATCCTCAGGCATTAATGAGAGCTTGGGAAAATTATCGACTTTGCTGGGTCCCTAAGCCTTTTTCATCCTTGTTTTGTTTTGTTTGTTTTATTCGATATACCGAGCTCCTGTCGGCCACCACAGGTTCCCCCCGCCTTTTTTCTGGTTTCTCTTCTTTTTGTCGCGGAATAGTAGCTATCTTCCCAGTAAGCCTTCACTCCCGCCTCCTACTCCAGTTGAGAGGTGGGGGGCGTTTACTGCAGTTGGCAGCCCCTTCGAGGGGGGGGGGGGGGTACAATTGTTACGGCGAACATTTGTTCGCGCGGTCCTTCACCATTCGCCATACGCGCGGTTCCCCTACCACTCCCCTTCTTGGACAGTTTAGTTAACTCTAAAATTTCTTATTCCCCACTTCTTTCCATGCCTCCATTTTCCTGTGACATTTTTTTATCATATACACAGAATCTTGTTGACAATTACTGGTGACCGATTTGATGGTAACTTCCACGCCTCCACATACCTACCCCTACCTACTAGAAGTACATATTCTTGTAATTGGTTCCGTTGCTGACGCGTGAGCCCCTAGGACTTCTGGGAACTTGTGAACTGCTGTGACATTCCCCACGCCACCGGTTATTGGTATTTTCAGAAATTGATGTGTCACCGGCGGCTTCCGTTCTGATTTTATTGTTCTTGTACATTGCATTTCATGCGTTGAGACGTTCGCTACGCCATTCGTTTATTCCTGTTTCTTCCTACATTAAGTGTCTGTTTTTTATAAGCTTCCCACCCTGTCTTTTTTCAGTGAAATAAAAGTTGTTTATTGCTTTGAATTTTAGAAAAGAATTTGCCGCCCGCTGTACCACATCTTCTCTTACTATGAAACGATGCTTTTTTTGTTCTTTTTATTTTGTTCTTTGCTGTGGAGAGATTGTGAGGAGCAAAACGTGACGAAAGTTTGTACACAAATGCATGGTGCTCTTCTTTTCCCTGTTCCCTCGCTCCAACCCGCCAATGCTCTTGATAAGGGTGCACTGTAGCACAACTTCAGCAGCTATATAAGCGTGCGTGCTTCTAGGTTGTATTTGACTCAGATGAAGACTGGTCCTCCCGTCGAAACGTCCGAAAACAACAGTTGGTGTTTTTAATCGTGAGTCAACCATTTTATTGCATATATATATATATATATATATATATATATATATACATATAAGACAGAAATAAGGGCTGGCAGTCAAGAAAACCTCAGAAAGCAAATGGGATGATGTGGTAGGTCTTTGAAACAGATAAAAAACTTCTGGAGATCGTGGGTTTCGATCCCACCCGGCAGGCATTTTTTCTCCACTTTCTTTCTGTCTTTCCAAATTGTTTATCTGTTTCAATGACCTACCACATCCTCCTCTTTGCTTTCCGAGGTTTTCTTGACTGCCAGCCCTTATTACTGTCTTATTTCCAACGAGCCCCTCATTTCGAATTCTGATTCGCTATATGCATAGCGAGGGCCTCTGTTCTGGCAGTCTTGGTTCCATAGTGAGCTTAAGAGGGTTCAACGCTGGTCGACCACACTCGACATGTGGTAACTACTCGAGACACGACAAGGGGGTTTAAAAGAAGGTCCCCTTCACCCCGATTAGTCCAAGTGGCGCTGGCTACCCCCCCAAGCGCAGGCAACAAAAATACCTTAACGTAAATACCCCAGAAAGTGGAGGGGGAAATCGCCCCGCCTGTAGCTTAGTGGTCATCGCACCAGACCGACATTCTGGAGGTCGTGGGTACGGATCCTACCCGGCGGGCATTTTTTCTCCACTTTCTTTCTTTCTTTCCAACTTATTTTTTTGTTTATGACCTACCACAGCCTCCCCTTTGCTTTTCGAGGTTTTCTTGACTGCCAGCCCTTGTTCCTGTCTTATTTCCAAGAAGCCCCTCATTTTCAATTCTGATTCGCTATATATATATATATATATATATATATATATATATATGTATATATATATAATAGGGAGCAATAAATCTTTGAAGATGGTATAGAACACAACAAAAGAAAACTGCGAACAAAGAAGAAACCACGATTGTTGCCAACGTTTTAGCAAAGAGACTTGCCTTCGTCAGGGCAAAGCCTCGTCTGGCTCCACGGTATATATAGGGGTAGGTGCCCAGGTGAAAGGAAAGAAGAAGTGGAATTGAGAAAGTGAATTGCTTTGGGAGTATGTTGTCGAAGATATTTATGGGGAAAGAAGGTTGTATAGTTTCAGCCGCCGATTCAGTAAGAGGAAAGTCAGCGGGGAGTTGATATTCCCGGAACTTTTTAGAGAGAAAGGATGGGAGGGTTTCTTGCCCCACCCTCAAGGACTATGAAAATGTTCTCAGAAACGCCGGAACCAGAACAGGCGGTGCGAGGAGTCCTTATCATAAGTTATCTGCAAGCCCCACGTCAAAAGAAAAGGTAGAAAAGGGGAAAAAATTAGGTCAAGCAAAACAGAAAGAAAAAAAGGAAAACCAGGCACACACAAAAGAAAAAGCAATAACCGCACAGCTGAAATGGCTTGTGTCGCCAACAGCAACATTCCCGGAACACGCCTTTCCTGAAATTCAAAAACGAAAAAATAAAGTTAGGGAGACGTACGGGGCAGAAGAGAAAGCGGGGCAAATATGACAGAGAAAAAAAATAAATTGGAATTCTAGAGAAAATTTTTGAGGGATGTCTGCGCGTACTAAACTGGAAACTCCGGAATGAAAGCAAAAGGAATTAGGTGACCACACAATAAGCAGGGGGAGGGGTCATATTCTTTCTATAAGGTACATGCAACACAGTGCCTAATGCTGTATTGCCTGTGAGTATCGGAAGAATTCCAGGTTGCGCCTAGACGCATTAATTCCAGCAGGTTCTATTGAGTTGAATTTGTGAAATTAGTAGGGTTCTCGGTATTTTCTGTCCCTAGGAGACTTAAAGTTTGACTGAAGTCTGTACAACTTAAGGTCATAAAAGTTATGGCCTGGTTGGTTGAAATGCTGCGCTACAGCTACGGTGGATTTGCTAAGAGTATCTGCCCGGTGACATAGAAGGCGTAGGCTCATAGGTTGATTCGTTTCGCCTATATGCTGTTTGTGACACATTGAGCATTCTAACATATACACAATGTTGGATGAAGTGAAAGTAAAACTTGAATAAATCTTGTGAACATAATTACTGGCTGTGCTTTTTATAATTCACTCTGTCTGCAGGTTCCGGCAAGTCTTGCATCTTGGACGGGAGCAGCTGGCTGGTTGCATGGAAGGCGCTGTTTTAGCATGCACTAGAATATCTTTTAAATTCCTATTTCTCCGGTAGGTAACCCTTGGTGCTTCCGGGAACGTCTTTTTAAGCCCGTCGTTACTGCCTAAAATGGGGTAGTATTTCCGCAGGATATGGTTTACGTTAGGAAGGGCGTTTCAAAATTTAGTTATCAGGGTAGGCGGCCTGGCGCTTTCGTTTTGTCGCTGTTTGTTGAGCACGTCATCCCTTTTGAGATAAGATGCACGTTGGTACGCCCGATCGAGCGAGCTTTTCGAGTGGTTCCAGTTCATAAGGGTGGACTTGAGTTCGTCTAGATACTTTACGTAGTCACTGTCATCACTGCATACTCTTCTAAGTCTGGTGGTTTGTCCTGCAAACATCCCTTGTTTGCAATGTCTCGGGAGATGGCATTTATAATCAAGACACTACTGCCTATCTCTTGGTTTTCTAAAAGCGTGGTTTTACGTTTACCGTTGTATAGAATGACGGTAGTATCTAGGAAGTTCACTTCTTTTTCAGAATACTGGCAGGAGAATTTGATAGTCGGATGCGAAGAATTGAGATGAGATATAAATGTTTCTAGAGTCGTGCGACCGTGTTCCCAAATCATGAAGATGTTGTCTATGTAGCGGAGGTAAACCTGAGGTTTATGCGGAAAAGAGCTTAATAGAGTGGCCTGAAGTTGCCCCATGAAAATGTTGGCATAGGTCGGCGCGAATGCAGTACCCATGCTGGTTCCAAAAACTTGCAAAAAGTAAGAAGAGTCGAATTCAAAATAATTGAGAGGTAAAACTAGTTTTAACAAAGTTATATACACTTCTGGCGCATGTTTGTGCAGGTTTTCTGATAAAGGTTTTTCAAATAGCTGTGATTCCTTCCACGAAAGGTATGTTTGTATACAATGCGGCAACGTCAAGAGTAACAAGGAGGGTTCCACTGGATAGGCGCCCACCCTTATTTACCTTTTCTATTATGCGGAGGAAGTAGGGTGTGTCCAAAACGAACGAAGGAAAAAGAGGTGGAATGTCGGATAGTTAATGATTCAGAAACAGAGATAGTGCTTCGGTTGGGGTATTGTTATTCGAAACTATGGACCTGCCAGAAATGTCGGCAGTAAACAGTGATTCTACGGAGACTTTGGAGGAAAAGGGAGTCCTCGCCGCCACGGATGAGGATGATTCGTCGTGGTGAGCACTGGCCCCAAAAGAGCTATGTCCGCCGACGAAGTGAAGCAACGTCCAAAGGCCTCGGAGGCGCGCCGGAGTTTAGGGCAGGGGAACGGTGTCGTCTTCTGTTCAGATCGCGGCTGGTCACGTCGTTTGGTCTCGGCAAGTCATAGGCTGGGGACACGGGGCTGGGGAATGCTGCGTCGATGGCTCACCGGGGCTGGGGCGGGCTGACGCGATCCAAGCCCCTTTAAGCGACGTTCGGCCGGTGGGACGAAGCGAAGCTTGGGCCAGGATGGGGATGATCTCCGCAAACTCCACCAAAACATGTTACGTGGCAGCACGACACAGGAAATAAACCATGGAAGGTGCGAGTAATGTATTTACACTATTTACACGATGTCAGCCATGAGGGAGCCCGCCAGCTGGGTCTTCTTCTTCTCCGGAGGTTGGCCCAATTGCTCTTGTCTTCTTCCCGTGACAATATGACCCCTCCCTCTGCTCCTTATGTAACCACCTAATTACTTTTGTTTTCATTCCTTAGCTTCCACTTTGGTACGCGCAGGCATCCCTCCAATATTTTCTCTGGAATTACATTTTATTTTTATTTCTCTCTGTCGTTTTTTCCCCGCTTTGTCTTGTGCCCGGTAGCTCTACCTAAATTTATCTTTACATTTTGGAGTTTCAGGAAAGGCCTGTTCCGGGAATGTTGATGTTGGCGACACGTGCCATTTCAGTTGTCCGGTTATTGCTTTTTTCTTTTGTGTGTGAGTGATTTTCCTTTTTTTCTTTCTTTTTTCCTTTACCTAGTTTTCTTCCCTTTTGTACCTTTTCTTTTGACCTTGGGCTTGCAGATATCTTATGATAAGGACTCGTCGCACCGCCTGTTCTGCTTCCGGCGTTTCTGTGAACCTTTCCGTAGACCGCGCGGTGGGGCAACAAACCGCTCTCATCATTTTTCTCCAAGAATTTCCGGGAATATCAGCTCCCGGCTGACTTCCCTCTTACAGACTTCAGAGCTCAAACAATACAACTTTCTTTCCCCCTTAAAGGAGTACTGACACGAAATTTTTATGTTACGTTTTTTTTGCTGCTATGCGTGCCTACCAGCCCACTAATCATAGAATGACAGATTAGACGGTCGAGCGCAGCGTAAACATTCATTTACGGCGTCGTTTATTTGTGTCAGTTTCGGTTTCGACAAAAAAACGCCGAGCGGCCGCCATGACAGCATGTATGACATGGCGTCACCATTCTTGCCGTATCGCTGCCTCTCTGGAAGCGCGCGCGAGCGAGCGCACGCGCGCGCCCGGACCGGCCGAGGTCTTCGCCGTCCCCACAGACCCGGGCAGCATGACGTCAGTCCCAAAACCATGACGTGTACACACGCCCGAGCAGAGCGCGCCAACCACAGCCAGCGCGTCGGCTTCGTCACGGGAGCCCCGACGTCGGCAGTTTGGGGCACGTAGCAGATGATGTCACGTCGGCCCGCTTTAGGCTTTCTCGTGCGGGCGAAGATTAAAATGGATTTTAAATATGTTTCGCTGAACGGTTGCTATTGAAACTTGCTGGGAGATATCTCCTGATAAAAAGGAAGCGTTTTACATCGTTATCTCAGCTTTAAAATTTCGTGTCAGTACTCCTTTAATATCTCTGCCTGCATACTCTCAAACCAATCCGCTTTTTCAATTCCACTTCTCTCCTCTCACCTGGGGACCTACCCCTATATAAAACGTGCCAGCCAGACGAGGGTTTGCCCTGACGAAGGCAAGTCTGCTTGTGAAACGTTGGCAACAATCGTGGTTTCTACCTTGTTCAAAGTTTTCTTAAATCAGTATGTAAATATAAATCAGTATGTCGAACCGAAACTCAACCAAAAAAAGAAATAACGGTTACCGGTTCATGCCGAAACGGTTCGACCCTCCGTTGTTGATATTGCACAGTGAATGCGATTCAGGCCTTTTTTTCACGTAGCATCAAGTTCGTACCCACTCGCGCACTTTCCTCTCCACAAACATTGAACACTATCACGCTCTATGTAACAACAGGAGAAATGAATGAGCACCAGTGTAGCAATTCTCTCGAAACAGCGATATAGCACACATCCGGTATAGCTATCACAAAAGAGATTGCAGTGGTCACAACAATATTTCAGTAATTGAGAGTTAACTAATGCTTACTTTTAACAAAAGTGTGGGTAACACATTCGACAAGGTGACCGCTAACAAATTATCCAGGGCGATCGAATAATCTCATTCGGTTGTAGTACTTATTTGCATGTTGTAGGATTTTTGTGGTCTGTTACAAATATAAAAAATGTGCACCACTGTTTTTTGGCGCTGTGTTTTGAATGCGGCCGTAGGCAGGCCTAAATTTAAGGTTTCAAAGTGTTCCTGATGGGCGATTCCATAGCGACGATTGCAATTTGAACAAAAAAGGAAAGGGCAGAAAATATATCGAACCATCGTATCTGTTGGCGGTGGCTTTATGAATAGTCGCTAGGACAACATAATGTCTTGGCTTGAAAGTAGGTGGTAAATCGTCGCTACTTCATCTGTTTTTCTAATATCTCGTAATTGTTTAAAGTTTGCTTTGTAATTGCGCCACTGCCCTTGGGGAACAGCACCATTTTAATGTTTGATTGTATTTTGATTTCACTGTCGTTTTAAACTACTAAATGGTTTTATCTAATTTTATTGATAAGTAAACTCGTCGAACCGGTATTTTTTTGGTTAGACACACTGATATCTATACATATAAATACATGTATATGTATATATTTATATATATATATATATTATATATATATATATATATATATATATATATATATATATATATATATATATATATATATATATATATATATATATATATATATATATATATATATATATATATAAATATATATATATATATATATATATATATATATATATATTGTAGAATTGAGACGTACGGGACGAGGGATTCCGTAAGGACACATATCAAAGTTGCAGTCCTTATTGCCAGTGCTGTTTGGCGTTTTAAAAGTGTTTTATAGTGCCGAATGAGGTATGATTGCCTTTTTTTTATGCAGGAATAAATAATAGAAAATTCAAGTCGAGAAAAAATTCGCCTTTTTTTCCGGAAGCGGGAATCGAACCCACAACCTCCGCATAACGCGTGCGGTGCTCTACCATTGAGCTAGTTCCGCGGCGACTCCCCTCTCGACTATACGGCGGGGTTTTGTATTTACGACTGCTCAGAGCCCGGTCAACTAGCGCCGCCCCTCGACCACCGCGAGAAGACGTAGAACGTCTTTTCCCAGCGGCCGCACTCAAGACGTGGTCGGAAGTCGGGGATAGCCAAAGGAATTTCAGACTGCTGAAGCCAGAACCCTCGTAATGCATTTTGTAGAACAGAGACGTACGGGACGAGGGATTCCGTAAGGACACATATCAAAGTTGCAGTCCTTATTGCCAGTGCTGTTTGGCGTTTTAACAGTGTTTTATAGTGCCGAATGAGGTATGATTGCCTTTTTGCCCTTTTATGATTGCCCTCGTCCCGTACGTCTCTGTTCTACAAAATGCATTACGAGGGTTCTGGCTTCAGCAGTCTGAAATGGCTTTGGCTATCCCCGACTTCCGACCACGTCTTGAGTGCGGCCGCTGGGAAAAGACGTTCTACGTCTTCCCTCGGTGGTCGAGGGGCGGCGCTAGTTGACCGGGCTCTGAGCAGTCGTAAATACAAAACCCCGCGGTATAGTCGAGAGGGGAGTCGCCGCGGAACTAGCTCAATGGTAGAGCACCGCACGCGTTATGCGGAGGTTGTGGGTTCGATTCCCGCTTCCAGAAAAAACGGCGCATTTTTTCTCGACTTCAATTTTCTATTATTTATTCCTGCATAAAAAAAGGCAATCATACCTCATTCGGCACTATAAAACACTGTTAAAACTCCAAACAGCACTGGCAATAAGGACTGCAACTTTGATATGTGTCCTTACGGAATCCCTCGTCCCGTACACCTCTGTTCTACAAAATGCATTACGAGGGTTCTGGCTTCAGCAGTCTGAAATGCCTTTGGCTATCCCCGACTTCCCACCACGTCTTGAGTGCCGCCGCTGGGAAAAGACGTTCTACGTCTTCCCGCGGTGGTCGAGGGGCGGCGCTAGTTGACCGGGCTCTGAGCAGTCGTAAATACAAAACCCCGCGGTATATTCGAGAGGGGAGTCGCCGCGGAACTAGCTCAATGGTAGAGCACCGCACGCGTTATGCGGAGGGTGTGGGTTCGATTCCCGCTTCCGGAAAAAACGGCGCATTTTTTCTCGACTTGAATTTTCTATTATTTATTCCTGCATAAAAAAAAGGCAATCATACCTCATTCGGCACTATAAAACACTGTTAAAACGCCAAACAGCACTGGCAATAAGGACTGCAACTTTGATATGTGTCCTTACGGAATCCCTCGTCCGGTACGTCTCTGTTCTACAAAATGCATTACGAGGGTCCTGGCTTCAGCAGTCTGAAATGCCTTTGGCTATCCCCGACTTCCGACCACGTCTTGAGTGCGGCCGCTGGGAAAAGACGTTCTACGTCTTCCCGCGGTGGTCGGGGGGCGGCGCTAGTTGACCGGGCTCTGAGCAGTCGTAAATCCAAACCCCGCGGTATAGTCGAGAGGGGAGTCGCCGCGGAACTAGCTCAATGGTAGAGCACCGCACGCGTTATGCGGAGGGTGTGGGTTCGATTCCCGCTTCCGGAAAAAACGGCGCATTTTTTCTCGACTTGAATTTTCTATTATTTATTCCTGCATAAAAAAAAGGCAATCATACCTCATTCGGCACTATCATCACCAGCCTGTCTACGCCCACTGCAGGGCAAAGGCCTCTCCCATTATTCTCCAATTACCTGAGTCCTGTGCCAACTGTGACCAATTTATCCCCGCAAACTTCTTGATCTCATCTGCCCATCTAACTTTCTGCCGCCCCCTGCAGCGCTTGCCTTCTCTAGGGATCCACTCTGTTACCCTTAATGACCAGCGGTTATCTTGCCTTCGCTTTACATGCCCTGCCCAAGTCCATTTCTTCTTCTTAATTTCTACTAATATGTCTTTAACACCAGTTTGCTCCCTGACCCACTCCGCTCTCTTCTTGTCCCTTAATGTTACACCTATCATTTTCCGCTCCATTGCCCGCTGAGTCGTTCTCAATTTAAGTTGAACCCTCTTAGTGAGCCTCCAAGTTTCTGCCCCGTAGGTGAGTACCGCTAAGATGCAGCTGTCATACACTGTCTTCTTCAACGACAATGGTAGGCTGCTATTCATTATCTGATAATGTCGGCCATATGCACATTTCCCCATTCTGATCATTCTAATTATCTCTTCCTCATGGTTGGGATCTGGGGTCACAACTTGGCCTAAGTGTATATATTCGCTTACCACTTCCACTGCCTCGCCATCTATCTCAAACTGCTGTGCTGTCCCGAGGTTATTGATCATTACTTTAGTTTTCTGCATATTAATTTTCAGGCCCACGGTTCTACTCTGTTCGCCCAGTGCGGAAAGCGCGCTTTGCAATTCGTCCCCCGAGTTACTTAGCAAGGCAACGTCATCAGCAAATCTGAGGTTACTGAGGTATTCTCCATTAACCCTTACTCCCACCTGTTCCCAATCCAACGTTCTGAATACTTCTTGTAAGCATGCTGTGAATAACATTGGAGAGATTGTGTCTCCTTGTCTGACACCCTTCCTTATAGGTATTTTACTGGTCTCCTTATGGAGGATGGTGGTAGCTGTAGACCCATTATAGATATCCTCTAGTATTCTTACATAATGCTCATCTACCCCCTGGTTCCGTAATGCCTGAATGACTGCTAGAGGTTCGACCGAGTCAAATGCTTTCTCATAATCTATGAAGGCTATATATAGGGGTTGAGTATACTCAGCGCACTTCTCTATCACCTGATTGATCGTGTGAATATGGTCCATTGTTGAATAACCTTTACGGAACCCTGCTTGTTCTTTAGGTTGACTAAAATATAAGGTTGCAGAGATTCGGTTAGCGATTACCTTGGTAAATACCTTGTAGACGACTGACAGTAAGCTGATCGGCCTGTAGTTTTTCAAGTCCTTCATGTCGCCTTTCTTATGGATTAGGATGATGTTCGCATTCTTCCAAGATTCCGGTACCATTGCGGTCATTAGGCATTGCGTATACAGGTTTGCCAGTTTTTCAAGTACAATTTCTCCGCCATCCTTCAAGAGGTCTGCTGTTATCTGATCCTCACCAGGTGCTTTGCCCCCTTTCGTTTCTTTCAAAGCCTTCCTTACTTCTTCGGTCGTTACTGGTGGGATGTCTATCTCCTCTGAACTACTGTCTCGTTCGGCATTATCCTGTATGTCCCGTCTACTGTACAGATCCCTATAGAACTCCTCGGCCACTGTGACTATTTTATCCCTATTTGTGATGACATTGCCTTGCTTATCCTTAAGTGCATACATCTGATTTTTCCCCACGCCAAGACGTCTCTTTACTGCTTTCAGGCTACCTCCGTTCTTTACAGCGTATTCGATCCTCTCCATATTATACTTCCGTATGTCAGCTGTCTTGCGCTTATTGATTAACTTCGAGAGTTCTGCTAGTTCTATTCTGTCAGCTGTGGTAGAGATTCTCATGGTTTGCCGTTTCCTGATTAGATCTTTCGTCTCCTGTGAAAGTTTACCAGTATCCTGTCTAGCCATAGTGCCCCCGACTTCTACTGCACACTCCGTGAGAATGCGTGTAAGGTTGTCGCTGGCTTCCTGTGTCGTAAGCTCGGCTTCCTCGTTAAGGGCGGAATATCGGTTCTGCAGCGCGATCCTGAATTCTTCTACTTTACGTCTTACTGTTTGCTCATTTATCGGCTTCTTTCGTACTAGCTTGTTGCGGTCCCTCCTCAACTCTAGCCTAATTCGAGATCTTACCATACGGTGGTCACTACACCTTACCCTTCCGAGCACTTCCACATCCTGCACGACGCCAGGGTTATCGCATAATATGAAGTCTATTTCATTTTTGTGCTCCCCATTCGGGCTCCTCCAGGTCCACTTCCGACTCTCCCGTTTACAGAAGAAGGTATTCATTATGCGTAGGTTATTCCGTTCTGAAAACTCAACTAGTAGGTCCCCCCTGCTATTTCTACAGCCCAGACCATAGTTCCCAACTGCCTTGTCTCCAGCCTGATTCTTGCCTACTTTAGCATTGAAGTCCCCCATAACTACAGTATACTGCGTTTTTACTTTAGCCATTGCCGATTCCACATCTTCATAGAAGCGTTCCACTACTTGGTCGTCGTGGCTGGATGTGGGCGCGTAGCCCTGCACCACCTGGAGCTTGTACCTCTTCTTGAGCCTAATTACAAGAGCTGCTGCCCTTTCGTTAATGCTGTAGTATTCGTCCATGTTGCCAGCTATGCTTTTATTGACTAGAAATCCCACTCCCAGTTCTTTTCTGTCCTCTAGACCACGGTAACATAAGACGTGTCCATTTTTCAGCACCGTAAAGGGTTCGCCTGCCCTCCTAACCTCGCTAAGCCCTATTACATCCCATTTATGCCCTCTAATTCCTCGAAAAAACACCTAGAGACTTGGTTCGCTAGATAAGGTTCGCACGTTAAACGTTGCCAGGTTCAGATTCCATTGGTGGCCTGTCCGGATCCAGTGATTCTTAGCACCCTCTGCTGCGTCACAGGTCTGACCGCCGCCGTGGTCAGTTGCTTCGCAGCCGCTGGGGACTGAGGGCCGAGGGTTAGTTGGCGTATTCATGGGAGGTTGTGGCCGGTACTACACCAGGGTGGCCAATCCTGCTCTGGTGAGGGGGTGCATTACCGGCAATGGTCGCCGGGGTCAGGCCGCACCCCAAGCCCCTTTGTGCAATTCCATCAATACGCGGATTGATGGAATTAATTTTTTTTAAAATATAAAACACTGTTAAAACGCCAAAACACAAAAACGCCAAGGCACTAAAAACACTGTTAAAACGCCAAACAGCACTGGCAATAAGGACTGCAACTTTGATATGTGTCCTTACGGAATCCCTCGTCCGGTACGTCTCTGTTCTACAAAATGCATTACGAGGGTCCTGGCTTCAGCAGTCTGAAATGACTTTGGCTATCCCCGACTTCCGACCACGTCTTGAGTGCGGCCGCTGGGAAAAGACGTTCTACGTCTTCCCGCGGTGGTCGAGGGGCGGCGCTAGTTGACCGGGCTCTGAGCAGTCGTAAATACAAAACCCCGCGGTATAGTCGAGAGGGGAGTCGCCGCGGAACTAGCTCAATGGTAGAGCACCGCACGCGTTATGCGGAGGTTGTGGGTTCGATTCCCGCTTCCGGAAAAAACGGCGCATTTTTTTCTCGACTTGAATTTTCTATTATTTATTCCTGCATAAAAAAAGGCAATCATACCTCATTCGGCACTATAAAACACTGTTAAAACGCCAAACAGGACTGGCAATAAGGACTGCAACTTTGATATGTGTCCTTACGGAATCCCTCGTCCCGTACACCTCTGTTCTACAAAATGCATTACGAGGGCTCTGGCTTCAGCAGTGTGAAATGCCTTTGGCTATCCCCGACTTCCGACCACGTCTTGAGTGCCGCCGCTGGGAAAAGACGTTCTACGTCTTCCCGCGGTGGTCGAGGGGCGGCGCTAGTTGACCGGGCTCTGAGCAGTCGTAAATACAAAACCCCGCGGTATATTCGAGAGGGGAGTCGCCGCGGAACTAGCTCAATGGTAGAGCACCGCACGCGTTATGCGGAGGGTGTGGGTTCGATTCCCGCTTCCGGAAAAAACGGCGCATTTTTTCTCGACTTGAATTTTCTATTATTTATTCCTGCATAAAAAAAAAGGCAATCATACCTCATTCGGCACTATAAAACACTGTTAAAACGGCAAACAGCACTGGCAATAAGGACTGCAACTTTGATATGTGTCCTTACGGAATCCCTCGTCCGGTACCTCTCTGTTCTACAAAATGCATTACGAGGGTCCTGGCTTCAGCAGTCTGAAATGCCTTTGGGTATCCCCGACTTCCGACCACGTCCTGAGTGCGGCCGCTGGGAAAAGACGTTCTACGTCTTCCCGCAGTGGTCGAGGGGCGGCGCTAGTTGACCGGGCTCTGAGCAGTCGTAAATACAAAACCCCGCGGTATAGTCGAGAGGGGAGTCGCCGCGGGACCAGCTAAATGGTAGAGCACCGCACGCGTTATGCGGAGGTTGTGGGTTCGATTCCCGCTTCCGAAAAAAACGGCGCATTTTTTCTCGACTTGAAATTTCTATTATTTATTCCTGCATAAAAAAAGGCAATCATACCTCATTCGGCACTATAAAAGACTGTTAAAACGCCAAACAGCACTGGCAATAACGACTGCAACTTTGATATGTGTCCTTACGGAATCCCTCGTCCCGTACGTCTCTGTTCTACAAAATGCATTACGAGGGTTCTGGCTTCAGCAGTCTGAAATTCCTTTGGCTATCCCCGACTTCCGACCACGTCTTGAGTGCGGCCGCTGGGAAAAGACGTTCTACGTCTTCCCGCGGTGGTCGGGGGGCGGCGCTAGTTGACCGGGCTCTGAGCAGTCGTAAATACAAAACCCCGCGGTATAGTCGAGAGGGGAGTCGCCGCGGAACTAGCTCAATGGTGGAGCACCGCACGCGTTATGCAGAGGTTGTGGGTTCGATTCCCGCTTCCGGAAAAAACGGCGCATTTTTTCTCGACTTGAATTTTCTATTATTCATTCCTGCATAAAAAAAAAGGCAATCATACCTCATTCGGCACTATAAAACACTGTTAAAACGGCAAACAGCACTGGCAATAAGGACTGCAACTTTGATATGTGTCCTTCCGGAATCCCTCGTCCGGTACGTCTCTGTTCTACAAAATGCATTACGAGGGTCCTGGCTTCAGCAGTCTGAAATGCCTTTGGGTATCCCCGACTTCCGACCACGTCTTGAGTGCGGCCGCTGGGAAAAGACGTTCTACGTCTTCCCGCAGTGGTCGAGGGGCGGCGCTAGTTGACCGGGCTCTGAGCAGTCGTAAATACAAAACCCCGCGGTATAGTCGAGAGGGGAGTCGCCGCGGAACCAGCTAAATGGTAGAGCACCGCACGCGTTATGCGGAGGTTGTGGGTTCGATTCCCGCTTCCGAAAAAAACGGCGCATTTTTTCTCGACTTGAAATTTCTATTATTTATTCCTGCATAAAAAAAAGGCAATCATACCTCATTCGGCACTATAAAAGACTGTTAAAACGCCAAACAGCACTGGCAATAACGACTGCAACTTTGATATGTGTCCTTACGGAATCCCTCGTCCCGTACGTCTCTGTTCTACAAAATGCATTACGAGGGTTCTGGCTTCAGCAGTCTGAAATTCCTTTGGCTATCCCCGACTTCCGACCACGTCTTGAGTGCGGCCGCTGGGAAAAGACGTTCTACGTCTTCCCGCGGTGGTCGGGGGGCGGCGCTAGTTGACCGGGCTCTGAGCAGTCGTAAATACAAAACCCCGCGGTATAGTCGAGAGGGGAGTCGCCGCGGAACTAGCTCAATGGTGGAGCACCGCACGCGTTATGCGGAGGTTGTGGGTTCGATTCCCGCTTCCGGAAAAAACGGCGCATTTTTTCTCGACTTGAATTTTCTATTATTCATTCCTGCATAAAAAAAAGGCAATCATACCTCATTCGGCGCTGTAAAACACTGTTAAAACGCCAAACAGCACTGGCAATAAGGACTGCAACTTTGATACGTATATATATATTGAGAGAGGAAAGCAGGGAAGCAGATCTAAGGCAGGGCGGCGTTTATTCCGGCCGTCTTTTCCAAGCAGGCAGCAGAACCAACAAAGTCCGATGATAATTAGGATTGCGCGAGGGCAGGGATACGGTGATGACACCAAACGATGTGTGAGTGAAACGACGCTGATGATAGTGTGTTTGGACACAATAGAGAAAATGACCACTCAAGCAATCAGTGTAAAGACAGCGCTCACACTAGTTTCCCTGGCGGCTGGAGCGGCAATCCTGTCCTTCAAAGGGAGGGTGATCTGCGCCGAAAGGGCTTAGGCGCGAAACATGGACAGTTTCGATGCCACGGCACCGTCGGTCATCGACTCCACAAGTGGGGGCAACGTCGTAGTTGCCGGGAGATGTTCGCTACAGTACAGCGCACGGACCAAAGAAGCGCGGCAGAAACTTTTTACAGAGCCCTGGCGCACGGAGCGGCGTCGAAAGCAGTACCTCATCCCCAGGGTTGAATATAACTTCCCGGCGGTCTGCATTATAGCAAATCTTGCGGTCATTTGGCAGGTCTCCGTGTTCAATCGTGCGAGGTTCCGGTACTGCGCTAGTCGAGAAACAAATTGGTCGGTGATGTTTTCTGTTGTATCTACGGGACAGAAAAAGAAAGATTCGTCTGGAATGGACGGTGGGTGGCGACCGTAGGCGAGAAAGCACGGGGAAAATTCAGTGTTGCTTTTAACGGCGGTATTATAGGCGTATGTGACAAAGGGAAGTATGACGTTCCAGTTCCTTTGTTCGGGTTTGATATAGAGAGAAATCATATCCTAAAGTGGACGATGGAACCGTTCTATTAGCCCATTTGTCTGTGGATGATAGCTCGACATGGTTTTGTGGGCAGTACCAGCAGCTTGGAGAGCTTCTTTAGGGACTGCTGACGGAAAGGTTCAGCCACGATCACTTCAAAGAGTACGAGGTGGTACGTGCCGTAATATGGCTTGCAGAAAGAAATCTGCGACCTCAGAAGCGCAGCCGGTACGTAGAGGGGCAGTTTCTGCACACCGGGTCAAGTGATCGACAGCGGTAACAATCCAACGATGACCAGTCGAAGTGAAAGGCAAAGGTCCATAGAAATCGATGCCCACAACTTCGAATGGGGCAGAAGTACAAGGCAGCGGCTGTAGCATACCGGCAGGGGCTGATGTCGAGCGTTTACGACGCTGGCATGAAGGGTAGGACGCAACATATTTAGCGACGCTGGAGGAAAGGCCTCGCCAAAAGAATCTGCTTTTGATGCGGTCGCAGGTCTCGTAGACAGCAAGATGGCCAGCTGTGGTGTCATCGTGGAAAACTTCCAAGATGTAGGCTCGAAGACAGCGAGGGCCAACTGGAACCTATCTATCTCCGGTAGGGTAGTAATTGTGGTGTTAAAGGGCTCCACCATTGAATAGGAGAAATTTACTTATTTGGCGGCGTGTTCGGCTGTTAGGTGGGGATGTGGAACCGTCGAGAAGGTCCAGTAGTCGTCGGCAGTACGGGTCGGCTCGTTGGAGAGAAACAAATTTCCGTAGTATATCTTGACCGGCGGTTTGCAAAGGGGCAACGCGAGCGAAGTTATTGAAGATGATGAGTTACATTGGGACAATGGCTGTGGGGAGTGGGCGGTCGGCTGTGGACAACGGGAAAGAGCGTCGGCATCGTTGTGCTTTCTCCCCGATTTGTAAGTCACAGTGAAGCCATATTCCTGTAGACGGACTATCCAGCGGCCAAGGCGCCCCGAGAGGTTTTTGAGTGACGATAACCAACACAGGGCGTGATGGTCTGTTACCACTGAGAAATGGCGGCCATACAAATAAGGAAGGACGAAATTTTTGCACGGCCCAAACAACGGCGAGGCACTCTTTCTCAGTTATGGTGCAGTTCTTCTCAGCGGGAGTCAAAGTGCGGCTTGCATAGGCAACTACTCGCTCCGACGAGGAATACGTACGCTGAAGAAGGACAGCACCAAGACCGTGTCCACTGACATCGGTGTGAAGATTAGTGGGTGCCGACTCATTGAAGTGGCAGAGCACTGGTCCAGAAGTTAAGTCTTGTTTCAGGGTTTGGAAAGCTATTTCAGTCTTGGGTCCAGACGAATGGAGTTCCGGATGTGAGTAATTTGTGAAGGGGTCAGGTTATTGCAGCAAAATGTCGGATGAAGCGGCGGAAATAGGAAGCCAAGCCCAGGAAACTTCGCAGCTCTTTCGGACGAAGAGGCCAGGAAAAAATGAGGACCGCATTAATCTTGTCTGGATCCGGGCGTATACCTTCCTTGCTTACAACGTGGCCCAAGACTTTGAGGTACTGGCAAAGCGACATTTCTTGGTGTGCAGCTGTAAACCAGCATGGCCAAGACAGGTGAGGACTTCATCAACACGTTGAAGGTATTCAGCGAAAGTGGACGACAAAATGACGATATCATCTAGGTAGCATAGGCAAGTCTTCCACTTCAAGCCACGAACTACACTATCGATCATGCGCTCAAAGGTGGCCGGAGCCTTGCAAAGTCCAAACGGCATCATGTTAAACTCGTACAGGCTGTCTGGTGTGGCGAAGGCTGTTTTTTCTTTATCGGCTTCGGCCATGAGGATCTGCCAATAACCTGACCGAGATCGAGAATCGAGAAGAATTCTGCACCGTGTAACGTGTCGAGAGCATCGTTAATTCGGGGCATAGGATAGACGTCTTTCCGGGTTATTTTGTTAAGCGCTCGGTAGTCCACGCAAAAGCGCACTTAGCCATCTTTTTTCCCGATCAGGACAACCGGAGAAGACCAGGAACTGCCCGAAGTGCGAACAATGTCCCGCTGAAGCATGTCATCCACATCATTTTTAAGGATTTTGCGTTCTGCGGATGAAACGCGATAGGGGCGATGGCGGACGATACAAGAACCAGCGGTTTATATGCGATGAGTGGCTGCTGATGTTCGTCCAAGAGTGAGGAAATGGCTGTCAAACAACACCTTGTGCTTGTTAAGAAGGGCCAGTACTGATTTTTGATTTTCGTCGCTTAGCTCAGTGCTGATGGTGGATGTAAGGCTCGAAGACGTAATGACTTGCCCAGAGGCATGCTGGATTGATGCTATAGGGATTGATGCTAAGACGGCCAACTTCCTCATTTAGAAGAGAAGCAACCGTAGTGCCTTTAGGAAGCAGAATCGGCTCAAAGGCCATGTTTACTGCGGCGATGAAAGCTGATCCCTGTGAAAAGCGAACGACGCAGGGCGGTAATATAACTCCTTTGCAAGCGAAGTTCCTAGCTGGTATGGCAAGCGAATCTCTATCGGCGATACTGTGACACGTTCCGGAAAACACCGTTTCTTGGCCGGGACACAAGACACAATCTTCGACAGAGACCAACCCCAGTACAGGAGCATCTGATGCACAGGGCATTCTTGTCTCGGTGAGGTGAATCACAGGCTGGCGGCAGCAAATTACCGCAGACGACGCTGATAAAAAGTCCCAGCCCAAAACAATTTCATGAGAACACAGAGTCAGAACAGCACACTGAATGTAATGTAGGAGCTCGTCTATGGTTAACTACACAGTACAATAACCAGGAGGCCGAATCGCATCACCATTTGCCCCACACAAGGATGGCCCGGCGTAAGGAGCTCTCACCTTCCTCAGGCGTGAACATAACTGTGCACTAATAACTCACACACTGGCCCCCGTTTCAACAAGTGCCTCAACACGCAAACCTTCCACTTCCACCAATAATAAGTTCCACGGACGTTCAGGAGGAGTTCTGGTGTCTTCGAGCAAAGCAGTGTCCCTCCCAAAAACTGCAGGCGCTAGTTTTTCGAAGGGTGGTTATTGGGAAGTGAGGCAGGACGAAGAGGGGACAGCAAGTGGCGGTAGGGCGTAGGCGATCTGCGTCGTGTTGGAATACCATGTTGAGAAAATTCAAGAGAATCGCGAGGCAGGGAAGAACAGCGAATATGAGGGACGTATGAGCTTCTACGAGCCGGCATTATCCCGCCCGTTCGTAGAAAACAAAGCGGGCGTTATCCCGCTCATCAGGAGCGTACCCTCGGCGTCCATCCTGTTGGCGTCTTCAGCAAAAGCGGGAAATGTGGCCCCGAATTCCACAGTAGTAGAAAACTGGGCTGTCCCGCGGGAAAAAGCTGGCGGTCGGGGTGCACGTGCGCGTAGTACGCCTGGACACCCCGAGAGGGGGCAATGGCCGTCAAATGTCCGGGAGCAGTCGAAAGCGGAGGCGATTCCACGAACAATGGGTGTTTTGAAGCGGCCTCTGAGTATGTCGTCACGTAAGGGCAGGAGGAGTCGAATTTGCCGGTGGATACGCCGTCATAGATGCCAGTTCTTCCTTGATTAGATCCCGTAGCCGGGATGGGCTATGGTGGCAATGATCGCGTGGGAGACACGATGAGTTACGGTTGCGTAGCTCCTCACGAATGATTGCGCGTATCAGAGTACGCAGATCTGTGTTCCCATCCAGAGGAGCCGCTTCTCGCTGAAGGCGAACAGAGTGCAACTGATCGAGGCGTTGGCAGGTCTCCCGCACATCGCTGACTCTAAGGGGATTCTGGATAACAAGGGCGTTAAATGCTAATGAAGCAATGCCCTTCAATATGTGCCTCACCTTATCGGCCTCTGGCATGCGTTCGTCCACCCGGCGGCAGAGGGCGAGGACGTCCTCGATGTAAGCCGCATATGTTTCGTCGGGACGTTGGACACGAGAACCCAGACTTTTTCTTGGCGCTATCGACACGACCTGACGGGGTGCCGAACGCTTTGCGCAGACGCTCACTAAAATCGGTCCAGTTCTCGATGGTTGCCTCGTTGTTGAAGTACCATGTCTTTGCGACCAGGTCTAGGTGGAATGGAACATCGCGCAGTTTAAAAGCATCATTCCACCGGTTAAATTGGCTGACGCGATTATACTGGTCCAGCCAATCCTCGACGTCTTCACGCCGAAGACCAGCGAAGGAGGGAAGGTCGAGCTGGTGGCCTGTGATCACCCACGCCGAGGGCAGTAGAGCGCTGCGTTCCGACGCGCTTTCTCGTTGCATCGTTGGCTCGCGTAGAGGGAGACGTCGACAGGAATGGAGCTCCAGGGGTGTACCTGGGAGCGACAGAGGACGGGGCCGACAAGCAACTCTACCACTTGTGAGAAGAAAGCAGGGGAGCAGATCTAAGGCAGTGCGGCGTTTATTCCGGCCGTCTTTTCCAAGCAGGCTGCAGAACCAACAACCTGCAGTGATGATTAGTATTGCGCGAGGCCAGAGATACGATGAAGACACCAAACGATGTGTGGGTGAGACGACGCTGTAGATAGTGTGTTTGAACACAATAGCGAGAATGACCACTCAAGCAATCAGTGCAAAGACAGAGCTCACTATATGTATATACATTGTGAGGCACAGGCCAGGAGTCGTCGGGCACCGGTTTATTAAACTTATCCCGCAGAGAGCCACTGGCTAGCGAGCTCAGGTCGAGTGCAGAGATTCATGCACACACCGATGATGATAGCGTGGACGACGATGTGCGCGGCGTTCGAGGCTGATGAAACACATAGCATCTGGCGCATAGCCACGGAGGAGAATGTCTACATACGGCTGCTATAGTCTGCCTAAGTCATAGTCATAACTTACAATATATATATATAGCGAATCAGAATAGGAAATGAGGGGGCTCGTTGAAAATAAGACAGAAATAAGAATTGGCAGTCAAGACAACCTCGGAAAGCAAAGGGGAGGATGTAGTACGTCAAGATAAAGAATTTGGAAAATAAGAAAGTGGAGAAAAAATGCCCGCCAGGTGGGACCCGAACCCACGACCTCCAGAATACCGGTCTGGTGCGATAACCACTACGCTACCGGCGGGGCTACTTTAGCCTCCACATTCTGGGGTATTTATGTTCACGTGTTTTTGTTTCCTGCGTAAAAATTATCGACGGTGATGTACTCATTGCTCCGACAGGAAAACTCCCATTTCATGCCGTAGTCATATCCCCCTGCCTCGTCCGTTTTTCTGCGGGAACAGCTCTTCTGGCCGCAGCGAATACTACAGCCGAAGCGGTTTTCTTGCCCCGAGGGACCACCGTTGCTTGTGCTCCGCGCGACGATGCAGTGAATGTCGTCTCATTGGGATCTGTCACGTCGGACGATCATTCGGTGAGCACTAAGCCTTCATCCTTTCCCATTAGTGCAACAATCAGTTCGGATCTTGACCCAGAGCAACAGGAAATCCTATTGGCTCTTCTGGGGAAACACGAAATTTTATTTGATTCTTCTTCTACTATCTTACGGCAGACCTCCGCAGCCACCCACCGAATCGACACAGATGGCTCGTGTATCATTCGACGTCGCCCGTATCGCGTCTCACTGAAGGAGCGTCAAATCATTCAGGAACATGTCGACGACATGCTGAAGAAAAACATACTTCGCCATTCAACCAGCTCCTGGTCATCGCCCGTTGTTCTAGTCCAGAAGAAGGACGGATCTGTACGATTTTGTGTGGATTACCGGGCGCTTAACAACATAACTCGGAAAGATGTCTATCTGATGCCTAGAATTGATGATGCTTTGGACACCTTGCAAGGAGCCGAATACTTCTCCAGTCTGGATTTCAGATTGGGATACTGGCAAATTCCCATGCACGAGCAAGACAAAGAAAAAACAGCTTTCAGCACGCCTGACGGTCTTTACAAATTTAACGTAATGCCGTTCGGGTTGTGTAACGCTCCGGCCACATTTGAACACATGATCGATACGGTTTTACGCGGCTTAAAGTGGAAGACGTGCCTATGTTACCTTGACGACATAGTCGTATTTTCTTCTACTTTTCCCGAACATCTCCGTCGGCCTAACGAAGTGTTAACTTGCCTTTCAAACGCCGGCCTGACCATTAACACAAAGAAATGCCACTTTGCAAGCAAGTCAATCAAGGTATTAGTTCACCTGGTGAGCAAAGAGGGAATCCAGCCCGACCCTGACAAAATCAATGCCGTACTAAATTTTTCTCGTCCAAACCGTCAAAAAGAACTTCGCAGCTTCTTAGGATTGGCCTCCTACTTCCGCCGCTTCATTCGAAACTTCGCTTCAATCGCTTCCCCTCTACATAAACTGCTGTCTTCTGACACACCATTTCTATGGTCCGACGACTGCGAAGCTGCCTTTCAGAAACTGAAGTGTGCCCTAACCTCTGATCCCGTACTCGGCCATTTTGATGAAACAGCGCCCACTATACTACACACCGACGCCAGCGGACTCGGCATTGGGGCTGTTCTGTTACAGCGCAGGACATCTTCTGTTAAGCAGGTAATTGCCTACGCCAGCCGGACATTGACACCTGCTGAGAAAAATTACACAATAACAGAGCAGGAGTGCCTCGCTGTAGTTTGGGCAGTTCAAAAGTTTCGTCCATATCTGTACGGGCGTCACTTCACTGTGGTCACGAACCATCACGCCCTTTGTTGGATATCTTCCTAAAGAACTTGACCGGGCGACTAGGCCGTTGGGTACTCCGCTTACAAGAGTACAGCTTCACCGTCATCTACAAGACTGGCAAAAAGCACGGGGATGCAGACGCTCTGTCACGCTGCCCGTTATCCCTCGCTCAAGATGACATTCAAGCGCTTTCTGAACCAACGACAGCCTTACGGATAGCCGCTGTGGACACTTGCACGGAACCACTTTCTGAATTGGTCTCTCAGCAAAGGTCCGACACTTACTGTCGCAACCTCATTGACCTGTTAGACGGTTCCGCTCAACCACGCAATAGTCGTTCACGCCGCCAGCTCCGCCAATTTTGACTCAGTAATGGAACCCTTTACCGGTACAAGTACCACCCAACAAGCGACAGATGGGTGCCCGTCATTCCCCGTGCCCTCCAACGCAAAATTTTAGAGACATTTCACGACGACGCTACCGCGGGCCACCTTGCCTTCCACAAAACGTATGACCGTATCAAGAGCCGCTTCTTCTGGCCCGGCCTATCCACCTCTGTTGCCAAACACGTTGCATCGTGCGTATTGGGTCAGCGCCGCAAACGTCCAACTTCGGTACCTGCAGGCACACTGCAACCACTGCCGTGCCCCTCCTCTCCTTTCGAAGTCGTTGGCATCGATCTCTACGGTCCTCTTCCCGTCACTTCGGCTGGACATCTGTGGGTCATTACCGCAGTGGACCACTTGACACGATACGCGGAAACAGCTCCTATTCGCACGGGCTGCGCTTTAGAGGTGGCTGAATTCTTTTTGAAGACGATATTTTTGCGACATGGACCGCCCAGAGTGCTTGTTAGTGACCGAGGCCGGGTATTTCTTTCGGCCGTGCTTGCAGAAGTTCTTCGCGCCACCAAAACTGTACATAGAACCACGTCCAGCTACCACCAAAAAACTAATGGTTTGACCGAACGTTTTCATCGCACGCTCTCGGATATGATTTCCTGTTACATTCAGCCCGACCATAAAAACTGGGACGTCATTCTCCCCTTCGTCACCTACGCCTATAATACAGCGGTTCAACGAACCACGGGATTTTCGCCATTTTTCCTTGTTCATGGGCGCCCACCTTCAACTGTTCTCGATAATTCTTTCTTGACTGCGCCTGTGGCCTCTGCATCCAACAGTATCGATGACTTTATTTCTCGCCTGTCTTACAGCTGCCATCTCGCTCGTCTCAGGACGACAGCCTCACCGGAAGACCGCAAGTCAAACTACGACGCTTCGCACCGCGTTGTCTCGTTTCGAGCCGGCGATCAGGTCTTACTTTCCACTCCGCTCCGGACCCCAGAACTTTGCGAGAAGTTCCTTCCCCGCTTCGTAGGCCCTTACACTATCCAGGAACAGACTTCACCGGTAAATTACCGCGTTACGCCCACCTCTACTGTCACCGACCGCCGTTGTCGCGGCACTGAAGTTGTACACGTTTCCCGGCTGAAGCCTTTAAACTCCCGGAATGCGCCGTAAGCGCCCGAGTCGGCCGCTTCAGCCCCGAGGGAAGTGTTGTAAGCTATGACTAAGGCAGTCATTAGCAGCCGTATGTGGACATTCTCCTCAGTGGCTATGTGCCAGATACTATGTACCACCAGCCTCGCTCGCCGCGCACATCGTCGTCCACGCTATCATCATCGGGATGTTCTGGAATCTCTGCGCTCAACCTGAGCTCGCTAGCCGGTCGCTCTCTGCGGGATTAGTTTAATAAACCGGTGCCCGACGCCTCCTGGCCTGTGCCTCACAATATATATATATATATATATATATATATATATATATATATATATATATATATATATATATATATCAACTCGAAGAGTCGCTCGACCAACTGGCTAACCAGGAGGCTAGTCGTTTGTAGCGCGAGAGCGAATAGATCAACAACACGATGTCCTATACCTTGAGTCATTGTTCAATTTACACCAGCAGGCTAGTCGTTTGTAGCGCGAGAGCGAATTGCTCAACAACTAGATGTCCTATACTTCGAGTCGTTGTTCAATTCACTCTTGCGCTACAAGAGACTAGCCTCCTGGTTAGCTCAGTTGGTAGAGCGACTGCTCCAGTTAAGCGATGGTATCGGGCTCGAATCCTGGACCAGAACAAATTTTTTTCAACTAAGAAGTTTCTGAGAAAGCTGTATAGCTTTCCTTTGTAGCCGTATGGCTGCATTTAGGTGCATGTCAAACTTTCCTTCGCAGAAACTTACTTCACCTTGCGTTTTTGCCCTAAATCTGGTCGATTAACACTTGTCCTTCACTGCGAGTTGTTGATCAATTCGCTCAAGCGCTACAAATGACTGTCGTCCTTGTTAGCTCAGTTGGTAGAGCGACTGCACCAGTTAAGTGGGGGTGCCGGGTTCTAATCCTGGACCAGGACGAATTTTTCTTCAACTGCAAAGTTTCCGAGAAAGCTGTATAACCTTCATTTCTAGCCATCTTAATGCATTTAGCCGGTCTTGTAATTGAACATTATAAGAGGTACAAATCCAAGGTGGGACTGGCCTACGCGCCTTCACTCAACTATGACGACCAGCTAGTAGAACGCTTCTATGAAGACATGGAGGAAAGAAAGCTTTTCTGTCCTCGATGTGTGAAGATGTGGAATCAGCAATGGGTTAAGTAAAAACACTGTATACCGTAGGTATAGGAGACTTTAATGCTAAATTAGGCAAGAAGCAGGCTGGAGAGGAGGCACTTGGGAAGTATGGTCTTGGTTGTTGGAATAACAGAGAGGTTTTATTAATAGAATTCGCTGAACAAAAAAGCCTACGCATCAAGAATACTTTCTTCGCAAACGGGAAAGCCGGAAGTGTGCGTGGAGAAGCCCGAATGTGGATTTCTGATTCTGATTAGAATTCTGATTTTACGGTTTAAGGTGCCGCCGCAACGCACACGATGAGGCGAGCCGTAGTGGAGAGCTCCGGATTAATTTTGCCGTCCAGGGGTTCCTTAACGTGCGCGGAAAGCTGGTGCCCACGGGCAGTTTTGCTTTTCGCCTCCAACAGAAAAGCGGATGCAGCGCCCAGGAATTGAAGCATCGTCCTCGTGCTCAGAAGCTGAATGCCTTAGCCTGTGAGCCACCGCGCAGGGTCCCAAATTCAAAGAATAAAATGAAATTTACTTTCTACTATGCGATAGCCCTGGAATCGTGCAGGTAATGGGAAGTACTCAGAAGGATGAGGTGTGGGGACCAAAGCATCGTAAGATCTCGAATTCGGCTAGATTTGAGGAGTAACCGTAACAAGCTAGTACGAAAGAAGCCGTTCAATGATAAACCAGTACGACGGACTGTTGAAGAAATCGGGATCGCGCTTCAGAACCAATATTGAGGTATAACCGAGGAAGCAGAGTTTACGACACAGGAAGCGAGCGGCAATCCTACACGCATTATCGCGGAGTGTGCAGTAGACGTCGGAGGTACGATCGCTGTACAGGATACTGGTACACTTTCCCAGGATAAGAAATATTGTCATGCTTTGCCATTGTCATTGTCGTTGCTTTGTCATTGCTTTGCCCAGAAATGTCATGCTTTGCCCTTTCCTAAGGCCAAGCATGACATTCACCCCCCCAGCTGACAGAATGGAACTAGCGGAACTTTCGAAGTTAATAAGTAGGCGTAAGTCAGCTGACATACGGAAGTATATTAAGAAGACGATTGAGGATGCTCTAAAGAACGGAGGTACCGTGAAAGCAGTGAAGAGGAGTCTAGTCAGGGGCAAAATCAGATTTATGCACTTAAACTTATAGACAAGCAAGGCGATGTCATCACAAATGGAGATAAAACAGTTAAGGTAGACGAGGTGCTCTATAGAGATCTGTACAGCAGCCGCGATATCCAGGAAAATACCGAACAAGGAAGTAGTTCAGAGGCGATAGACATACCTCCATAAACGACAGAAGAAATCAAGAAATATTTGTAACAAATGCAAGGTGGAAAAGCACCTGGTGCAGATCACATAACAGCCAACCTCGAAGGATGGCGGGTAACTGTTACAAGAAAAAGTGGCCAAACTGTATAAGCAATGCCTAATGACTGCGAGTCCACCGCAATTTTTGAAGAACGCGAACATTATCCTTATCCATAACGGTGACATGGACTTGAAAAATTGCAGGCGAATCAGCTTACTGTCAGTCGTCTTCAAGGTACTTAGCAAGGTAATCAACAACAGAATTTCTGCGACCTTAGATTTCAGCCAATGTAATGAACAAGCAGGGCTTCGTAAATGCTATTCACCAATAGACCATATACACAAGATCAATTAGGGGATAGAAAAATGTGCGCTGTATGCTCAACAGCTATATATAGCCTTCATAAATTATGAGAAATGAGTTGACTCGGTCGAAACCTAATTGGTCATTCAGACATTGCGGAATCAGGGTGTAGACGAGCATTACTTAAGAATATTAAAGGATATCTTGAATGGGTCCACAGCCACCATCGTCCTGCATAAAAAGAGCAGTAAAATATCTCTAAGGGCGCCCGACAAGAAGAAAATCTCTCGAATTTTATTCACAGCATGGTCGCAGGAGGTATTCAGAACATTAGATTGGGAACACATGGGTGTAAGTGATAATGGAGAATTCCTCAGTAACCAAAAATTTGCTGTTGACCGTGCCTTGCTAAGCAACTCGGGGGACGAATTGCAAAGCATTGTTACTGCACTGTACAAGCAGAGTGGAATCATTGGCATAAAAATTATTATAAAAAAATTACAACATCTTCCCGGGGGGAACCCTGAAGATAATGCGAAGCATCATGGGGATTCCGTGTGGTTCCATTGTGTTGCCGTTATGTTGAGTGATCTGGTGTTTAGTAGCGCCAGAGGGAATTCCGCGTCCGGATACACACCGGTGACAAAGGCACGCAAGTCTGTTGTGTGACAGTGAGCAGGCGGTGGTTCTCGAGGCGCCGAAACTCGTCAATCATGTTCTTGTCGATGTTGTCGTCTCTGTGGTAGAATCGGTAGTCTCCGTCAGCGTTGCTGAGGTAAAGGCTGTTGACGTTGGTGCACCGGCTGAGAGCAACGTACACGCCCTCCTCTTCGCAGCTTTTTCTTCTTTTCCTTCTTCTTCTTCTTCAGCGGTTTTTCTATGGGAAGATGACGACGGTGGTTGAACGCGAAGCTATCTCGTGATATATTAGCAACGTACATGCCCTCCTCTTCGCATTTTTGTCTTCTTCTCCTTCTTTTTTTTTCAGTGTAAAAACTCGGTATTTTCCGTAAACAAAGACTAAGGGTACGGGGACAAAAGGTACACATAAGTACCTGACTGGGTCCCTGCTCCTTTGAGTCATCAGCAGCAGCACAAAGTTACAAGACGAGAAAAAAAACAAATTCAGTACAACTAGTAACCGAGAAAACAAAAAACAACAAATTTTCAAGCACTCGCAACACTTCGCATAAAAGTGTGAGCATAACACGACATATCATCACACAATAACATATATATAAACTTAAAAAGAACAGAAATTCAAAGGGAATTATTTATAAAAAAAAAAGAGAAGTACATATACAACACAAGATGCCAATAGCTAAATTTACTTATAAAAAAAAAGTCAAAATAGAGATCTTGCAAAACAGTATTCTCGTAATATTCGTGTAAAGAAATTTGGAGGACATGTTTCGATAATCTCACCGATATCTGCATTATCATTTAGGAATTTAGGAATGAGATAGTGCATTGTCTTTAAGCCATAGTTTGTTCTAATACGGGGTAACCTATAGTTTATTTTTCTGAATTGAAAACTATCATTCATTGATGGATATGTTTGCTGAAATTCATGATGATTTATGCGCATTTCCTTGTAGACATACAATGCTAAGTTGTACATATGTAGCTTATATTCAGTATTTCATGTGCTTCTCTGAACTGTCTGGTACTGTGTCGGGAACCTAGATTTTCTAGAGCCCGAATAGCTTTTTTCTGCGTTATAGTTAGGCTTAAAATATTAGAACGATTTCTTAAGCCCCAGACTAAAAGGCAGTAATTTAATTGTGATTGGAACATTGCATAATACACAGTTAGTCTGAAACTCTTGGGAATTTTATCACGGAGTTTCCATAGTGCGCCAGTAACCTTCGATAGCTTCAGTAATAGTTGATTAGTATGCTCGTTCCACGTAAAAAATTCATCAAAATATACGCCAAGAAATTTGATACTGTTCACAGATTTAATACCTTCATTTAAAAAATAGAGTTCAGGATTCTTATCTAAAGGAGTATTTCTAGCTCTGAAAATTACGCACTTGGTTTTTTTTTATTTAGCTCCAGATCATTTGTCAATACCCAAGCGGAGAGTTCCTTAAGCCAATCGTTCGCTACTATTTCAAGATCTCCCATATTATCTCCCGTAAAAAACCCGTTAGAGTCGTCTGCATATAGTATAATATCTTGCGATTGTGGTTTATTGCCTATGTCATTTATATATGTTCCCCTACGGGAAGATGACGACGGTGGCTGAACGCGAAGCTGTCTGGGGATGGATTCTTTGGTTCGCAAATGCCTAGGGGCATCCTGCCACAATCATCATCGGAGGCGCTGTGGACGGGGCACGGACAACTGACATGCCCCCGAGCAAGAGACATCTAAGCGTTGATTAGGTAAAGATTGTTGACGTTGGTGCACCGGCTGAGAGCAACGTACACGCCCTCCTCTACGCAGCTTTGCGTTCTTCTCCTTCTTTTTCTTCATCGGTTTCCCTAAGGGAAGATGACGATGGAGGTTGAACGCGAAGCTATCTCGTGATGAATTTTTTGTTTGGCCAATCCCTAGGGGCATCCTTCCACAATCATCAGAGGCGCTGCGGATGGGGCACGGACAAGTGACATCCCTCCGAGCAAGAGATGCTCCGCATCTAAAAACTACACCATCTTTTCGTGGGGAACCCTGATGAGGATGCGAAGCATCATGGGGGTTCCGTGTGGTTCCATTGTGTTGCCGTATGTTGAGTGATCTGGTGTTTATAAGCACCAGAGGGAATTCCGCGTCTGGGTAAACACCGGTGGCAAAGGCAAGCAAGTAGTGTTGTATGACAGTGAGTAGGCGGTTGTTCTCGGTGCGCCGAAACTCGTCAATCATGTTCTTGTCGATGTTGTAGTCTCTGTAGTAGAATCGATAGTCTTCGTCAGCATTGGTGAGGTAAAGGTTGTTGACGTTGGTGCACCAGCTGAGAGCAATGTACACGCCCTCCTCTTCGCAGCTTTGTCTTCTTCTCCTTCTTCTTCATCAGCGTTTCCCCTATGAAAAGATGACGACGGTGGTTGAACGCGAAGCTATCTCGTGATGTATTAACAACGTACACGCCCTCCTGTTTGCAGCTTTGTCTTCTTCTCCTTCTTCTTCAGCGGTTCACCTCCGGGAAGATGGCGACGGTGGTTGAACGCAAAGCTATCTCGTGATGGATTTCTTGTTTGGCCAATCCCTAGGGGAATTCTTCCACAATCATCATCAGAGGAACTGCGGACGGGGCACAGACAAGTGACATCCCTTTGAGTAAGAGATGCTCCGCATCTAAAAACTACACCATCTTCCCGTGGGGAACCCTGATGAGGATGCGAAGCATCATGGGGGATCCGAGTGGTTCAATTGTGTTGCCGTTATGTTGAGTGATCTGATGTTTAGTAGCGCCAGAGAGAATTCCCCGTCCGGGTCCACACCGGTTGCAAAGGCATGCAAGTAGTGTTGTGTGACAGTGAGTAAGCGGTGGTTCTCTAGGCGCCGAAACTCGTCAATCATGTTCTTGTCGATGTTGTAGTCTCTGTGGTAGAATCGGTAGCCTCTGTCAGCGTTGGTGAGGTAAAGGTTGTTGACATTGGTGCACTAGCTGAGAGCAACGTTCACGCCCTCCTCTTTGCTGCTTTGTATTCTTCTCCTTCTTCTTCAGCGGTTCCCGTAAGGGAAGATGGCGACGGTGGTTGAATGCGAAGCTATCTCGTGATGGATTTTTTGGTTGGCTAATCCCTAGGGGCATCCTGCCACAATCATCATCAGAGGCGCTGCGAACAGGCCACGGGCAAGTGACATCCCCCCGAGAAAGAGATGCTCCGTATCTAAATGACTGAAGTAATGCTCAATAGCCTCGGGCGAGCACAGTGGTTTTAGATAGTGGGCGAGGCAGTGGAACTGGTAAGCGAGCATACATGTTTAGGCCAAGTAGTGATCCCGCATTCCAACCATAGGGCAGTTATAATTAGATGGATAACAATGGGGTGCAGTACATTCGGCAGGCATTCTCATATAATGAATGACAGGCTACCATTGTCCCTGAAGAAGAAACTGTATGACAGCTGCGTCTTACCCGCACTCAACTACGGGGGAGTAACTTGGAGGCTCACTAAAAGCTTTCAACTTAAATTGAGGAAGACTGAGCGAGCAATGTTACGGAAGATGATAAGTATAACATTGAGTTACCGAACAGAGCGGAGTGTATCAGGGAATAAACAGGTGGTAAGGGCATTTTAGTAGAAATTCCCGAGAAGAAATGGGTGTGGGCAGGGCAGGTAATCCGTAGGCAAGATCGCCGTTCCTCATTAATGGTAAAAGAGTGGATCCCTGCAGAAGGCAAGCGTGGAAGTGGGCGGCAGGCTGTTACATCCATTAGATCAAGAAGTTTGCGGCGATAAACTGGTCGCAGTTAGCACAGGACCGGGATAATTGGAGATCTATGGAAGAGGCCTTTGTCTTGCAGTGGGCGTATGGAAGCTGCGGCTGATGATATATGGATATATCTATTTGATTTATTGATGAACACACGATAAGTGAAAAGTTGGTCAGACATGAGAAAAACTTACAGCAAAGTTTACTAACGCTTCGCCAAGCGAACTCTCCTTCAGAACACTAGGATACAGGATGACTTCCGACTACTATTTACGACCGCGAGAAAGGCGTATCCATGCTATGTGGCTGTGATTGTGCAGCTAAAGATAAAAGATGGAGATTAAAACACCACAAACAAAAAATTGCCGCCATCCCGCCCTACCAAAGGGAATGTCAAGCAAAGCGGGTTTAAACCAATACTCATGCTCAAGGTGGACGGTACAAAATGTTCCTCGTCGTTTCGGCGGGCCTGTCGCTTGCCCTCGGCTTCTCTGGCGGTAAATGCTGGATCCTGCCGAGTCTGACGCATGCGTTCGCCGTGAAATAACGTCACCACCGCTTTTCCAGAGCAGCTGCAAACCTAAGGTTAACCAGGAACACGCGGGTGGCGGGGTTCGCGTTTTTCACAGGGGCCTTATCATTCATTATGTGGTTTCCATACATTCAGCAAACTTTGTTGCGAAGTTTGTTGGTACACAGATAAAGAGAAAAACGTGGCTCAAACTAGACGTGCTGAAGAAAAGATACGACACATACAGGCGACTGAACTGAAATTATTATATTGACTCCCCCCATGTCGGTTATATCGGCAAAAAGTACCTAGCACGACTTTTCTCTGTATCGCATAATACTTCTTTTGGTTCGTGTTTAAGTGAAGTAAGTTCGTTTGGCTTTGGTTCCTGGGCCTACGGTTTTCAGAGGCAATCAGGGAGCGGATAGTCTCTCTGATCTAACTACCGCAAATCCTATGTTATCTGTCATAACAAATCTGTCTGTTTCTACATCCTTGAGGGTATGTACGATATTTTGGCATATATGCGCTACTTATGGAGATGTGCTTGTGGTGAACGAAAGGTAGAAATAAGAATTTAAACTTAGATAAAAAGATTCAAAAATTTTATTTCCTCAGAAGTACGAGGAGGAAGAGTGGGACTAAAGGGTACAAAGCCTGACACAGACCCCAACCCCCTTTGGTACAGTACAATGAAGAGGCAAAATCAAACAACCTGGAACTTTTTATGTGAGCTATAAAAATAAACGCAACATGTACATCACAAGACATTACAGAACAATATTGGAAAGGTACACTAAAGTACACTAGAGCAGAAAAGAGTACAGTAAAAGAAAATACAAATGGACAATTAAAGTAGAACTATGATTAAGTTTTGAAGATAGACACAACTACAAAACCTGCGCATTAAACAGGTCTAGAGAACATCCACAGTTCTAGCCATTGAAGCCGATATTCTGATTTAAGAGGTATTCTGTCGCCTGTGTTTATAATATGTTTCTACTACATTTGAAATCAATGTGGTCTCCAACTTTGTTGAGTATGTCGCTGCGTTGAAACAGAAAAGACTGCCTACCGTAGTGTGTTCGCAACTTCGGTGTATGTATTTTGGCACACTTATTAGGGTATATACTGCGATTGTCGTTATGTTTGCCATGGAGAGTTTTTTTGTGTATAATATGTAAAGGCTTCATATAATAAATATGGTCAGCCTTAAGCATACTGTACTGAAAAAATAGTGGACTGGTTCTAAAGTCGGCATAGTGCCCGTGAAAATTGGCAAATAGACGGAGAACTCTTTTTAGTAAAACGGCCGGACCTTTTTAGTTTGTTTTGTTTGTTGCTCCCCACGCTAATATCCCGTAGCAAAGCCTAGAATAGACAAGAGTGTTATAAAGCTATGTTTTCAACCAAAGGGGTATTAAACCTCTCTATCTGTAGGGAACGCCAATACTTTTTGAAATGTTTTTGCCCAAGTGTTCTATATAAGAATGCCAAGATAATTCTTCATGAAACCATGCTGCTAAGAACTTTCGTTCGTTGACTTGGTTGATGATATTGCCCCGTGATTCAATATGAATGCATTTATCTATCTTCTTATTAATTGGTCTAAAAATGATATAGGTACCCTTCAATGCGTTCAGCTGTAAGTTATTTTCGTGTAACCACTTTTACAACACTTCTAAATATCTATTTACTTCATACTGTAGCTCTCTTATACTGCTACCGGTGAAAAATATGTTGTGTCGTCTGCATACATGGTTATCTGGGGTGTACAAGGTATGTTTGGAATATCATTCACATATATTAGGAATAACAACGATCCCAGCTTGGATCTTTGCGGAACACCCCGTTCTATTATCAATAACTCCGATGCAACACCACTAAATTCGAAAAATAGCTCTCTGTCACTTAAATAGCTTCTTAATAGGTCACCCGCTCTTCTGCGTATTCCTATTTTTTTAGTTTTATAAGCAATACTTCATGATTGATACAGTCAAATGCTTTTTCTAGGTCCACGAATAACCCGACTGTAAATTATTGTGCTTCTATATTTTCGATTATACTGTTCTTAATAGTAAGCAGGGCTTCCTGCGTTGACATCTTTTTTGAAGCCGTACTGATACGGTGAAATGACATTGTGTGTGTTGAAGAAGTTTGTTAGTCTATTAAGTATTTCATCTTCAAATATTTTTGAAAAGACAGTCAACACAGAGAGAAGCCTTTAATCGGACAACTGTTCATCGCCACAACCTTTGTGAATTGGCCTAACTCATGCTACTTTCACTTTTTGAGAAAAACTTACATTAGATGATGTCCAAAAATAATAAAAGCTAAAACTTGACGTACTTCCGAAGCGAGGTGTTTAACAAGAAGTGGTGCAATACCATCGATGCCAGATGCGACGTTGTCTTTAAGTTTAAGAATAAAAGTTTGCACCTCGCTCGCGTTTGTCGAACTCAAAAAGATAAAGTTTGGAAGTCGTAACAACTACAGTATAGCGCTACGTTTATCTTCTTCGACCTCCGAAAAGTATGCCCCTGCTTTGATGAAATGCCTATTCATTGCAATTTCCATTTCGGCTGTTTCTACCCGTCTACCATTCAAGCAAGCAACATGCGACTGCGTGCTCTTCTTGCGGCCCGTTATCACATTCACTGTTTCCAATATCTTTTTTTAATCTTTACGTATATCCTTGAAGAGGCGTTCATATTAACTGAGCTTGGCACTTTTTCAGGCCACTCTGCAGTTTCTTTCCATATTTCTTGAATTAAGAAGCAGGTTAAGGTCATGGGTTCGCACAAAAGAGTGATACATTGAGTTTTTACTTTTAATTCGTGCACGAAGTTGTTGATATATACCGGGCTTCCGCACCTTTCGGGAATTTCTTTGTTGTGTCACTGGTTAAAACGCTAAGTCGTACCACGCCAGTATGTACCTTAAAAATAGGCCATCAGCTTTGTTTAAGTAGTTTTGAGCGAAAACTTTCTTTCATTCGAAAACTCTGACAATGTCTCTAAACTGCTCCAGTCCCGAACTGGTTAATCTACGCCGAAAATTTCTTTCACATATATTGCCGCTTACAGTAACCTTCGTGTTGGCAAAGCAAAACACTGGTAAATGATCACTAAGATGAGAGGAAAGTACGCTAGCCTGAATCTCATCGATGTTGATATTAATAAGGCAGATATCTGGCAGGGTAGCACTACCATAAGATACCCTACTCGGTAATTCTACGAGATTTGTGTATGCATGGCAAGCCATTACATTTTTTATTTCCAGAGACCTCTTATCCGCTGAACGCATGTCTATATTGATATCCACCATATAATACAAGAGTTGTTATTAGTGCTACCAAACTGAAGGAGTCGTTCAAGAAAACTACTAAAGCTTTGCCTGTCACCATTTGGTGGTCTATAGATCACAGACGCTGTGGTCTTTCCCAAACGAATTGTTAAGCGCTCAACATCGTTATTACTCGTAGAAAAGTCTTTAATCACCGTATACGCTATTGATTCTTTAAGGTAAATTGCAACTCCGGCCCACCTCCTGGCCTGCCTGCAAAGGTGTTTCGATCGGTATCCGTTAAAGAATGGAATGGAATCATGTTTAGTCAACCAACTTTCCGAAAAACACACCAGATCAAGTTCAGGTGTAATTGTTTCAATGTATATACTAATGTCATCTAGCTTGTTTCTCATGTTCCTGGCATTTATATGCATCGAAGCTAGTTTACAACAACGGGTAAACGCTTTGGAAAAACTGTCAATGTCATAATAATATTTACCGCTTTCCATAAGTGTCGAATGAGAGGGAATTTGTCAAGTTGCCTCTAATACTGCACTCGGTATTTTCCCTACCAGAGCCCCAAATGCCACTTTCCCGATATATTTCGTGTTTTGTGCTTCTTTCGCTCTGTCCTTTTCTATCGTTCAAAGTTCGAAGCTATAGTCACTGCAGCAATAGCACGACATGTATGCAAAGATGGAAGCTCTTCTATGGCAGTTCGAAAATTTCCTACTATGAGGCTACTCACACATTGACAAGAAGATGCGTTCAGCTTCCTCCGCGACGCGCCGGAGGTAAGTCGGGTACTCGCGGTAGAAGAATGCATTGCGCGTGTCAATGTCCTCGCGGCTGTCGTAGTTGTGCTTCTTGCACACCCAACAGAAGGGAGGCCTGGTGCAGCCTTCGTAGTAGTGGTCGTCGGAGCACCTGGCGCACTTTGAATCTGATGAACTGCAGTATTTCTCCATGTGGCCGTAGACTGAACAACTGCTGCAGCGTGGGGGGAATGCGTTATCAATCAAACGACACCATGTCCACTAATTGTTCGGATGAATTGTACCCAGCAGTGCATTATAGGCTTTTTTCTTTATTTACAGTATGACTGCCTTGCAATGTTTTCCTTTCCCCGATACCTTGACTTTTAGATCCTCCTCCGAGCAGTCGGGATGGTTTTGCTTGATGAGACGTTGTGGGATGGAGTCTGTGTCGATGTCCTCTTCTATGCCGTCTATTTTGATTTCTGGGAGCTTTGCCTTCGGGACTTTTGTCGTGAACTATTTTTTCAAGCTGTCATGTGTCTTGATGATATTGTTAAGTCTGTCTATTCCTGTTTTACAACTGGAAGAGATGACTACCCCTTCTCTTGACAGCCTGATATTAACATCCTTAAGGCCTACGGCCGCGAGGTCAATGGTCTTCTTAATTTCCTCAATTACCTTCACGGAATGAAGGCTTGACTGCACTACAAGTGCAGTTTTTTTATTCAGCCTTGTTGCATGTTCGCGCTGGCTCAGACTTTGGGAATTGTTAATTGGGCCATATGGGAGCTCCTTGAATAATGGCATACGCTTCCCTGAGACCCTTGACTTCCCCTTGTGCAACCTTCAGTTCTTGGTTTCCTTTAAGCGCAATCGTCTTTAAACTGGTGTATTATGTTAGTAGAAATTCCTAGTCTTTGCGGACTTCTCGTTCTTGGCACTTATTTGAAATCGACATCAAGGATTTAAGGAATGTGCGTTCGCTATTCGCCAGCTTGGCCAGAAAAGAATCATACTTGCCTGGATAACTTGTGAGAGCTTGTTGGAGGTTAGAAAATCGTCTTCACATTCTTCAGCGCTTTTACTTATTGTCGAATGTTGTATTGCGAAGCCGCGTTCCTATGCAGAGTCCTCTTTTGAGTTGGCGCATGTGAAGGGAAGTGTTCTTTCTTCTTTGTATCCCTGCACTTGTTCCAGTTTTTCTGCTTTGTCTGTCTCGGAAAGAAGCACTTCGTTAGAAACCTCTGCAGTGTCCGAGGCAGGATCTGACGGTTCTTCGCTCATTGTGCCTTGGCTTTTCTTTCTGTGAAGTTTTTTCCCTGCTTGATATGCGTTTTCCTTGCATTTTTCCTTTGTTTGTTCGCGTCATCGTTCACCGGGCTTACTTGGCCTAGTGCTGATCGTTAGCAGGTTCCAAGTTTACAACCAAAATTGCGGTTCCTTTTTGTTGGGAACCTTGGTTTTAACATTGATTTGGCTACAGTTTTTGGTCCCGGAAATATAATTCACATTTTGAAACGTTCGTGCAAAATCAGCTCAATTTGGTGCATTTGGTTTTTTTTTGTGTGTGTGTAACCACTGGGCTGCGGTCCTTGTAAAATGACTGCCTACATACACGGGCCAAGTTCTGAAGTGCTTTGCACGGTTTTCTTCGATTAGCAATTTCTGCGAGCAGCACCACAACAGCAGTTGCCTAGGTGTTAGGCAGAACGTTTTCTAGCTACATGAATAGGTTTTGATGAGGAGTCACCTACATCCCGTCTATTGTTTTGAATTTCCACGGGATAACTTTGCGTTGAGTGACTGGGGTACTTAAACAGTTTTCGGCCAGCTGACGAAAAGTGGCATTTTGAGCTGGAACGTTTGCTCACCGGGGCTGCCTTGGGTGACAGTGGTCCTCGGTGAACTGAAGATAGTAACGGCTCACAGGCATACAGCCGGTTCTGACTGTTTTGGTGATGCAAACATATGCGAATGGTTCCGGGGTATAGTCCGTTTTGGTTTGGTTGATGGGATCGTGCGGGCTTGTAGTCAATGATATTTCACTCGAGTGGCCTCAAGGTGTTGTTGAGACTGGTATGTGATCAATTGTAGAGCACACAAAAGCACTTTTTTTGGGTGCGCGAACGAGCGCGGGCCAGTGGCTTCGGCTATGGTTGCAGAATGCGCACAATGCTCTAGCATCCGCCACAGGGGTATTCGATTTGATCTTCCTTCATCGTTACGTGATCCGCACTGATGCGCTGGAGAGCAGTGATGGCCCTCATAAATTCACGGAAGGTCTGTCCCGACGCACTCGCGAGCGCCCGAGCAGCCATCAAGTGTCCAGAAGGCAAAGCCGCGAAGTCCCCCGCTGTCCACTGTGCTCAAGCCGGCCGGAGGGGAAGGGATGGGATAATCACCGCATCCGTCAGCCGTGAAGACTCCGATGAGGGCCGTCAGCCGTCACACAGCACGAGCATGCGAAAACGACGCTACTTCCTGTGGCTATCATCACCTACCACACCCCTGATGTCGACCCGAAACTCTTAAGGCTTGGGAGGCACGACGGAACCTCACCAAGCGCTGGAAGCGACAGCGGCACAACCGCAAACTGCGTCTCCGAATCGCACTTCTAAATCAACAGGCAACAAAGTACGCCAACCACCTTTCAAAAGAAAATTGGCTACAGCTGTGTGACAGCCTCCAAGGTACCCTGACAACCAAAAGAACTTGGCACCTGCTCCGGCATCTCATCGACCCCCAAACCAATAGGAGCGCTTCTCAACGAGCATTGACCCAAACTATCCATTCTTTCGATGGCTTTTCTGAAGCCCTCATGCGTGCCTTAGAAAATAAATACCTCCACACAGCCAGAAATTTCACTTCCCCTCCCTGCACAGGCCAGCCAAATCCGGACCTTGATCGAAATTTTCAACTTTACGAACTCGGCACATCTCTTTCCGAATGCAACAAAAACAGCACCCCGGGCCCGGATCATGTGACCCATCGTCTCTTAGCCAACTTGCATGACGCCTCAATGGAACAACTTCTGCAGCATATTAACCCCCATTGGAAATCTGGAAAACTCCCCCCCCCCAATGGAAAACAGCAGAGATCCGCTTTATCCCGAAGCCTAACAAGTCCTCCCACCTGGACAACCTTCGTCCTATTTCTTTAACATCTTGTGTGGGTAAATTGGTGGACCGCATGTTACTCCGACGTCTACAGCCCTACCTAGAAACTAAGGATCTCATCCCAAGTACAATGTACGGCTTCAGAAAACATCTGTGCACGCAAGACATCCTTCTTCGCATAAAGGAAGAAATTCTCATACCAGCCACCCGAAATTCACCTCGTGCAATTCTTGCATTGGACTTAAAGGGAGCCTTCGATAACGTCTCTCATTCTGCCATCCTCTTCCGTCTCAACGAAACAGGCTGCGGCTTGCGTACTTACTCCTACATTGCCGATTTTCTCACGCAAAGACAGGCGATCATAAAAGCAGGCGATGTGACATCTGACCCAATCACCCTAGGACATCGAGGCACTCCTCAAGCTTCTGTTCTTTCACCTTTGCTTTTTAATATTGCTCTCCTAGACCTCCCTCGTCAGCTTAAAGCCATTCCCCGTGTTCATCACGCATTGTATGCGTATGACATTACCATTTGGACTGACAAGGGTTCTTTAGGTGAAATTCAAGATACCCTTCAAAAACCCACTGACACTGTAAAACAATATGCCTCATCAATTGGCCTTCGGTGTTCCCCTCAAAAATTTGACCTCAATATTGTACGGGAAAGCCCCCCTGCATTCAATAAAGAATCAGTTCAAATTACTCTTGATGGTCAGCTTATACATCCCAGACCTTCACTCAAGATACTTGGTGTTATCCAGGCCAATACACGTAACGATCACACATTATTCAAGCTCACCACAGTATTTACTCAAGTTACACACATGCTTCGCCGAATCTCTAATCGACATCGCGGCATGAAGGAGGAAGACCTTCTCCGCCTTATCCGCGCCTTCCTCATATCACGGGTCATCTACATCGCCCCCTACCTAACTCTCAGCAAAACTGACACGGAAGCCATTGATCGCCTCATCCGCAAAGCTATAAAGAAAGCTTTTAATCTTCCTACGTCCACTGCGACAACTAAACTGCTCCAATTAGGAATTCACAACTCTGTCACGGAACTCATCGAAGGGCATCTTTCCAGTCAACGTCTCCGCCTAACTCAAACACCAACAGGACTGGCACTTTTACAGGACCTCAAAATGTCAACTCCGCAGACCACGGACAGAAAACCTCTTCCCCATAATTGGCGTCAATCCATTCGTGTCCGCCCTTTTCCCAAAAATATGCATCCCACTTCGCACTCCATTCGTCGACACGCCCGTAGCCAAGCCCAAGAACAAATCTACGGAAGCAATCCTAATGTGTTGTAGCCTCAACGTGGCCTCAACTACGTGGATCCTCCTGGCTCAACACGCCCCCAACAGGAAGATCGACATTGTGTGGACCCCGGGACACTCCTCAGTAACGGGCAATAATTTTGCCCATAGACAAGCCTGCGAACTCTCCTCCCAGGCCTCTGAGGAAACACCAAGTCTCGTTCCCCTGCTCACATTTCAAGACATCACCCAACATTACCGCACATCAAGACAACATTTTCCCCCTCCTCACTCGCAGCTTACTAAAACAAAAGAAGTAATACTCCGGAGGCTTCAAACAAACACCTTTCCTCACCCAACTTGGCTACATCGGATGTACCCCACCCAATACCCTGCCACATGTAAATTCTGCCCTAACCCATGTACCCTCATACACATGATCTTGGGGTGCGTACACAACCCAGCCCTCCCACCTTTAACCACTTCCCTTCCCCTTCCTGAGCTGTGGGAGAACCTGATGACCAGCGCCGGCTTGGATGCACAGAAACTCCTGGTGTCCAGGGCTGAGACAGCAAGGTCGTCCCATGGTCTCCTGGACTGAGGAGCCACTCCCACATCACCAGGCTCACAATAAAGTTTTTCCTCCTGCTCCTCCTGCGGCCTGCAGTAGTACCGGCTGCAGTAACAGGCCAATGTCCACAATATGCGGAGGCACACATTCACATCTTTAGGTACGAAACACACCGCAGAGGGTAGCAGGATAGTCTACGCCAAGACCCCGCATGTGTGAATCCTCGTTCGGCTGTTGGTGTAGGTATCGCACAGCCGTACTCCTCGTCACGCCTAGTGGAGCCGCGGCCACGTCGGAATACGAAGTCCGTCAACTTTGGAACAAACTCACCTTACGAGGTACTCTCCGGTATCAGGAGATGCCGCTCGGAGAAAACAATCACTTGCAGGTGTTCTCGACCGTTGTATTGGGGAATATTCCCGTTTCCAGGCGTGAAAAAACTGTAGCATGTGCATCGCCTGTCCGATTCTTTCGGCCCCCTAGCGGGCGATCCTGTTTATGTCTCTCTCTGTCTTTCCCGGAGCAGACCTCTCGCCTGAACAATTGCAAGAACCCTGGTGGGCCATCATTCCACCAGGGTAAGCCGCTATACCAGCTACGCAATACGTCTCGCACTGCAACATTTCAACCAAAGGTGTCTACTATTTACATCAGAAGTGTTCAGCGTCCGTCGCACCTGGTAATTACTGCTCTTTCGCTGCAAGTAATGACATTAAAATCGCCTGTCGCCCTCGCGTCCCATCTGTCGCAAAATGTACTCTTGCCGACACCACCAGGACGCGTCAAATCGGCTCCACACCATATCCCATGAACCAAACTCGCATTTGGCAAATATATAGTTTGCTCTAAGGCGCCCAAGTAAGAATAACTGCCCAGGTACGCTGTAATTATATTTGCTGACTGTGCGCGGGCAGCGCTACGAAATACAAGCCGTATTCCAGCTCCAGCTAACACGGTCACCGGCGTTATATACAGCATTCCGTAGAGGACACGCCCAAGCAAATATTCCACAGTGTCCACAACTACAACGGAGACTTGAAGATCCTCGACGGTTAACGTCTCAACACGTGAAACATAGTGCAAATCAGGTTTTAAGGCCACAGAGTTTCTTTTTGGGTCCCCTGTAATTCCGGCATGTGCCCCTGCAAGCTTTGTCGTCGTGCAACCAGGGACTGCGCACTTTGTTGGCAACCAGGGCAGATGAGAGATGTCTGCCCTTAAAATGCGGCGCTCAGCCAAGGAAATAAATCCCTTTGACTTAAGCTAGACACTTGCACCAGCCAGTCCTCACTCAGAAACCCCATCTTCAGAAACGCAAGGTGATAACGGAAGGCTCGTATCCCTGCCGTGGAACGTCGAAAAGGGTAGAAAATAGATGCTGCATATAAACCCAGCCCGTCGTCTTGTAGTCAGGCTCTGCTGGAGTGAAAAAAGAGTTATTTGATATAGGTTCTGGCAAACTCCACATAGGCCCCATGCATAAAAAATGGCCCTAAAATTGGTCCACTCTTATGTATTTTTCGTACAGTGGCGCCCTCTGCTGGTGACAAAATGAGCTATACAATGTGCTTTGCCCCTCGACAACCTGGCCGAAAAATGGTATTTCGGAGCTGATAGAAAATTCTTGTGATGAAGGAGCTAGTGTATTCAACCATGCAAGTCTTTTATATGCATGCGAATCAAGAATAGTGACAAAATGCGACTGTGTGCAAGCAACATTTTAAAGCCTTGTAAAACTTAGTGAACCAAGGCCCCTCACTCAGGTTTCAGCACTGTGCATTCGGCGGGCGGATTTAAAAGCTGGTTTACGGTAAGACTACTCTTTGGTTCGTGATATGATCGCCGATATTTAGCGGCCGGCCGACAATTTCAGAGTCAGGCGACGTCCACTGAAGCCGGCGTACGTACGGCGCTGTCACAAAAGATAGCGCGACCGAACCCACGTGTGTGCGCCCATGTCTTTACGTAGATGTTATCTTTCCTTCTCAAGAATTGTTGTTCTCGGTTTCGTTTCACGCAATTCAAGAGCACGCAATTCCAATTAGATAGTAGTAATCATGAGGCCTGCAAAGTCTTCGACACACCAGAGACCATACGACATGTCCAATCCGAGTATCCACGGTGTTCACGGGGACGAAGCCAACTCTCATCGCCTCTACGAAAGTTAGACTCTCCGCGATCGTTCTTTGAGGAGGAAATCCTGGGCCACTGGTCTGATCCGTCATCTACGGGCCGTTCGATAAAAGCGCTCCTGTTTTTTCTGAAAACGACGGAATTGCACAGAAGACTGTAGCGCGAAAGACTACCTTGTATGAACTCACTGAACTTGTTTGTCTATAGTGTCCTGCAGCTAGGCACACTCCACTACGCTATATCTGTACCTTTCCCCTTCTTTTTCTCTTTTCCTCTTTTTTCTCATTGTTCCCCTTTGCCCCGTGCAGTGTAGCACACTACGCCGTAGACTGGTTAAGGTTCCAGCCTTCCCTTTACCTTTTTTCTCTCTCAAGAGCACGAATACGGCTCAGAAAAGCGATTTTTAAAATCATTCTGTTATAGTAACAGAGAGGAGATAAAAATGCCCCAAACAGAGCAGGATACCAAAGATTACAACGGCCACATTCTCAAAACAAACACTAATGCTTTCGCCTTGAGTGCTCCATAACGAGTTCCCAAATGTCCTGGCACTTCTCGGGTGCCAAATGTGTAGATGTTCCTGCGATTTATTGTAATACGACTTAAACTGCAGGGCAATAATAACGCACATGAACAAGAATGCAACTTAAGCGCTGCGGAAACCCGTTTCTAGACACTTAGTTTTGTTATGTGCTGCTGTAGTCTGAATTACATGTGGATCTATCTAGGACGGGCCTTTTTAAAGCGAAAACTTTCTCCGTGAGGCGGATGGCGCCCACTGAAATAACTAATGCATTTCGTCATAGACCGGTTGGTAGATCGAAAAGCTCTGATAGGATCTCCGGACAAACCGTGCGTGTGGGAACCCGGCTTCCATTGTGTCAAAAACGTTACTTCAAAATCGCGAAAAAGGAACGCTTCTAAACAAAGTAATCAACACAATGATCATGAAGGAGGCGCGCAATAGTGTACTTTTATCTCATAAACCAGGTATCGGTACTGATTTGAGTCGTTCGTAGATGCGTTTACGTAGTGCGCGAGAAATCGTCGCATGGGTTCGTTCTTCTTTTGCGATGGCCCTAAAGGTTGTAGGACCGATTGGATGCACTTTTGGTGAAGGTTGAACGCCCTATTAGGTTTTGACGTATTTTTGGCAAAGTTTTTGATGTGATCTAGCTTTCGCGTTTCCCTCGACTTTGTATAGGTAGAGATGGTAACGGTTTTAGTCTAGGTAAAATTGACCAACTACACAAAATCATTTTTTCCTAGCCTGTGCGTGATGAAACCCTGTGAGTACTTTATACAAAGTCCCGCTGCAAGACTTTGCTAGGGCAACGATTAAGAAAAATAGTTATTATTCTGGATTAAAAAACTGCCCAGAGTAGGTGTTTTCAATGTTTCTAAAATACGAGATTTGGTTTTCTGTACCCATTTCTTGAGTGTAAACACATGAGCGTGTTTATGCCAAACAGAAAACATTTCAAAATGCTGGTGCATTCCGGGTGCTGGTGCATACAGACGCCGCTGCCCATGGGTGGACTCGGCACCTGATCATCAATGCGATGAGCTCCAGTGGAGGACCTGGGTACGCTACCTAGGGCTGAACCTGGACCACCGGCTGAACTTCCGCCCGGTAGATAACGAGCTCCGAGCCAGGGCTCAGATGGCCACCACTGCAGTGCACAAGATGGTGGCTCGGGACAGTGTCTGCTCACAGTGGACGGCTTACGGTCTGCTCACAGCGAACTATACAGCAGAGGCCTGTATAGTGCCTTCGCTGTGGGTCTCCTCATGTATGCGCTGCCGCTGGTGAGCCTGCGGAAACCAACCTGGCGGCAGCTGGAAAAAGATTGCAGCAAGGGGGTACACGCTTGCCTCAGCCTGCCCCAGAGCTCATCGTGCACGAAGACACTGGCCGAGGTGGGTGCGTGGACCCTCGGGATGACGGCTCACCAGTGGGCGCGTGCCCAAATTGACTGACCGGCTGCGGCGTGCCAAGGTGGGCGGCCCACTGCTGCAGTGACTGAGGGGCCACCACCGCTCACACATGGGGCGCATGCTTGTACTCTACGAAGAGGTGGTGGCCCCCGTGGATGAGGGACCTGGAGGCCCGGCTCCTGCTCTGGCAGCTGACGTTAGGCTGGACATCCCTCGTCTGCGGAGCAAGAGGCGGGCACCCCCCTGCCGACAACTGCAACTGGAATGGGGCATCGCCTGGGTCGACCTAGACAGCCACGCCCTTGTTTACACGGACGGCTCGGTACGGCACTACCAGGGGTCGGTCGCAGCGGCCGCCATGCTGGTAGATGCCACCCGGCAGGCGCGGCTGCCTTATGCCTCATCTTCGGCCACCGCTGAGCTGGTGGGTGTCTGGGCAGGGCCTGGACCTCCTGCTGGAGATAGAGCCCTTGCCTGTGCCCTGCTGTGCGACTTCCGGGTGGCCATGGCGCGTCTTCGGGATGGTGACTCGGACTTCCTGCCGGAGGGGGCCTGCCGCCTGTGCGGGCATCACGCCTGCCTCGTTGGCTGCGCTCGGCCATCCTCCGCCTCCGCATGGGGTACGCGTGGACGGCAGAGCGGAAACACCGACTGGGGCGGGTGACCAGCCCCGCGTGCCCTCACTGCCGAGCGCCCGTGCAGTCCCTGCCGCACTTAGTGTATGGGTGTCCCAAGTTTGCGGCATGGCGGGCGGAGTTTCTGGATGTGCAACGAGGAGTGCGGCCGATCGAGCAACTGCTTTGGCCCCCAGCGAGTGCCAGGGAGTGGGACAAAGTGCTCGAAGCCCTGGGTGTATACCTGGGTGCCTCTGGGCTCCACACTCCACTCCGGTACAACATCATGTAACCGTCCAGGTTGTAGTGGAGTGCTGCTTCAGGCGTAGCTTTCCTGTGTGTGTGTGTGTGTGTGTGTGTGTGTGTGTGTGTGTGTGTGTGTGTGTGTGTGTGTGTGTGTGTGTGTGTGTGTGTGTGTGTGTGTGTGTGTGTGTGTGTGTGTGTGTGTGCGTGCGTGTGTGTGTGTGTGTGTGTGTGTGCGTGTGTGTGTGCGCGTGCGTGTGCGGTTGTGTGTGTGTGTGTGTGTGTGTGTGTGCGTTTGCGTGTGTGTGTGTGTGCAGGTGTCTTTTCTGCTACACCATTGTGTCCTATACCTTGATGTTCATTTATGTCTAGTGTTTATATGTAATTGTCCTTTGGTCTTGCTTAACTCGTTTTTTCTCCTTTTTTTCACCTATTCGTTGTATATATGTTCCTTCTTAATCTTGCCTATGCGTTATATGTGATTGTTGTAAGCCCCCTACCCTGTCCACCTATTCCGTTGTACTCTTTCCTGCCTATCCCACCTCCCCTACACCAGCACGCGTTCCGGTGTCCGCCCCTAGGTGAGACAATTTACTCCTGTTGGTGGACCTTCCTTTCCTTCTATAATCTCAATACATACATACATACATACATACATACATACATACATACATACATACATACTTACATACATACATACATACATACATACATACATACATACATACATACATACATACATACATACATACATACATACATACATACATACATACATACATACATACATACATACATACATACACAAATACATACATACATGGGCACGTAATGCTTAAGGCCATTTCTGTCAAAGTTCCGGTGATGTTGACCATATCTGTTCTAAACAAGTTTACTACCTTAATCGCTGGGCAAGAGTTTTGTCTCTAGTATGGTTGCGCCGTTGTGGTGACAGACGCGAGAATATTTGCACAGAGAAATTTTTTTTCTGGTTCATAAGCGCCTAGTACACACGCACAAATAACGAAGAGACAGCGCTAAGTTCAGGAGTCTTTCTTTTTTCGCCGTGTGTCTGTTTCTCTATATTAAATCATGAATTGATTCCCATCAACCAATCTAGGTAGACATTCAAAGATCGTTTACGTCTCCTGTGGTGGCTTTTCTTTCACCCAATTTCCCACAAATACCAGCGAAAGTGTTGACGCTATATTTATTCCTTTGTCGATTTCAGGCTATAGTCATTTCCATCCGTGTTCATAATTTACCCTGAATGATTGAAAATCCCGAATACCAAAGGTAAAGTATCCACCAGATTTGCTACGGTTTTAAAAATCTAAAGCTCGCCTAGATTTTTTCAAAGCCCTTTTACAACCGGTAGCTGTTAAACCTCCGATGCGAATGAACTACTTAAATGAAGCTTTTTGTGTGGAGTTAAGTTCATTTATTTTCAGGCACATTTTGCAAACCACGGAGACTAAAAAACCGCGACTGGGTTTTAAAAAATTACTGTGCTTGTTCCCTGTAATATTGTCAGGAATACAGTTATGACGAAGATGAGAATGAGGACGCTGCTAGAAGAAGAAGCTCCATTGGGATTGGACTCTGTTGTGTTCCGTTCTTTGATATCGTCACCAGAAGTGCTGTAAATAGTGTACATATTTATTAAACAGTGATCGGGTCTTTTCCCTGCAACAATATGAGTGAAGTATGCCTACGTTCTAAATGTTTTTTTAATTTAGTGAAAACCGTGAATGACATGTATATACCTTCGCTGATCCAAGCGTTAATTATCCGAATTAACAAAGTTTTCTCCATCCGTCATCCTCTTATTGGCTTCGCTCAGGATGAAAGCGCCAAATTTGTTTCCAATTAAATTTAATTCTGGTATTCTAAATTCTGCAACTAATAAATTTTGCCACGTTGAAGAAATTGCATTACAACTCTTAGGAAATAGCCATCTTACTAATCTTTAAGGATCAATTAATGAAATAGAGGGGTTTTGGGATGAACATTCTCAGCAGTAGTATATATTTCAGACGTCTCTTCTTTAACAAAGCCACCAAAGAAATTGTTTCATGCTTCTGGAAGTTTAAAATAGCCGATCTTGATTGATTGTTCGGTTTAACGCGCCAAATCAAGGCCGGCGATGAGGCGCGCCATGGTGGAGGGCTCCGGAATAATTTTGACCAACTGGGCATCATTAACGTGCGCCGAAATCTCCTACACACGCGCGTTTTTGCTTTTCGCCTCCATCAGAAAAGCGGCCGCCGCGGCCGGGAATCGAACCCGTGACCTCGTGCTCAGCAGCACAACGCCTTAGCCACTAAGCCACCGCGGCGGGTAAAATAGCCGACCTTGAGACAGATGTGCTGCAGAGGGGAAAGATTGCCGGGGCATAAAATTCAGTGTTCAAGAAATACAAAGTAAAAACTGCCTTTTTAATGTACGTGTGCATTACCGCGCTCCTGATTCACGTAATTACCGTCAGAGAGTATGCATCTAACATGGCCACCATTACATTTTTTATAAAAAAGGAGCAAAGGGAAGATTGCCATCAAGTTTACTTAAAAATAGAAAGGTCTGATGCTGTGATAGTTGCAGCAACACTAATGGCCACAAACGTGACGGTTTTCACCACATATGCGTGTTGTCCTTTGTGTGTATATAACATTCCCAGTACACCACTACAACGCCGTGCTCGGAAGGGAACATAATGAAGCCCTCAAGCCCTGTAAATTCTAGTCGCTATGACAAAGTCTACACCACTTTATAGTGAGTTTAGCATGCGTCCGTATGATTAGGAAACAAAATGGAATGAAGACATTTGAGCTGAAATAATTGTAAAGAAGTTGTGTTAGCACCAGCATATAATACGCAGTATTAACAACACTTGCATCCACAGAGTAGCAAAACGTCAAGAGAAGGAAGAGGCAAGACGTAAGGGAATAGGGAAAAGCCGATGAAGACATGAGAAAAAATTTAGTGGCTGAGAATTACCTTGGTTACGCCAGGTAAAAACGGTCGTAATTCAAAGGATGAAGCGCACGGCCTGTGAATGCCACCGGCCTACTTAATATAAATGTAACGATGACTGATTCACTCTCGCGTACGAGCTCCAGGCTACGTAATTGAGAGGTATCTGTTGATCAACTCAAGCAGCGTGACTCTTTCGTTGCCCAGGCCTTCAACTATTGCACTTCCAAGTGGGATACGATTAGAAGCAAACACGTGTTTGGTTCGACTTACAGGGTATCTGCTGCAGGTGGCGTCCAGTCGTAGCGTATATTCTCCCAGAAAGTGCAATAGTGAGCTCGATACGCAAGGCTGACTCTGGGGTTCTCATTGAGGACAAGGTATTCCCTACGTCCTGGGCTCCGTTGAGGCCAGCTTGGAAGTTGTGGCTGATGCACTCCCTTTTCTCCATGGTTTGGATCCCTTGTCAGATGCAAGGAAGCATAGCACGCATTCTATGTATTATCAGCCGGTAAATTAGATTTGTGTTATCCTTACATCCATAATATTTGAATGTAGTTAGCCTATATAGTTGCGAGCAGCAAGGCGCGTTGATTTTTAAACGTCAAAGAAAGGGCTGCTTTAAAGCGGCCATGTAGACAAAACACAAGATTGGTTCATTCGAAAGCTTGCCTCGTTAGAGTTATACTGACAGCACTTTTTACGTAAACTTGCTTAAATAAGCTTCAGAATTAGGAAAAAAGGGGAATATCCATGCGACCCACAATCTCATTTCCCCCAACAGAACCCATGATGTCGTAAACCCCCTGCAGTGCCATTGGCTCTGGCCGGCGAACCCAAGCGCAAATTACACGGGGATCGTAAGCTTGGCAAACGTTGATGGGCGCCTTTCCTGTCTGTTTTCCTTCCTCAAGTTGTGCCTGGTGCTTAACCTGTTCCCATGATGAAGTACCAAGTAGCTCGCATCGACACATTAATTCAGTTCTTGGCAAACGAGCTATTTTCGCCTTAACTGTACGGCACATTCTTCTTATAGTAGCAAGAATTGTAGGGGGAACAATTAAAGTTGCCAACGAACACGTAAACACACAAGCAGTTAGTTCCACACTTTGCCGGTCGACATCGCTTACACAGCCGTCGCACGCGCTGGACTTTTCTGAAACAGCACCGACCAACTGACACAAGCGGCATTGTTGCATACGTGACCATGTATGTCGAGGCGTAGCCCAAGTTTTAGGAAACGATTAGTATGAACCGTAATAAAACACTGCAGGTGTAGAAGTACTTCTAGAAGACTGGCACTTCACTACTGCAGTGACCTCAATGATACACGGCGATAAACAAGACATCCAAAATCCGGTACTTCAGTAGTATTGCAGTGCCATATATGAAAGTGGTCGGTAAACACCATAATCAAACGGGCGGCTGTCAGCTGGTAGGAGCGGTGGTCAGCAGGGTATACTTTGTTTTAAGGCCCTGCTCTTAATACAGCATTGTCAACGTCACAAAAACGCACAATTTAACTGAGTTAACTAATATTTTGACTGAAAATATTTAGTTTATCAGTTTATAAGTTAAAGAAACCCGGAAAAGTGTCGCACCAACTTCCTGGGTATTTACGTGAATGTTCGTTTCTTTAATTTTAGGGGAGAAGGCCCTTAGGGACTGGTGCTGCTTGCGCCTCCTGTCATCGTCGTCCTAATAGTTGTCTCATGTGGTCACGGTACTACAACACCCGGAAAACTCGATTACACATCTCGCTAATACGGAACAAGTACTAAAAATTAAAACTGTTAAACTCAATGTAAAAGTTGTCGGAAATGCAGATCAGTGATTCGTCATAACGGGCTGTAGAGCTGCTATCCGCTCACTGCTTCCCCACAATGTGATTGAAATTCCCCGCCTTCGCAGTGCTTGCGCGCCCCCATCTTAAACTGCGCCAGCAGGAGTTCTGTTCTTTTTGTGCTTGATCTTCCTCCACCTCATGCCGGCGTTGCACTACTACTTTTTTCGCTTCCTATCGTAAAAAACAACCCAACGAGCGTGTTACTAAATAAATGAGCGAGGGCGCTGCCGGTTAATTGCGTATGTTTTCCTGAAATGTACCTACAGTTTTCTTTGCGCTACAACGGGGAGATGTATTGAAAGCGCCCGCGCTTCACGAGTTTCGAACACTTATGACTATATGAACCGCTTGGCTTTCGAAGTCTCAGCGTTACACCGTGATGACAGCCGCCATGACGGAACGTCGTGTGGCACTACTGGTGTCCAGGAGAGCAAGATACGACGACAAGGCGAGCCCCTAAATTGTTCCGGACTTAAAAAACGCCGGGAAACTCATTTGCGCCTCACGCTAGAGAGCTACGCCAGGTTGGGCCATTTGTTCGTTGTCGTAATTGGTGAGTTTACGGTGGAGTTGTAGACAGTTGAGGGCTCGCGCCTGCTATAAGTAGATGGGTTTCTGGATACGTGTCGTTATGGAAGACGACTGAATTTTGTTTTTTTTTCATCCCACAATTCTTATTGCCATAAAAAGAATGTGCCTTAAATTTAAGCCCATATACTCCGTTGGGCAAGCTGATAAGCCCTGTCCAATTTGCGCATGCTTTTGCCGGCCTCGACCAATCGCTCAGCTGGGCACATGGTAGCATAAGTGCTGTTGCTGGAAGTGACCTAGTCGGTGGCATGGCCATTCCCGTTTTTCCTAATTATACAGCTTAGGTGAGCGACGTTTACGTTGAAAGTTGTCTCAGTAAGATTCTGATGGGGCCATCTTTCGAATACGCCCAACCTTGTTTTGTCTGCACTGCTTCTTTAGGTCTCACGTGATGGTGGTAAATTCGTCTTAACACATTTGGTGTAGCACGGCCTCATCCCGAATCTTTATGAGAATAATGGTTTATCTGCAGCAATGGCAATATTCAACCAAGCGTTTTTGCTCCTACTCTTTGGGGCCGTCTTTAAAGCATTGGCAGCATGTTTTCCCAGTTTTGAGGCTTTCCGATGCAAGTGAAAGCACCTACGCTGTACAAAACAAACCGGGGGCGCCCCTTCGGCAGCGTTACGATGGTGTTATGTTAAAATGGAGCCTGGGCGCCCAAAGTACAAACCACTTCACGATAACCAATTATATCTTAAAACTTCGGTGAAAGTTAGTGTATTGCCACATTCCCCTACGATTTCTGGATTCTACAGGAACGACCAGTCCCGCACTGCACAATGCTTGGAGATCAAACCCTCATGGCAAAGACGTCATGCAACCATAGAAATTTGTTGAAGCTTACTACACGTACCCTGTTTTGGCAAAGTTTGCCCAGTATCGCATGAAATTAGCACTCAGGATCCGTTCCACTTCATCCCACTCCTGTGTTTCATTCAAAGGTTCGCCGAATTCGAAGGCCATCTCTTCTCCGTGAGTTACTCCAGTCCACTCAGGCAAGCGATTTCGTGAAGAACGGCGGGCGAACAAGTACTGGTACACGCTCCCATCCGGTTTGCCGAGAAGTTCAGAAAATTGCACGACTGGACAAGTGAAATGATAGTCACTCACGATTGCGTCCAGGACACTAAGCTTCTCTTCGGTTGACGAGGGTATGACGCCTCCGCACACGTCCAATATCTTACCCACCGGAGGCTCACCAGCACCTGGATTCAGAGCTTTGATGACAGCGATAAAGTTCTCTTCTGTAACCTCGTTTGGCTCCATCATTGCGGAGTGTCCGAGAAACATTTCCAGAAAGAAGGAACCCTCATTCACGTTCGACCCAAGTAGAACAGCCTTGTCATTAGTAAAAGTCCCACTGCCAGACAGGACCTGCGTAAAGTTTGTGATAGAGTCATCTTCTTGCACAGGAAGAAACATGAATTCGAGAATGCGACTGGGGCGTTTCTCATTCTTTAAAATTTCTTCCGCATCTTTATTGAGAAGGCACTGAAGAGTGGTATTGTTTAGTGCATCGGAACAATTCAAAGCCACGGCCAGTGCCTTGGCCAATCCACGTGCAGTGGCATTGTCGCGAAATCCCCAAGGAGCAAAGGCAGACCCGCTTTGAAGAATTGCTCTCTTGAAGAGGGTCCGGGATAAAGGTGATAATAGGTGGAAGCCAATGCTCACCGCGCCAGAGCTCTCACCGAAGATAGTAATGCGGTTTTCATCACCTCCGAAAGCTCTTATGTTATTTTTAACCCATTTCATTGCCAGGCGTTGGTCGTGTAGCCCCGCGTTTCCAGGAACCAGCTCATTACCGAACGATAGAAATCCAAGGGATGCCACGCGATGGTTCAACGAGACGACAATGACCATTTCTTCGGAAACCAGAGTGGACGCATCGTAGATGTCTAGAGTCGATGATCCGGAGCAGAAACCGCCACCGTGAATCCACACTAGTACGGCGAATTAGTCTTCCTTGTGGGAGTGTTCTGGTGCCCACACGTTTAGCTTTAGGCAGTCTTCGCTTAGGTTGGTATTGAGACCGTATGGCTCAATGACGGTCTGAACGCACGAGTTTGGTTTAGTGGTGGCCTCTAATACGCCAGTCCACTGTTCTTTTTCTACTGGTCGTTGGAAACGCAGATTCCCGACGGGGGGCTGAGCGTAGGGTATGCCATAAAAAATTCGCACGGTTTTCCCAACTCTGGATGTCCCTGTGAACCCCTTAACTAGGCCTTGCTTTGTCTCCACAAATAACGAATCGTTTTCATGAACGCTCGGGGCCATCAGAGGTTGCAAAATGGCGTTAAGGTTAAGGGTGGTGAGAATTATGAAATGGAAATGGAGCCAATCGTTGCGCACCATGTCGAGTCCCTGAAATAAAGAGAAAAGATTGAATTACTTCAATAGCTGCACGTAGTCCGAGGAGGACATTGTTTATCGATTTATTTAACCTTAGAGGCCCGTTGAAGAGCATTGAGTAAGGGGAATTACATTTCTGTAACCGCATTAAAAAAAGTCTGCAAAAAGAAGAAAAAACAAGTACACAATATAAAATTTGGGTAATCAGCCCCAGACGTAAATGAAACACATCATACACGTCTCTAACAAACAATTATTACAAACGCACATGGTTTTTCTGGAGTCTAAAGCTTAACAAAGCACTCAAATACAAGCAGAATACATCCATAAGCAGTAACAATATTGCAATTCGTCACTACAGAATTACTAAGAAAAATGTCGGTACAGATTTTCAGTAAAGCTATCTGAACCTAGTATGGATGGAATTCGGTCAAGAAGATCATTCCAGTGCATGATTGCTTAGGGCAATGCAGATGAATTGAAAGCAAACATCTTGCCCAAAATTCGCGTCAAACTATGACTATTATGAAGGCGTCGTGACGTACGTGCTGGAGCGTTAAGAGGAAGCGGGTTAGGTCTGATGCTAAGAATGTATTTATGGAAAATGCATAATACCGCGTTAGCGCGGCGGGTATCTAGCGGCTGAAGGGATCACTCTTGTTTTATTTTGGTAACGCTTAGATAATGGTCATACTTGCGTGTCATAAATGTTGCCGCTCTGTTTTGAATAGATTCCAGATGGACGATGAGGTAGTTTTGGTGAGGATACCATATTACTGACACAAATTCTAGCTGTGGACGAATAAAAGTTACATACGCATGTTTGCGGACAAGGGTTGGTGCGCATCCTAAATTTCGTCGCAGCTAACCGAGTGATTTAGAAGCCTTCGCGCAAATGGCAAAACTGTGGGTACTCCACGAGAGATTAGGTGTGAGATGAACACCCAGATATTTATAAGAAGCGGCTTGCGAAACTGCACTGTGGTTGATGGAATAAAGAAAATCTGAATTATCATGTTTCCGACTAAAAGATATTACTTTGAATTTACTCAAATTAAGTGACATTTGCCATGTATTACAGCAATTGTAGATTATGTTTAACTCATTATGTAAGGAAAGGTGGTCGTTAAAGGAGCCATGAAGACAAAATACAAGTTGGGTTTATTAGAAAGACTGCTTACTGCAGGCATGCAGATCAGTAATCCGTTCGTCTTTTTCGTCCAGATTATCGTCGCCTTGCTGCCGCTACCAGTGGACTATGGAGGATCTGCGCAGGCGCCAAAAGTCAACCCGATAAGACTGACTCACGACTACGACGCAAATGCCGCTTTGACACTGGGAATCATCGACACCTGCTGGCTTCACCGACCTACAGGGACAACACAGCACGCCTGCGCGGGTTACAACGCTGCCCTGGCGGACTTCCGGGCGCCTTCGGGTATAAAACCAGGACAGCGTCACCCAAGCCTCACAGGGCACGGCAGCACTGCAGGCATGCAGATCAGTAATCCGTTCGTCTTTTTCGTCCAGATTATCGTCGCCTTGCTGCCGCTACCAGTGGACTATGGAGGATCTGCGCAGGCGCCAAAAGTCAACCCGATAAGACTGACTCACGACTACGACGCAAATGCCGCTTTGACACTGGGAATCATCGACACCTGCTGGCTTCACCGACCTACAGGGACAACACAGCACGCCTGCGCGGGTTACAACGCTGCCCTGGCGGACTTCCGGGCGCCTTCGGGTATAAAACCAGGACAGCGTCACCCAAGCCTCACAGGGCACGGCAGCACTGCAGGCATGCAGATCAGTAATCCGTTCGTCTTTTTCGTCCAGGTGAGCAAACGCTACGGCAAATGCTTCCGATCTAGCGATCCTTGCTTGATTGTGCTGCCGTGCCCAAGGCTGCTTTGTCCTATGCTTTCCGACATGCTGTTGTACGCTTTAGATTTACTGCTTTTAAGTGGTGACGTCGAGACTAACCCGGGACCTGACTTAGCTAAGATAGCGAAGCAGATAGAACTTATAGCTAACGACATAAAAGAGATCAAAGAGGGACGGTTAGCTTCCATTGACGCGAAATTGGAAAACCTGACCGTACTCGACAGCAAGATATCAACGTGTATGGACCAGGTATCTAACCTGCAGAAGGAAATAACAGCTCTTGAGTTGAAATTAGATGACCTGGAAAATCGCTAAAGGAGATCTAATCTAATATTCTACGGCATTGAGGAGGACAAAAACGAAAATAATGAATCTCTTGAGGACACAATAAATGAAAAAATTCTGAAGAACATTCTAGAGATAGAGCCTGTAGCCATTGAACGGATACACCGTCTAGGGCGAGCTGCCGAAGGAAAAAATAGACCAGTAATCCTAAAACTGTTAAATTCCCGAGATAAGGCAAAAGTGTTCAAGAACTGTCACAAACTGAAAGAAACAGACTTTGATATAAGTGAAGACTTTTCACCCCGAGTACGAGAGATCAGGAGGAAGCTGTGGAATAGTGCAAGAGCAAATAAAGATGCGGGTGACAAGGTGACTTTGTCATACGATAAATTGTACATTAACAAAGAAACGTTTATCTGGGACAATGACAAAAATGACAAAGTACCTATCAAAGATCACCGGAATCATCCGCCAACAACAAAAAACTCCCAAGACGATACACCAACAACACGCACTCGCAGGCCGCGACATCAGAAATAAGCTTCGTGAACGTAAACGCTCGTAGCATACTTAACAAACTGGAATCGCTAGAATCCCTACTGCTCGGACTTGACCCAGATTTCATTGGCCTGACCGAAACATGGTTAACCACCGATGTCACGAACGATGAAATAGCGCCCCCAAATTATGCAGTAATACGGAAGGACCGGCCGACGCGAGGCGGGGGAGTGGCTGTTATGGTAAAGAAAGAAATCAGCTACACAGTTCTTCCCGAGGTTGTCAGTGTGGAGGCTATTTTCGTCAGGCTAATGTTTGGATTATGCGCTGTTACTGTGGGATGCTTCTATCGCAGTCCAACAAGTGACTGTGACGTCATGCAGTCACTACAAGAATACATGCAACGACACGTTTTAGGTTCGCGGCTGATATTATTGGGAGATTTTAATCTACCAGATGCCAACTGGCAGACAATGCAATTTTCTTCCACGTGCTCAGAGATTATGCTTGATATTGTGTTTTCTTTTAACCTTGTTCAAATTGTCACCCAAGCGACTCGAATTCAGGGGTCTTCTTCGAATATATTAGATTTAATATTCCTTAGCGAGCACTTTCCTTCGGATGAAGCGAAGATTAAAATTGTTGATGGCATATCAGACCACAAACTCACCATATGTACCCTCCCCGTTCAGGACAGGCCACTTTACTCCCAACCTAAAATAACATTTCTTGACTTTAACTCCGCGGACGACACTGCGATAGTAGACCACCTTGATTTCGAATTCTCCTGGTTCGAAGAACTTTCAACCGACAGCGTTGCTGATATCGAAACGCTATGGCAGAAATTTAAAGAAATAATTTTCCACTGCATAGATAAATACGTTCCCAATAAAGTTAAAAAATCCCGAAAACATAACCCGTGGATAACGCGCGACATAATACACGCTAAACGTAAAGTAAAACGATTGAGAAAATTTTTGAAAGCAAAGTCTGAAGAATCTGCGCGAAACAAGCTTACTGACGCACTTCACGACATGAAGTCGAAAATAAAGGTAGCCAAAAACAATTACTTCAGCCAAGTACTCCCGGGCTTTCTGAAAAGCTCTCCTAGAAAGTTTTGGAACTACTTAAGCCCCAAAAAGTCCAGAAAAAATGTAAAAACCCAAGACAAAGATTCTGTCACTGCTGACTCGCTGAATGATTACTTTAAATCCGTCTTCACTGTCGATGACAATAATATGCCACACATAGATTTCCAAAATCTACGCCGTTTAGATCCACTATCTATAACGGAAGCAGGTGTGTTAAACCTTTTGCTGAACGTTGACACAAAAAAGAGTAACGGTCCCGACAATATTCCAAACGCTTTCTTCCAAACGATATGCCGAACTGGTAGCAAAATATCTTGTCTTGATTTTCAACAAGTCACTGTCAACAGCTACATTACCGAAAGACTGGAAAACGGCCAAAATTGTTCCCGTACCCAAAGTAGGCCGCTATGACGCCGAGTCAAACTTTAGACCAATTTCTTTAACTTGCACAGTAAGCAAGCTGCTTGAGCACATAATCTTAAAGCACATAACTACACACCTAGAACGTGAACATATATTATCACCTTGCCAACACGGTTTTCGTCAGGGTCTATCGACAATAACTCAACTTGTTGAACTAACACATCATATATCTGTAAGCATAGACAACCAAAATCACGTCGACGTAATCTTCTTGGACCTTTCAAAGGCATTCGATCGGGTACCACACAATAAGCTAATAAAAAAACTAGAGGCGGTTATCAACGACGATGTCATGGTTCGCTGGATAAAAAACTACTTAATCAACCGTTTTCAGTACGTAGAATACAATGGAAAATTTTCACCATTAACACATGTCACATCCGGAGTTCCCCAGGGTTGCGTCCTGGCCCCAATCTTATTTCTTATTTATATAAATGACTTGCCTTCTAGTATTTCAGCCAACATTCGATTATTTGCTGACGATTGCGTAATTTACCGGGAAATTAACACCATAGAAGACCATCTGATACTACAATCTGCACTAAACTCTGTTTATTACTGGTGTAATGACTGGCAAATGTCCCTCAATGTAGAAAAATGCGCTCATTTATCAATAACAAGAAGGAAGAACAGGTACGAACACGTTTACAACATAAATAATAGTCCTATAATCCGGGTGCACCAGCACAAATACTTGGGAGTGATATTTACTCAAGACTTCAGATGGGATGCCCACATAAATCATATCGCATCGGCTGCACTAGGAAGGCTGTTTTCCCTCAGAAGACGCCTTCGATCAGGACCGCCAGAAACGAAGAAATTAGCCTACAACGCCTTTGTGAGATCTTTACTCGAATACTCTAACATTATCTGGTTCCCGCATGCTAAAGTACACATAAATAAATTAGAGCGAATACAACGAAAAGCGGTTAGGTACATTTACAATCGGTATGACACAAATGCTTCACCACCAGAACTACTGAGGAACGCCGGTATGCTAACCCTACAGAATCGTTCAAAACTAGCGCGTTTAAAATTCTTACATCAACTCTTTCATAAAAACCTAAACCTTGATACTTCAAAGTATCTCGCTACCAATATAGCGAGGCCCACGCGGCATAATCAGACTTTAACATTTAAAGAATACAATTATCGCACTGATTGCCTTAAATATTCTTTCTTCCAACTAGCTGTAAGAGAGTGGAACAGTATGCATTCATCGATTACGAGTAGCGTATCTATAGAACGATTTCTAAGTCTAATTGAAAACCACCTCCATGAAACAAATTAACCAAAATGACGCCCAAAATTTCATTAATTGAGTCTACACGGTTTTCCTAGGCTCTCTGGGTCACTTATGATTTTCACTGTTACTGAGTAGCTCTTCAGTAATATGTTTGGCTTGGTTTCATAAAATGTTTGGTTTCGCTCGTTCTTCAATCACTGCTGTAACATATTCTGTCTGTGTTTCATCCTGCATTGAATTTGACTATGTTTTGCTGCTTTGTTTTTCTATGAACTGGTGAAGTTTGATGCACGAGATTTCAGATTTCATATGTAATATGCAACCTTCGCTTGTCAAACCTCTCTCTCAGATGTCTATACTGTTCTCGTCCTGTATGAACGAAAACCATGCTTGAAATTTGTGTATTTGCAACGATGTATTGCCCCTCCTGCAAAAATCCCAAATGGGATTGGCAGTATGTTAAAATAAATAAAATAAATAAATAAATAAATAAATAAATAACAATTATAACAATATCATCACAATCTTCGAACAAATAACGAAGATATTAAAGAAAACGTGTGAAGCAGTCGCGACCCCCTAGCCCATTTCCCGCAACTTTTCCATGACGTCACGGAATCTTGTTTGTGCAACTGGCGGCGGCCTAACTGACCTGTAGCGACAACACATGACTGGACGTCTGTAATTGGGCCTCTAGTTCCATTTGACCGCATCACTGGAATGCTAACGTGCAGTTAACGCCCTGAAAATTATGTTTTATTGTTGGCCCGTATGACGTCATTCTTGCTCATAACACGTCACTGTGGCGCAAAATTTGAAAGTTTTTAAATACTTCTTGCTTTTTTTTCGTTAAAAAACATATTTTGGGGCAGTAATGGAGCTGAGTGAGATACTGAATCCTAGTTCTTTCAAATAAAACGAAGTTGTATTTTCTCTTCATGGCTCCTTTAATGCTAGTAATCGTACGATATATAATACAATCGTCAGAAAAGAGTCGTATCCGTGACGATATGTTGAGGGGCAGGTCATTTATGTAGATTGGGAACAGTAACGGGCCCAGGACCCTGCCCTGCGGAACTCCAGAAATAACATCAGCCAGGTGTGAAGAAAAGTTGTTGACCACGGTAAATTGTTGGCCCATAGACCGAAAGTTCCGAGTCCATGATAAAGTTAAAGAATCCAGGCAAAGGGCTGATAATTTTGAAATGATGCGGAAATAAGTGACCCGGTCGAATGATTTTGAAAAATCTAGGAAAAGGCAATCTGTTTGTTGGTTAGTATTCATGGTAGAGTGTAGGTGAGTTGTAAATTCCAACGGTTGTGTATCACATGACAGGACTTTTCTGAAACAATGCTGATGGACCAAAAAATGTTGGATTCGAGGTTATTATACACGTTAGATGCAATAATGTGCCCCAGTAATTTACGGCCTATGCAAGTCAAAGAAATCGGGAGATAATTTTCGGGTGCGTGTTTGTTATTTGATTTTAAAATGGAAACAACCTTGGCGATTTTCCAGTCGGCAGGTAGCTGACCGGATGAGAATGATTTACTGAAAACATGAAACAGAAATTGACTAGAGATGTGCGCAACGTTCTTTAATATTTTCGAGACGATATTATTGACACTAGATGAGGTGGAGACTTTAAGGCTGCCGATCAGTGAAGCGATGCCTTCAGAAGTAATAATAATTGGTTGCATATGTCTGATCGGATTCGGGAACCATGGGTATAGTGGAATGAACTACCTGAGTGAATACCGACGAGAAGAAATGATTGAAAGCATGCGTACATGCATGGTCCTCAAGGGGAATACCATTGTCACCATATAATTCAATGTTATTATCAGAACGATTGTTTGAAATTATCTTCCAAACCTTTCTGGGGTTGTTCCTTAACAGTGAAGGTAAATCCGCAAAAAGTATATTTGTTTGGCACTGTGTACTGCAGAGTGGAAAGTTCTCAGACATTTCTTATATTTGGCCCCTGACGACGAACTGGAGGAGGAAGGAGGAGGAATAAACGTCCCTATAAAGCAGTTCGCCTTGGGGAAGAGTCCTAATTCCAGGACCCCTTGAGACCGTCCGGCTTCTTGAGCCCTCTTCACCAGCCAAAGCTGGTCATCAGGGTCCGAGCTGGTCAGTGCTCTCTCCCAGTGCTCAGGGGAGGGGAAGGGCAGGGGGTGTAGGTTGGGGTTCTTCTCGCAGCCCCACACAATGTGGTAAAGCGTGCCCGGAGCCTCACAGAAGCGGCATTCCGAGGAGTAGAGGGTGGGGGCCAGAATGTGGGCTCTAGTTGGGTGGGGAAAGGTGTTGGTTTGGATGCATCAAAGGTGGTGTTCTTGCTCTTTTGTGAGGTTTTTGTGTGGAGGAGGGTACATAGTTCGCGGCAGGCGGTAGTGCTGCGTGATTTCTGTGTGTGACAAAAGGGGACAGACACGCCACTGCTCTCCGAACTCCTGACTAGCCCGGTGTGTCAAATCTCGGGCATGCTGGTGGGCAGCTTCGTTGCCGGGGACGTCGGCATGGGCGGGAGCCCAAATAATCCTTACACGGTGTTGTGGCGGATGCTGCAGTAGAATTCGTGTGGCGCAGTGTGAGAGGAAGCCGCTCGAGAATGTTCTGCATGCTTGTTGGCAGTCTGTAATGATGATCTCTGCAGGGGTTTGAGCAATTGCTAGGGCTATGGCCACTTGTTCTGCCTGTAGTGCATGGGTGGTAGGAATTGATGCACTTGTGAGGAGGGCTTGAGCTGTAGTCACAACAGCGGTCATAGCTCTCCTCCCGGGATAGGATGCTGCGTCCGTGTATACTGTGGTGGAGTTTTGGCCGTACCGTTTGAAGATTGCTTTCGCTCTGGCATCTCTGCGATCCTGGTGGTGTGTTGGATGCATGTTCCGGGGCAGTGGGGCCACATCAATAAATTGGCGAATCTCATGCGGAAGCTGAGTCGCATCGGCCTGTGGGTGTTGAATCGGTGAGCGCTGGCATAGCTTGTTAAGAATTGTCCTGCCGGTGGAGGTGGAACTCAGACGTAATAATTGGTTCATGTGATGAGCTTCGAGGAGTTCATCCAAGGTATTACAAACTCCCAAGTGTAGTAGTTTCTGTGTCGAGGTGCTGACAGGTAGTCCCAACGCCAGCTTGTATGCCTTGCGTATGATAGTCTCTACCTTGTCCTTTTCAGCCTTCGAGAGCACAGCGTAGCGGATGGCGTAAGTAATCCTAGAGGTGACAAAGGCTTCGACTAGCCTTAGCACATCCGCCTCTCGCATACCTCTCGTAACTGGAAGTAGATTTAGCACTCTTATACAATCGTTTCCTTTTGTTTCGCATGTTTCTGAGTTGTCTGTTGAACCACGGTTTATCATTTTAGGCTTATCGTTAGGTTTATCATTTTTAATTTTTAATAAAGGCACTTGTTCGTCGACCAGCTCGGCTATCGTGTTCTTGAAGAGCCCCCAGCTGCCATTTACAGACCGGGAACTGAATGAGGGCAGAAAGAATTCATTGAAGAATTCCTCCAATTCTGCTTTCATGTCCGTGTGATTACCTTTATTATAATCGCGTATTTTTTTAATGATGTCACCGAAAAATTTTAAAGGAGTGGGAAATTAAAACTGAAGGAGCTTATTGTCGCTGACACCGTCGATGTATGGTGCGGATCCTACGCTTTCTGGTGCAGTGGCTAATACAAGATCTAAGATGTTAGACCGTCGAGTGTGTTTGTTTATAACTTGAACAAGATTGCACTCAAGGGTTAAGGTAATGAATTCGGTAGAAGTGCTACAGGAGTCTGAGAGGAGCAGCCAATCAATGAGAGGGAAATTAAAGTCCCCCAAAAGGTAGACTATATCAGCAGGACATTTTTTCAAGGCACAAAATGTACTTCCCCGATGTTCCTTTATGAAAGATGGATCGGAGTCGGGTGGGCGGTAGCAGGCACCCATTAAGACCTTGACTAAAGCCGTCACAATTGCAGCCCAAGTTATTTCAACCGAAGCATTCGTTTCAACGGAAGACGACGATATCCCGTTTCTAACTGCGAGCAGAACACCACCACCACTCCTGTGTGTTCTGTCGTATCTATAAACGCTGTATTTCCTCTTTTCGTTAAAAAGTTCGCTATCACTGATGTCAGAATGTAACCAAGTCTCAGTTAGCACCAAGATGTCGCTATTTCTGTCGGCCAAGTAACAACATAACTGGTCGCCTTTAGGAAGTAAGCTTCGAATGTTAGTGTACGTAACCGATAACGCCGGCAATTTGTTTAGCTAGAGTGGTTCTTAGGTCGCAAAGGGTGGATGCCTGTACTTAGCTATATGTTCGAAGTGATAACAGTATCAGTTACGGGGTCGTATGTGTAATTTTTATTGTCCATGCCCATTCTATCCACCGATAGGTTAAATGTCTTATTTTCTTTTCTGGCGAAAGCTATTATTTTCTTTCCTGGTTCCCCTAGTGTATAGCTATTGCTACCCAGGGCGCTATTCCCCCCAGTGTCATAGATGTCAGGAACGAGCGGACCTGACGTACATGCTATGGCAGTGTCCGCAGGCGATCACAAATGGCCGCACAATCACTAACAGTGAGCAGTGGGAGACCGTGCTGCTCAGCTCCAGCCCGGAAGATCAACTCTGGGCCGTCCAGCTGGCTGAGGACGCTGCCAGGGCCCAAGGACTCACGGCCGACGGCTAAGCTACACAGCTGGCAAATTGAATAAAGTTTACTCTCTCTCTCTCTCTCTCCTGGTTAGTTGGGTTGAGAAGGCGAAATCTTCACCGATGGAGAAAGTCGACCACATAAGCCAGTGCGCCGAGCTAGAACGGTCTGTTTGTCCTTGAAGAAGCAGAACCTCGCAATTATGGGTCGGCATTTATCGGGAGTAAACCTTCCCAACCTATGCACGCGATCAAACTTAGGGTTGTCGGGTTAAACTTGTCGGCAGCTCAGAGCCTGGCCAGTCTTCCTTAGGGTCATTCTCAATAATATAAAACAACAAGTTACACAAAACAGAACAATTAGCGTGGTACTATAATATTCATGAGTGATTTGTGTGAATAAAATTGGTCTTAAAAATATGCCACAAAATTGTGGCAAAGAATTCTGAATTCTGTTGGAACACATTGCGCACTTTACGGGTGTAAGCGGGTTTCCACCGGTAGTAATGAAACACGACCTACTTCATCGCAATGCCGCGGCTGCCGAACAAATGTGGAACAGTCATGCCGGTGGCGCAACAGTTTCATTGACGCTAAAGAGATTCGCACTATAGGGACCGGGCAGCTGTACGGGTGGCGCCACCACTTCGCGCTCCTCTCGTTAGTGGAATGACAGAGTGGATTGGACTACACAGCCTCTCGCTGTTTTTGCCGCGTTTTCTTCGGTGCTTTCAATGTTTTGGTGGTGTTGTGAGCAGATATGTGCGGTCAAACAGTCTAGGGAGCGGTGATAGGTTCTTAGATGCAATAACGGTGACGTAAACTTATCAGACGCTTCTAAAGTTGAGTATTACATGAGCGCTTTTTGCAGCGATCAACGTTTGGCTCCACCCGTTCTGAGTACGAATAAAACTGCTATTATTAGTATTTATTTCTTCTCAATGCACTATGGCTACGTAATCTTATTGGATGCTTCTAAGCTTGGGAATGAGCTACATTACGTGAGCGCTTTTTGCAGCGCCGTGTGCCTGGCTCTGCGCGATCTGAGTAGGAATAACCGTATTGATATTAGTATTCAGTTTTACCACTGTAAGTTATCTTCATTGGTTTCAATTACTACGGTTTCCACGCCAGCCTTAACGCTGAGATACCTCGATACGTGTGCTTTGATGAGACAGGCACATACGTGCGAGATCGATTGCAGTGTGGCCATGGAGACGTCGCGGCAGTTTACACTTTCTTTGTGGAACCGTGAGCTTTGTGCCTTCGGTTTTTCTGAGTGACACTCACAACATGGGAGCCTGAGAGGCCAAGCGGGACTCCCACGTTTCTAGTGATCAATTTATCAAGAGCCAAACTTATTTAACCACCTAACAGCCCAAGCTCCGCCTTCCCCCTCTGCTTCCCATTTTACCACCTGTGTCGAATAAAGGCTGGCACCGATAGTTAAACATGTGACGGTGTAACGGTCAGCCTGTGCTTTTTAATGCTTAGGTATTCTTGGCCCAGTACGATTTGCAGATGTCTGCATGTAAGTGCAAAATTAAAGAGAAAAATCATCCAGCTCTCGGTTAAACGGGGACAATGGTTGAACGTGCCGCTTTCTTCCTGCGAAATAAAATGGGAAAGGGTCATATTCAAAGACGCTGCGATGAAAACACCCAAATGCGTTCTGGTCAAATTCAAAGCCCAACTAGACAAAGTTTAAACCCAGAAGGCAACAACTGAAACTCATACGACAAAGCTCTGCGATAAACCATTATCGTCGTTAGACGCAGGAGTGCAAGATTTTTCAAGCACAGATGGCAGCTTGTAATACTCGCCCGCAGCATGCAGTTGTGAAATTGAGGGCAGGTTTTTGGCGCCCTCCAGTCTCTTGTCCTTCAGCCACGCAAGAAATATTTTTTGAAAAACCATTAACCAACTAGCCAGCAACCATTACAATTCTTTTAAAGCAATGCTTTTTCACGACAAGCAATAACGCCCTACTATCATGCGGTACTTACTCTGTAAACGATTTTTGATGACTGTAGTAGGCTTATTTCTGTGAAATTAAACACGTTTCTACAGTAGCTAATGAAGTTGCAGAACGTAGTCCATCACAATTTTTGTTTTCGGGTAAATCCTCGAAGGCATCTCCAACTTTGCCTTTCGCTTGTGCACGACGTCGTTTTGTCAACTGCCAAATGCCAGCGCCGCAGCATTCCTGGATCAGCTGCGCATAACGGCTTTGCAGGATAATTTAGCTGTAATAAATTCCACGATACGCCAAACTGCATGCATACATAAAAAATTTGCACGAGGGTACAGACTTGCACTTCCAGCTTAGCGCATTGAGTGTCGTCTGCTATTTGTAATTGCTGAGTATGGGCGTAGATTACACATAACAAACGTCGTAAAGGTGACCTCCACGCTCAAGATTTACCAATCTGAAAAAAAAACGTTTTTGTGGTCATCTACGCTTTGGAAGCCGCACCGCAGCACAACGATAGAACGTCGTGCCCAACAACGCTGCGCTGGCCGCCACCGTCATTCCAATAACGAGCGGTTGGCCACGGGCAGCGCTATTCGCTGACGCGACGGTGGTGCCATAAAATGGCCGCCCGGTCCCTACACTTTACAAATATGTAGCAAAGAAAAGTTTTCTTTTGTTTTGTGATTGATAGATGGGTTATTTCGGCTAACTTTTTGCTGCCCTCTGTGCGTTTTCGCGTTGCTTTGTCGGCAGGGGGAAGAATAAAATTATGGGTCATTACTCTCTTTGAAGGTCGAAGACCAGCGAAGGTTTTTGTGACACGACATGGTTGTCACGTAAAATTGCTGTGAAACTGGTGAGCAAACTTCATTTTTGTCGAGTTGTGCGGTGGTCGCCCCTGAGGAAGAGTTTTCTGCCACCGACAAGATACGTACATGCTACCGTATCCATACATTTCGAAATCGTTGGTCGCGATTAAGCAGTTTGTCGAACAAGAGATCCGTTATCAGGCTACAGGGCGCAGTAAGCGCCCCGAAAATTTCACGGCATAAATTCCAACGCAGACGCTGCCTGGTAAATTGTGGTTGAGGCTGATTTTGAGGCTCAGGTCTTATGTAAACAGAATTTGCAAAACGGCTGTAACGTCGTCACAGCAAGTTTTATCCTTACTGTGCAGTACCTCCATGTGGGTCTGAAAAGTAATGGGTAGCCAGGCTGGTGTACTTGGCAGGAACAATTTGTTTTATTCAGATGTGAAGGGCTTCCTTAGCTCTCATTGTCGTCCACCAATCCCAGTGAAATCAAGTGCAAGAATATTGAATATAATTTTATACCCACTAATGAGCCTTTAGGCGAAGTAAGATTAACTTTGAGCTGAACGACGTGTTAAGCAGCGTCAAGACGGTTGTATTTCAAGCCACTTGTTCTAACTAACGACCAATCAAACTTCACAGCACGGTCACCTCCACCTCCACCGTTACGCAAGCACCGCTACGAGGGCGCCGTTGGCACCCGCGTCCCCATATGACCGACCGTGAGCGTGTTCGGTTCTCGGGACATTTATGCGGGGACATTGGCGGTCCTTGTAGTTGTGGGCAGCGTACGGGCCACTTGGGTTGTTCCCTTTAACTAATTCTTGTCTAACGTTTTAGTGTGTAACCCTTCGTAGTGATTCAAATCTGTCCTGTGACACCTATAAAAATAATGTCACCTCCACGTCTGCAAAAGAAGCAATCCATTTCCGCCCTGTCATCCGGCCCATCCATTACAACGGCTTCCGTGCATACAGGCCTCAAAACAGCCACTGATGTTTTTTGCGCTACGGACCCGTTCGTGGACCACTGCAGCCTCATTACTTTGACAAGTACCCTGTTGTTCACCACTATTCCTCCCCTAACGTCCTGGGTATCAATGGCTCCCTCTACACTGCGCCACTTGGAAATCTCAAATATCCGCATACCTAGAGCCGCCCCAAGTCACTTTGTTCGAACCTGATCAGCACCCTTCAACAAAACCCTCACGTGGACATCTGCACTGGAAACCAAATAGACTTTCGCCGCTATTCATTCTCGCTCGTCCCTTGGGGTGGAGCCCTCTAGCAGCACCTCCAGCAGCCATGGTGGAACGAGTGCCGCCCGTTACGTTGCAGCCCGAGCGACAAGGCGGGTTGCGCTGAGCGAGCGCACAAAAGCACGAGACATGGCGTCTCGGTCAGTGTTGACAAAAAGGATTCTGGTTTGTCTCACCGACGCATGCTCGTCAGGACTGAGGCTTCTTTCATTTGTCCCTACAGATGCTACGCATTACTCACGGCGATATCGTCCTTATTCTTGCTTATTTACCATGTTTTTCGGTGCGGTAAATCGATTACTGGAGAAAACACTGCATGCTCGAAACATGTTAAATTTTCCGTTCAGGCTGCGTTGCTGTACTTTATTAATCAAAACACTGAATTAGAATATTCGACCTCTTTCCGTTAGGCAACATCATATTGTCGCGCGTCGCGAAACAATTGAAGGCACGTCAGGTAGCAGGTGCGCGCCTTCTGACATTTAAACAAATAATTTGCTGCCCCAAAACTACCCACACGTGCGGATACCAAGTTCCACGTCGGCAACGAATGTCACAGGTGAAGCTCAAAGGGGAGATTTAATTGCAAGTTGAGATAGCGAGCTGGCTATAGAAGGCTGGTGAGGCTGGGTACACCACAGAACTGAGTAATCGGTGGCTTTCCATAGACATGAGCATTAATTCAGAGAGCAAAAAACACGTTGTTTTATTTTAAAGAAATGTTACTTTGGGAACAAACGTTTATGGTGCAAATAAATGCGCTCGTGCGATGATGCTGTGCGTGTCCTTCGCAGTAGCGACGTCAACTTAAAAGCTACAATAAACCATTCTTACCGTACCAAACGTTGCTGCACGATCGAAAAGCCACAGTAATGTCCTACGGCTTACTGTTGACGTGAAATTACACTAGAAACTAGGATAAGGGGCACTCAGACTCTGAAAAAAATGCCGATCCTTTGAAAACAGTCTTGGAATGAAGGCTGAGCAAGTAGGGGACATTCATTTCGCCGATAATGAGCTCACAAGCTAAAAGTTTCAATGTTTCAAGAAACTCGTGCATATCGTTGCAGAAACGGAACAACACTGCAAAGCAGGGCGATCTGGTGGGAAACGTAACCAGTAGGGATCCGATAATGTAGGACCGAAAAGGACACAACAGGTAACCTAAAGAACAGTCCTCATCCCATACTTGCATGGTGTGTCCCACAAGCTAATAAAAATTGGAAGATAGTCTGCCATCAATATGGTATTCTTAACACTTACCAAGCTTTCCCGGTTACGCAGAAAAGTGACCAGCGATGACAGAAGCTTAGGAAGTTGTGAAACCTCGCATAAAAGCTCCTACATTGCATGCAGACACTGCGTTGACTACAACATCCCGCTGTCCTGTGGCAAGTCGTAGGAAGGGCAAACGAAACAATACATGACTGAACGCCAGTGCGAGCGTTAAAAGATTCCCAAGACGTCACGGTACCGAGTTGGCAACGTATTGCCGAAAGCATGGCTCCTAGGCAAAGCTCGACCATAGTGAGTAGATACCCCCACCAGCGCGCACGTGAAGTTTTGGAGGCGTTCACAACCTATAAAATTCCGGAAGCTTCTGCTAGAATTTCATCAATCGCCCGTCACGAAAATAAATTTTAAGGCTTTACTATATTGGCGACATCCCCGATTAGCAACTGCGTTCCTGCGTGCTTCTTTCCTGTCTTTTTTTTACAGCGAAGCCGTACATGTCTAGCCTTCCAGTTTTAATGCCCGTGAAACCCTTTATTGGCGCCGCTCCGGCAATGCTCCCCGCCACCGCGGGCCCCTCCTAAACAAATGTTAAAGGCACAGCTATTTAAGCTTTTAGTTCCGGTGTGGAGCGTTACCCCAATACCCAGACCAGCCAACCGAACGTGACGTGGACCTCACGAGGAGCCCACCTTGTCGTCCAGGGTTGCGCGTAGGTTGGTGCCACGTCAGCAGCTCGCAAAATATACCAAGCACACGTAAGCGTGAGCTTTCGAGAACACTCTGCCCAGCGTTCGTGGCGTGATCTCTCACGTGCACCTCGCCGCTTGATGCGCGTCAGCGCCTGAAGTGGAGAGCACGGACGTCGAGGTCTTGCTACAGATGCCGAGTTGGCGAAGCTGCTTGCCGCGGGTTCCAGTGCATGTCAACGCGATCCACTTTGTCGCAGATAAGAAAGCCTGCAAACAAAACGAACCGGGCCTGGCAATCATGTTGAACCTTTAGCGGCAAGTTCGTAAATCAATGTGGGGTGTAACAGACGGGTCTCCGACGCAGGGAGATGGGATGCAAGCTTTGGTGTTAATCTACCCTTGTATCACTAGTGTACGCTGTGACAATGTTTTTCCACTGGTTCACCTAGAGTATAAAAAAAACTTGCCGTGGATCATTATTCGCAAGCGCAACAGCCCAAGCCACCATAAACTGTGGCTGCGTTGGTAACTTCTCTCATACAACCGAAATTTATCATTTAGGCATAATTATTCGCCCGAGAATCAGAACAGATGTTGTTACAATAAAGTCGGGGCTGCTCGCGGGAACCAAGTCTATTTGCTAAGGGGTAACAAACCAAGAAGGCGTACTGGAACTGCCACCTGGCATAGTCTTCTTGGCCTGCAACATCATCGCAATGTCCTTAAACCGTGACGTCGGACACGGTTTAAGGACATTGGTCGGGCACGGTTTTCCCCGTCGGAGAAATACCTCTCCGGGAAGTCGGCGAAATTCTCTTGATAGAAAGCGCTTCAAGTAAGCTACGTGGGCCATTTTAATTGTGCGATAAAGCCATCCATATGTATCAAGCCGGGAGATGATCTAGTTGGGACCACTCAGCCGGTCAACAACTACAAAAGGACAGATGTAAAGTTAAAGCAGCTTCTCGGACAGTGTACGCTAGCGCGCAGGTGTTCAAAGGTAAACCAGATCGCCTGCCGACTAAGTAGCGTCCACGTGTCGGCTGCCCCAGCGATGTTTCTAGTGGTCCAGCAGCATGAGGAGCTCCTTCGAGTTTCTTCACTAAGGCGGTGGCCTTGGCTCCAATGGCCTCGTTTTGAAGAAAATTGAATGGTGTTAAACTGGATTTTGTGAAAACAAACGTAACTTATGCATGATGCTGTATGACCGGTTCTATCACTCTGAGCGGGGATGTGGGGCATGAATATAAACGTTAAGATCTTGCCACAACCATGCTTATATGTTAGTGAGCGCGTTGATGGTCGGCTCCGTGAAACTATTTTTGAGCGATGTGACATTGGAAGGCGGGATTGAGAATCGGTAAAACAAAGTATCACTGCGGCGACGTCAGCAGTTATTTGTTGCCCGCGGTCGTTGATTGGGAAAGAAGCGTGACCATGGTGAAGTACAGTGCGACGGAGTACGATGTTTGCCACTTCGCAAGCAGTTGCACCTGATATAGCAGCTGTGAAAGCTAGTAGAAGCACACAATGATCCAACGGTTTTTCTTTCACTTTAGAAAATGCTCAATTAATCGCGCGCCCACTTTTTCGAATACAAAGAGCGGGGGAGTCACGCCGCGAACTTTTCACGGGTGAGAAGTCATCGGCCATTTCGAGCGTAAGCAATGGGAACTACTTTGCATGCATCGTTCTGTCGACCGTGGCATTTTCAGCAAACAAGATCGTTGTTTTAAGCAGTGTTGAGGGCGTGTAAAGCCCAGGTTCCCAGCTGTACGTCGACGTGCACAACCTAAGTTACAGAAGAAATTACCGTTCCTGGCACCACAAGGATGGTCTAGGAACCTGTCCTCGAGCAGTTCATACTTTGTAGGAGGTCATCGTGACCGCAGAAAGATTGCATCTGTTCGTCACGCGCAGCGCTAAACCATGAAAAGAGGCCATCATCTAGGCGTTGCTCATCCATGACAGTTTCAATTCTGCACATTGCTCAACGTAATGTGTTATGTTTTGGCCCCTCACTTAGCTCGTGCGTCTGTGTGGCCTCCGCTTGTAACTGCCACATTCCTTTCCTTTCACGCAGCTGCAGAAACGCGAAGTTCGAACCGCCTATAACACGCTTTGTGTTCTACCGTTCTGGTGTGGCAAAATGGGGGGCTGGGGCTTAGCTCATGCACCATTATTGGGTTGCTGTATTTCAGTATTTTGTTTCCTATCAGTCACTTCCACCCTCACTTTTTATTACTGGCGTTATACACAACAAATCACTTTTAGCCGCATCACATACACCTCACAAGTGTTAGCTTAAATCCTGGCATTCATTTTAACATACAATAATTTAAACGGCATTATTTCGTTACTCCTGACTTCGTGCCAAATAACATAAAGACACACACAAATCGGGCATAGAACACAGATAATCATGTTGATTGCACGCGAATCAGTACGGGAGAGATGAGAACAACAGTGTTTAACTTGTTTACGCATATATCTCACTCTACCAGAATAGAAGAGCTAGGTGGATCTCCAACAGAGAGTGGAAATATTTGAATGAACTTTGCTTCAACGTTGCTTCAGTAAATGATCGCAGGCGGAGAACTGCCTAAGCGCACCTAAAAACATCAACATAAAGACGTGATACGGTTCACCGACTATTCCCCGATCATCTGCCAACATCTTTGTATAATCCTATTTGAAGCGCGTGTGGAGTAGCGAGGCTGTAACGATGGAGATATCATTGTAACATCACAAGGTTACAATGTTTTGCTAGTACTTTGTGCTTTTGTTAATTTATATGTCAAACACTCCAGGAGTGGGGACTTTTTTGCAGTGTAGCCACGATTTGCTTAAATTATTATGTCTTCTTTTTATTTCTCTTTGGTGTGCGTGTGCGTGTGGTGTATGGGTGTGAGTGGTGTGTGTGTGTGTGTGAGTGCGCGTGTGTGCGTGTGTGCGTATGTCTTTTTTTCCATCACTTAATCTACAAGCTGTGTAATTAAATAATATAGCATACCGGGGCAACCGCCTCGTCAAGCCGCTTGTAACAGTGGCTTTTTGCGGTTGTGCCCTCCTTTTGATTTGATTTGATTTGATTTGATTAGTTTTAAAGGCCTTATTGTACCAATGGCTCGCCTTTCTGCTCTTCTGTTTAATGGTTTATGTATTATAATCATGCTGTCATTTTAGGTCCCGCCTAGGAACCATTCATTTGCTATATGATTCTTCCGATTATTTTTAAGATATTGGTAATGTAGGTTTTGTAGATTGTTGGACCACTCCCTTCTTTTGCCTGCCCTATGTTCTGATATTTGCGGATGTTGATTATATCCCTTACCGCTCTGGTGGCGTCATTTAACGATGTTATAGAAAACTTCGTCTAGTGTCTCGAGAACAAAGCCCAAACTGGTGGGGTTTTGGGGATGAGTTCGTCATTGACGTGTTATGCGATATACATCCCCATTGTTACCTTATCCCGAATCCGAGCGCTATGAAAAAGAGGAGCTCAAGTGGACACAGAATATGGCGATGGGGCAGCTGCAAAAACCGAAAACATTGTTGTAAAAATGCCCCTTAATCTGTAATTAACGCACAACCAACTTAAATATTTTGTGTGTATGGTAATGAAATCGTAACTATTAGGAAAACATAAAAACGGGTTTTATAATGAAGAACATTTTAATATTTATTAACCTATTTAATGGCCAAGACTGTAAATTAATAAATAACTGCAGCACACAGCCGCAGTTTTGGTTTGCATGGTTGTGAGGTCGAACACTTTACAAAAACACAATAAAAAGATCTTTTGTATGGAAAAATCTTCCACCGCTGAAAATGATATCGCTGCATGTAAGCGTGTTACGAAATTATTTCGAACACTTTAAAACTTCTTCCTGAGAGAACCGCTGCTCGGTTCGCGTAGAACCTTCTCACCAAGGTCCCATTTCCTTGTCTATTTTATTTGTCACCGGGAACCACGACGCTACTTACCTGATTATTCTAAAAAAAAATAAAAACGTTTTTCACCCATGCGATAATGGCGGCCTATTTGGTTGTGTGATACAATGCAAGCTGATCTTGGAACGTCGGCGCCCCCTGAAAAGGACGATAGAGATTCATGGCAGGAAGGAGCCGAGTGAGATAGCAGACGTTCGGAAAATCTGCTTTCTCTCTAGTTTACCATGATCACAAATAGTTGCATAAGAGCTGATAATAATCATAACAAAATATAGCCACGGTTCATCATTGCAAATAAATCAATCCTATGTTTGGTTAAATTGGTTTCTTCACCTGCTTTCATATTTTATGGCCCTATGCTACCTCATCTGGCAACTCCCTACCGTGGAAGCGCGCCAAATGATGTAGCAGATGATCAGAAAACCTGCTTTCACATTTTCTGATCGTCTTCTGTCCCATTTGGCCCTTCCTTCCATGGAAGATGCGTAAGTTCCTGTCGTTCGTTTCGCTCTGTATTACCCAGGTGGCGCCGTCGTTCCAAGATGGTATTGCACTGGCTCGCACGTCCAAATCGGCCGCCATTTTCGCATAGACGACAATCATTTTTATTTATCTTTAGAATAAAAAGGTAAGCACCGTCGTTGTCCACTCTGTCAAACAAAAACCACCAACCACAACATGCGACCTTCGTGTGAATTTTGAGCGTGAATCGAGCAGCGGTTCGCTCAGAAAAAAAAATTAAATTGTTTTAATTATCGTGGTAACTCCCTGTATGTTTATTTTCTCAGTATTTTTAACACGAAAGTGTTTAATGCCGGGGTGCACAAACCTCATCACCGTCATATCCGTCCCGGAAATGATATCACCAGCAAAAAGTTCAAATGGCGCGGAGGCGCTAGGTTTCAAGCACACGATCAGTCAGGCCGCAACGGGAGGTGTGCAACGCTCTACCGACTCGGCAATGAAGTTACGGCCGGTTCGCTGTACGAAGGCGCCTTATGTCCTTCCCTCTAACTTGTCCATTCAGATGGTGCTGCCGTCTAGGAGAGGTGAAGCGAAGTAGTGCGTCATGACGCTAATGAGCCTCGAAAGATGGCACCTCGATAGGGCAGCGAAAAGCAGCGGAAGCTGCTGTATTTATCCGTCCGACGTCTATGTGGAACGCCGCCGCCGCGTTCCACAAGCTCCAGTCGTCGCAACGCAAGCGTATGGCGTATACACCACGAAGTAGGACCAATGTGGTCACACCTTTGCCTAAGCGACCTGCCAGCAGGACGCCGCTCACCAAGCACACCCACAAGACTGCTGCCGACCCGCAAATCATACTCCTTTCGCTGTAGCGTACTGTGACTTCACCAAATGATTCGCTGACAACCCGTTGGGTTTCGTTCGCACAGTTTTTGAGCGCCTGGGGTGTCCATCAGATTTACACAATGCACCATCGCGTGTAATGCGCTGTCTAATGTTGATGCGTCTAACGGTACCACACCGATGAAATATAAATAGCGATGTGCAGGTTGATATCGATGCACCATAAATATTCAAAAGCTCCTGTGAAGGCTCATTTCACTTTCGTGTTTGACCGATTCCTATGAAAGAAGGATCAACCACATTTTCTTGTTCTTTCCGTTTCTACTCATGACCTTTTAAAAAGAGTGCCCGTGTCCCTGGGAAAAGACAATTTAAAATTCAAATCCTCATTCCAGTTGCCAAAATGCTTCCGGTGTTTTTCGAATGACAGCAAGAATGCGAGGAGGATATTCTATGCCGTGGTGGGGATGTCAAGACAACACAAAATGAAAGCCGGTCTCAGCCACCCAAACAATCCTCGATTGCTAAAGCATCACTGGTACCGTGACATGCGATACATGTGCATTTCCCGCCGACACTGAGCAACCAAGGTGTCGGGGTCCAAATGAAGCAATGCCCCACCATGCACAAACTATTAACATATTTTTGTGGTTTTTGGGTTATTTCAACTCGACGAGTACCCTTCACGCCACGCTGTATTAGTCATATAGCAGTGATACATTTCTGAACTCGAAATAATCATCATCATAATCATCATCACCCACTGCCCACTTTGTCCACAGCAGAATGTGTTGAGAAAGATATTAATCCTACCTTTGTCGCTTACTTGAAGAGGCAAGCACACTTCAGCAGGTTACGTCCACGTTCCCAGTCTACGATGAGTTCGCTGGCGGTGTTGCTCCCGCAGTGCTGTTCTTGTGACGGGAACCTTATATTTCGCTGCGGTGAAACCCGTTCACACCTAGGGGTACGCGGCACGTAAGTAATAGCGGGATGTTCCCAAAGTGGCACCGGAGCTCATACAGTCAGCTATTTTGCGCGTAAATCAGATATCGACATTTTGTTCTCACCTCTTCCTTTTTAGGCGCCGCCATCAGCCGTCGAGAATGTTTCACCTTCCACTGCGGCCACTGAACACGTTTGAGAACGTTCTCTGCAATCTTCAGCTGGTAAGGACTCCTAATTACCTTATTTACTACGCCTTCTTTTTCACTCGTAAACCTCGAACGTTCACGAACTGACCCACGATCGCTTACGCTGAAGTACGGTAAAAGACTGCACGGCCAGCTGTGCTTCCCTTTAATGACTGTCACGAGGAGCAGTGAAATCTGTCAGTTATTTCTCCACAATGTGACATTTCTGATCATGCTCAGCCTGCGTTGTCCTCGGAGCTGCCTTTGCAACTGCTGCACTCCTCGCACTGGCACATGTCGCGCTTTCACGGAACATTCACAGCAGCCATGACTCAAAAACAGTTGTGTACGGGATGCTGGAAAGCTCGTTTGGCGCGGCCAAGAATCTCCTCTATTTTAACAGCAGATATTTTGAGGCATTTACTTCAGCCATCGAGTATTATTCCAGAATTAATCTCAGCGGAGCGCAAGGGAGTGTGCACATCGTTAGGAGCTCCAGGCGTCATCCAGGTTTTCGCATAGGCTTGCGCCACGAGAGGAGCTCGCACAAAACAGAAACAAAAATTGCCGAGCAGACGTAATCGGTGCCTGAAGAGCTGCGCACGGCATCGGTCAGTGGACCTTCAAGAACACTCTGCCGAATGTTCGTGGCGTGATCTCTTTACGCCATTCTTCCAGGATTTAACGTGCTTTGGCGCCTCAAGTGGGGAGCACAGATCCCGAGTTTGTTCGCGTTACAGACAAGAGTTCGCAAAGGTGGTTTCCGCCGGTTCTATTGCGTGCTAACGCAATCCACTTTGAGAAAGATGTGAAATCCTTCGGAGAAAACTATCCTGACTGCCAGTCATGGAGAACTTCAGGCGCAAGTTCGCAATTCTAAGTCAGGTGCAACAGCCGGTTCTCCGAATAAAACAGAGAGGTCCCCTGCTAAGCCGTTTCTCAAGCATTGTACAACTGGTGCAAGCTGCGCCGCTTTATTTATATTAAATAAGCAATATTGAGCGCACGATAACGACAAGAATTTCGTGCAAACCTATACTGCTCCGTACCACAATAAGGATAAATTATGAGGCAACTCCACTCAATACGTCGACCACTGGAAAGCCTTATTTTGGTTTAGTCTCTCTCAACGCACCGCAAGATACAACATATAACAGCTCAAAAGTGCGTATTCACGGAACAAACTACCATAAAAATTTGGTATTTTGAACATGAAATTGAATAGAGCGCGGTCATTAAGGCCAGGTAGAAAAGACATTTCAGGGGACAGTCGAGGGACCCGAGCGGCCGGCCGTATGATAGAAACCTGCGCGGAAGCACTTTGCGCACGAAGCAGCGGAGATCGACCGGTTCTCCTGGGTGGTCGGAGCCTCTCTGGCACACCCACAGAAAGCCACTTCATCAAAACCGGAAATAGGACACCAAACCCTATGTCGAAAGACAAAGACTATTCCCCATAATACCATATCCAAATCGCTTTCCCGCAACATGAAGCCTACGTATCGCACCAATCGGAGGGAGCAACTAGCCCGCGCCGTGCACAGGAAGTACAAAAATGACCCACTAGGCGTGTACGTAGACGGAGCGGAATAAAGACATCACAATGCCTTCACCGCAACGCTGTTTGCATTTACCCCAACAAAAATATCCTTTATCCAAGACCCGCATCCAAGAAAAAGCTAAGGCGGCGTCGATAGCCCGGACTCAAGCCTACCCCCGTAACAATCAACACAGATTCTAAAAAAGTTTCGCCGCAGGAAGCATTTCCCCAACTGCACGAAAACTTTTGCGCAGGATCCCCCCGCAATCCCCTCTACAACTTATCTGGAACCCCCCCATTCCGGACTTGAGGAAAAGGAGACGGCCCAAGACTTAGCCCGAGGAGTTACTATCCGGGCTGGGCACAGCCCGTATCAGTACTACGGAACCCGGTCTACGCGAGACTACCTGATCGCTTACCACGATATCACTACCTATTACCTTCTTTCCCGTAGGATATATGATCATCCGTGACTGTGGCCTTAAATTAGAGAAAAGACACGCCTGGCGGCAACTCCAGACGCTCGTCTTCCCAAATCCGGCCAATATGACAGATATTCACCCCAAACGTTAACCAACTTCGGCGTGTCCCTTATGTGGTGCCTATGCCAACGTGGCGCACAACACCGGGGCATCCCTCCAGGACCCTTCCCCCGAAATCCCTTCTGAGAAAACGTGGTAAAATGTGCCTCTCTTCGTTTGGAAGCCCCTACTCGGGCCTACAGGTACGCCTGGTCAAGAGTGCGTAAGAGGCCGCCGAGGCGCACTAGCATAAAGACACAACGAGCTCGCCAACCTAATTCAAGGAGAAGACGTCCTGGAGGGGCTGACCTACAGCTTCTTATCTCCACCAAGAGCAGGGCTTCAGTTCTTGACGCATTTCCCCAGCGAAGAAAATTTTCTCTCTCTCTCTCTTTTGGGGGACGAAGCACCCAGCTGGCTGAAATCACACTTCCGCTTCGTGGGCTATGCTCCGTTGCAAACCGGTGGCAGGAGCAGCATCGCCTCCAACAGAACTATTTATACGTTCCCAAATGAGTGCAAGGGATTGCATGGTGCTACCAGTCATGCTCCAGTGGGTCTGGCTGCATACTGTAAGCACACAAAATTTTGGTCGTGGTAAAATTTCATCACAGCTAGTCTGTAAACAGGTTATGAAACTGCCTCCGGCGATATATGGGTGCTTACATTTGCAAAAACGTAAATAATCTCGCAATAACCTGCTGTTAGAATTTTGTTAAAAAGAGAAGTATTAGCGAAGTGTTACAGATTAGGAAAGCGTATTTTCGCCCGAACGTTGTGGTTCATTGTTTCGTCATATCATTGGCCCCGCGACAAGGTTATGTATGGATATTGCCCATGATGCATACGCGTCCGACATAGGCTCCGTGTTGGACCATACAGTCAATCAATGAAAGCCATGTACCACTTACCTAATCAGTGCGACGCGATCTGCGAAGTTGCAGGGAACCTCGCAATACCACCTTCAGCAGTTTTGGTGCACCGCAAGGTCAGTTACGAACGGCTCCACATTTTACCACGCCGAACAGTTCGCTAAGCCTACCAAGGTTAGCGACGCCGGCGATCTCCTGCCAGCGGCAGACCATTACATGGTATTTTCGAGGGTGGCAGGACTGGTCGCTACCGCTCGCCAGCTCTTGCGCACGACTCTGGGTAATACCCCGTAATAACGTACGCCGCTGTTAAAGATGAAATCACTCCAGACGAATTTCAAAAACCAAATGAGGCCAACTATTGACTACGGACAGCCGCTCTACAAGCCACTCCTTGTACACCACACAACCCTAAGTCAATCAAACAAGCCGCCTGTTTACCTCGGCAGCAAATTCAGCGCTTCTTAAACCAGCAAAAGTATCTGACCATCCGTTACCAATACTGGCATCAAAATCTCCCTCGCCCTCGCGGCGGCGTCGACATCAAGTGTGTCGCCCAGTGTTATTCTAGCCGACTCCGTGATGCATCACGCCGGCATCACGTGAAGCCGTGTGAAGGAAATCCGCATTCACAAAATAATAAACTATGTACTAGGACCCCTTTATTTTTAATCTATATGATTAACTTGCCATCCCATGTTTCTTGCAAACAACAATTTTTGCTGATGACTGTGATTTACTGAGTTACCGAATATTCTATTGTGATAATGACCGCAAAACTTTGAAAACCGATCTTAATTAACCCTATGAATGCCCGCTGCTCATCTTGGCTAATGACCCTAAACCACTCCAAATCTATACCTATAAAAAGAAGTGCGCGACTGACTGACTGACTGACTCATCAACGCCCAGCCAAAACTGTTAGACCTAGAGACTTGAAATTTCACGAGTTTATTTGCTCATTGAGTAGGTGCTCACTAAGGCGGGTTTTCCAGAAATTGCCATTGGAACCGAAGAAAAGGGCGAAATTGTGGTTTCGCGAATTCGTGATTTTCTCGGTCACCCATTCACACATCGAAGCGCTTTTTGCTGGTATCAGTAGCTCTTAAGAATACCTAAAAAGTAGTTTTTTGATTTCGCCCTAACCTACACCAGCGAGGTGATTCCACATTCCGGAAATAAAAGTGTGTTCCTAAAGATTCTCAAATAAATCTTTCAGCGATTCATCAGTCATCCAACTGATTTTTGCTAGAATTTGTTACTCATACAAATGCAAAGAACCGTTTTTAAGGATTTCGCTCTGCGACGCCGCTAAAAGGGTCAAATTGTTCTTTACAAATGACACGGCTGATGAGCCGAACAGGCCTGACAGGTTATGTACACGTCTAGCGAAACTGCTCTTTCAAACAGCTACAGATTGCAAGGGCACGTTCTGATTACGGTGTTGGATGTCAATATTTCTTAAAATTTTAAAAACTCCACCATAGAGAGAGTGAAAAGCAGAAAAATTGTTTTTCACATATTAATTTTTTGACCGCCCGCCATCGGAGATATCGAACTGGTTTTTTTTTAGATAGGCAACTTACGCACTTATCTCAACACTGTTATAAAACATTTTTCAATGACGACCTCCCAATAGAGGCAAGCGGGATTTACGGAAAACACTGTGTTTTTACGCTTTCATAAATAATCACCCAGCCAGTTGCTATCTCCCAATAATTTTTTCTTGAAAATGCTGCCAATTTAATTGCCTGAAAACCGCTTTCAGGATTTTGTCCTAAGATGCGGATAAGAAGGCCAGCGAGATTTTTTAATCTGCATACTTTTGGACTTAAAACTCAGTTGAGTTTTCCCGCGTTCGCTTAGCGGCCGCCATCTGTTGACACCTTCGGAAACTACGCGTCTCCCGTAGGAGCAGGTGTCATCTATACCTATAAAAAGAAGTGCCCGACTGACTGACTGACTGACTCATCAACGCGCAGCCAAAACTGTTAGACCTAGAGACTTGAAATTTCACGAGTTTATTTGCGTCATTAAGTAGGTCCTCACTAAGGCGGGTTTTCCATAAATTACCCTCCGAACAGAATAAAAGGGCGAAATTGTGGTTTCGCGAATTCGTGCTTTTCTCGGTCACCCATTCACATATCGAAGCGCTTTTTGCTGGTATAAGTAGCCCTTAAGAATATCTAACAATTTGTTTTTGGATTTCGCCCTAACCTACACCAGCGAGGTGATTCCGCATTCTGGAAATAAAAGGGTGTTCCTAAAGATTCTCAAAAAAATCTTTCAATGATTCAGTCATCCAACTGATTTTTGCTATATTATGTTACTCATACAAATGCACAGAACCGTTTTTAAGGATTTCGCTCTACGACGCCGCTAAAAGGGTCAAATTGTTTTTTACAAATGACACGGCTGATGAGCCGAACAGGCCTGACAGGTATGTACACGTCTAGCCAAACTGCTTTTTCAATTGGCTACAGATTGCAAGGGCACTTCTGATTACGGTGTTGGAGGTCAATATTTCTTAAAATTTTAAAAATTCCACCATGGAGTGAGTGAAAAGCAGTAAAATTGTTTTTCACATCTTAATTTTTTACCGCCCGCCATCGGAGATAACGAACTGGTTTTTTTGGGATAGTCAACTTACTCACTTATCTCAACACTGTTATAAAACATTTTTCAATGACACCCTCCCAATAGAGGCAAGCGGGATTTCGGGAAAACACGGTGTTTTTACGCTTTCACAAATATTCACCCAGCCAGTTGCTATCTCCAATTCGTTTTTTCTTGAAAATGCTGCCCATTTAATTGCCTGAAAAGCACTTTCAGGATTTTTTCCTAAGATGCGGATTAGAAGGCCAGCGAGATTTTTTAATCTGCATTCTTTCGGACTTAAAATTCAGTTGAGTTTTCCCGCATTCGCTTAGCGGTCGCCATCTCTTGACACCTTTGGCAACTACGCGTCTCCAGTAGGAGAAGGTGTCATCTATACCTATAAAAAGAAGTGCCCGACTGACTGACTGACTGACTCATCAACGCCCAGCCAAAACTGTTAGAGCTAAAGACTTGAAATTTCACGAGTTTATTTGCGTAATTGAGTAGGTCCTCACTAAGGCGGGTTTTCCAGAAATTGCCCTCCGAACCGAACAAAAGGGCGAAAGTGTGGTTTCGCGAAATCCTGCTTTTCTCGGTCACCAATTCACCTATCGAAGCGCTTTTTGCTGGTATAAGTAGCCCTAAAGAAAATAAGTTTTTGGATTTCGCCCTAACCTACACCAGCGAGGTGATTCCGCATTCTGGAAATAAAACGGTGTTCCCAAAGATTCTCAAATAAATCTTTAAACGATTCAGTCATCCAACCTATTTTTGCTAGAATATGTTACTCATACAAGTGCACAGAACCGTTTTTAAGCATTTTGATCTGCGACGCCGCTAAAAGGGTCAAATTGTTTTTTACAAATGACACGGCTGATGAGCCGAACAGGCCGGACAGGTTATGTACACGTGTAGCCAAACTGCTCTTTCAAACTGCTACAGATTGCAGGGCACGTTCTGATTACGGTGTTGGAGGTCAATATTTCTTAAAATTTTAAAAATTCCACCGTGGAGAGAGTGAAAAGCAGTAAAATTGTTTTTCACATATTAATTTTTTTACCGCCCGCCATCGGAGATATCGAACTGGTTTTTTTTCGATAGTCAACTTACTCACTTATCTCAACACTGTTATAAAACATTTTTCAATCACACCCTCCCAATAGAGGCAAGCGGGATTTCGGGAAAACACTGTGTTTTTACGCTTTCACAAATAATCACCCAGCCAGTTGCTATCTCCCATTCGTTTTTTCTTGAAAATGCTGCCCATTTAGGTGCCTGAAAACCACTTTCAGGATTTTGTCCTAAGGTGCGGATTAGAAGACCAGCGAGATTTTTTAATCTGCATTCTTTTGGACTTAAAATTCAGTTGAGTTTTCCCGCATTCGCTTAGCGGTCGCCATCTCTTGACACCTTTGGCAACTACGCGTCTCCAGTAGGAGAAGGTGTCATCTATACCTATAAAAAGAAGTGCCCGACTGACTGACTGACTGACTCATCAACGCCCAGCCAAAACTGTTAGAGCTAAAGACTTGAAATTTCACGAGTTTATTTGCGTAATTGAGTAGGTCCTCACTAAGGCGGGTTTTCCAGAAATTGCCCTCCGAACCGAACAAAAGGGCGAAAGTGTGGTTTCGCGAAATCCTGCTTTTCTCGGTGACCCATTCACATATCGAAGAGCTTTTTGCTAGTTTTTGGATTTCGCCCTAACGTACACCAGCGAGGTGATTCCGCATTCCGGAAATAAAACGGTGTTCCTAAAGAATCTCCATTAAATCTTTCAGCGATTCAGTCATCCAACTGATTTTTGCTAGAATATGTTATTCATACAAATGCACAGAACCGTTTTTAAGGATTTCGCTCTGCTACGCCGCTTAAAGGGTCAAATTGTTTTTTACAAATGACACGGCTGATGAGCTGAACAGGCCTGACAGGTTATGTACACGTCTAGCAGAACTGCACTTTCAAACAGCTACAGATTGCAAGCGCACGTTCTGATTACGAAGTTGGAGGTCAATATTTCTTAAAATTTTAAAAATTCCACCATGGAGAGAGGGAAAAGCAGTAAAATTGTTTTTCACATATTAATTCTTTTACCGCCCGCCATCGGAGATATCGAACTGGTTTTTCTTGATTTAGGCAACTTACTCACTTATCTAAACACTGTTATAAAACATTTTTCAATGACACCCTCCCAATAGAGGCAAGCGGGATTTCCGCAAAACACTGTGTTTTTGCGCTTTCATAAATAATCACCCAGCCAGTTCCTATCTCCAATTCGTTTTTTCTTGAAAATGCTGCCAATTGAATTGCCTGAAAACCACTTTCAGGATTTTGTCCTAAGAGGTGGATTAGAAGGCCAGCAAGATTTTTAATCTGCATCCTTTTGGACGTAAAACTCAGTTGAGTTTTCCCGCGTTCGCTTAGCGGTCGCCATCTGTTGACACCTTCGGCAACTACGCGTCTTCCGTAGGAGCAGGTGTCATCTATACCTATAAAAGGAAGTGCCCGACTGACTGACTGACTGACTGACTGACTCATCAACGCCCAGCCAAAACTGTTAAACCTAGAGGCTTGAAATTTCACGAGTTTATTTGTGTCATTGAGTAGGTCTTCACTAAGCCGGGTTTTCCAGAAATTGCCCTCCGAACGGATGAAAAGGGCGAAATTGTTTCGCGAATTCGTGCTTTTCTCGGTCACCCATTCACATATCGAAGCGCTTTTTGCTGGTATAAGTAGCCCTTAAGAATACCTAAAAAGTAGTTTTTGGATTTCGCCCTAACCTACACCAGCGAGGTGATTCAGCATTCCGGAAATAAAACGGTGTTCCTAAAGATTCTCAAATAAATCTTTCAGCGATTCAGTCATCCAACTGATTTTTGCTAGAATATGTTACTCATACAAATGCACAGAACCGTTTTTAAGGATTTCGCTCTGCGACGCCGCTAAAAGGGTCAAATTGTTTTTTACAAATGACACGACTGATGAGCCGAACAGGCCTGACAGGTTATGTACACGTCTAGCCAAACTGCTTTTTCAAACGGCTACAGATTGCAAGGGCACGTTCTGATTATGGTTTTGGAAGTCAATATTTTTTTAAATTTTAAAAATTGCACCATGAAAGAGTGAAAAGCAGTAAAATTGTTTTCACATAATAAATTTTTACTGCCCGGCATCGGAGATATCGAACTGGTTTTTTTGAGATAGGCAACTTACTCACTTATCTCAACACTGTTATAAAACATTTTTCAATGACACCCTCCCAATAAAGGCAAGCGGGATTTCGGGAAAACACTGTGTTTTTACGCTTTCACAAATAATCAACCCGCCAGTTGCTATATCCCATTCGTTTTTTCTTGAAAATGCTGCCGATTTGATTGCCTGAAAACAACTTTCAGGATTTTGTCCTAAGATGCGTATTAGAAGGCCAGCGAGATTTTTTAATCTGCATCCTTTTGGACGTAAAACTCAGTTGAGTTTTCCCGCGTTCGCTTAGCGGTCGCCATCTGTTGACACCTTCGGCAACTACGCGTCCCCCGTAGGAGAAGGTGTCATATATCATGAATGTAAAATAGAAGATGTACCAGTAAAAAGCGCAAAGGTTAGCCCTCGGCATCTGCTGGGACTTCCTGCAACCTGTAGAGCAAAGGCTGACCACATATCACATAGCTTTCTGAAATTAGGAACCACTCCCACTTCGCCGGCTCAATAGAACCTTTTTCACTCACTGACTCATTCACTCAAACGTGTCATCTTGGTGCAATTTGTTTAGCGAGAGTTGGAATAAAACACGAGTACCAGTCATTTCACATTACCGCGACGCGCCTGAAGTAGGAGCCTATGTACTGACAGCAGGCAGGCGCTCCCGAGTGTGTACCACTTCCCAATGAAGTAGCCTAATATGGCAACTAACAAATACCAATTGCTGTCCTTATTATAAAGGCCCACCCGGGCACCGCCGGGTACTACCGCTAGTATATCATAAATGTAAAAGAGAAGATGTACCAGTAAATAGCGCATAGGTTAGCCCTCGGCATCTGCTGGGACTTCCTGCAACCTCGCGCATGCCGTAGGAAGCCTATGTTACGTATGATAAAACTGTCCCGATGAGCATCGTTCATATCTTCTGAGATTGCACTTCCTACGAGGAAGAATACCCCTCAGCCAGCCGGCCTCAATCATGTGTTCGCAGCACAATCTCCTGCCGAATTCAAGTTTTGGTTGCAACATGGCACTCTTCCTCATATCATATTCAGAGAGAAAGCAAACAAAGCTCCTCCTTTTTCCATCCACTTTTCCAAACCTTGAGCTTTGGGAGCACCTGGTGACTAACAGCGATCTGGATGTCCAGACAATACTTCCTCGAGAGCGAAGGCTGACCACTTATCACATGGCTTTCTGAAATTGGGACCACTTCGCCGGCTCAATAAAACCTTTTTCACTCACTGACTCATTCACTCAAACGCGCCATCTTCGTGCAATTTGTTTAGCGAGAGTTGGAGTAAAACACGAGTACCAGTCGTTTCACATTACCACGACGCGCCTGAAGTAGGAGCCTATGTACTGACAGCAGGCAGGCGCTCCCGAGTGTGTACCACTTCCCAATTAAGTAGCCTAATATGGCGACTAACAAATACCAATTACTGTCCTTAATATAATGGCCCACCCGGGCACCGCCCGGTACTACGGCTAGTGTGTATATATATGTATATATATATACACATATTTATATATATACTTGATTTTTGTTGAACACCTTAATTAGGAAGCTACGATTTGATGCGACCGAAGTGCCATTGTATTTTGTTTGTGCACCCTAAAACTAGCCTCTGGCTATTGGGTCCAACACTGTAATTGTGTATGTTGTTCTGTAAAAAATGAATAAAGCTTCAATCAATCAGTCAATCAATCAATCAATCAATCTTGTATAACAGTGCTGAGATACGTGAGTAAGTTGCCTATCTCAACAAAAACCAGTTCTATATCTTCGATGGCGGGCGGTAAAAAAATTATTATGTGAAAAACAATTTTACTTCTTTTCACTCTCTCCATAGTGGAATTTTTAAAATTTTAAGAAATATTGACCTCCAACACCGTAATCAGAACGTGCCCTGGCAATCTGTAGCCGTTTGAAAGAGCAATTTCGCTAGACGTGTACATAACCTGTCAGGCCTGTTCGGCTCATCAGCCGTGTCATTTGTAAAGAACAATTTGACCCTTTTAGCGGCGTCGCAGAGCGAAATCCTTAAAACCGGTTCTGTGCATTTGTATGAGTAACATATTTTAGCAAAAATCAGTTGGATGACTGAATCGCTAAAAGATTTATTTGAGAATCTTTAGGAACACACTTTTATTTCCGGAATGTGGAATCACCTCGCTGGTGTAGGTTAGGGCGAAATCAAAAAACTACTTTTTAGGTATTCTTAAGAGCTACTTATAACAGCAAAAAGCGCTTCGATGTGTGAATGGGTGACCGAGAAAATCACGAATTCGCGAAACCACAATTTCGCCCTTTTCTTCGGTTCGAATGGCAATTTCTGGAAAACCCGCCTTAGTGAGCACCTACTCAATGAGCAAATAAACTCGTGAAATTTCAAGTCTCTAGGTCTAACAGTTTTGGCTGGGCGTTGATGAGTCAGTGAGTCTGTCAGTCGGGCACTTCTTTTTATAGGTATAGATGACACCTGCCCCTACGGGACACGCGTAGTTGCCGAAGGTGTCAACAGATGGCGATCGCTAAGCGAACGCGGGAAAACTCAACTGAGTTTTACGTCCAAAAGGATGCAGATTAAAAAATCTAGCTGGCCTTTTAATCCGCATCTTAGGACAAAATCCTGAATGTGGTTTTCAGGCAATTAAATGGGCAGCATTTTCAAGAAAAAACGAATGGGAGATAGCAAATGACTGGGTGATTATTTGTGAAAGCGGAAAAACACAGTGTTTTCTGAAATCGCCCTTGCCTCTATTGGGAGGGTGTCATTCAAAAATGTTTTATTACAGTGTTTAGATAAGTAAGTTGCCTAACTAAAAAAAAACCAGTTCGATATCTCGGATGGCGCGCGGTAAAAAAATAATATGCGAAAAACAATCTTACTGCTTTTCAATCTCTCCATGGTGGAATTTTAAAATTTTAAAGAAATATTGACCTCCAACACCATAATCAGAACGTGCGCTTGCAATCTGTAGCCGTTTCAAACAGCAGTTGTTTGGCTACACGTGTACATAACCTGTCAGGCTTGTTCGTCTCATCAGCCGTGTCATTTGTAAAAAACATGTTGACCCTTTTAGCGGCGTCGCAGAGTGAAATCTTTAAAAATGGTTCTGTGCATTTGTATGAGTAACATATTCTAGCAAAAATCAGTTGGATGACTGAATCGCTGAAAGGTTTATTTGAGAATCTTGAGGAACACCGTTTTATTACCGGAATGCGGAATCACCTCGGAGGTGTAGGTTAGGGCGAAATCCAAAAACTACTTTTTAGGTATTCTTAAGGGTTACTTTTACCAGCAAACAGCGCTTCGATATGTGAATGGGTGACCGAGAAAAGCACGAATTCGCGAAACCACAATTTCGCTCTTTTCATCGGTTCGGAGGGCAATTTCTGGAAAACCCGCCTTAGTGAGCACCTACTCAATGACGCAAATAAACTCGTGAAATTTCAAGTCTCTAGGTCAAACAGTTTTGGCTGGGCGTTGATGAGTCAGTCAGTCAGTTGGGCACTTCTTTTTATAGGTATAGATGACACCTGCTCCTACCGGAGACGCGTAGTTGCCGAAGGTGTCAACAGATGGCGAACGCGGGAAAACTCAACTGAGTTTTACGTCCAAAAGGATGCAGATTAAAAAATCTTGCTGGCCTTCTAATCCGGATCTTAGGAAAAAATCCTGAAAGTGGTTTTCAGGCAATTAAATGGGCAGCATTTTCAAGAAACAATTAATGGGAGATAGCAACTGGCTGTGTGATTATTTATGAAACCGTAAAAACACAGTGTTTTCCTGAAATCCCGCTTGCCTCTATTGGGAGGGTGTCATTGAAAATTGTTTTAGAACAGTGTTGAGATAAGTGAGTAAGTTGCTTATCTAAAAAAAACCAGTTCGATATCTCCGATGGCGGGCGGTAAAAAAAATTAATATGTGAAAAACAATTTTACTGCATGCTTTTCACTTTCTCCATGGTGGAATTTTTAAAATTTTAAGATATATTGACCTCCAACACTGCAATCAGAACGTGCCCTTGCAATATGTAGCCGTTTGAAAGAGCAGTTTGGCTAGACGTGTACATAACCTATCAGGCCTGTTTGTGTCATCAGCCGTGTCATTTGTAAAAAACAATTTGACCCTTTTAGCGGCGTCGCAGAGCAAAATCCTTAAAAGCGGTTCTGTGCATTTGTATGATTAAGATATTCTAGCAAAAATCAGTTTGATGACTGAATCGCTGAAAGATTTGTTTTAGAATCTTTAAGAACACCGTTTTAGTTCCGAAATAAGGAACCACTTGGCTGGTGTAGGTTAGGGCGAAATCCAAAAACAACTTTTAAGGTATTCTTAACGGCTACTTATACCAGCAAAAAGCCCTTCGATATGTGAATGGGTGACCGAGAAAAGCACGAAATCTGCGAAACCACAATTTCGCCCTTTTCTTCAATTCGGAGGGCAATTTCTGGAAAACCCGCCTTAGTGAGGACCTACTCAATGACGCAAATAAACTCGTGAAATTTCAAGTCTCTAGGTCTAACAGTTTTGGCTGGGCGCAGTGGCGGATCCAGAGGGGGGGCCCTCTGCCCGAAGGACCAGTAAAGCTGACTTGGTAGGGGCGCACGCAAGGCCCCGTCTTTCCAAGTACTCCGTCACGCAGTCTATGGCCTGTTGAAGCCTGTCCTGTTGTTAAGCAATAAAAAAGGAAAGCTCCCGAGATTTGTGCAACACATTAGGTTTCATTGCCAGTCCAGAGCAGTTTTGAGCAGCTCCTGGGCAGTCCAGAACTGCCCCCGGATAAAGCAAATGAAATAACGATAATAGATGAAATGAAGAATAGACGTGGCCTTGATTTTTACGACAGCAAATGGATAGAAAACGCCGTAAAAAGAATGTTTTAAGGTTCTGACCAAAAAAATACAAAAATAATTAGCTGGCGCGCGAGCCACGAGCGTGAGCGCAACCCCAAGCCGAACAGTAACAGGTTCCGGCAGGGGGCTCGGGACCGTTACGGGCGGGAAAATTGAATTTAATATAGCTAAAATGTACGGCGTTTGTCATGGAAACGGTGGGGAAGAGCTCGACGGGGGGGGGGGGGGGGGGTTGAGAGGGAATGTATGGCGTGGCAGTGGCTGCAGAATACTATCGTCTTTCGACGCCATTTGCAGAGAAGCGAGCAGATACGCGGGCCAATTTTTTAAATCTCTTGCCATTCCAAAGTTGGTTTCGTATTTTGGTGGCGATGGCTCAATGAAAGTTCCATAAACTTCGCATGTTAGGTCCCTGTCTCCCTCAGAACGCAATAATGTAACCCATTTTTACCGATAACAAATCACATAGGCCACAGCAAACGCTGTTGAAATCTGTGAGGTCGCAGCGGAATAGTGCGGGAACTTCAATGCGTCTTCACTTCCCATCTGTTTTTAATGCGTAAGTATTTCTATGCTTACCCCAAGCGTAAATCTGTCGGTCCACACGCAACGTACGACGAATCACTTGGTTGCAGGCGTTTAGTGGGAAATGTTAACGCATCTCGATAAGCCCTATAGAGGAGTTTGTTTTTATTTTTCGTTTTGTATCTTGTGCATTTTATGGTTTATTATAAGCCTTCTCTCGGCAAGGGTGGCGTTTTTGGAATTGTGCAATGGTAATTTACTAATTACAGCGATGCAGCGATGGCGTAGAGTTAAAACACCCGCCTCGCGTGCAGAAGGTCCGTGGTTCGAATCCCGGTGCCGGACAATTCCCACCGGATAAAAAAAAAATCCGCGTATTGATGGAATTGCACAAAGGGGCTTGGGGTGCGGCCTGACCCCGGCGACCATTGCCGGTAATGCACTCCCTCACCAGAGCAGGATTGGCCACCCTGGTGTAGTAACGGCCACAACCTCCCATGAATACGCCAACTAACCCTCGGCCCTCAGTCCCCAGCGGCTGCGAAGCAACTGACCACGGCGGCGGTCAGACCTGTGACGCAGCAGAGGGTGCTAAGAATGCCTGGATCCGGACAGGCCGCCAATGGAATCTGAACCTGGCAACGTTTAACGCGCGAACCTTATCTAGCGAAGCGAGCCTCGAGGTGTTGTTCGAGGAACTAGAGGGCATTAAATGGGATGTAATAGGGCTTAGCGAGGTTAGGAGGGCAGGCGAAGCCTTTACGGTGCTGAAAAATGGACACGTCCTATGTTACCGTGGTCTAGAGGACAGAAGAGAACTGGGAGTGGGATTTCTAGTCAATAAAAGCATATCTGGCAACATAGACGAATACTATAGCATTAACGAACGGGCAGCAGGTCTTGTAATTAGGCTCAATAAGAGGTACAAGCTCAAGGTGGTACAGGGCTACGCGCCCACATCCAGCTACGACGACCAAGTAGTGGAACGCTTCTATGAAGATGTGGAATCGGCAATGGCTAAAGTAAAAACACAGTATACCGTAGTTATGGGGGACCTCAATGCTAAAGTAGGCAAGAATCAGGCTGGAGACAAGGTAGTTGGGAACTATGGTCTAGGCTGTAGAAATAGCAGGGGGGACCTACTAGTTGAGTTTGCAGAACGGAATAACCTCCGCATAATGAATACCTTCTTCTGTAAACGGGAGAGTCGGAAGTGGACCTGGAGGAGCCCGAATGGGGAGCACAAAAATGAAATAGACTTCATATTATGCGATAACCCTGGCGTCGTGCAGGATGTGGAAGTGCTAGGAAGGGTAAGGTGTAGTGACCACCGTATGGTAAGATCTCGAATTAGGCTAGATTTGAGGAGGGACCGCAACAAGCTAGTACGAAAGAAGCCGATAAATGAGCAAACAGTAAGACGTAAAGTAGAAGAATTCAGGATCGCGCTGCAGAACCGATATTCCGCCCTTAACGAGGAAGCCGAGCTTACGGCACAGGAAGACAGCGGCAACCTTACACGCATCATCACGGAGTGTGCAATAGAAGTCGGGGGCACTATGGCTAGACAGGATACTGGTAAACTTCACAGGAGACGAAAGATCTAATCAGAAAACGGCAAACCATGAGAATCTCTACCGCAGCTGACAGAATAGAACTAGCCGAGCTCTCGAAGTTAATCAATAAGCGTAAGACAGCTGACATACGGAAGTATAATATGGAGAGGATCGAATACGCTGTAAAGAACGGAGGTAGCCTGAAAGCAGTGAAGAGACGTCTTGGCGTGGGGAAAAATCAGATGTATGCACTTAAGGATAAGCAAGGCAATGTCATCACAAATAGGGATCAAATAGTCACAGTGGCCGAGGAGCTCTATAGGGATCTGTACAGTAGCCAGGACATACAGGATAATGCCGAACGAGACAGTAGTTCAGAGGAGATAGACATCCCACCAGTAACGACCGAAGAAGTAAGGAAGGCTTTGAAAGAAATGAAAGGGGGCAAAGCACCTGGTGAGGATCAGATAACAGCAGACCTCTTGAAGGATGGCGGAGAAATTGTACTTGAAAAACTGGCAAACCTGTATACGCAATGCCTAATGACCGCAATGGTACCGGAATCTTGGAAGAACGCGAACATAATCCTAATCCATAAGAAAGGCGACATGAAGGACTTGAAAAATTACAGGCCGATCAGCTTACTGTCAGTCGTCTACAAGGTATTTACCAAGGTAATCGCTAACCGAATCTCTGCAACCTTAGATTTCAGTCAACCTAAAGAACAAGCAGGGTTCCGTAAAGGTTATTCAACAATGGACCATATTCACACGATCAATCAGGTGATAGAGAAGTGCGCTGAGTATACTGAACCCCTATATATAGCCTTCATAGATTATGAGAAAGCATTTGACTCGGTCGAAACCCTAGCAGTCATTCAGGCATTACGGAACCAGGGGGTAGATGAGCATTATGTAAGAATACTAGAGGATATCTACAGTGGGTCTACAGCTACCATCATCCTCCATAGGGAGAGCAGTAAAATACCTATAAGGAAGGGTGTCAGACAAGGAGACACAATCTCTCCAATGATATTCACAGCATGCTTACAAGAAGTATTCAGAACGTTGGATTGGGAACAGGTGGGAGTAAGGGTTAATGGAGAATACCTCAGTAACCTCAGATTTGCTGATGACGTTGCCTTGCTAAGTAACTCGGGGGACGAATTGCAAAGCATGCTTTCCGCACTGGGCGAACAGAGCAGAACCGTGGGCCTGAAAATTAATATGCAGAAAACTAAAGTAATGATCAATAACCTCGGGACAGCACAGCAGTTTGAGATAGGTGGCGAGGCAGTGGAAGTGGTAAGCGAATATATCTACTTAGGCCAAGTTGTGACCCCAGATCCCAACCATGAGGCAGAGATAATTAGAACGATCAGAATGGGGTGGGGTGCATATGGCAGACATTCTCAGATAATGAATAGCAGCCTACCATTGTCGCTGAAGAAGAAAGTGTATGACAGCTGCATCTTACCGGTACTCACCTACGGGGCAGAAACTTGGAGGCTTACTAAGAGGGTTCAACTTAAATTGAGAACGACTCAGCGGGCAATGGAGCGGAAAATTATAGGTGTAACATTAAGGGACAAGAAGAGAGCGGAGTGGGTCAGAGAGCAAACTGGTGTTAAAGACATATTAGTAGAAATTAAGAAGAAGAAATGGACGTGGGCAGGGCATGTAATGCGAAGGCAAGATAACCGCTGGTCATTAAAGGTAACAGAGTGGATCCCTAGAGAAGGCAAGTTTTGCAGGGAGCGGCAGAAAGTTAGATGGCCAGATGAGATCAAGAAGTTTGCGGGGATAAATTGGTCATAGTTGGCACAGGACCGAGGTAATTGGAGAATAATGGGAGAGGCCTTTGCCCTGCAGTGGGCGTAGATAGGCTGGTGGTGATGATGATGATGATGATGATGAATTTACTAATACGAGTGAAATAGATTTCCGTTCTTTATTGTCCCTTTGACACAATGTCCGTAATAGCTTTTTCCACATACTGTGGGGAAATTTGTTGTGAGCAGCGCACCAAACCAGTGAATAATAAATTGCTATTTTAAAAAGTGTTAAGTGAAATAGTATTTTCATTGTATTCTTGTTGTTATCATTAAACTCCCCATTTGGCTGGAAATAAATGAAGATGTGAACAATTTGTTAAAATTTTCTTGAATGTAAAACCATGCTTGGTCATTACACGGTAAACATTGAATATTGGTTGATATTTTTTATGCTTGGTCATTCACATAATTTTAAATGGTACTCTTTTCTGTAGAGGCGGACAGAACCATTCGAAAACTGAAGAGACCAGCCCCGAGGACCCTTGACAGCTTCTTCAAGCGGCTAGCAAGGGAAACTCCTCTTGAAGGCAGCATTACCACTGCTGCCGGCAGCACTGACACTGCTAGTCCAACGTCATCGACGGTTCCAGACGTCCATACTTCTTGCGTTGCAAGCTCTTCCAAACCCATTCTTCATTCAGGTTTTTCTTGCGGCGAACCAACAGATCACGGTGACTACAGTACTGCCTCCTGTATTCCACATGCAGCAGTAGACACGTCAGGTTACATTGAGTCTCCCGCAGCGGACAGCAAGAATATACAAGGAGTTCCGAACGACATCGGCAGCTGTATCGGCAAGCCACTTGATGATTTCTCGAAGAAAATGTTGCTACAGGAGCACTGGAAACCCCCAAAAGGCTACACATTTCCTTTTCTTTTCATAAAAAAGGTGGAAAAGATGTCCGACGTCATGCCACACGGGATTTGGATAGGTTTGAGTGCTTGGGCCTCTCGGATATTCACAAAGGGTTTTACTGCAAGTACTGCGCCCTTTTTGTGCCGGGAAACGTTGGCGGCAAGCACAAAATGGTGCCTCTTCAGCAGCTGGTTTCGAAGCCACTAACGCAGTTCAAGAATTTGCTGAAGGAGGACGGTAGCCTGACTACTCACGCAAACAAAAAGCTATCACTTGGCTGCTGTGAGTTCTGAGAAGGAGTTTCTCCAGCGCATTAGCGCGCCTGAGAGAAGCGTAGAAAACCAGCTCAACGCCCATCGATTGTGTCTGGTTAAAGAAAATCGAAGAAAGCTTGTGCCAATCGTCAATACTATAATTTTTCTTGGCCGGCAAAATATTTCTTTGCGGGGACACAGAGATGATAAGGCGCTGTTGAAAGAAGGTGAAATTAACTTTTCTTCTTTCGCGAACAAAGGAAATTTCAGGGAACTTTGACGTTTCCGGATTGAAAGCAGAGACAAGGAGCTCGCTGAACACCTCACTCGTTCGTCACGCCGGGAGACGTACATCAGCAAGACCATCCAGAACGAGCTTATATCCTGTTGCAGTACTGAAATCAGCTCTATCATCACAGAAAGAGCTAAAACTGCGGTTTTATACAGCATCATGTTTGATGAGACTACGGATATCGCCCACGAATCGCAACTAGCGCTGGTGTTGCGCTACGTGCATAACGGCGTACTCCGCGAGAACTTCCTTGAATTTATCTCTTTGAGAAAGCCATCTGCCGAGCACTCTAAGACCATGAATCAAAGTGTCCACGAGCCAACCATTACAGGTAAAGATCTGGGGCGCACTGTTCTCGCCATCCTACAAAGGCATGGACTGAATTTAAAAAACTGTGTTGGAGTTGGGACACATGGTTGTAGCACTATGGTGTCTGAAAACGAAGGGAGCGGTAGCAAAGGTTCAGAGAAGTGCGTCGCATGCTCTAAGATGCCCATGCTACAACCACGCTCTTAATTTATCAATTTCGAGATCAACTGAAGTGCAAGATATCCGAAACGCGGTCGGTGTGATAAAAGAAGTAATTGCATTCTTCACAGCTTCGTCTAAAAGGAATGAAGTTCTCAAAACGATGTTTGGAGGGCAACTCTCAGGATTCTGTGAAACCCGATGGGTCGAACGCCATGAAAGTGTTCTGCAGTTCCGCAGCTCTCTCCCGAAGATCGTCGAAACGTTAGATAACATTGCCCACTGTGAAATCCAGAGTGCGTCCAGAGCTGCAACACTTCTCGCTGACGTATCTGATAGCCACTTCATTATTGCTTTGGTGGTCCTGAAGGATCTTTTGGTCCACACGTATCGCTCAGCAAGGTGTTTCAAAAGCCATCGATAGACGTTAAGACTGCTCAAGACGCTGTACAGCACACGCTGACAGTACTGCGGGGAAAGCGACGTTTGAGCGAAAGCGGATTTTCTAACATTTTTAACGAGGCCACTGCACTCGCTGAGGAGATCGGGACAGATCTTCGCCTGAAGCGCGCACCGAAAAGACAGGCTTGCTCCCAAATTATGTCCACGAGTGACGTTGTCACTTACTTCAGACGTGCCTCTGTTTGACAATGTGATCATGGACATCATCCAAAGATTTCCATATGAGACGCTGGATATACTCCAGCTCTTTTCTTTGTTGCCTTCTAATTTAGTACATGCTAGTTGCACTTCCGGAGCTAGCCTGATTTGCAGCAGCTTTGCAATGAAGTACAGCTCAATTACTCGCATGCCAACAAATAATCCTGAACAGGCGTTCAGCGCTGAGTACGACTTAGGGTTTGCGAAGTGGTGCAGAGAAAAGGAATGTGGTGCGCGCATTCCGTCGACAGCCATTGAGGCCTACGGCGCTCGCGATAAGGACATTTTTCCAACCATTCACACACTCCTGCAGGTCCTGGTGACGCTGCCGATGAGCGTTGTGATAGAAGAAAGGTGCTTTTAAACTCTTCGCAGACTGAAGACGTGGATTCGGTCCACCATGTGCGAAGATAGATTGTTACGACTTGCTTTACTGTCTACGCACCAGGACATTTTCGCCGACGTAAATAGTGTAATTGAGCGATTTGCTCATGGCGGGAACCGCAGGTTGCTGCTATCTCTGTAATCCGTCTATAACGCGAAAACGAATGGCTGTAGATTGAGTGCTGTTATCTTTGTAATCCGTCTACAAGCGAAAAGCGAATGGCTGTAGATTGACTTTCTTGTGTCGGGTGCGATAGTGTATGCCTCTTTTTGTATAAATCACATCAATCATTTCGGTGTTTAGAAGCTGAGAAATTTATTTGAAATGTTTATTTAGGCACAGTATGCAGCTTCAGTTCATGCTGTCTGGTGCTTGAGCGATTCCATGTGTTTTAAAGTATGTTATATGCCTTATTAGAATTTTTGTTTGTGATTTTTCGGCGTTGTGGTTCAGTCGCCGAGGCTTCCTTTGCATTAAATAAATTATCAGAACAATGTATACTGACTCTTTTTACTTTTTGCTTGACATTTCCCTCCGATACATAGCATATATAGAGTAAATCCTTCCTTATTCAATGTGTCGGAAAAATTGCACTTCCAGCTCTGACTAGAACGTAACGCCAGGAATCACGACGGACGTGCTAGGATTTGTCTTGCAAACATCTTAGGCCACTGCGACTAACTGACCAGTCGCACGTGCACGCACACGGCGTACTTTTCCCGAGTTTCTTCAGGAGAAAAATAGCTCAGCGCATTTTCAGAACATTATGGAGCCCCGCAAGGTTAGTTTTGTCCTACGCCTTTAAAATAAGCATGCTTCGGGTACACATGTTTAGTACACGTACCAGCAGGAAAAAGCATTGAGTATTTGCGTGGATTTCTTCAGGGGCAACTTTCTCTCGCTCTCCGCGCATTCCTGTTTCCTGCTATGCGAATGTTGTGAGGCCCCCCCCCCCCTTGGTGCCACCCTGGATCCGCCCCTGGCTAGGCGTTGATGAGTCAGTCAGTCAGTCACGCGGGCACTTCTTTTTGTAGGTATAGATGACACCTGCTCCTACGGGAGACGCGTAGTGGCCGAAGGTGTCAACAGATGGCGACCGCTAAGCGAACGCGGGAAAACTCAACTGAGTTTTACGTCCAAAAGGATGCAGATTAAAAAATTTCGCTGGCCTTCTAATCCGCATCTTAGGAGAGAATCCTGAAAGTGGTTTTCAGGCAATTAAATGGGCAGCATTTTCAAGAAAAAACGAATGAAAGATAGCAACTGGCTGGGTGAATATTTGTGAAAGCGTAAAAACACAGTGTTTTCCCGAAATCCCGCTTGCCACTATTGGGAGGGTGTCAATGAAAAATGTTTTAGAACAGTGTTGAGATAAGTGAGTAAGTTGCCTATCTAAAAAAAACCAGTTCGATATCCCCGATGGCGGGCGGTAAAAAAATTATGTGAAAAACAATTTTACTGCTTTTCATTCTCTCCATGGTGGAATTTTTAAAATGTTAAGAAATATTGACCTCCAACACGGTAATCAGAACCTGCCCTTCCAATCTGTAGCCGTTTGAAAGAGCAGTTTCGCTAGACGTGTTCATAATCTGTCAGGCCTGTTCGGCTCATCAGCCGTGTCATTTGTAAAAAAAGTTTGACCCTTTTAGCAGCGTTGCAGAGCGAAATCATTAAAAACGGTTCTGTGCATTTGTATGAGTAACATATTCTAGGAAAAATCAGTTCAATGACTGAATCGCTGAAAGATTTATTTGAGAATCTTTAGGAACACCGTTTTATTTCCGGAATGCAGAATCACCTCGCTGGTGTAGGTTAGGGCGAAATCCAAAAACTACTTTTTAGGTATTCTTAAGGGCTACTTATACCAGCAAAAAGCGCTTCGATATGTTAATGGGTGACCAAGAAAAGCACGAATTCGCGAAACCACAATTTCGCCCTTTTCTTCAATTCGGAGGGCAATTTCTGGAAAACCCGCCTTAGTGAGGACCTACTCAATGACGCATATAAACTCGTGAAATTTCAAGTCTCAAGGTCTAAAAGTTTTGGCTGGGCGTTGATGAGTCAGTCAGTCAGTCACGCGGGCACTTCTTTTTGTAGGTATAGATGACACATGCCCTTACTGGAGACGCGTAGTTGCTGAAGGTGTCAACAGATGGCGACCGCTAAGCGAACGCGGGAAAACTCAACTGAAATTTACGTCCGAAAGGATGCAGATAAAAAAATGTCGCTGGCCTTCTAATCCGCATCTTAGGACAAAATCCTGAAAGTGGTTGTCAGGCAATTAAATGGGCAGCATTTTCAAGAAAAAACGAATGGGAGATAGCAACTGGATGGGTTATTTTTATGAAAGCGTAAAAACGCAGTGTTTTCCGGAAATCACGCTTGCCTCTATTGGGAGGGGATCGATGAAAAATGTTTTAGAACAGTGTTGAGATAATAGAGTAAGTTGCCTATCTAAAAAAAACCAGTTCGATATCTCCGATGGCGGGCGGTAAAAAAATTAATATGTGAAAAACAATTTTACTGCTTTTCACTCTCTCCATGGTGGAATTCTTAAAGTTTTAAAAAATATTGACCTCCAACACCGTAATCAGAACGTGCCCTTGCAATCTGTAGCTGTTTGAATGAGCAGTTTGGCTAGAAGTGTACATAACCTATCAGGCCTGTTCGGCTCATCAGCCGTGTCATTTGTAAAAAAACAATTTGACCATTTTAGCGGCGTCGCAGAGCGAAATCCTTAAAAACGGTTCTGCGCATTTGTATGAGTAACATATTCTAGGAAAAATTAGTTCAATGACTGAATCGCTGAAAGATTTATTTCAGAATCTTTAGGAACACCGTTTTTTTCCGGAATGCGGAATCACTTCGCTGGTGTAGGTTAGGGCGAAATCCAAAAACTACTTTTTAGGTATTCTTAAGGGCTACTTATACCAGCAAAAAGCGCTTCGATATGTGAATGGGTGAACGAGAAAATCACGAATCCGCGAAACCACGATTTCGCCCTTTTCTTCGGTTCGGAGGGCAATTTCTGGAAAACCCACCTTAGTGAGCACCTATTCAATGACGCAAATAAACTCGTGAAATTTCAAGTGTCTAGGTCAAATAGTTTTTGCTGGGCATTGATTAGTCAGTCAGTCAGTCAGTCGGGCACTTCTTTTTATAGGTATAGAGGACACCTGCTCCTACGGGAGACGCGTAGTTGCCGAAGGTGTCAACAAATGGCACCCGCTAAGCGAACGCGGGAAAACTCAACTGAGTTTTACGTCCACAAAGATGCAGATTAAAAAATCTCGCTGGCCTTCTAATCCGCATCTTAGGACAAAATCCTGGAAGTGCTTTTCAGGCAATTAAATGGGCAGCATTTTCAAGAAAAAACGAATGGGAGATAGCAACTGGATGGGTGATTATTAGTGAAAGCGTAAAAACAGTGTTTTCCCGAAATCCCGCTTGCCTCTATTGGGAGGGTGTCGATGAAAAATGTTTTAGAACAGTGTTGAGGTAAGTGAGTAAGTTGCCTAACTAAAAAAAACCAGTTCGATATCTCCGATGGCGGGCGGTAAAAAAATTAATATGTGAAAAACAATTTTACTGCATTTCACTCTCTCCATGGTGGAATTCTCAAAGTTTTAAGAAATATTGACCTCCAACACCGTAATCAGAACGTGCCCTTGCAATATGTAGCCGTTTGAAAGAGCAGTTTCGCAAGACGTGTACATAACCTGTCAGGCCTGTTCGGCTCATCAGCCGTGTCATTTGTAAAAAACGATTTGACCCTTTTAGCGGTGTCACAGAGCGAAATCCTTAAAAACGGTTCTGTGCATTTGTATGAGTAACATATTCTAGCAAAAATCAGTTTGATGACTGAATCGCTGAAAGATTTATTTGAGAATATTTAGGAACACCGTTTTATTTCCGGAATGCGGAATCACCTCACTGGTGTAAGTTAGGGCGAAATCCAAAAATTACTTTTAAGGTATACTTAAGGGCTACTTATACAAGCAAAAAGCGCTTCGATATGTTAATGGGTGACCGAGAAAAGCACGAATTTGCGAAACCACAATTTCGCCCTTTTCTTCAATTCGGAGGGCATTTTCTGGAAAACCCGCCTTAGTGAGGACCTACTCAATGACGCAAATAAACTCGTGAAATTTCAAGTCTCTAGGTCTAACAGTTTTGGCTGGGCGTTGATGAGTCAGTCAGTCAGTCAGTCGCGCACTTCTTTTTATAGGTATAGATGACACCTGCCCCTACTGGAGACGTGTAGTTGCCGAAGGTGTCAACAGATGGCGACCGCTAAGCGAACGCGGGAAAACTCACCTGAGTTTTACGTCCAAAAGGATGCAGATTAAAAAATCTCGCTGGCGTTCTAATCCGCATCTTAGGACAAAATCATGAAAGTGGTTGTCAGGCAATTAAATGGGCAGCATTTTCAAGAAAAAACGAATGGGAGATAGCAACTGAATGGGTTATTTTTATGAAAGCGTAAAAACGCAGTGTTTTCCGGAAATCACGCTTGCCTCTATTGGGAGGGGGTCCATGAAAAATGTTTTAGAACAGTGTTGAGATAATAGAGTAAGTTGCCTATCTAAAAAAAACCAGTTCGATATCTCCGATGGCGGGCGGTAAAAAAATTAATATGTGAAAAACAATTTTACTGCTTTTCACTCTCTCCATGGTGGAATTCTTAAAGTTTTAAGAAATATTGACCTCCAACACCGTAATCAGAACGTGCCCTTGCAATCTGTAGCTGTTTGAATGAGCAGTTTGGCTAGAAGTGTACATAACCTATCAGGCCTGTTCGGCTCATCAGCCGTGTCATTTGTAAAAAAACAATTTGACCATTTTAGCGGCGTCGCAGAGCGAAATCCTTAAAAACGGTTCTGTGCATTTGTATGAGTAACATATTCTAGGAAAAATTAGTTCAATGACTGAATCGCTGAAAGATTTATTTCAGAATCTTTAGGAACACCGTTTTTTTTCCGGAATGCGGAATCACTTCGCTGGTGTAGGTTAGGGCGAAATCCAAAAACTACTTTTTAGGTATTCTTAAGGGCTACTTATACCAGCAAAAAGCGCTTCGATATGTGAATGGGTGAACGAGAAAATCACGAATTCGCGAAACCACGATTTCGCCCTTTTCTTCGTTTCGGAGGGCAATTTCTGGAAAACCCACCTTAGTGATTACCTATTCAATGACGCAAATAAACTCGTGAAATTTCAAGTGTCTAGGTATAATAGTTTTGGCTGGGCATTAATGAGTCAGTCAGTCAGTCAGTCGGGCACTTCTTTTTATAGGTATAGATGACACCTGCTCCTACAGGAGACGCGTAGTTGCCGAAGGTGTCAACAGATGGCACCCGCTAAGCGAACGCGGGAAAATTCAACTGAGTTTTACGTCCAAAAAGATGCAGATTAAAAAATCTCGCTGGCCTTCTAATCCACATCTTAGGACAAAATCCTGAAAGTGCTTTTCAGGCAATTAAATGGGCAGCATTTTTAAGAAAAAACGAATGGGAGATAGCAACTAGATGGGTTATTTTTTACGAAAGCGTAAAAACGCAGTGTTTTCCGGAAATCACGCTTGCCTCTATTGGGAGGGCGTCATTGAAAAATGTTTTAGAACAGTGTTGAGATAAGTGAGTAAGTTTCCTATATAAAAAAAAACAGTTCGTTATCTCCGATGGTGGGCGGTAAAAAAATTAATATGTGAAAAACAATTTTACTGCTTTTCACTCTATCCATGGTGGAATTTTTAAAATGTTAAGAAATATTGACCTCCAACACCGTAATCAGAACGTGCCCTTGCAATATGTAGCCGTTTGAAACAAAAGTTTGGCTAGACTTGTACATAACCTGTCAAGCCTGTTCGGCTCATCAGCCGTGTCATTTGTAAAAAACAATTTGAGCCTTTTAGCAGCGTCGCAGAGCGAAATCATTAAAAACGGTTCTGTGCATTTGTATGAGTAACATATTCTAGCAAAAATCAGTTTGATGACTGAATCGCTGAAAGATTTATTTGAGAATATTTAGGAACACCGTTTTTTTTTCCGGAATGCGGAATCACTTCGCTGGTGTAGGTTAGGGCGAAATCCAAAAACTACTTTTTAGGTATTCTTAAGGGCTACTTATACCAGCAAAAAGCGCTTCGATATGTGAATGGGTGAACGAGAAAATCACGAATTCGCGAAACCACGATTTCGCCCTTTTCTTCGGTTCTGAGGGCAATTTCTGGAAAACCCGCATTAGTGAGGACCTACTCAATGACACAAATAAACTCGTGAAATTTCAAGTCTCAAGGTCTAAAAGTTTTGGCTGGGCGTTGATGAGTCAGTCAGTCAGTCACTCGGGCACTTCTTTTTGTAGGTATAGATGACACCTGCTCCTACGGGAGACGCGTAGTTGCCGAAGGTGTCAACAGATGGCGACCGCTAAGCGAACGCGGGAAAACTCAACTGAGTTTTACGTCCAAAAGGATGCAGATTAAAAAATTTCGCTGGCCTTCTAATCCGCATCTTAGGACAAAATCCTGAAAGTGCTTTTCAGGCAATTAAATGGGCAGCATTTTCAAGAAAAAACAAATGAAAGATATCAACTGGCTGGGTGTATATTTGTGAAAGCGTAAAAACACAGTGTTTTCCCAAAATCCCGCTTGCCACTATTGGGAGGGTGTCGATGAAAAATGTTTTAGAACAGTGTTGAGATAAGTGAGTAAGTTGCCTATCTAAAAAAAACCAATTCGATATCCCTGATTGCGGGCGGTAAAAAAATTATGTGAAAAACAATTTTACTGCTTTTCATTCTTTCCATGGTGGAATTTTTAAAATTTTAATAAATATTGACCTCCAACACGGTAATCAGAACCTGCCCTTGCAATCTGTAGCCGTTTGAAAGAGCAGTTTCGCTAGACGTGTTCATAATCTGTCAGGCCTGTTCGGCTCATCAGCCGTGTCATTTGTAAAAAACAATTTGACCCTTTTAGCAGCGTCGCAGAGCGAAATCATTAAAAACGGTTCTGTGCATTTGTATGAGTAACATATTCTAGCAAAAATCAGTTTGATGACTGAATCGCTGAAAGATTTATTTGAGAATCTTTAGGAACATCGTTTTATTTCCAGAATGCGGAATCACCTCGCTGGTGTAGGTTAGGGCGAAATCCAAAAACTACTTTTGAGGTATACTTAAGGGCTACTTATACCAGCAAAAAGCGCTTCGATATGTTAATGGGTGACCGAGAAAAGCACGAATTCGCGAAACCACAATTTCGCCCTTTTCTTCAATTCGGAGGGCAATTTCTGGAAAACCCACCTTAGTGAGGACCTACTCAATGACACAAATAAACTCGTGAAATTTCAAGTCTCAAGGTTTAAAAATTTTGGCTGGGCGTTGATGAGTCAGTCAGTCAGTCACTCGGGCACTTCTTTTTGTAGGTATAGATGACACCTGCCCCTACTGGAGACGTGTAGTTGCCGAAGGTGTCAACAGATAGCGACCGCAAAGCGAACGCGGGAAAACTCAACTGAGTTTTACGTCCAAAAGGATGCAGATTAAAATTTGTTTGCTTGTGTTTTAATGGTCCTAACTAATATAAGGAACAAATTTTCGAACTGTTATTGTCCATGCTCGTTTAATAGTTTTTTTTCTATCCGGGAGAATAAATTTGCTTTCATGAACAGATTGAGCGTCATTGACGGAACGCGACGATGGGACGCGATTTGGCCCTGCTTCAGATTCACGGCCAAATCAGCTGAAAAGTGTCCAAATGAGTCTAGCTTAATTTTGTAGCGCTACTTAGGTGTCCCTGAAGGAAGGACTTCTGTATTTCTTGTTAACAGCTACGCGGGTTTGTAATTACACGGATATTAAAGAAAAAAGGCCTAGCGCGAGCATCGGCCACCATATTCGCTGGAGACCGCGTGATCTCCGGCGTGTTCCAGCGTTACGTTCCAGCGGCTGCCGGATCCACGAGTTTCCGCGTGTGCCGTGTGCGTATGCACGAGTTTCAGCGACTGCACATGCATCAGGCGTGTGCAATCTGCGTAACATCAAACTTTTGTATTGCATGCATGAATGTACCACTTGTTGCATTGCTTACATTGCCTTTTGGCACAGCTTTCTGAAATCAGTTATTCACTGAAAACAATTTTAAGCTTGTTCCAGAAAGGCGAGAATTCCCCCAAATGCTTATGTTTGTAGGTCATATTTTTATTGAAATTGTTAAGCATATCCTGCATACTTCAGGTACCTAATACAAAAAAAACATCAAGGGAAGTAAATTTCTTATGCAAAACAAGTTGAAATTCGCGACATGACAGGATTTACTTCGAAAACATATATGACAGGATTTACTACAGACTACAGGACAGGATTTACTACAGACTACAGGACAGGATTTACTACAGACTACAGGACAGGGTTTACTACAGACTACAGGACAGGATTTACTACAGACTACAGAATGTCCCATTCCCTCACAGGATCATTCTGTCGTATTTTAAATGCATAGCATTTTAGTAACTCACAATGTCACGCGGCGTTGGCGTGCCTTGTCGTAGTCCGCAGGCGCGGCCTTGTCGTAGTCCGCAGGCGCGCCTTGTCGTAGTCCGCAGCCAGGCCACTACACTATAAAGACATCCCCCTCGCGAGGGGCACGATCAAATGCACAGCATTTCCGAGGGGGTGCGCCGGCAAGTCGTATCTCTCGATCGCGGGACCCGTGTCGCCATCTTTCGGAGGCGCGGGACAACTTGTGGCGCTTTCGAAACAAACCAGAAATGAGTGAAGGATATAAGGCGCGTTCGGTGCATCGATATCTGTGTCGGTTTCGTGGCTCAGTCGGTAGTGCGCCGGGCACCGTGCGTTCCGCCCGCGGCGTCATGGGTTCGAAACCGGGCGCCGGAAACTGTTATTTCTTTGGCCTGGCTGCGGACTACGACAAGGCGCGCTTGCGGACTACGACAAGGCGCGCCTGCGGACTACGACAAGGCACGCCAACGCCGCGTGACATTGTGAGTTACTAAAATGCTATGCATTTAAAAATCTCGCTGGCGTTCTAATCCGCATCTTAGGACTAAATCCTGAAAGTGGTTGTCAGGCAATTAAATGGGCAGCATTTTCAAGAAAAAACGAATGGGAGATAGCAACTGGATGGGTTTTATTTTATGAAAGCGTAAAAACGCAGTGTTTTCCGGAAATCACGCTTGCCTCTATTGAAGGGTGTCGATGAAAAATCTTTTAGAACAGTGTTGAGATAAGTGAGTAAGTTGCCTATATAAAAAAAAACCAGTTCGATATCTCCGATGGCGGGCGGTAAAAAAATTAATATGTGAAAAACAATTTTACTGCTTTTCACTCTCTCCATGGTGGAATTATTAAAATTTTAAGAAATATTGACCTCCAACACCGTAATCAGAACGTGCCCTTGCAATCTGTAGCTCTTTAAATGAGCAGTTTGGCTAGAAGTGTATATAACCTATCAGGCCTGTTCGGCTCATCAGCCGTGTCATTTGTAAAAAACAATTTGACCATTTTAGCGGCGTCGCAGAGCGAAATCATTAAAAACGGTTCTGTGCATTTGTATGAGTAACATATTCTAGGAAAAATCAGTTCAATGACTGAATCGCTGAAAGATTTATTTGAGAATATTTAGGAACACCGTTTTATTTCCGGAATGCGGAATCACTTCACTGGTGTAATTTAAGGTGAAATCCAAAAATTGCTTTTCAGGTATACTTAAGGGCTACTTATACCAGCAAAAAGCGCTTCGATATGTGAATGGGTGAACGAGAAAATCACGAATTCGCGAAACCACGATTTCGCCGTTTTCTTCGGTTCGCAGGGCAATTTCTGGAAAACCCGCCTTAGTGAGGACCTACTCAATGACGCAAATAAACTCGTGAACTTTCAAGTCTCAAGGTCTTAAAGTTTTGGCTGGGCGTTGATGAGTCAGTCAGTCAGTCACTCGGGCAGTTCTTTTTGTAGGTATAGATGACACCTGCTCCTACGGGAGACGCGTAGTTGCCGAAGGTGTCAACAGATGGCGACCGCTAAGCGAACGCGGGAAAACTCAACTGAGTTTTACGTCCAAAAGGATGCAGACTAAAAAATTTCGCTGGCCTTCTAATCCGCATCTTAGGACAAAATCCTGAAAGTGGTTTTCAGGCAATTAAATGGGCAGCATTTTCAAGAAAAAACGAATGAAAGATAGCAACTGGCTGGGCGATTGTTTGTGAAAGCGTAAAAACAGTGTTTTCCCGAAATCCCGCTTGCCTCTATTGGGAGGGTGTCGACGAAAAATGTTTTAGAACAGTGTTGAGATAAGTGAGTAAGTTGCCTATCTAAAAAAACCAGTTCGATATCTCCGATGGCGGGCGGTAAAAAAATAATATGTGAAAAACAATTTTACTGCTTTTCACTCTCTTCATGGTGGAATTTTCAAAATTTTAAGAAATATTGACCTCCAACACCGTAATCAGAACGTGCCCTTGCAATCTGTAGCTGTTTGAAAGAGCAGTTTGGCTAGACTTGTACATAACCTGTCAGGCCTGTTCGGCTCTGTTGGACCTCTGGGTCCTCCAGCTGCGGCGCGATGCTCAGGTAGGGGAGCGACACGTCGTGATTCGATGAGGCTTTAATGGAAAACAGAAGAAGAAGAGCGCGAGCCGGCGCAGCCACGCGAGCATGCGACAGCTCGTGAAAAGCAGCATGAATGATGATGATCAGTGTCGTCTGCAAGCAGCGAGGAAGTCCCAACAGTCTCCCCCGCCGACAGATGACGCTAGGTCCATGGCTTCCGAAGGGTGGAGTACGGCATGCTGGACTGAAGTGCTGCTGGGCAAGCGTAGAGAGCAAGTCCTGATACTTCGTCCCGTCGATCGATCGACTCTTCTAATCGCTGCGTCAAGGTCCACAGTTTTCTATGACGTTTTTCGCCGAGTAGAATGACTCTGTCCTTCCATAAGTGTCTTTTTCTTGGCTGGATTTGAGATTCCCGTGCATCAGTCGTCCGCCGTCAAGAGAGCGCTTCCTCCGCCATCGGTGTTTCCACTGCCTAACCTGTCGCTTCTTGCAATTTGTCCACAGTGTTTTGGAAGCCAGAGTCCATTCATGAAGGTAGGAGCAGGAAAGTTTTCTAAACCTAAACAAGGGAAAGTTGCTGCAAACGGAAAACTTATCTTGCAGGTGTCGGACCTTCGGGGAGGGCGTGCTTTTGCTGCCTTTTCTCTGTGCTTTCCTCCGCGGACGTCTTGGCGCTTCTGTTTTTGTTCTGTTTTGTTCTTCTGTTTTGTTCCGTGTCTGCAGCGCCACAATTTTCGCTTGATGCCTCACTTTTGGCTCGGAATGGCGTCTTCTGGCTCGTGCCTTGTTTTGGCGCTCGTGTCCTTTTGACTCGGTCTGCTTTACAGACGTTGGCTGAAGAAGGTGTCCTGTATCCTTTGAGGCCTGTTCCCGGTAGTACTGGATTATCTGGGGCGTGAAGGGAAAGATGTCCGACTCTTTGTTGCAATGAAGTCCTACCACTTTTGAGGTTCCAGAAGGCGACCAAATTGATTTTTCCGGTGAAGTCAGTACTTCTTCTGAGGCGTTAGATACAACAGGGTCGTTGCTGGCCAATATACATGTAGTCATTGAAGCTTCTCGGAAGATCATCTCATTATTGAGCATCTCGATGGCTTCTTCAGTAGTGGACTCCGCTTCAACGAGGGGATAGTTCATACACTTGGACTCCGCTTCCACGAGGGGATAGTTCACAGTGGAGTCTTGTGGTAGTGGGGCTGTCGTTGTGTGCCACTTTTCCACGGATTGAAGCTGGTGGTTCAAAGTAGCCGTTAAAATGACAGGACTCGAACTATCTCCAAAAAGTACCCGAGGTAATTTCCATGCGTCCAAGTCCTGTAGTGGATGGTCTGTTTGTGAGGATGTGCACTTGCTCTGTGTTTGTGAATGAACGGTCGCCGGGCGTAACGTCGAAGACCGGCATTCCTGAATCTTGAAACGCAGACTAGCCGTCAAGGTGACAACCTTGTCGCGGTACTTTCCGGTGTCTAACGTCTCACTTTCTAGCAAGTCGTCTGGTGTCTCCTCAAAAATCGCGTCATCCACTTTCTCAATCTGTACATAAAATGCGCTGATTCGGTCGAGCAGTACACTTACTGCAGATGGTGTCACCTCTAGATTTCCTCTTAAGTGGCCTTCCGCTTCCGCTAGAAGGCCATCCAGTTGTGCCCGTAGTCTGAGGCGTCGTCGAAGTTGCCGCTCCATTTTGTCGCACGCAGCTGGGAACGCTCGCCAAGATCGCAGGCGCCGCGTCGTTTCCTCTGCTTTCGCGGTTCCGTGCGTCGATGTGCTTGGCGTCGCCTAGAAGTCCCGGGTTCTCGGCACCATGTGTTGGACCTCTGGGTCCTCCAGCTGCGGCGCGATGCTCAGGTAGGGGAGCGACACGTCGTGATTCGATGAGGCTTTAATGGAAAACAGAAGAAGAAGAGCGCGAGCCGGCGCAGCCACGCGAGCATGCGACAGCTCGTGAAAAGCAGCATGAATGATGATGATCAGTGTCGTCTGCAAGCAGCGAGGAAGTCCCAACAGGCTCATCAGCCGTGTCATTTGTAAAAAACAGTTTGACCCTTTTAGCGGCGTCGCAGAGCGAAATTGTTAAAAACGGTTCTGTGCATTTGTATGAGTATCATATTCTAGCAAAAATCAGTTGGATGACTGAATCGCTGAAAGATTTATTTGAGAATCTTTAGGAACACCGTTTTATTTCCGGAATGCGGAATCACCTCGCTGGTGTAGGTTAGGGCGAAATCCAAAAACTACTTTTTATGTATTCTTAAGGGCTACTTCTATATGCAAAAAGCGCTTCGATGTGTGAATGGGTGACCGAGAAAAGCACGAATTCGCGAAACCACAATTTCGCCCTTTTCTTCGGTTTGCAGGGCAATTTCTGGAAAACCCGCCTTTTTGAGCACCTACTCAATGACGCAAATAAACTCGTGAAATTTCAACTCTCTAGTTATAACAGTTTTTGCTGGGTGTTGATGAGTTAGTCAGTCAGTCACTCGGGCACTTCTTTTTGTAGGTATAGATGACACCTGCCCCTACTGGAGACGCGTAGTTGCCGAAGGTGTCAACAGATGGCGACCGCTAAGCGAACGCGGGAAAACTCAACTGAGATTTACGTCCAAAAAGATGCAGATTAAAAAATCTCGCTGGCCTTCTAATCTGCATCTTAGGACAAAATCCTGAAAGTGGTTTTCAGGCAATTAAATGGGCAGCATTTTCAAGAAAAACGAATGGGAGATAGCAACTGGTTGGGTTATTTTTTATAAAAGCGTAAAAACGCAGTGTTTTCCGGAAATCCCGCTTGCCTCTATTGGGGGGGCGTCATTGAAAAATGTTTAGAACAGTGTTGAGATAAGTGTGTATGTTACCTATATAAAAAAACCAGTTCGTTATCTCCGATGGCGGGCGGTAAAAAAATTAAGATGTGAAAAACAATTTTACTGCTTTTTACTCTTTATATTGTGGAATTTTTAAAATTTTAAGAAATATTGACCTCCAACACCGTAATCAGGACGTGCCCTTGCAATCTGTAGCCATTTGAAAGAGCAGTTTGGCTAGACGTGTACATAACCTGCCAGGCCTGTTCGGCTCATCAGCCGTGTCATTTGTAAAATACAATTTGACCCTTTTAGCGGCGTCGCACAGCGAAATCCTTAAAAGCGGTTCTGTGCATTTGTATGAGTAACATATTCTAGCAAAAATCAGTCGGATGACTGAATCGCTGAAAGATGTATCTGAGAATCTTTAGGAACACCGTTTTAGTTCCGGAATGCGGAATCACTTCGCTGGTGTAAGTTAGGGCGAAATCCAAAAACTGCTTTTTAGGTATTCTTATGGGCTACTTATACCAGCAAAAAGCACTTCGGCATGTGAATGTGTGACCGAGAAAATCACGAATTCGCGAAACCACAATGTCGCCCTTTTCTTCGGTTCGGAGGGCTATTTCTGGAAAACCCGCCTTAGTGAGCACCTACTCAATGACGCAAAGAATTTCATGAAATTTCAAGTGTCTAGGTCTAACAGTTTTGGCTGGGCGTTGATAGTCAGTCAATCAGTCAGTCAGTCAGTCGGGCGCTTCTTTTTATAGGTATAGATGACACCTTCTACGGCAGACGCGTAGTTGCCGAAATTGTCAAAAGATGGCGACCGCTAAGCGAACGCGGGAAAACTCAACTGAATTTTACGTCGAAAAAGATGCAGAATAAAAACTCTCGCTGGCCTTCTAATCCGCATCTTAGGACAATATCCTGAAAGTGGTTTTCAGGCAATTAAATGGGCAGCATTTTCAAGAAAAAACGAATGGGAGATAGCAACTGGCTGGGTGATTATTTATGAAAGCGTAAAAACACAGTGTTTTCCGGAAATCCCATTTGCCTCTAGTGGGAGGGCGTCATTGAAAAATGTTTTATAACAGTGTTGAGATAAGTGAGTAAGTTGCCTATCTAAAAAAAAAACAGTTGGATATCTCCGATGGCGGGCGGTAAAAAAATTAATATGTGAAAAACAGTTTTACTGCTTTTCACTCTCTCCATGGCGGAATTTTTAAAATTTTAAGAAGTATAGACCTCCAACACTGTAATCAGAACGTGCCCTTGCAACCTGTAGCCGTTTGAAAGAGCAGTTTGGCAAGACGTGTACATAACCTGTCAGGCCGGTTCGGCTCATCAGCCGTGTCATTTGTAAAAAACAATTTGACCGTTTTAGCGGCGTCGCGGAGCGAAATCCTTAAAAACGGTTCTGTGCATTTGTATGAGTAACATATTCTAGCAAAAATCAGTTGGATGACTGAATCGCTGAAAGATTTATTTTAGAATCTGTAGGAACACCGTTTTATTTCCAGAATGCGGAATCACCTCGCTGGTCTGGTTAGGGCGAAATCCAAAAACTACTTTTTAGGTATTCTTAAGGGGACCTTATACGAGCAAAAAGCGCTTCGATATTTGAATTGGTGACCGAGGAAACCACGAATTCGCGAAACCACAATTTCGCCCTTTTCTTCGGTTCGGAGGGCAATTTCCGGAAAACCGCTTTAGTGAGCACCTACTCAATGACGCAAAGAATTTAATGAAATTTCAAGTCTCTAGGTCTAACAGTTTTGGCTGGGCGTTAATGAGTCAGTCAGTCAGTTAGTCCGGCACTTCTTTTTATAGGTATAGATGGCACCTTCTCCTACGGGAGACGCGTAGTTGCCGATGGTTTCAACAGATGGCGACCGCTAAGCGAACGCGGGAAAACTCAACTGAATTTTACGTCCAAAAGGATGCAGATTAAAAAATCTCGCTGGCCTTCTAATCCTGATCTTAGGACAAAATCCTGAAAGTGATTTTCAGGCAAATAAATGGGCAGCATTTTCAAGAAAAACGAATGGGAGATAGCAACTGGCTGGGTGATTATTTGGGCAAGCGTAAAAACACAGGGTTTTCCCGAAATCCCGCTTGCCTCTATTGGGAGCCCTAGCAAAAATTCTGAAACAAATTCTAATACACGTATATGCTTATTGCCACTAATAGACCTATCAATCTTTATTAGTCTATCAGGTCTATCAGTTTGTATTAGCCTATTAGTTCTATCAGTCTGTATTAGTTTATTAGGTCTATTAGTTGGTATTAGTCTATTAGGTCAATCAGTGTGTATTAGTCTGGTGGGTCTATCAGATTGTATTAGTCTGATAGGTCTACCAGAGTGTACTAGTTCTATCAGAACCAGTGCAAGTTCGAACAAAGCAATGAAACATGGCAACACATATTATTATCAGGGTACACAGGCAAATCCATCTGGCTGACAAAAATCTGGCTGAATAATTTAATGATACATAAGTTCGTAAACTGATTAAGAACGAATGAATAAATTGCAATGCGAATCCACAAAATAACTGCAGCATGCAATCAGAAAACTGATCAAACCTGTACGGTCCAGCCATAGGTACATATCGAGCGCATTAATGGCCGATTGAACACCATTCCCATTTCGACGCAACTTCAAAACGGCATTCACCCTTCGGCAGCACGCGATTAGAATGGAGTCTCTTCTTCGTGAGGCATTCCCTTGAGAATCAAGAAAGTTGTCCGAAGAGGCGAGGTTACGGGTCAAAGATGGGTCGGGCGGCGGCCCGGATCACATTTGACAATGTTAGGCGGGCGCTAGACCCATCGCCAACACTTCTGGATGACGTGATGTACACGCTTTCTTCGATGTCAGGTGTTCGTTACACAGCATAGCAGACAGAGCAAAGATGTCCGGAGCCGCGAGGTGACGGGTCCATGATGGATCGCGCTGCAGCCTGGTTCATACTTGCCAAAGTTACACGGGCGTTATACACATCTCCAACCCCTCCTGATGACGCGATGCTTACGCGTCTGATGTGAAATAACGCTAGAAGCCGCTTCCTTCGAACCGTCTTCTTCCCGAACGTACACACACGCCAGCCGCACGTTGATGTTGCCGCCATATTGGCTACCCAACGAAGACCATTGGCATGGCTTGGATTGACTTCGTTGCAGTTTTTCCGGCTTAGTTATATTTTTTGCTGCTCTTCTTGCAGCCTAGCAGGTAAGGTCAGTTAAGGTGGCTCATCGCTGGCGCAGCACTCCCAGCTCCCATCAGCTCTCTTCATGTAGCGCATTTTTGAGGAGCGAAAATGAAAAAAAAATGTTGACCTATTTTGCATAATTTTTTGGAGATTTACAGAGATTAATTAGAGAAGCAAACGCCTCATAATATTATACGAAATAAAAATTATTGTTCAAGGGCGAACAGTTCAAGCTTTTGTCTTGTGATTTTCCGAAAAAACTAAAAATTCAGGAAATTGCACTTTGCGGGTACATTTGTATTAGTTTTTATTTAAACCAATATGTCTCTATTAGTTCGTATTTGACTCAGGTCTATCAGATCTATCTGTATTTGTAAACTAATACAAAATAATAGGTGTATTTGTATTAGACTAATACAACTTGTATATGAAAATTATAAAATTGATACAAGTTTGTAAAGACTAATACATGTCTTATACACCTAATACAAAAATGTATAAGACTAATACAAGTTTCTATCAGAATTTTTGCTAGGGAGGGTGTCATTAAAAAATGTTTTATAACAGTGTTGAGATAAGTGAGTAAGTTGCCTATCTGAAAAGAAACCAGTTCGATATCTCCGATGGCGGGCGATAAAAAAATTAATATCTGAAAAACCATTTTACTGCTTTTCACTCTCTCCATGGTGGGATTTTTAAAATTTTAAGAAATATTGACCCCCAACACCATAATCAGAACGTGCTCTTGCAATCTGTAGCCGTTTGAAAGAGCAGTTTGGCAAGACGTGTACATAACCTGTCAGGCCTGTTCGGCTCATCAGCCGTGTCATTTGTAAAAAACAATTTGACCCTTTTAGCGGCGTCGCAGAGCGAAATCCTTAAAAACGGTTCTGTGCATTTGTATAAGTAACATATTCTACCAAAAAAACCCGCCCTCATTTTCCCAAGAGAGGAACTCGAGTAAATGCGTCGCAGAGTGGTGGCGGTATCGCGTGAATGTTGCGTAATTGGGTACGGTTTGAGAATGCCTAATTGTTATTTCGTCTTTATTATTCTTATTTATTGAATGATGGAGAAGCGAAGGCAAGGAGTGTAAAGATAAAGTCTGTCTTTATTGCTTGGTGCCGTCAATCAAAGCGTCAAGTCAAGCGAAAGCCAAGCAAGGACGCCCTTGACTGAATTCCGAACGCGCGCTCCGCCGCCTATATACACACCACCCGCGTTCGAGGGAGAGGAGTACGGGGGAGAGAGGCGCATGCGCACACTTCCGCACAAAAACGCGCGAACTTTCCACGCACCCACCACGCCGTTATCACGTGTACACGCCCTGCCGCCGTTACTGTTGAGCGCGACGCAGCGCACGGGTAGGTACGACGCATGCGCGCACAGACACGCTCCCCCCGCACCGCCGCAGCTGTTGTTGAGAGTAACGGAGCGCACGGGGTACACGCGCTCCTCCCCCACTGCCGCACCTGTTGTTGAGAGCGAGGAGGGTACGGTGGAGAGGCGCACACCTACGCCTCGACGAGACGCGCATGCGCAGTGAGCGTGTGGACGGCGCCGACAACATCGACGAGTGACATCACGAGCCTAAGAAATGCTTCGCATTTAAAAATCAGTTGGATGACTGAATCGCTGAAAGATTTATTTCAGAATCTTTAGGAACACCGTTTTATTTCCGGAATGCGGAATCACCTCGCTAGTGTAGGTTAGGGCGAAATCCAAACACTACTTTTTAGGAATTCTTAAGGGCTACTTATACCAGCAAAAAGCGCTTAGATATGTGAATGGGTGACCGATAAAACCACGAATTCGCGAAACCACAATTTCGCCCTTTTCTTCGGTTCGTAGGGCAATTTCTAGAAAAACCGCCTTATTGAGGACCTACTCAATGACGCAAATAAACTCGTGAAATTTGAAGTCTCTAGGTCTAACAGTTTTGGCTGGGCGTTGATGAGTAAGTCAGTCAGTCAGTCAGTCAGTCGGGCACTTCTTTTTATAGGTATAAATGACACCTGTTCCTACGGGAGACGAGTAGTTGCCGAAGGTGTCAACAGATGGCGACCGCTAAGCGAACGCGGGAAATTTCAACTGAGTTTTACGTCCAACATGATGCAGATTAAAAAATTTCGCTGGCCTTCCAATCCGCATCTTAGGACAAAATACTGAAAGTGGTTTTCGGGCAATTAAATGTGTAGCATTTTCAAGAAAAAACGAATGGGAGATAGCAACTGGCTAGGTGATTATTTGTGAAAGCGTAAAAACACAGTGTTTTCCCGCAATCCCGCTTGCCTCTATTGGGAGGGTGTCATTGAAAAATGTTTTATAACAGTGTTAAGATAAGGAAGTAAGTTGCCTATCTCAACAAAAATCAGTTCGATATCTTCGATGGCGGGCGGTAAAAAAATAACTATTTGAAAAACAATTTTACTGCTTTTCACTCTCTCCATGGTGGAATTTTTAAAATTTTAAGAAACATTGACCTCCAACACCGTAATCAGAACGTGCCCTTGCAATCTGTAGCCGTTTGAAAGAGCATTTTGGCTAGACGTGTACATAACCTGTCAGGCCTGTTCGGCTCATCAGCCGTGTGATTTGTAAAAAACAATTTGACACTTTTAGCGGCGTCGCAGAGCGAAATCTTTAGAAACGGTTCTGTGCATTTGTATGAGTAACATATTCTAGCAAACATCTGTTGGATGACTAAATCGCTGAAAGATTTATTTGAGAATCTTTAGGAACACCGTTTTAGTTCCGGAATGCGGAATTGCTTCGCTGGTGTAGGTTAGGGCGATATCCAAAAACTACTTTATAGGTATTCTTAAGGGCTACTTATACCAGCAAAAAGCGCTTCGATATGTGAATGGGTGACCGAGAAAAGCACGAATTCGCGAAACCACAATTTCGCCCTTTTCTTCGGTTCGAAGGGCAATTTCTGGAAAACCCGCCTTAGTGAGTACCTACTCAATGACGCAAATAAACTCGTGAAATTTGAAGTCTCTAGGTCTAACAGTTTTGGCTGGGCGTTGATGAGTCAGTCAGTCAGTCAGTCAGTCAGTCAGTCAGTCAGTCAGTCAGTCGGGCACTTCTTTTTATAGGTATAGATGACACCTGCTCCTACGGGAGACGAGTGGTTGCCGAAGGTGTAAACAGATGGCGACAGATCGCGGGAAAACTCAACTAAGTTTGACGTCCAACAGGATGCAGATTAAAAAATCTCGCTGGCCTTCCAATCCGCATCTTAGGAAAAAATCCTGAAAGTGGTTGTCGGGCAATTAAATGTGCAGCATTTTCAAGAAAAAACGAATGGGAGATAGCAACTGGCTGGGTGAATAATTGTGAAAGCGTAAGAACACAGTGTTTTCCCGAAATCCCGCTTGCCTCTATTGGGAGGGTGTCATTGAAAAATGTTTTATAACAGTGTTGAGATAAGTGAGTAAGTTGCCTAAATCAAGAAAAACTAGTTCGATATCTCCGATGGCGGGCGGTAAAAAAATTAATAAGTGGAAAACCATTTTACTTTTTTTTCACTCTCTCCATGGTGGAATTTTAAAATTTTAAGAAATATTGACCTCCAACACCGTATCAGAACGTGCCTTTGCAATCTGTAGCCGTTTGAAAGAGCAGTTTGGCTAGACGTGTACATAACCTGTCAGGCCTGTTCGGCTCATCAGCCGTGTCATTTGTAAAAAAACAATTTGACCCTTTTGGCGGCGTCGCAGAGCGAAATCCTTAAAAACGGTTCTGTGCGTTTGTATGAGTAACATATGCTAGCAAAAATCAGTTGGATGACTGAATCGCTGAAAGATTTTTTTGAGAATCTTTAGGAATACCGTTTTAGTTCCGGAATGCGGAATCACTTCGCTGGTGTAGGTTAGGGCGAAATCCAAAAACTACTTTTTAGGTATTCATAAGGCTATTATACCAGCAAAAAGCGCTTCGATATGTGGAATGGGTGACCGAGAAAAGCACGAATTTGCGAAACCAGAATTTCGCCCTTTTCTTCTGTTCGGAGGGCAATTTCTGGAAAACCCGCCTTAGTGAGGACCTACTCAATGACGCGAATAAACTCGTGAAATCTGAAGTCTCTAGGTCTAAAAGTTTTGGCTGGGCGTTGATGAGTCAGTCAGTCAGTCACGCGGGCACTTCTTTTTGTAGGTATAGATGACACCTGCCCTTACTGGAGACGCGTAGTTGCCGAAGGTGTCAACAGATGGCGACCGCTAAGCGAACGCGGGAAAACTAAACTGAATTTTACGTCCAAATGGATGCAGATTGAAAAATCTCGCTGGCCTTCTAATCCGCATCTTAGGACAAAATGCTGAAAGTGATTTTCGGGCAATTAAATGTGCAGCATTTTCAAGAAAAAATGAATGGGAGATAGCAACTGGCTGGGTGAATATTTATGAAAGCGTAAAAACACATTGTTTTCCGGAAATCCCGCTTGCCTCTATTGGGAGGGTGTCATTGAAAAATGTTTTATAACAGTGTTCAGATAAGTGAGTAAGTTGCCTATCTAAAAAAAAAACCAGTTCGATATATCCGATGGCGGGCGGTAAAAAAATTATTATGTGAAAAACAATTTTACTGCTTTTCACTCTCTCCATGGTGGAATTTTTAAAATTTTAAGAAATATTGACCTCCAACACCGTAATCAAAACGTGCCCTTGCAATCTGTAGCTGTTTGAAAGAGCAGTTTTGCTAGACGTGTTCATAATCTGTCAGGCCTCTTCGGCTCATCAGCCGTGTCATTTGTAAAAAACAATTTGACCCTTTTAGCAGCGTCGCAGAGCGAAATCATTAAAAACGGTTCTGTGCATTTGTATGAGTAACATATTCTAGGAAAAATCAGTTCAATGACTGAATCGCTGAAAGATTTATTTGAGAATCTTTAGGAACACCGTTTTATTTCCGGAATGCGGAATCACTTCGCTGGTGTAGGTTACGGCGAAATCCAAAAACTACTTTTTAGGTATTCTTAAGGGCTACTTATACCAGCAAAAAGCGCTTCGATATGTGAATGGGTGAACGAGAAAATCACGAATTCGCGAAACCACGATTTCGCCCTTTTCTTCGGTTCGGAGGGCAATTTCTGGAAAACCCACCTTAGTGAGCACCTATTCAATGACGCAAATAAACTCGTGAAATTTCAAGTGTCTAGGTCTAATAGTTTTGGCTGGGCATTGATGAGTGAGTCAGTCAGTCAGTCAGTCAGTCGGGCACTCAAGTCAAGAATTGACATTAAAATCGCCTGTCGCCCTCGCGTCACATCTGTCGCAAAATGTACTCTTGCCGACACGACCAGGACGCGTCAAATCGGCTCCACACCCTATCCCATGAACCAAACTCGCATTTTGAAAATATATACTTTGCTCTAAGGCGCCCAAGTAAGAATGACTGCCCAGGTACGCTGTAATTATATTTGCTGACTGTGCGCGGGCAGAGCTACGAAAAACAAGCCGTTTTTCAGCTCCTGCTAACACGGTCACCGGCGTTAAATACAGCATTCCGTAGAAGACACGCCCAAGCAAATATTCCACAGTGTCCACAACTACAATGGAGACTTGAAGATCCTCGACGCTTAACGTCTCAACACGTGAAACATAGTGCAAATCAGGTTTTAAGGCCACAGAGTTTCTTTTTGGGTCCCCTGTAATTCCGGCATGTGCCCGTGCAAGCTTTGTCGTCGTGCAACCAGGGACTGCGCATTCTGTTGGCAACCAGGGCAGATGAGAGATGTCTGCCGTTAATATGCGGCGCTCAGCCAAGAAAATACATCCCTTTGACTTAAGCTAGACACTTGCTCCAGCCAGTCCTCACTCAGTAACCCATCTTCCGAAACGCAAGGTGATAACAGAAGGCTCGTATCCCTGCCGTGGAATGTCGAAAAGGCTAGAAAATAGATGCTCCATATAAACCCAGCCCGATGTCTTGCAGTCAGGCTCTGCTGGAGTGAAAAAAAGAGTTATTTGATATAGGTTCTGGGAAACTCCACATAGGCCCCATGCATAAAAAATGGGCCTAAAATTAGTCCACTCTTATGTATTTTTCGTACAGTGGCGCCCTCTGTTGGTGACAAAATGAACTATACAATGTGCTTTGCCCCTCGACAACCTGGGCGAAAAATGGTATTTCGGTGCTCATAGAAGTTTCTTGTGATGAAGGAGCTCAGTTTATTCAACCATGCAAGTCTTTTACATGCATTCGAAGCAAGAATAGTGACAAAATGCGACCGTGTGCAAGCAACCTTTTAAAGCCTTGTAAAACTTAGTGAACCAAGGCCCATCACTCAGGTTTCAGCACTGTGAATTCTGCGGGCGGATTTAAAAGCTGGTTTTTGGTAAGACTACTCTTTGGTTCGTGATATGATCGCCGATATTTAGCGGCCGGCCGACAATTTCAGAGTCAGGCGACGTCCACTGAAGCCGGCGTACGTACGGCGCTGCCACAAAAGAAAGCGCGACCGAACCCACGTATGTGCGCCCCGGTCTTTACGTAGATGTTATCTTTCCTAGTCAAGAATTGATGTTCTCGGTTTCGTTTCACGCAATTCAAGAGCACGCAATTCCAATTAGATAGTAGTAATCATGAGGCCTGCAAAGTCTTCGACACACCAGAGACCATACGACATGTCCAATCCGAGTATCCACGGTGTTCACGGGGACGAAGCCAACTCTCATCGCCTCTACGAAAGTTAGACTCTCCGCGATCGTTCTTTGAGGAGGAAATCCTGGGCCACTGGTCTGATCCGTCATCTACGGACCATTCGATAAAAGCGCTCCTGTTTTTTCTGAAAACGACGGAATTGCAGAAGACTGTAGCCCGAAAGACTACCTTGTATGAACTCACTGAACTTGTTTGTCTATAGTGTCCTGCAGCTAGGCACACCACACTACGCTATGTCTGTACCTTTCCCCCTCTTTTTCTCTTTTCCTCTTTTTTCTCATTGTTCCCCTTTGCGCAGTGCAGGGTAGCACACTATGCCGTAGACTGGTTAACATTCCAGCCTTTCCTTTACCTTTTCTCTCTCTCAAGAGCACGAATACGGCTCAGAAAGGCGATTTTTAAAACCATTTTGTTACAGTAACAGAGAGGGGATAAAAATGCCCCAAACAGAGCAGGATACCAAAGATAACGAAGGCCACATTCTCAAAAGCAACACTACTGCTTTCGCTTTCAGTGTGTCATAACGAGTTCTCAAATTCCCTGGCACTTCTCGGGTGCCAAATGTGTAGATGTTCCTGCGATTTATTTTAATGTGACTCAAACTGCAGAGCATTAATAACGCACAGGAACAAGAATGCAATTTAAGCGCTGCGGAAACCCGTTTCTTGACACTTGGTTTTGTTATGTGCTGTAGCCTGAATCACATGTGGATCTATCTAGGACTGTCCTCGGATGGCGCCCAGTGAAATCACCAATGCATTTCCTCATAGACCAGTTGGCAGATCTAAAAGCTCTGATAGGATCTCCGGACAAAGCGCGCGTGCGGGAACCCCGCTTCCAATGTGTCCAAAACGTTACTTAAAAATGGCGAAAAAGGAACGCTTCTAAATAAAGTAATCAACACAATGATCATGAAGAAGGTGTGCAATAGTATACTTTTATCTCATAAACCAGGTATCGGTACTGATTTGAGTCGTTTGTAGATGCGTTTACGTTGTGCGCGAGATATCGTCGCATGGGTTCGTTCTTCTTTTGCGATGGCTCTAAAGGTCGTAGGATCGATTGGATGCACTTTCGGTGAAGGTTGAACGCCTTTTAGGTTTTGACGTATTTTTGGCGAAGTTTTTGATGTGATCTAGCTTTCGCGTTTCCCTCGACTTTGTTTAGGTGGAGATGGTAACGGTTTTAGTCTAGGTAAAATTGACCAAACACACGAAATGCTTTTTTCCTAGCCTGTGCGTGATGAAACCGTGCGTGTCTTTTATACAAAGTCCCGCTGCAGGACTTTGCATAGGGCAACGATTAAGAAAAACAGTTATTATTCGGTCTTAAAAAACTGCCCAGCCTAGGTGTTTTCAATATTTCTAAAATACCAGATTTGGTTTTCTGTACCCATTTATCGAGTGTAAATACATGCGCGTGTATATGCCAAACAAGAAACATTTCAAAATGCTGGTGCATTCCGGAGGCTGGTGCCTCCAGATGCCGCTGCCGATGGGTGGACTCGGCGCCTGATCATCAATGGCGAGGAGTTCCAGTGGAGGACCAGGGTACGCTACCTGGGGCTCAACCTGGACCACCGGCTGAACTTCCGGCGGGTAGATAAGGAGCTCCGAGCCAGGGCGCAGATGGCCACCACTGCAGTGCTCAAGATGGTGGCCCGTGACAGTGCCTGCTCACAGCGGGCGGACGGCTCTCCGGCTGTGTAGTGCCTCCGCTGTGGGTCTCCTCTTGTATGCGCTGCCGCTGGTGAGCCTTCGGAAACCAACCTGGCGGCAGCTGGAAAAACATCGCAGCAAGGGGGTACACGCATGCTCAGTCTGCCCCAGAGCTCGCTGTGCGAGAAGACACTGTCCGAGGTGGGTACGTGGACCCTCGAGATGACTGCTGACCAGCGGGCGCTTGGCCAAGTTGACTGACCGGCTGCGGCGAGCCGAGGGGGGCGGCCCACTGCTGCAGTGACTAAGGGGCCACCACGGCTCACACATGGGGCGCATGCTCGCGCTCTACGAAAAGGTGGTGGCCCCCGTGGATGCGGGACCTGGAGGCCCGGCTTCTGCTCTGGCAGCTGACGTGAGGCTGGACATGAATGGCCTGCGCAGCAAGAGGTGGACACTCCACTGCGGACAACTGCAGCTGGCACGGGGCATCGTCTGGGGCGACGTAGACAGCCATGCCCTTGTTTACCCGAACGGCTCGGTACGGCACCAGCAGGGGTCGGCCGCAGCGACCGCCGTGCTGGGAGAGGCCACCCGGCAGGCGGAGCTTCCCTATGCCTCATCTTCGGCCACAGCTGAGCTGGTGGGTGTCGGGCTGGGCCTGGAATTGCTGCTGGATTTGGAGCCCTTGCCTGTGCCCTGCTGTGCCCTGCAGCGTGACTTCCGGGTGGCCCTGGCGCGTCTTCGGGCTGGTGACACGCACTTCCTGTTGGTGCGGAGCATCCGGGAGAAATCAGCGCAGCTGGCAGACCGGGGCATTCGGCTGTGCCTGCAGTGGGTCCCCACCCACGTCAGACTGGATGGCAACCAGCGGGAGCTGGCCGCCAGGACACACGAGCTGCCTCCCTCGGACATGGTGGCCCAGGTGGCAGCGGAGGACGCCCGCCTGCTCATCCAATGACACCTCCGCACCAGGCATCGAGACCCGCGACTGCGAGCCGGAGGGGTCCTGCCACCTGTGCGGGCATCACGCCTGCCTCGTTAACTAGGCTCGGCCGTCCTGCGCCTCCGCGTAGGGCACGCGTGGACAGCAGAGCGGAAACACCGGCTGGGGTGGGTGGCCAGCCCCGTGTGTCCTCGCTGCCGAGCGCGCGTGCAGTCCGGGCCTCATGTACTGTACGAATGTCCCAAGTTTGCGGCAGGGCTGGCGGACTTTCTGTCCGTGCTGCGAGGAGTGCGGCCGATCGAGCAACTGCTTTGGCCCCCACGCAGTGCCAGGGTGCGGGACAAACTGCTTGAGGCCCTGGGTGCATACCTGGGTGCCTCTGGGCTCCACACTGCACTCCGGTACAACATCATGTAACCGCCCAGGTTGTAGTGGAGTGCTCCTGCAGGCGTAGCTTTCTTGTGTGTGTATATATAAGTGTGTGTGTATGTGTGCAGGTGTCTTTTCTGCTGCACCATGGTGTCCTATACCTTGATGTTTATTTATATGTCTAGTGTTTCTATGTAATTATCCTTTAGTCTTGTTTACCTCGTCTTTTTTCGCTTTTTTCTTTCACCTATTTGTTGTATATATGTTCTTTCTTAATCTTGACTGTGTGTTATATGTGATTGATGTAAGGCATCTACCCTATCCACCTATTCCTTTGTACTCTTTCCTCCCTATCCCACCTGCCCTAAACCAGCAGGCGTTCCGGTGTCCGCCCCTAGGTGAGACAATCTACGCCTGTTGGTGGACCTTCCTTTCCTTCTATAATTCAATAAATACATACATACTTACATACATGGGCACGTAATGCCTAAGGCCATTTCTGTCAACGTTCCCGTGATGTTGACCATATCTGTTCTAAACAAGTTTACTATCTTAATCGCTGGGCAGCGTGTTGTCTCCAGTAGGGTTACGCCGTTGTGGCGACAGACGCGAAAATATTTGCACACAGAAAAAATTGTTTCTTGTTCAAAAGCGCCAAGTACACACGCACAAACGAAGAAGGGACAGCACTAATGTCAGGAGTCTCCCTTTTTTTCGCCGTGTGTCTGTTTCTCTATATTAAATCATGAATCCATTCCAACAAACCAGTCTTGGTAGGCATTCAAAGATCGTTTACGTCTCCTGTGGTTGCTTTTCTTTCACCTAATTTCCCACAAATACCAGCGAAAGTGTAGCCGCTAAATTTATTCCTTTGTCGATTTCAGGCTATAGGCATTTCCATTCGTGTTCATTATTTACTCTGAATGATTGAAGACCCCGAATACCAAGGGTAAAGTATGCACCACATTTGCTACGGTCTTAAAATTCTAAAGCTCGTCTAGATTTTTTCAAAGCCCTTTTACAACAGGTAGATTTTAAACCTCCGATTAGAATGAACTACTTGAATAAAGCTTTTTGTTTGGAGCAAAGTTCGTTTATTTTCAGGCAGATTTGACAAACCACGGAGTCTAAAAAACCACGGAGGGGTTTAAAAGAATTACTGCATCTTCCCTCTGCTTTTTCGCTGTGATATTGTCAGGGAGACAGCAATGACGAAGACCAGAACGACGACGCTCCTAGAAGAAGAAGATGCTCCATTGGGATCGGACGCTGTTGTGTTCCGTTCTTTGATATCGTCACCAGAAGTGCTGTAAATAGTGTACATAATTAATAAACAGTGATCGGGTCTTTTCCTTGCAACAATACGAGTCAAGTATGCCTGAGTTTTAAAGACTTTTTATTTAGCGACATCCGTGAGTGACATGTATGTGCCTTCGATGATCCAAGCGTTAATTATCCGAATTAACAATGTTGTCTTCATCCGTCATCCTCTTATTGGCTGCGCTCAGGATGAAAACGCCAAATTTGTTTGCAATCATTTTTAATTCTGGTATTCTACATTCTGAAACTAATAAATTTTGCCACGTTGAAGGAATTTTATTGCAGCTGTAAGGAAATGGCCATCTTACTAATCTTTAAGGATCAATAATTGAAATAGAGGGGTTTTGGGATGAACATTCTCAGCAGTAGCATATATTTCAGACGTCTCTTCTTTAGCCAAGGCAAGAAATAAATTGTTTCATGCTTCTGGGAGTTTAAAATAGCCGATCTTGAGGCAGATGTGCTGCAGAGGGGAAAGATTGTCGGAGCATAAAATTCAGTGTTTGAGAAATACAAAGTAAAAACTGCCTTTTTAATGTACATGCGTATTACCGCGCTTGTGATTCATGTAATTACCGTCAGGGTGTACGCATCTAACATGGCCACCATTACATTTTTTTCAAAAAGCAGCAAAGGGAAGATTGCGATCAAGTTTACTTAAAAATAAAAAGGTGGGATGCTGTGATAGTTGCAGCAACAGTAATGTCCACAAACGTGACGGTTTTCACCACATATGCGTGTTCTCCTTTATGTGTATATAACATTCCCAGTACACCACTAGAACGCCGTGCTCGGAAGGCAACATAATGGAGCCCCCAAGCCCTGTAAATTCTAATCGCTATGACAAAGTCTACACCACTTTATAGTGAGTTTAGCATGCGTCCGTATGATTAGGAAACAAAATGGAATGAAGACATTTGAGCTGAAATATTTATAAAGTGGTCTTGTTAGCACCAGCATATAATACGCAGTACTAACAACAGCTGCGCCCACAGAGTAGCAAAACAGCTAGAGAAGGAAGAGGCAAGACGCAAGGGAATACGGAACAGCCGATGAAGACAGAAGAGAAAACTTTTTGGCTGAGAATTACCTTGGTTACGCCAGGTAAAAGCGGACGTAATTCAAAGGATGAAGTGCACGGCCTGCGATTGTCACCGGCCTGCTTAATATAAATGTAATGATGACTGATTCCCTCGTGCGTACGAGCTCCCGGCTACGTAATTGAGAGGTATTTGTTGATCAACTCAAGCAGCGTGACTCTTTCGTTGCCCAGGCCTTCAACTACTGCACTACCAAGTGGGATACGATTAGGAGCAAATACGTGTTTGGTTCAACTTACAGGGTATCTGCTGCAGGCGGCGTCCAGTCGTAGCGTATGTTCTGCCAGAAAGTGCAATAGTGAGCCCGATACGCAAGGCTGACTCTGGGGTTTTCGTTGAGGACAAGGTATTCCCTACGTCCTGGGCTCCGTTGAGGCCAGCTTGGAAGTTCTGGCTGATACACTTCCTTTTCTCCCTGGTTTGGATCCCTTGTCAGATGCAAGCAAGCATAGCACGCATTCTATGTATTATCAGCCGGTAACTTAGATTTATGTTATTCTTACATCCATAACATTTTAATGTAGTTAGCCTATATAGGTACGAGCAACAAGGAACGTTGCTTTTTAAACGTCCATGGAGGGGCCGCTTTAAAGGGACCATGGAGACAAAACACAAGTTTTGTTAATTCGAAAGATTGCCTCGTTAGAGTTATACTGACAGCACTTTTTACGTAAACTTGCTCAAATAAGCTTCAGAATTAGAAAAAAGGGAATGGCCATGCAACCCACAATGTCATTTCCCCCAACAGAACCTATGATGTCGTAAGCCTCCTGGTGTGCGATTGGCCCAGGCCGGCGACCGCAAGCGCAAATTACGCGGGGCTTATAAGCTTGGCAAACGAGCTATTTTCGTTTTAACTGTACGGCACATTCTTTTTATAGTAGCAAGAATTTGTAGGGGGAACAATTAAAGTTTTGAACGAACACGTAAACGCACACGCAGTTAGTGTCGCGCTTTGCCGGTCGACACCGCTAACACAGCCGTCGGACGCGCTGGACTTTTCTGAAACAGCACCGACCAACTGACACAAGCGGCATTGTCGCATACGTGGCCATGTTTGTCAAGGCGTAGCCCAAGTTTTAGGAAACGATTAGTATGAACCGTAATAAAACACTGCAGGTGTAGAAGTACTTCTAGAAGACTGGCACTTCACTATTGCAGCGACCTCAATGATAGAGGGCGATAAACAAGACAACCAAAATTCGGTACTTCAGTAGTATTGCAGTGCCATATATGAAAGTGGGCGGTATACACCATAATCAAATGGGCGCCTGTCAGCTGGTAGCAGCGGTGGTCAGCAGGGTATACTTAGTTTTAAGGCCCTGCTCTCAATACATCATTGTCAACGTCACAAAAACGCACAATTTATCTGAGTTAACTATATTTTGACTGAAAATATTTAGTTTATCAGTTTATCAGTTAAACAAACCCGGCCAAGTGTCGCACCAAGTTCCTGGGTATTTACATGAATTTTCGTTTCTTTCATTTTAAGGGAGAAGGCCCTTAGGAACTGATGCTGCTGGAGTCTTCTGTCATCGTCGTCGTAATCTTCGTCTCATGTAGTCACGGTACTAGGACACCGGGAAACTCGTTTACGCCTCGCGCTAATACGGAACGCGTACTGAAAATTAAAACCGTTCCAGTCAATGTAAAAGCTGTCGGAAATGCAGACCAGTGATTGGTCATAATGGGCTGTAGCGCCGCTATCCGCTCACTGCTTCCCCATAACACGATTCAAACTTCCCGCCTTCGCAGTGCTTGCGCGCCCCCACCTGAAACTGCACCAGCAAAAGTTGTGTTCTTTTTGTGCTTGCTCTTTCTCCAGCACATGCCGGCGTTGCACTACTACATTTTTCGCTTCCTATTGTAAAAAACAACCCAACGAGCGTTCATAACTAATTGAACGAGGGCGCTGCCGGTTAATTGCGTATATTTTGCCTGAAATGTACATACAGTTTTCTTTGCGCTATATAACATGGAGATGTACGACAAGCGCCAGCGGTTCACGAGTTTCGAACAGTTGTGACTATATGAACCGCTTGGCTTTCAAAGTCTCAGTGTTACACCGTGACGACAGCCGCCATTTCGGAACGCCGTGTGGCGCTACTTGTGTCCTGCGAGCGAGCTACGACGACAAGGCGAGCCCCTTGTCGGGAAACTCATGGAAACACCGCGTAACGCCGGGAAACACATTTGCGCCTCGCGCTAGAGAGCTACGCCAGGTTGGGCCATTTGTTCCTTGTCGTAATTAGTGACTTTACAGTGGCGTTATAGACAGTTCAGGACTCGCGCAGGCTGTAAGTACATGGGTTCCTGGATGCGTGTCGTTATGGAAGACGACTGAATTTCGTTTTTTTTTATCCCAAAATTCTTACGGCGATAAAAAGAATGCGCCTTAAATTTAAGCCCAAAAGCCCCTTGGGCAAGCTGATCAGCCCTGTCCAATTTGCGTTAGCTTTTGCCGGCCTCAGCCAATCGCTTCGCTGGGCAAATGGCAGCATAGGTTCTGTTGCTGGAAATGACCTAGTGGGTGGCATGGCCATTCCCGTTTTTCCAAGTTATATGGCTTAGTTGAGCGACGTTTACGTTTAAAGTTGTCTCACTAGGATTCTGATGGGGCCGTATTTCGAATACACCCAAACTTGTTTTGTCTGCAGTGCCTCTTGAGGTCTCACGTGATGGTGGTAAATTCGTCTGAACACATTTTGTGTAGTACGGCCTCCTCCCAAATCTTTATGAGAATAATGGTTTATTTGCAGCAACAGAAATATTCAACCAAGCGTTTCTGCGCTCACTCTTTGGCGCCGTCTTTAAAGCATTGGCAGTATGTTTTGCCAGTTGTGAGGCTTTTCTATGCAAGTGAGAGCACCTAAGCTGTACAAAACAAACGGTAGGCGTCCTCCTTCGGCCGCGTTACGATGGTGTTGTTATGTTAAAATGGACCCTGGGAGCCCCCGTCCAAACCACCTCAAGATAACAAATTATCTCTCAAAACTTCGGTGAAAGTTAGTGTATTGCCACATTCCCCTACGATTTCTGGACCCTGCAGGAACGCCCAGTCCCGCACTGCACAATGCTGGGAGATCAGGCCCTCATGGCAAAGACGTCATGCAAGCCTAGAAATTTGTTGAATCTTACGACACGTACCCTGTTTTGGCGAAGTTTGCCCAGTATCGCATGATGTTAGCACTCAAGATCCGTTCCACTTCATCCCACTCCTGTGTTTCATTCAAAGGTTCTCCAAATTCGAAGGCTATCTCTTCTCCGTGAATTACTCCAGTCCACTCAGGCAAGCGATTTCGTGAAGAACGGCGGGCGAACAAGTACTGGTGCACGCTCGCATCCGCTTTGGCGAGAAGTTCAGAAAATTGCACGACTGGACAACTGAAATGATAGTCACTCACGATTGCATCCAGGACACTAAGCTTCTCTTCGGTTGACGAGGGTATGACGCCTCCGTACACGTCCAATATCTTGTCCACCGGAGGCTCACCAGCACCTGGATTGAGAGCTTTGATGGCAGCGATAAAGTTCTCTTCTGTAACCTCGTTTGGCTCCGTCGTTTCAGGGAGTCCGAGAAAGATCCTTAGAAAGAGGGACCCCTCATTCACGTTTGACCCAAGTAGAACAGCCTTGTCATTACAAAAAGTCTCACCGCCAGACATGACATGCGTAAAGTTTGTGATGAAGTGATCATCTTCCACAGGAACAAACATGAATTCGACAATGCCACTAGGGCGTTTCTCATTTTTTAAAATTTCTTCCGCATCTTTATTGAGAAGGCACTCAAGTGTGGTATTGTCTAGTGCATCGGAACAATTCAAAGCCACTGCCAGTGCCTTGGCCAATTCACGCGCAGTGGCATTGTCGCAAAATCCCCAAGGAGCAAAGGCAGATACGCTTTGAAGGATTGCTCTCTTGAAGAGGTTCCGGGGGAAAGGTGATAATAGGTGGAAGCCAATGCTTACAGCGCCAGCGCTAGAACCGAAGATAGTAATGCGGTTTTCATCACCGCCGAAAGCTCCTATGTTATTTTTAACCCACTTCATTGCCAGGCGTTGGTCGTGTAGCCCCGCGTTTCCAGGAACGAGTTCATCTCCGAATGATAGAAATCCAAGGGATGCCACGCGATAGTTCAACGAGACGACAATGACCATTTCTTCCGAAACCAGAGTGGACGCGTCGTAGATGTCTAGAGTCGATGAGCCGGACCAGAAACCGCCGCCGTGAATCCAGACTAGTACAGCGAATTTGCCTTGCTTGTGTGAGTGTTCTGGCGCCCACACGTTTAGCTTTAGGCAGTCTTCGCTTATGTTGGTATTGGGAACGTATGGCTCAACGACTGTCTGGACGCACGAGTTTGGTTTAGTGGTGGCCTCTAATACGCCAGTCCAGGGTTCTTTTTCTACTGGTCGTTGAAAGCGCAGATTCCCGACGGGGGGCTCAGCGTAGGGTATGCCGTAAAAAATCCGCACGGTTTTCCCAAATCGGGATGTCTCTGTGAACCCCTTAACTAGGCCTTGCTTTGTCTCCACAAATAGCGAATCGTTTTCGTGAACGCTTGCGGCCATCGTAGGTTGCAAAATTGCGTTAAGATTAAGGCTGGTGAGCATGATAAAATGGAAATGGAGCCATTCGTTGCGCACCATGTCGAGTCCCTGAAATAAAGAGGTAAAATTGAATTACTTCAATAGCTGCACGTAGTCCGACGAGGACATTGTTTATTTATTTATTGATTATACCTTAGAGGCCCATAGAAGAGCAATGAGTAAGGGGTTTTACATTTCTGTAAGAGCATTAAAAATAGTGTGGAAAAAGAACAAACAAACAAGTACACAATATATAGTTTGGGTAATCAGATTACAGACGTAAATGAAACACGTCATGCACGTTTCTAATAAACAATTATTACATAGGCACAGGGTTTTTGTGGAGTCTAAAGCATCGGAAAACACTCAAATACAAGGTGAAAACATTCATAAGCCATAACAATATTGCAATTCATCACTGCACAATTACTAAGAAAAATGTCGGGGCAGATTTTCGATAAAGCTATCTTGATTAAGTATGGATGCAATTTGGTCAGGAAGATCAGTCCACTGCAAGATTGCTCGAGGAATTGAAAGCAAGCATATTGCCATAAATGCGCGTGAAACTATGACTATTATGAAGGCGTCGTGACGTACGTACTGGAGCGTTAAGAGGCTGCGCGTTAGGTCTGATGCTAACTATGTATTTATGGAAAAGGCATAATAGCGCGTTAGTGCGGTGGGTATCTAGCGGCTGAAGTGATAACTCTTGTTTTATTTGGGTAACGCTAAGATGACGGTCATGATTGCGTGTAATAAATGTTGCGGCTCGGTTTTAAATAGATTCAAGCTGGTCGATTAGGTAGTTTTGGTGACAAGACCAGATTATTGACGCGAATTCTAGCTGTGGATGAATAAAGGTTAGATACGCATGTTTGCGGACACGGGCTGGTGCGCATCGTACATTTCGTCGCAGATAACCGAGTGATTTAGAAGCCTTTGCGCAGATGGCGAAAATGTGGGTACTCCACGAGAGATTAGGTGTTGGATGAACAACGAGATATTTATAGGAAGCGGCTTGCGAAACTGCCCGGTGGTTGATGGAATAAAGAAATTCTGAATTATCGTGTTTCCGACTAAAAGAGATTACTTTGCATTTACTCAAATTAAGTGACATTTGCCATGTGTTACGCCAATTGTACATTATGTTTAAGTCATTTTATAAGGAAAAATGGTCGTTAAGGCTAGTAATCGTACGATATATCATACAATTGTCGGCAAAGAGTCGTATCCGTGGTCAAATGTTGAGGGGCAGGTCATTTATGTAAAACAGGAACAGTAATGGGCCCAGGACGCTGCGCTGCGGCACTCCAGAAGTAACATCAAGGAGGTGTGAAGAAAAGTTGTTGAACACGGTAAATTTTTGGCGCATAGACAGAAAGTTCCAAATCCATGACAAAGTAAAGAATCCAGGCAAATGGCTGATAATTTTGAAATGAGGCGGGAATGAGCAGCACGGTCGAACGCTTTTAAAAAAATATAGGAAAATGCAGTCTGTTTGTTTGTTAGCATTCATGTTAGAGTGTAGGTAAGTATTCGAAGGGATTATACACGTTAGATGCAATAATGTGCTCCAGTAATTTACAGCATATGCACGTCACAGAAATCGGGCGATAATATTCGGGTGCGTGTTTGTTTTGGATTTGAAAATGGGAACAACCTTGGCGGTTATCCAGTCGGCAGGTAACTGAACTGATGACAATGATTTACTGAAAATATGCAACAGAGCTTAACTAGAGATGTGCACAGCGTTCTTTAATATTTTGGAGTTTATGTTATCGACACCAGATGAAGTGGAGACTTAAAGACTGCCGATTTGTGGAGGGATGCCTTCAGGAGTATTATTAATTGTTTGCATCTGTCTAATCAGATTCGGGAACCATGGGCATAGTGGAATGATCTTCCTGAGAGAATACCGACGAGAAGAAATGATCGAATGCATGCGTACACGCATGGTCCTCAAGGGGAATACAATTGTCACCATGTAGTTCAATGTTAATATCCGAACGATTGTTTGAAATTGTCTTCCAAAACTTTCTGGGGTTGTTTCTTAACAGTGAAGGTAAATCCGTAAGAAAGTATTCTGGTTTGGCACTGTGTACTGCAGAGTTAAAAGTTCTCATACATTTCTTATATTTGGCCCATGACGACGCACTGGAAGTAGATTTAGTACTCTTACACAATCGTTTGATTTTGTTTTGCATGTTTCTGGGTGGTCTGTTGAACCACGGATTAGATTCATCATTTTTAATTGTGAATAAAGGCACTTGTTCGTCGACCAGCTCGGCTATCTTGTTCTTAAAGAGCACCCAGCTGTCATTTACAGACCGAGAACTTAATGTGGGTAGAAAGGATTCATTGAAGAATTCCTCCAATTCTGCTTTCATTTCCCTGTGATTACCTTTATTTTAATGGCGTATTTTTTAAATGATGGCACCGGAAAATTTTAAAGCAGTGTGAAATCTAAACTGAAGGAGCGTATTGTCGCTGAAACCGTCGATGTATGATGCGGATCGTATGCTTTCCGGTGCAGTGATTAATACAAGATGTAAGATGTTAGACCCTCGAGTGCATTCGTTTAGAACTTGAACAAGATTGAAGTCTAGGGTTAAGGTAATGAATTCGCTTCGACTGCTACAGGATACTGAGAGGAGCTATCAATCAACGAGAGGGAAATTAAAGTCCCCGAAAAGGTAGACTACATCAGCATAGCATTGTTTCAATGCACAAGATATACTTTCACGCTGTTCCTTTATGAAAGATGGAATGGAGTCGGGTGGGTGGTAGCAGGCGCTTATTAAAGGGACCCTGCAACACTTACAATCGACTACTCGGAATGTATTTTTGGGTAACGTCTATTGTCCCAGCAATCTTCTCCCGCAAGAAATATGAAAATCCGTTCACTATCACCGAAACTACGCGCGACGAAAAATCGCGCATAAGTGTTCTCTCTCAACTCAACCGCGGACAACGCGACAACAGCTGCGCGCTCTCTCCCGGAGAGTGGGGCGGCGCGCGGCGTTCTGTTCGGCGGCCTTCGATATGTCACAAGCCGAGGAGTTTCGTCCTTTTCCCCGCAACGTGGACTGGTCTATTTCCGGTCTGGTGCCACAAAAAAGCAGGCATGGTGGCCTGCTCGCAAGCAAGCGCTCAGTTTGGTAGGGCGTTTTTGGAGCAATAAACGTTTGTTGTCCAGTGGGCTCGTTGAAAGTGGAATGTTTAGTTCGTCATTCAAACTACGCGCGCACTCAAAACAAAAGAAACACCAAAAGCATGCGGACAGTTTCAGACATAGAAGAGGTTCATACACAGCGCCGGTGACGGCTGATCGTCACAGGAAATGGCAGAGTTTAGCCGCGAAGTTGACCAGCGACAGCCAATAGGACAGCCAGGACAGCCATGGCCCGTTTGACGTCGCACAGGCCATGCCAGGGGTGCATAATGCGGAGAATTGAAGAGAGCTCGGTTGGTTTTTCCGCGTCTATCACGGCGATTTGCGCGCTTCCCGCTTCACGTGCACGTGTAATATTTGGCTCGGGTGTTCCGCGAAGTCCAATCTAAACGTCGTGCAGGTTTACTTGCACTGCACGAAGAGTGTTGCAGGGTCCCTTTAAGACCTTGACGGAAGCCGTCACGCATGCACCCCAAGTTATTTCAACCGAAGCATTCGTTTCAACAGGAAACGACGATATCCCGTTTCTAGCTGCGAGCAGAGCACCACCACCACTCCTGTGTGTTCTATCGTATCTATAAACGCTGTATTTCCTCTTTTCGTTAAAACGTTCGCTATCACTGATGGCACAATGTAACCAAGCCTCAGTTAGCACCAAGATGTCGCTATTTCTGTTGTCCAAGTAAGAACATCCGTAACCGATAACGACGGCAATTTTTTTTATTGTGTGGTTCTTAGGTCACAAAGGATGGACGCCTGTCCTTAGCTATATGTTCGAAGCGATAACAGTATCAGTTATGGGGTCGTATGTGTAGTTTTTATTGTTAATGCGCATTCTATCCACCAACAGCTTAATTATCTTATTTTCTTTTCTGGCGAAAGCTATTATTTTTTTCTGGCTAGTCGGGTTGAGAAGGCGAAATCTTCACCGATCGAAAAAGTCGACCACTTAAGCCTGCGCGCCGAGATAGAATGGTTTGTTTGTCCTTGAAGAAGCCAAACTTCGCAATTATGGGTCGGCATTTATCGGGAGTAAACCTTCCAAACCTATGCACGTGATCACACTTAAGGTTGTCGGGGGTAACTTGTCGGCAGCTCAGAGCCAGGCCAGTCTTCCTTAGGGTCATCTTCAATACCATAAAAACACAAGTTACACAAAACAAAACATTTAGCGTGGTGCTAAAGTATTGATGAGTGATTTCTGTGAAGTGGCATACTCTGAAGTCAGAACACCAAAATTGGTCCCAAAAATACGCCAGAAAATTGTGGCAAGGAATTCTGAATTCTTTTGGAACACATTCCGAACTTTACGCGTGTAGGAGGTTTTCCACCGGGAGTAATGAAAAACGATCTAGTTTATCGCAATGCCGCGGCTGCCGAACAAATGTAGAACAGCGAGGCCGGCGGCGCAACAGTTTCATTGACGCAAAGGAGGTTCGCACTATAGGGACCGGGCAGCTGTACGGGTGGCGCCACCACTTCGCGCTCCCCTCGTTAGCGGAATGACCGGGTGGATTGGACTACGCAGCCTCCCGTTGTTTTTGCCGTGTTTTCTTCAGTGCTTTCAATGTTTCGGTGGTGTTGTGAGCGGATATGTGCGTTGAAACAAAGTCTAGGCAGATGTGATAGGTTCTTAGATGCAATAACGGCAACGTAAACTCATCGGACGCTTCTAAAGTTTGGTATGGGCTACATCGACATGAGCGCTTTTTGCAACTATCAACGTTTCGCTCCACCCGTTCTGAGTACGAATAAAACTGGTATTATTAGTATTCATTTCTTCGTAAATGCACTACGCCTACGTAATCTTATTGGAGGCTTCTAAGCTTAGGAATGGGCTACATTAAAATGAGCGCTTTTTGCAGCGCCGTGCGCCTGGCTCCACGCGATCTGAGTAGGAATAACAGTATTATTATTAGTATTCAGTTTTAAAGTTATCTTCACTGATTTGAATTACTATGGTTTCCACGCCAGCCTTAACGCTGAGATACCTCGATACGTGTGTTGGATGAGACAGGCACTTACGTACGAGATCGATTGCAGTGTGGTCGTGGAAACGTCGCGGCAGTTTACACTTTCTTTCTGTAACCGTGAGCTTTGTGCCTTCGGTTTTTTGAGTGACACTGACAGCATGGGAGCATGAGAGCCGAAGCGGTACTCCCACGTTTGTAGTGATCATTTTATCAAGAGCGAAAGTTATTTAACCGCCTAACAGCCCAAGCTACAAACCATCCCCCCTCCGCATGGTATTTTTCTACCTGTGTTTAATAAAGGCTGGCACCGATAGTTAAAAATGTGGCGGTGTAATGGTCAGCCTGTGCTCTTTAATGCTTAAGTATTCTTGGCCCAGTACCAAAAAATCGCGTAATGCCTGGTAAAGAAGCCAAAACGCCAGACTAGTTTCCTCAAATAGTGGGTGCATCAGCCCGAGTTCTCCAGCACAGGCGCATTTCCGTCACGCTGGAACCAGTTACGATTTGCAGATGGGTGCATGGAAGTGCAAAATTAAACAGAAAAATCATCCAGCTCTCGGTTAAATGGCGACGATGGTTGAACGCGAAGCTTTCTTCGTGCGAGATAAAATGGGAAAGGGTCGTATTCCAAGACGCTGCGATCAAAACACCCAAATGCGCGCTGGTCAAATTCAAAGCCCAACTAGTCAAAGTTTAAATCCAGAAGGCAACGACTGAAACTCACACGAGAAAGCTTTGCAATAAACAATTATCGTCGTTAAACGGAGGAGTGCATGATTTTTCAAGCACAGATGGAAGCTTGTAATACTCGACCGCAGCATTCAGTTGTGAATCTGAGGGCAGGTTTTTGGCGCCCTCCAGTCTCTCGTCCTTTAGCCACGCAAGAATTGTTTTTTGAAAAACCATTAACCAACTCGCCAGCAACCATTGCAATTCTTGTAAAGCAATGCTTTTTCACGACAAGCAATAACGTCCTATTATCATGCGGCACTTACTTTGTAAACGATTCCTGATGAGTGTAGTAAGCGCATAGCTCAGCAAAACTGGACTCCTCTCACTCACACTCACTCAAAAAATATATCCTAACGCACTCACTCGCTCTCGTACTCACCACTCCGTCCTCATCACGCCCACTCACTCGCACTCACGCTCGCCACTCCACCCTTACTACTCACACTCACTCGCGCTCACGCTGGCCACTCGTCCCCACCACTCGCACTCTCTCACGTTCACGCTCACCACTCCGCTCTCACAACTCGCACTCACTTGCACTCACCCTCACACCTCCATCCTCACCACTCGCACTCACTCGTGCTCACGCTCGCCACTGGGGCCTCACTACTCGCACTCACTCCCGTTCACGCTCACCACTCGTCGTCACCATTCGCACTTACTCGCACTAACGCTCGCCACTCCACCCTCACCACTCGCCCTCACTCCCGCTCACGCTCGCCACTCGTCGTCACAACTCGCACTCACTCACGCTCACGCTCACCACTCATCTCCACCACTCACACTCACTCACGCTCACGCTCGCCACTCATCGTCGCCACTCGGACTCATCCGCGCTCACGCTCACCACTCGCATTCGCCACTTACACTCCCTCGCACTCCCGCTCACCAATTGCAATGGCCACTCTAACTCACTCGCAATCACCACTCGCTCCCTCCACTCACACGCACTCGCCACTCCCATCACCCACTCATGCTCACTCACAACCACCACTAATTCACGTTCCAACTGACTGTTTTTTACAGCACGGGAGTTTAAACTTCGCCTTTATTGTAAACCACATAAACCGTTCCCTTTTGCGGAGACCTTCAATGCAGCCCTATTGACACCGACACCACTATGTTACGTAAAGCGAGAAAAAAATGTCTGTTTTAAGAGATAAGCTTCACATTGGCTATGAGGCATGCCCCAAAACAATCATTAACTCCTACCAACTTGATCCAAGTGACAAAAAAGCCTGTATTACGAGAACTAAAGCGCGAAGCTTTCTCCCGTGAAACCTGAGTCAAAGTCACAGTGTAAAATCGAAACTGATTCAACAGTGTTAGGATAGCGCAATTGGATAGACGTCGGCTTCATATCGCGGGAAACCCAGGTTCAATCCTCACCAAGGGAAAGGTTTTTCTTGAGGCGCTTAATGTGCCTTCGCTTAACATCATCATCGTTTTCGGAAACCCGCTGTGTAAAGTTGTCTTTCCTACAGGGCTTTTACTCAGGCTCCCACGTCATCAGCGAGGAATAAAAGCTTCACATAAAAAAATGGCGAAGTTTGCACAAAGTTGCGCAAGGCTTACACCACGACGAAGCTGGATGATTTCTTTCTCTGCAGGCACTCTTTTTCTATGTAAGCACCACGACGCATTGCATTAGGTTTGAAATTGTTTATTTACATGTTGCATAGTCGCTTTTCATTGCGTTAGTAGTAGTCATTTTCATATCCATCTATACCGTATCCATCCTATCCATCATATCCATCATTGTCATATCCATCATATCCATCTATAACTGGCGGGTCCGTGTCGTTTTGTCCGCAGGTGAAACCGACTTCCCGAACTGGGCGTGTGCAGCGCGAGCTGCCTTGTGCTCCCCCCTTGAGGCGCAGACATACGTGAACTGTTGTCTTGGTATTTTTTGCGAGCGCCACGTGCAAGCCAGGATGACGCGGGGCGCTCCCCGTGAGACGCTTGCTCGTGCGCTCGGTAAACAGCCGGAGTAGCTATGACGCACTTTTAAAGACGATAGTCTTTCTTGGGCTACTTAAACCCAGAAATTTTGGTCTGTCTGTATGTCTGTCTCTGTGTCTGTCTGTCTGTGACTCGATTCAGACACCCGGCCAAAGTAAAATTAATGTTGCGCAATAGTCTTATATACTCACAGCGACATGTAAACGTCTCAGCCCGGTTTATATGTTCATACTTGTCAACTTTGTTGAACAAGAACATGACATTACGCAGATATAAGACACGAAAGTAATACACAACAAAATTCATGGATGCTTGGTTTTTTGATAGCAAATGATATTCTACATCTACTGAAGAAAACCGCCGCCTCCTGGCGGCAAATAAAAACTCACGCGGCAACAGCAACGAAAGGTTCCACTACCTAGGTTACACGTTCTGCTTGGAACGCATGTGGAGCACGGCCACGCGGCTCTATAAACCTTCTGGTCGGCCGCCTCCATTCACGCGCGTCTCCGCCGTACTGCAGCGCTGTCATCGAGGAACCCCGCCTGTAGCAGTGGAACGCGGTAAATTAAAATCGCCTTGCGCAAACCTTTAGTGTGTTTACCTTGGGATGAGCGCGACGGAACAGGAACAGCATGAGAGGAGGGCGGGAAAGCAAAGGGGCGCATTTCCTTGGCAAATGTCTACAAAGGCTATCGTCTTTTGACGACATTTGCAACGAAAGGAGGAGATACGCGGCCAAATTTTTTTGATGACACCGCACACCGCACACATTACGGCCAGCAACAACAGCCTCACTGCTAAAAGCACACGCTGAAAAAGGAGTAACACGTAACCTCCCAAAGCGGCGATGCAGCTGCTAAGCGCAACAGCTAAAAAATATTTCTCCGTGGCGACAGTCTTTCAGGTTTAATGGCCGACTCCTGGCAGTGGCGCCTGCTACTTTGCTAGGCCGATTATTGCGGCCGCAATACATAAAAATGAATTTAACTTCCGTTTTTAGAGTGCGCTTTAGGTTACATGGTGAAAAAAATTAGGACACACGAAGTGGACAGTGCGAGCGCAACTGTAAATTGATTTATTAAAAGTACATTATTTCCTTGGAGACCAAACACATCGGAAGTGTTACAAGATACAAATAGAAGGGGGAAAGGGGCAAGTGTAGGAAAACTTTTCACTATAACTCACAGGTGACAGGCGGCAAAGCATCATAAGCTGGTTAAAGGCACTTTTCCTTTGTTTAATTTTTAAGTAGCAGTGTATTCTCTGCATGACGCTTTCGATTTATTATATGGTTTAACACACCGAAACTCTGCAGGTTATGAGGCGCGCCGTAGCGGAGGGCTCCGAATTAATTTTTTACCGCGGGCACGGAGACAAGTTCACATCGAATCGAACGTTTATACAAAATAACGGGAAGAATAAGTCATCGGACACACACACGCACACGTACGCACACGCACGCACTCACACAAGCACGAACACGCACGCAGCACACACAAACCCATACACGCGCGCGCACGCATACAAACGCACATGCACGCACACACACACCAACGCACTTGAACAAGCGCACGCACGCACACACATACAAACTCACACGCAAGCGCGAACGCACGCACGCACGCAGACGCACTCACGTGAACGCGCACACGCACGCACGCACTCATTCGCTAACTCACCCACTCACAAAATACGCTATCCGACTGCCGAGAACGCGTACTATTCGTCACACCCCACAGGGGTCACAGTACCCATCCGCTAGTCTGCAAGCCATCGGCACGCGGACGACGATCTACATACGGAGCACAAAATATGAGGAACACTAGACTGCGAAACCCTTTTCAGCGAATCAGCGCAGAAAGCATGTCGGAGACTACAGTGTTTGGGCTGACCACAACACTAAATATGAAAATAAAGCAGCAGAAGCAATTTCGCCTTCATAACTAGCTGGTTGGCGACCGTGAACGAACAGAATGAAAAAAAGCAAAATGTGGGAGCGCAGGTCCAAATTTTAACTTGGGCAGCAAATTCACAAGCGTAATGTTGAATGACCGTCGATGACAACAGAGCAGCGCGAACAGCGAGTATCTTACTTCGCGATCTGAAGATATGAAATATATATTTCACAAAATGCACGCAACAGTAACGATTCGAACTCCGCGATTCGGTAAGGCGAATGAGGAGTCAGACATAACGTACGATTCTTGTGAATCTGCACGAACGGATACACAAACTTCAGAGGGAGACAGGGAACTAAGCGAAGTGGTGCAGTCGGCGAGTCATCATGATAAAAAATATGTGAGGTGATGCTAGGGCGAGCTTACTTCGTTTGCTGCACGTTGCGAAAGGTACGCACATCGGCGTATATGAGTCAATGCAACATTCACGCAACATAACGAAAGGTAAACGTTTCGGTGAAGTTTGCAATAAAACAGCAGCAGTAAATTCAGCTGTGTCAAACACCCGGACAGCAGCAAATCACATGCCTCAAGACACGCACCGTAACTCCCGTAAAAGGATGTCAAGTCTGCGTGGAAGCGAGCATCATAACAGCGCGCTGCCGTAACAAGTAATGGCAAACACGGATACGTTTAATACGCCAAGGCCTCGAAAATGAGCTAATGCTTCCACAACACGCAACTCGCCCATCCGAACCGTTTCGCCATCCTGATACGCGAATCCGAAAAATTTGCGATACCTTTTCAAACGAATACGGGCACTCACAATTTGCGATTCAGAACACCCGGCCTATTGACAGCTGCAGCATGCCGGCCAATTATGTACACCAAGTACTATGGCACTAGACCACGGTGCTTGTTAATGCCTCCATCGCAGCGCTCAGCGGTAGTGAAGTGCAATTGCTTTGTTGCGACGACGTTACCGACACTAATTCCAACACAAAACGCTGCGACCCAGAAACATCGTTCGGCGAGAGTGCGCGCAACAGCCCCTGAATGAGTCATGACAGTATGAGTATCAGTGCATTATGGCGTCAGACGTCCATCCAAATCATATCCCTAAATCAACAGGTCACCCGAGAGTTGATTCCAGGGTGCCTTAATTATAAAGGGGAGTAGCCACATATTCCCGAAGCTAAAGGCAGTCATTCCATTAACTAGTGGCTGTGCGTACGAGTGGATATCGCCGACAGCAATTACCACAGCAAGCGGGTCCTGCGATGAATGCCAACGGCGAGTGTTGCTCATTGCGGTCAGCCAGGCACATCGCGCAAGAAGCAAGCGTTGACTCGCCACTCATGAGTGGTGAGCGGGGTCGCCGCGAGTGCAACTCGCACTCGCGAGTGGTGAGTGCTGTTCCACGCGAGTGGCTTTCGCAGTCGCGAGTGCTGAGTGGGGCTCGCCGCGAATGGAACTCGCACTCACGAGTGGCGAGTGGGGCTCACCACGAGTGCAACTCGCACTCGCGAGTGGTGAGTGGGGCTCACCACGAGTGGAACTCGCACTCGCGAGTGGTGAGTGGGGTCCACCGCGAGTGGCTTTTGCACTCGCGAGTGCTGAGCGGGGCTCGCCGTGAGTGGAACTCGTACTCGCGAGGCGTGAACGGGGCTCACCGTGAGTGGCGCTCGCACTCACTCTCACTCGCACTGACCAGGCCAAAACGATGGTCACTCACCACTTACTTGTGAGTGGTGAGGGGGGGGGGGGGGGGTGTGAGTGCACTCATGAGTGAGTTTGCCGACCTATGAGTAAGCGTATTTCTGTGAAATTAAATACATTTCTACCGTAGCTAATGAAGTTAAGGAACGTAGTCCATCACAATTTCTGTTTTGGGGTAAATCCTAGAAGGTACCTCCAAGTTTGTCTTTCTCATGTGCACGACGCCGTTTCGTCGACTGCCAAAGGCCAGCGCCGCAGCATTCCTGGATCGGCTGCACACACCGGCTTTGAAGGATCATTTACCTACAATATATTCCTCGATACGCCAAACTGCATGCATACATAAAAAATTTGCACGAGGGAACAGACTTGCACTTCCAGCTTGGCGCATTGAGTGTCGTCTGCTATTTGTAATTGCTGATTATGGGCGCAAACCACACATAGCAAACCTCGTAAAGGTCACCTCCACGCTCAAGATTTACCAATCTGAAAAAAGTCTTTGTGGTCATCTAAGCTTTTGAACCCGCACCGCAGCAGAACGACAGAACGTCGTGCACAACAACGCTGCGCTGGCCGCCACCGGCATTCTATTGAAGAGCGGTTCGCCACGGGCGGCGCTGTTCGCTGAAGCGACGGTGGTGCCATATAACGGCTGCTCGGTCCCTATATTTTAAAAATATGTAGCAAAGAAAAGTTTTCTTTTGTTTTGTGATTAATAGATGGGTTATTTCGGCTAACTTTTTGCTGCCCTCTGTGCCTTTTCGCGTTGCTTTCTCGGCAGGGGAGGAATAAAATTATGGGTCATTACTCTCTTTGAAGGTCGAAGACCAGCGAAGGCTTTTGTGACACGACATGGTGGTCACGTGAAATTGCTGCGAAACTGGTGAGCAAACTTCATTTTCGTCGAGTGGTGGTGGCGGTCGCCCCTGAGGAAGAGTTTTCTGTCTCCGACAAGATACGTACATGCTACCGTAGCCATACATTTCGACGTCGTTGGTCGCGGTTAGGCAGTTTGTCGAACAACAGATCCGTTATCAGGCTAGAGGGCGCAGTAAGCACCCCGAAAATTCCACGGCAAGAATTCAAGCGCAGACGCTGCCCGGCTCAACGCCGCTGGGGGGTGACCGCGCAGTGAAGTTTGATTTGTCGTTACTCAAAACCATTGGCTTCAAATACAACCGTCTTGACGCTGCTTAACACGTCGTTCAGCTCATAGTTAATCTTACTTCGCCTAAAGGCTCATTAGTGGCTATAAAATTATATTCAATAATCTTACACTTCATTTCACTGGGATTGGTGGACTACAATGACGGGTAAGGAAGCCAATCACATCTGAATAAAACAATTTCTTTCTGCCAAGTATACCGGCCTAGCCACCCATAACTTTTCAGACCCACTTGGGGGACTGAACAGTAAGGATAAAAACTGCTGTGACAATGTTACAGCCGTATTGCAAATTCCGTTTACATGAGACCTGAGCCTCAGCATGAGCCCGAACCACAATTCACACGTGCCCAATAATACTACTGTTACACAGATGGTGTTAACTGTGTTTAAGGCGGACACGGCTACGGTTTCCGCGGCCACCTTATCGTACCATAAACGAACCGAACGCTCCCGACCACAGTCCGGCAACCCCTGATTTAATCCCATCGATCGCCGCCCAATCCCCGAGGTGACCGGGGCTCTGCTCGTGTTTTCGTACAGGGGCCGTTTCTTTTCAAGAAAGGTTGTTTGTGTGTATTTACACATGAAATAAACGTGTTTGAAATCAGCGTGCAGGAAACTATAAGGTACTGTTCTCAACAAAATGTTTTGAAAAGCTCTGAGAAAGTCTTGAAATGACGTGTAGAGCGAAACGCGCGGCTAGTGGGGGGTACGCACAATTGCAGCCGCTGCAACACGTACGTGGAAACCTTATACGAGCTCGCATGAGATATGAACATGCGTCTATAAAGCAAAAGGGCAGTCCTTTGCCGCCGCCCTATTTCGCACATTCCAGCGGTGGAAGATAAGTCGTGTCGTCAACCGAGTGCTTGCCACGTGACGCGTTAACGTAACGCCACGAAGAACAGGTACCCGCGCAGAACGCTCACTCTGTAACAGCTGTGGTATATGTCACTATCTGGCTGTTGAAGTTCTTCTGTGGAAAAAAACTAAAAAAAAAAACAAGAACAAACCACGGGAATACGGAAGAGCAGTAAAGAGTACGTCGACAAGATTTTAGCAATGCTTATATAACTTCCGTGATATCTACAAGCTAAGGTGACTTCTCTTTCCGGCCTCTATAGCGACCGGGAATCCGTTGTAAGGCACCTCCGTCACTTCAGCTAATAGTCCCGCCCGTGCCGAACCGCTCGTCAGTGGAAGGCCGGTGGCGGTCAGCGCAGCGTACTTGTGCATGGATTTCCGTCGGTCTGCTAGGTGCGGCTTTCAAACCGTAGATAATCACAAAGGCTTTCTAGGACCAAACGAAGCCCATGGCGTTGAAAAAGCTCAGCCATTTTCACAATTCGTTCACGCCTACGATTACGATATTCTGGTGGCCAGCACATCCCGGGAAGATCATCTAAAGTATATTCACCTTCTCTTCGAGCGTCCCGCTGCTCATGCCATCGTCATCAAGTCTTGAAGGGCGAGTTTTGTTTCACTGCTCCGAATTTCCTTTGTCAGCGTTTGTACGCCACCGGCATTCGTCCACACTCGGCCAAGGCGCAGGTCGTCATCGACTTTTTCAAGACAGTGTGAGTGAGAAAGCTCCGCCAGTTCTGGCTAATGCTAAATTTTTAACGCGGCTTTATTTGGAGATGTGCCACGCTGCTAAAATCTGTCGACAGGCTGCTTTTCACCAAACGCTTATCCATTTCCCTTGACTGCGACGCTGCAGCTGAAAGTGTCTTTTGAGCCATCAAACGCGCTCTCCCCGACGCTGGACTGCTGGCTCTTCCGAATCCGTTTTAAAGACTATAATCATTCTGGGCTACTTAAACCAAAAAAGTTTGGTCTGACTGTCTGTAACTCGATTCAGCCACCCGGCCAAAGTGAAATAAAATCTGCGGAAGTCTTATATACTCAAAGCGAAATCTAAACGTGTAAGTCCGGTTTATATATCCATACTTGTAAACATTGTTGAACAAGTACAAGGCTATATGCAAATATCATACAGAAAATTACGACACAAGGGATATTTAGAGTGTTCCTTTATACAAGAATTGATAGATGCTTGATTTTTGCGTACTAAAACACCGATATCTACCGCAGAAAAAATATAACCATTTTCGCCTGCTGTCGCTCGCGCCACTGTAGCTTCTGGCGGAATTTGAATAATTGAAGCGGTAACAGTTACGAAAGGTTCCACCAGATAGTTTCCACATTCTGCTTGGAACGCAAGGGGACTAGGGCAACGCGGTTCTTTAAACGTTGAAGTAAGGCACCTCGATGCACGTGCGGCTCCTTCGTACCGCAGCGCTAGCATTGAGGCACCCGACTTGGAGCAGTGACTTGAGCAAATATTTAGCGGGTTCACCTTGGGAGTAGCGCGATGCAAGAGGACAAAATGAGAGGTGAGCGGGAAACCGAAGGGAGCCAAATACAAGGCAAATATCTTCAAAATATGCGACGAAAGGAGCAGATACGCGGAATTTTTTTTTGTTGGCCCTCATGACTGACGCGTCAAGTTCGGAAGTCCGAGCTGTCCTTCAGCTGCTGGTTGAACGTGGATGGTAACCGATAGCCTGCTTTCAAACCCGTGAATCCGGCTCGGACACAATATAAAGTTTTTGGCCGCAAACTGCTAATCATGTACCTCGCTGTTTGTCACTTCAAACACCACCTTGAACAGCGCAAGTTCCCAATATTTACCACTCAAGAGCCGCTCACGTTCGCTTTAAACTGCCCTTACACCTTCTACATCCAACGAGAGGTGCGCCAAATAGAATATCTCTCGGAGCTCCTGTCCGACATCCAGCAAGTCCTTGGTTCAGCAAATTAAACCGCGGACACCCTGAGTCGCATGGACAATGTAAATTGCTTTTTTTTACAGCCAACGCCGGAAGCCCCTACCGAACCGCTTTACGTCCACGAACTGACTGCGGCGCAAGCCAACGAAAGAAAACTATCTGGTCTATGTGCAGCACCTACAACTCTCAAGCTTGAAGACCTGCCCTTTTGTGGTGTACCCATTGTTTGTGACATGCCCACAGGTGTCATCCAACCATTCGCGCTTGCCTAACATCGTCATCGCTTGCTTGACGCCATCCACAACATGCCCCAACAGGCGTTCATGCACCTCAAACTCGTTGCGTCCTGCACGTTTGGCCACGTATGAATGCTGACATTCACGAATGGCTACGGGCCTGCGAGCGTGGAAACGTTCAACGTTACCCCTGCCAAACCATTCCTCAGGCCTCAAGAACGTTTTTTCGTCGTTCATACTGACATCGTCGCCCCCTACCCCTTTCCAAGGTTACCGGTAGATTCCGACCTGTGTTGATTGGTTTGCACATTGGCCCGAAGCCTGCCCTCGTCCCCACATCACAGCCTACACAGCAGCGTCAGCATTTGTTTCTACCTGGGTGTCGCGCTACGAATGCCCTTTTACTGTCGCCACCGATCGCAGCTGGCAGTTCGAGACGTCACTGTTCACAGAACTACATCTTCTAGTACGATTCCTTTGCGAGCAGCTGCTACCACCCGTAGTCGAACAGCCTCATGGAGCGTTTCCATCGAGAACTCAAGGCTTCACTTATTGTGCACGACTGCCCAAGTTGGTCCAACGACACCTCCTATGCTCATAAGAATCCGGTATATGCATAAAGTGGACCTTTCGTGCACGGCTGCTGAGCTCGTTTATGGTACATCTCTGCGGTCGACGATTCCTCGCAACCTGTCTGTGCAAGCGACTTCGTCGACCAACTAAGAGAGCTGTTTCGGCACGTTTGCTCTCAGTGCACCCGTCTCGCCACACAACAAACGGCTGTGATGGTACATTCCGGTAAAGGGGAAAATCCCACATTCGCCGCCAAAAAGCTCCCAAGACCAACCGGTTGCGCCTGAGGTAGATGAAGAGGAGGTGTGGCATGAGGCACGGGCAGAGTCAGAGCGAGATACAAATTCCTGTACTTGTTGTGCGATTATTGTGATCAACATATTTTTTTCTCCAAACATTAGTTATTTAAATCGGGCACATTAGCCCCAATAAAGCTCCTGATCCTGGCCAATCCCCCAAGTGGGTATGTGCCACAAAAAAAGGAACTACAACAACAACAGCAACAGCGAACGAGACCGAGACAGAACGAGACAAGGCGGATGGAACGGGGCACGGCACTGTTGAAACCTGCGTAAGACGTCCGGTCTACGAGCCACAGCGAGGCATGGCCGTCGACAGCACGGACAAGGCCTGCGCTACCATCTAAAGGGCTCCGGCGTGCCGAACGGCGCGTGACTGGGCGCGAGGCGGGATCAAGCCCTTCGACTGACCCGGCTGAGCTCCTCTCCAGATGAGCTCCTCTCCGGCGTCGCAACCTGTGAAGTCAAAACCGATTAGGCAAGCACCGCTACGAACGCGAAGTCGGCACCTGTGTCCTCATACGACCGACCGTGAGCGTGTTCTGTTCTCGGGACATAGATGCGGGGACGTTCGCGGACCTTGTAGTTGTGGGCAGTCTAGCGGGCCACTTGGGTTGTTCCCATTAGCTAATTCTCGTTTACGTTTTAGTGTGTAACATTTCGTCGTTGAATCAAATCTGTCCTGTGACACATTTATATAATGTCTCCTCCCCGTCTGCACAAGGAGCATTCCATTTTCGTCGCGTGATCCGGCCCATTCATTACAACGGCTTCCGTGCATTCAGGCCTGAAAACAGCCAGTGATGTTTTTTTTTTGCGCCACGGACCCGTTCGGGGACCACTGGAGCCTCATTATTTTGACGAGTACCCTGTTGTTCAACATTATTCCTCCACTGTCGTCCTGGATATCAATGGCTCCATCTATACTGCGCACTTGGACATCTCAAATCTGAATACCTCGAGCCGCCCCAAGTCACTTTGTTCGAACCTGATCTGCACCCTTCAACAAAACCCTCACGTGGACGTCTACACTGGAAACCAAATAGACTTTTGCCGCTCGTCATTCTCGCTCGTCCCTTGTGGTGGAGCCGTGTAGCAGCACCTCCAGCGGCCATGGTGGAACAAGCCCCACCCGAGACGTTGCAGCCCGAGCGCCAAGGCGGCTTGCGTTGAGCGAGCGCACAAAAGCGCGAGACATGGCGTCTCGCTCAGTGTTGACAAAAAGGAATCTGGGTTGCCTCACCGACGAGTACTCGTCCTAACGGAGGCTTCTTTCATTTGTCCCGACAGATGCTACGCATTACAGACGGCCATATCGTCCTTATTCTTGCTTATTTACCATGCTTTTCGGTGTGGTAAATCGATAGCTAGAGAAAACACTGCATGCTCGAAAGATGTTAAATTTTCAGGTCAGGCTGCGTTGCTGTATTTTAATACTAAAAACGCCCAATAAGAATATTCGACCTCTTTCCATTAGGCAACATCATATTGCCGCGTAGAGCGCAACAGTTGAAGGCACGTCAGGTAGCAGGTGCGCGACTTCTGACAGCTAAACACAAATAATTTGCTGCCCCAAAACTCCCCACACGTGCGGATTCCATTTTCACTTCGGCGACGAATGTCACAGGTGATGCTCAAAGGGGAGATTTATTTGCAAGTTGAGATAGCGAGCTGGCTCTAGAAGGCTGGTGAAGCTGGGTAAACCACAGAACTTAGGAATCGGTGGCTTTCCCTCAATGGCTTTTACTCAGAGAGCAAACAACCCGTTGTTTCATTTGAAGGAAATGTTACATTGGGAACAAACGTTTATGGTGCAAATAAATGCGCTCGTGCGATGATGCTGTGCGTGTCCTTCGCAGTGGCGACGTCAACTTAAAAGCTACAATAAACCATTGTTACCGTACCTAACGTTGCTGCACGATCGAGCAGCTACAGCAATGGTCTACGCCTTACTGTTGACGTGAAGTTACACTACAAACTCAGACAAGGGGCACTCAGACTCTAAAAAAAGCGGATCCTTTGAAAACAGTCTTGGAATGAAGGCTGAGCAAGTAGGGGACATTCATTTCGCCGATAATGAGCTCACAAGCTAAAAGTTTCAATGTTTCAAGAAACTCGTGCATATCGTTGCAGAAACGAAACAACACTGCAAAGCAGGGCGATCTGGTGGGAAACATAACCAGTAGGGATCTGATAATGTAGGCCCGAAAAGGACACAACAGGTAACCTAAAGAACAGTCCTCATCCCATACTTGCATGGTGTGTCCCACAAGCTAATAAAAATTGGAAGATAGTCTGCCATCAATGTGGTATTCTTAACACTTACCAAGCTTTCCCGGTTACGCAGAAAAGTGACCAGCGATGACAGAAGCTTGGTAAGTTGGGAAACCTCGCATAAAAGCTCCTACATTGCATGCAGACACTGCGTTGAGTTCAACGTCCCGCTGTCGTATGGCAAGTCGTAGGAAGGGCAAACGAAACATTGCATGACTGAAAGCCTGTGCGAGAGTTAAAAGATTCTCAAGACATCACGGTACCGAGTTGGCAACGTATTGCCGAAAGCATGGCTCCTAGGCAAAGCTTGACCGCGCCTCGATAGTGAGTAGATACCCCACCATCGCGCACGTGAAGTTTCGGAGGCGTTCACAACCTATAAAATTCAGGAAGCTTGTGTTAGAATACCATCAATCGCCCTTCACGAAAATAATTTTCAGGCTTTACTGTATCGGCGACACCGCTGATTAGCAACTTTGTTTCAGCATGATTCTTTCCTTTCTTGTTTTTAAAGCGAAGCCGTACATGTCGAACCTTCCAGTTTTAATGCCCGTGAAACCGCTTTATTTGGCGCCGCACCGGCAATGCTCCTCGCCACCGAGGCCCCTCTTTAACAAATGTTAAAGGCACAGCTATTTAAGCTTTTAGTTCCGGTGTGGAGCGTTACCACAATACCCAGACCAGCCGACCGAACGTGACGTGAGCCTAAAGAGGAGCACACCGCGTCGTCCAGGGTTGCGTGTAGGTTGGCGCCACGGCAGCAGCTCGCAAAATATACCAAGCACACGTAAGCGTGAGCTTCGTGAGGAGCACCCGGCATCTTCCAGCTCGACTTTCGAGAACACTCTGCCCAACGTTGGTGGCGTGATCTTTCACGTGCACCGCGCCACTTCATGCGCGTCAGCGCCTGAAGTGGTGAGCACGGACGTCGAGGTCTTGCTACAGATGCCGAGTTTGGCGAAGCTGGTTGCCGCGGGTTCTAGTGCGTCGCAACGCGATCCACTTTGTCGCGGATATGAAAGCCTGCAAACAAAATGAACCGGGCCTGGCAATCATGTTGAACCTTTAGCGGCAAGTTCAGAAATCCATGTGGGGTGTAACAGCCGGGTCTCCGACGCAGGGAGATGGGATGTGCCAGCTTTGGTGTTTCCCTAGCCTTCTATCACTAGTGTACACCGTGTCAATGTTTTTCTACTAGATACGACCAATACCTGGTTCACCTAGAGAATAAAAGAACTTGCCGTGGATCAATATTCGCAAGCGCATCAGCCCAAGCCAACATAAACTGTGGCCGCGTTGGTAACTTCTCTCATACCACCGAAATTTATCATTTAGGCGTTTTTATTCGCCCGAGAATCAGGTTGTTACAATAAAGTCGGGGGTGCTCGTGGGAACTGAGTTTATTTGCTAACGGTTGAGAAGCCAAGAATGTGTACTGGAACTGCCAGCTAGCATAGTCTTCTTGGTCTGCAACATAATCGCAATGTCCTGAAATCGTGACGTCTCTCCCCGTCGGAGAAATACCTCTCCTGGGAAGTCGGCGAAATTTTCTTGATAGAAAGCGTTTCAAGTAGGCTATGTGAGCCACCTGAGTTGTGCGATAAAGCCAAAAATATACAGCAAGTCGGGAGATGACCTAATTCGAACTACTCAGCCGGTCAACAACTACGAAACTACTGACGTAAAGTCAAAGCAGCTTCTCGGACAGTGTACGCTAGCGCACAGGTGTTCAGAGGAAACCCAGGTCGCCTGCCGACTAAGTAACGTCCACGTGTCGGTTGTCGCAGCGATAATTCTAGTGGTCCAGCTTTATGCGGAGCTGCTTCGAGTTTCTCCACCAAGGCACCGGCCTTGGCTCCGCTGGCCTCGTTTTGAAGAAACTTAAATGGTGTCAAACTGGCTTTTGTGAAAACAAACGTAACTTAGGCATGATGCTGTATAACAGGTTCTATTACTCTAAGCGGGGATGTGGGGCATGATTATGAACGTTAAGATCTTGCCACATCCATGCTTATCAGTAGCCAACACCAATGGCAGTAATGTTTGTGAGCGTGGTGATTGTCGGCTCCGTGAAACTATTTTTGAGTGATGTCGCATTGGAAGGCGGGATTGAGAATCGGAAAAACAAAGTAGGTCTTCGGCGACGTCAGCAGTTAACGGATGCCCCCGGTCGTTGATGGGATAAGAAGCGGGACCATGGTGAAGTATAGTGCGACAGAGTACGATATTTGCCACTTCGTAAGCAATTGCGCCTGATACAGCAGCTATGAAAGCTAGTAGAAGCACACAATAATCCAACGGTTTTGGTCTTTGACTGTAGAAAATGGATAAATAATTCCGCGCCCATGTTTTCGAATACAAAGAGGGGGGAGTCACGCCGCGAAGTTTTCACAGGTGAGAAGTCATCGGCCATTTATAGAGTAAGCAATGGTGACTACTTTGCATGCATCGTTCTGTCGACCGTGGCATTTTCAGCAAACAAAATCGTTGTTGTACGCAGTGTTGAGGGCGTGCAAAGCCCAGGTTCCCAGCTCTAGCGTCGACGTGCACAACCTAAGATACAGAAGAAATTACCTTTCCTGGCACCAAAAGGATGGTCTAGAAAGCTGTCCCCGAGCAGTTCATACTTTGTAGGAGGTCATCGTGAACGCAGAAAGATTGCGTCTGTTCGTCACGCGCAGCGCTAAACCTTCAAAACAGGCTCTCATCTAGGCGTTGCTCATCCGTGACAGTTAAAATTCTGCACATACCGCAACGTATTGTGTTATGTGTTGGGCCTTCACTTAGCTAGTGCGTCTGTGTGACCTCCGCTTGTAACTGCCACATTCCTTTCCTTTCATGCAGCTGCAGAAACGCGAACGTCCAGCCGCCTAAAGCACGCGTTGTGTTCTAACGTTTTGTGTGGCATAAAAGGGGGTTGGGGTTAGCTCATGTACCGTTATTGGGTTGCTGTATTTCAGTATTGTGTTTGTTATCAGTCACTTCCGCCCTCACTTTTCATTACTGGCGTTATACACTACAAATCACTTTTAGTCGCATCACATACACCCCAGAAGTGGTAGCTTAAATCCTGGCATTCACTTTAACATAGAATAATTGAAACGGCATTCTTTTGTTACTCCTAGCTTCGTGCCAAAAAAACACAAACACACACACAAATCGGGCATAGAACACAGGCACGCCTATGTCTTGTCACGGGAGCGAGTACTGCAGAAAAGAAGAGAACAGAATTTAGCTTGTTTACGCAAATATCTTACTCTACCAGAATCGTAGAGCTAGGCGGGTCTCCAACAGAGAGTGGAAATAATTGAATGAACTTTGCTTTAACGTTGCTTCACTACATTACCGCCGACGGAGACATGCCTACGCGCACTTAAAAACATCAACATAAACACGTGAAACAGTTGACCGACTAGTCACAGGTCACTTGCAAACATTTTTCTATAATCTTATTTCAAGCGCGTGTGTAGTAGTGGTGACTTTAACAATCGAGATGTCATTGTAACATAACAAGGTTCCAATGCTTTGCTAGTCATTTGTGTGTTTGTTCTTTGATATGTTGAACACTCCAGCAGTGGTGGCTTTTTTGCAGTGTAGACATGTTTTATTATTTCTAACCTTCTTGACTGTACCAATTTCGCGCCTTTCTGCCCTTTGCATTATTGCTCGTGTATTAATAATCATGGTTTCAGTTTAGGTCTCACCTAGGAACCATTGAATTGCTATATGATTCTTCCGAATATTTTCAAGATATTGGTAATGATCGGTATGTAGATTGTTGGAGCACTTCCTTCTTTTGCCTGCCCGGTGTTGTGATGTTTGCGGATGTTCATTATATCTTTTAGAGCCCTGATGTCGTCGTTTAACGATGTTACCGACAACATCGTCTAGCGTCTCGAGAACAATGCCAAAACTGGTGGGGTTTTGGGGACCAGTTCTTCATGGACGTTACTTGGGATAGACATCACCATTGTTACGTTTTCCCGAATCTGCGCGGTATAAAAGAAAGAAGCTCAAGTAGGCAGAGTATATGGCGGCGGGGCGGCTGCAAAAGCAGAAATGATGGTTCAGAAAATGTCCCTTAATCTGTAATTACTTGCACAACCAACTTCATTTTTTTGTGTAGACAATCCACAACATGCGACCTTCGCGTGAAGTTTTTCCTGAGCGGCTCGCTGTTCGTGGTCGCAAAACGTTTAATGAGCCAAAGGGAAGGGGTATAAGGGCGTGGTTAGGTTCCTAAGTCTATGAGGCCTCTTGTGAGGGCTGCCTCCAGTGCGCGCCGCACCAGGGCGACCTGGCGCTCCGGTGCGGAGCTTGTCAGCTCGGACACCCACTGCTCAGAGTAAGGGGAGGGTTGCGGATGTGGGTGTTGGGAGCAGGAGAAGACGAGGTGGTAGGTGTTGAGAGGGATGGGACAATGTGGGCAGTCGGGTGGAAAGAGAGAACGGAAATGTGGGATAGAATGATATGGTTAAAGTGGGGCGCTGTCAAAACAGCACACGACGAAAGGGCACGCGACAGAAGAGCACCGACATAACAGCACGGCGGCAAAAGGGCACCCAACAAAACAGCACGCGACAAAACAGCACGGCGTCAAAAGCGCACGCGACGGAACAGCACGTTGACAAAACAGCACAGCGTCAAAACAGCACAGCGACAGAACGGCACGATTTTATGGAACGCCTAAATGGGCAAATATTTTGATTTTAACATGGATAAAAACACTTTAGTGGGCGCAAACTGCTCTCTCTGAGGTTCTCTTCACGTTTTGTTACTCTTTCTCGGGAAAAATACTACGGCTTTAATTATTACAGCATGTGGGATATCTGAAATGAAAGAAGCAAAAGCCAGGGACGACATTTGGTAAAACTTTTGTTCCTTTTTAGGTAGCCCTACAATTTTTATGATAATAATAATAATAATAATATTAATAATAATAATAATAATAAGAAGAATAATTTATTTCCGAATTTGCCGCTGACAGTTCTCCAAGACTGGTAGGCCCGGATCATTTCGTCCGCAGGCTTTCACATCTCTCCCAAAGTGGACCGCGTTAGCACGCGCTAAAACCCGTGACCGAGTCTAAAGTCAACGCCTGCGCTACGAACCCAAAGGAAATACTTTTCGCCCGGAATGCGATCAGAGCAAAATCGGTAATAAAAACCGCAGGGTAGCCTTGGTATGTCTGCGTTGCGCCGCAGAAACATTTTGCAATTTTTTGATACGAGCTTTTTATTTTAGCGCCGTCTATGAAGCGACCGCCGAAACCTCCGCGCTGGGCTGTTAAGTGCGCCGTTCTTTGCGTGCGTCTGCTCGGAATCCGTGCATTACCGAGTGAACCGTAGTGGTTTGGCGTTAAGTTAGCGGTTGCAGTCCTTGTGTGTGTGTGTTCTGTTTTGTTTTCATCATCTGCGGAGGGAGTTTAGGTCCTGATTTGCTGCCAGAGCGGGAAATTCCGACCCCGGCTGCTGAGACCAGCAGCAGTAGCAGTGTGGTGGTGGTGCCGGTGGTGCTCCGCAGTTCCGCGATGAAAACGTACCGGTATGGCACCGACTGACATAGAAATCGATATCGGGGAGTAAATACGTGTTTTCAATGCCACCGTGCTTGTTATGTTCACCGATTAGTCATGTTTACGGAAGCGCGGACGTCGAATGCGGAGCGCGCATAGCATATGTGGGTCACGGTGATCCGTGCTCGCGATGGACTTTCGACGAGGCGATTGCTACGCTGTTGGCATTGCAATGCAATATAATCTTTCTTAACTAGACTTATGACGGTTACTGACGAAACGGAATTACCCGGGCGGAAAAATAACGCGACCCCACAACCAGTCAAATTACTATTCGAAGGTTGAGCAAAAGGGTTGACGTTCGGGCGAGTTAATATTGGTTGATCATGATCGTGATCATGATTGACCTAACTCTGCGCAGCGCATGTGGCCTGTAGCTCGGAGCCCACCTTTGTGAAACCGCTGCTTTCACCACAAATGCTTTACGCGACCAGCAGTAACTGTTTTGTAATTGTAATACTTTAGATTCCGTGGCAACGCAAAAGGATTAAAAGCTTTTCCTTTGACCGCGTTGTGAACAGGTTGAGCTATTTTCCAAATGCAGCGTTCACGCGTACCTCGAGCTGCGTTTCCACATTTGGCTGCCTGCTTATCCTGCTATCGACCAGCAGTGTGCGATGGAGAAAGTTATCCTTTCAAATCGTTTGGCAGTGTAATGCGTTGGCCTGAAAAAAAGTAAACAAAACGCCGTGATTTTAAAGGTTAGATTAGATGAAAAGGGGATGGTTTAATGCCAATCGGCAGTAATGACGTAACAATATATGGTATTTTAAATTGACTACAAGGAACCAGAAGTTATTGTAGTGTTGTATTGTATCGGCGCTCGTGAAAGATCCCCAAGTGGTCAAAATTAACCCGCAGCCCTCCACTACTGCGCGCCTCATCACCCATGAAGCGTCGGGGCGTTAAACACCATAATGAATGAATGAATCAATCAATCAATCAATCAATCAATCAACCAACCAATCAATGCTGTATTGTAAAGGATAAAGTTGCTTCTAACATTTCAGGGGGTTTCGTTCCCTGTCGCAGCTTTGCGTGTGATAAATGGATTTTGATCCGTCTGCTTGCCGTCCAAGTGCACCCAACAAACCCTGGAGTTGGTCGTTGGTACAAAGTCGTTGCGATTTATCAACGGAATCCACCGATATCTCAACTCTGTGTGCGTTGGGAAGCGATGCCGCAAAAACACGCCGCAACCGCACTGCATTTTCTCCAGGCAGTGTCGTGCACATGCGTGCTGTCAGCGACTGTTTCTCGCTTTCTCTGGTTGTTCAATAACCCACCACCGCGCAGTGCTGACCAGGCGACGTTTGCGCCTTGAACGGCATCGCAGCATTGGCTAAAACAGTTGAAAGTTTCGCAAAAACTAAGCACGCGGTGCGAAATACTCCTGAACTACGCAGTGGAGCACACCACGCCGAGCGATGTTAGCAGCCCAGCGCGCTCAGGCAACGCTGGTCGGCCGCCGAGAGAACTGGTTTGAGAGTATTTTCCTCCTTTCCCGGCTGCTTATGGAAAATGGTGTATAGCAGGGGAGCAACTCATTGTACGTCTCCGCGTGCGCATTGTACGCTCTGCGTTCCACAGCAGCCACTGCCCCTTTGTTCGTCTTCGCGGCAACAAAAGCCGACCCAACCCTCGTTTTCGCTGAGGAGAGGGAGGAGGTCGAGGGGAAACGAGAGGGGGCAGTTGCTAACATGCGCATTGAGTGGAGGGATTTTGAACACGAGCCAGTTTATTTTGAGAGCGTTGCTTGGAAACAGGCAAAACGCGTTCGGGTTGTTTCGTGGTCCACCCGTTCTTGCATCAATCGTTGCATCAATCGTTGGCTTTTCATTGTACCATGACAAGTGACAGTCTTTGATTCTCGCAATTTCTGGGAAAGTACAGCCGTCAGAAAGATGCACACGAACATGTTTATGTATTTTAGCGAATGAACTGCATATGTTTCTGCACAAATGCGGTTCCCAACAACAGAGTTTGTTGTTTATGGTGGGTGACCTGTTTTTATGAGCTCACCTGCTGCCGTCAGCAATTGTTAGGCTCCCGCAACACGCCGGCAAATTGAACAAAGCATGTTAGCCAGCAGTCTTCTAAGCCTTGCAGCAAGATAATAGGCGTCATAGATAATAGCTTTATGTCACATTTTCGGTGATAATCAAAAGTATCGAAGCTGCAAGCTGCAAAAGTATCAAGGTCCAAAACCTTAGTGCCGCTTCGCTTGATTCTAACTGCAGATATCGAAGCATTTCAGATGAAGAGCACAGTATCGCAGCTTAGGTAACGCAATAAACCATTCATCGGGTAAAGTTCGTTTTTTTTTAAATAGCGAGAAATCGGCGAGCGTGATCGCTAGTACAGCTTTATGTTGTCTGATATTCAGTGGTGCCGGCCCACTCCCATTTTCGATACATCATGTAACCTAAATAATATTGTGCCTGTAAAAGCGCTCACTGCACAGCCTGAATCGTGATACTCGCTTCTCAAGCGTTAATAAACGAAAGGATACAAGCAATGGAAGCACGGGAGAACATACTCGTACGACGACAAATTCGCATGCAGCATTTATTTCAAATAATTTCAGCCTTAGCAAATATATTATGTACGGACCGATGCAAATACATTGTGCACAAATACAAACATGTAAAGACAAATAAACTGACCCCCTCCCTGCTTCCCTTATACAGGCGCTCATGCATAGGTGAAGTAGTGGTGGGACATTTTTTTCCTACTTTGAAGTTGGGACATGTTTTCCGGCACCATTTGTTCCGGGACTATCAGTTCCGGGGCCAGTAGCTCCGGGACCATTTGTGCCGGGACCATATCGCCCGCACATCGTGCGTATGGTCTTCTGTTTAGCAGTTACACAGGAAAAAAACAAACACGCCTCAAGTTTAACGTACACTGCGATGACGTACACTGCAAACATCCCACGAGATTAGCGTTGCACATCCTATAGCAGTTTTTTTCGCAATAAGGCGGGTGTTCGCGAACCACTTCCGTGCGGCCGGAGCCATGCACAGCGGATTGCGTATAACGCGGCTCTTTTTACGCCGCACCAGGCACCCTGAAACAAATTTAACGTTCTCTCGCATTTAGCAACATATGCCTGCGTTTATCTTTAATAAAGTAATTGTTTCTAGTAGAGCTACGGGCTTTTGGGCCTCTATTGATGCTGGCGCGCATGTTGGTATGAAGGCCGGATCACAGTCTGGTACGCCATGATGATTAAGATGATGATTATGATGATGATGATTAGAAGCCCTCCATCTGTATCGGGAAGTCCGTTGCCGCCAACCAACTTGCCTGTCTTATTCTACTCATTAAACCTACCCTCTATTACCCTAACGGGTTGGCCCTCCGCCTACCGGTTTTAAACTCGCTTCTCCTATTGCCGTTTTCCGCAGCGCCACCTGTAGGGGCTGGAAAGAGCGGATAGCGTTGAGCCGCCGAGCCAAAGAAAGCGAGTTAGATGCCCGCAATGGTGGTTGCATTTCAAATGAAGGAGAAGAGCGAACACGCCGGAGTGTCGCCGTTTAAATGCACGCGAAGAAGTGTGAAGTTCCTCACTGCGGAGCATCCCATATTCCAAATTTAGCGTTCTGGTTGTGAAGCCTAAAAAAGCGGAAAGAAATGAAAGCTTTTGTGTGCTTCTTTTATTGAGTCCGCACTGCGAATACAAAAATAAACGGCATCAAGGCAAGAAAAGACCTTAACCCGGTACCGAGGCATGCTTTGCAGCGGCCGTGATCTTTCGGCTCCCACAAGAAGATCTTCTCTTGCTGCTGTTTTCTTTTTCTGCTGTTTTATCGAAAGTGTAAAAAAAGAACAAGTGCCAGTTGCAATAGGCATGCCTCCGGTTATCTTGAGCCGCTGCAACCCAAATCACCTGGAATATGATGGAAGCGAAAAAGCCGAAGTGTAATCCTTAAGCGCTACTATTCTGACGGATAATTTGCTTCTTACTGAAGTCCTACACCAGTTAATTCTAATTTATACATGGGGGTTTAATTTGTTTAACAGCACAGAGGAGCTCTTAGTGGGTAAGAAATATTTCCGCAACAATATTGCGCGTAAAAGCAGCGTCCGCGAAAATGAGCTACTGTGGATCGTGCCTCATTGGTGACCCGGCAGCTCACATTCTTCACTTTAGTGAAAAAGACCGTCACTATACATCGAAGTTTTCAAAAGAATGGCGTTAATGAGCAAATGAATAATTCAAACAACATTTATAAGAAAAGTAATTAAATAATAGAGGATCCAGGAACAATCCTCAGTAAATTAACACAGAAAAAAGTGTTCACGAAATATGCAGATTCATGGCTCTGCGTTAAATTACCACGAAAAGGGCACAGATGCTGTCTTCATAAAAATAGATCCCTGAATTCATGACCAAAAACCAATCAATACAACGGGATCGAGGAACCACCTTTAATAGGCAATTACTGGAGTAGTCGTTTCATAGAAATAATTGCACATATAACCATGCGTGAAAAAGAAAGTAATACGAACAAGTAAAATCTGTAATTGATATCAACGGCTCACTATGTTGTGTTGCTTCAGCCTATCACAGGCACACCTAAATCTCTTCCTGTACCGAAATCGCCCTCCACTGGAATATGCAGGTGCCTTAATGTCCATGTACTGATATGTTCCTGCACAGATAAGTCTTGTAAAAATAAGTTCAAATGAATGTGCTTTTCTATTCCTTACTTGCCGCAGAGTTTGGATTCCGTTCCGGCGAGTGCACTATGCCATACTAACTAGCAACGCCACCGCACCCAACTTTTACAGTGCTCATCTCTTGCAGTGTGCTGTTTTGTCGCGTGCTGTTTCGTCGCCGTGCTCTTCTATCGCGTGCTGTTTTGACGCCGTGCTGTTTTGGCGCCGTGCTCTTCTGTCGTGTGCGGTTTTGTTGCTGTGCGCTCTTGTCGCTGTGCTGTTTTGACGCGTGCTGTTTTGACGCGTGCCCTTTTGACGCCGCGCTCTTATGTCGGTGCTATTCTGTCGCGTGCCGTTTCGTCGCGTGCGGTTCTGTCGGTATACCGGTTAAAGTAGGTTTCGGTCTGTAGTCGGCGGAGGATGTAGGCCTGTTGGGCGGTGAGGGAAAGGTGGGGGGGGGGGGCGGTATAGCCGTCGGGAGTTAGTGTGGTGGGAGAGGATGGCGTTGTACGTGGGGTCGAGAGGTGTCAGGGCTGCTGGGTCGGGGGGGGGGGAGTTATTTGCTCGAGGCTAGGCGAGGGAAGTGCCCGGGTAATGAGTGCGCGGGCTGCGGCGTGGGCCGCCTCATTCCCTACCAGGCCGGAGTGGCCGGGGGTCCAGACAATGGAGAGGTCAATGTCTTCAGGGAGGCGTTGAAGGAGGTGAATGGCTGCTGGCGGAGCGAGGCCGGCTTGGTAGAGGCGGCAGGCATGCTGCGAGTGGGTTATCATGGTCAGGTAGGGTTGGTGGCAGTAGGTCAGGGCAGCGTGGGTGATGGCGAGGGACTCGGCGGTGAGCGTGGGGATGTGGCAGTAGGAGGCCGCGGTAGGGAGGCGGCCCTTGTTGTTGAGGACTGCGATGGTGGTGCTGTGGCGGGTGGAGGACTGCGCTATGTCGGTATAGCGGGTATTGGGATCCGAGCCGTAGCGTTTTTCGAGGAATCAGACGCGGGCGTTGCAGCGGCCTTGGTTGTAGAAGGGGTGCATATGCTTGGGGACGGGAGGGACGTGGATGCGTTGACGAATGGAGAGGTGAATACGTTGGGGCGCGTGTGGGGTGGCAGGGGCCGTTCGTCCGATGGCCTGAAGTACCCGTCGACCAGCCGGTGTGAGGGAAAGTCGGTGCAGGGGGGAAGTGCGTTGGGCTTCCAAGATTTCTGTGAGGGTGTTGTGCAGGCCAAGCTGGAGGAGGCGTGTGTTGGAGGTGTAGGTAGGGAGGCCTAAGGCTGCTTTGTAGGTCTTGCGGATCAGAAAGTCCAGCTTGTTAGCTCCCTGTGTCTTGAGGTTGACGAAAGGACAGCTGTATGTAAGGCGACTGATGAGGAGGGCTTGAACGAGTTTGCAGGTGTCGGATTCTTTGCGGCCATAGATGGAGCCGCGGATGTGCCGAATGAGGCGGGTAAGTGGGGTAATTGTTCTGTGGAGCTGTGGCAGAAGAATGGCGCCGGAGCCGTCGTAATAAAAAGGAACTCCGAGTGTGTGGTGACTTGGGGAATGGGAGTGCTGTGGATGGTCACTTGTGGGTCCGGGGTGGGTTGTGGCGGGCGGCCGCGGGTGCGGGCTCGGAGAACGCGGAGGGCTGACATGCTTGGTTCGACCGTTAGGCCTCTGGGGTGGAGGTAGGCGACGGTGGTGTTGATGGCTTGCTGGAGGGCGTCTTGTTGCGCCCCGCTGGAGCCGCTGGTAGTCCATATAGTGAGGTCATAGGCATAAAGCGCATGGTGGATACCGGGGATGGCATTATGGAGACTGGGGAGGTGGAGGAGGGCGATGTTAAAGAGTAAGGGGGGAAAGAACGGAGCCTTGCGGTGTGCCTTTGGCAGGGGTGTGGAAAGTAGGGGATTGGAGAGGGCCGAGCCGGAGGGTGGCAGTGCGGTCCCGCGTGAACGCGAAGATGAATTGGTAGGCGCGGTGGCCGCAACCGGTGTTGTTGAGGTTATCGAGGATGGCTTGATGCGTAACGTTGTCGAAGGCCCCTTTGGCATCGAGAGTGAGGAGTGTTTTAGTTGTGTCACGGCTGAGGTGGTCGAGGAGCTGCTCTTTTAGTTGTGTAAGGCCATCTTGGGTCGAGAGATGTTGGCGGAAACCGAACATGGTAAGGGTGTACAGGTTACGGAGAGGCGCTGGTGAACTAGGTTTCATAGATCTTTCCGAGGCAGGAGGTGAGGGCGATGGGTCGGAGGGTGGTGGCGGAGACGGGTTTGTTGGGCTTGAGGATAAGTGTGATGTCTGAGTGGCGCCACTGTAAGGGCTACGTGCCGGCTTCTCAGTGGCTGCTGTAATAGGGGAGGAGGTCTTCAAGGGTGTCGCCAGGGAGGTTGCGGACAGTTCTATAGGTAATGTGGCCTCTGCCCGGGGTGGTGTTGAGGGTGAGGCTGGCAAGAAGGGCGTGGAGTTCGGTCATGGTGAAGGGGAGGTCCATGTCGGCGTTCGGGGGTATGGTGTATTGAAGGTTCGGGGCAGGGGGATGGGTGACCGGATCACTAAAGAGATGCTGCCTGATGGTGCAGAGAAGCTCGCGAGAGGGTTGCGAATGGTTGCGGATGAGTTGATGGATGCGGTGCATTGATTGACGTTGAGTGGAGTGGTTGTCCAGGAAGGAGCGGAGGAGGTGCCAGGTGCCAGGTGCCTGTGTTTAAGGCGGACACGGCTACGGTTTCCGCGGTCACCTTATCGTACCATAAACGAACCGAACGCTCCCGACCACAGTCCGGCAACCCCTGATTTAATCCCATCGATCGCCGCCCAATCCCCGAGGTGACCGGGGCTCTGCTCGTGTTTTCGTACAGGGGTCGTTTCTTTTCAAGAAAGGTTGTTTGTGTGTATTTACACATGAAATAAACGTGTTTGAAATCGGCGTGCAGGAAACTATAAGGTACTGTTCTCAACAAAATGTTTTGAAAAGCACCTGAGAAAGTCTTGAAATGACGTGCAGAGCGAAACGCGCGGCTAGTGGGGGATATGCACAATTGCAGCCGCTGCAAAACGTACGTGGAAAACTTATACGAGCTCGCATGAGATATGAACATGCGTCTATAAATCAAAAGGGCAGTGCTTTGCCGCCGCCCTATTTCGCACATTCCAGCGGTGGAAGATAAGTCATGTCGTCAACCGAGTGCTTGCCACGTGACGCGTTAATGTAACGCCACGAAGAACAGGTACCCGCGCAGAACGCTCACTCTGTAACAGCTGTGGTATATGTCACTATCTGGCTGTTGAAGTTCTTCTGTGCAAAAAAACTAAAAAAAAAAACAAGAGCAAACCACGGGAATACGGAAGAGCAGTAAAGAGTACGTCGACAAGATTTTAGCAATGCTTATATAACTTCCGTGATATCTACAAGCTAAGGTGACTTCTCTTTCCGGCCTCTATAGCGACCGGGAATCCGTTGTAAGGCACCTCCGTCACTTCAGCGAATAGTCCCGCCCGTGGCGAACCGCTCGTCAGTGGAAGGCCGGTGGCGGTCAGCGCAGCGTACTTGTGCATGGATTTCCGTCGGTCTGCTAGGTGCGGCTTTCAAACCGTAGATAATCACAAAGGCTTTCTAGGACCAAACGAAGCCCATGGCGTTAAAAAAGCTCAGCCATTTTCACAATTCGTTCACGCCTACGATTACGATATTCTGGTGGCCAGCACATCCCGGGAAGATCATCTAAAGTATATTCACCTTCTCTTCGAGCGTCCCGCTGCTCATGCCATCGTCATCAAGTCTTGAAGGGCGAGTTTTGTTTCACTGCTCCGAATTTCCTTTGTCATCGTTTGTACGCCACCGGCATTCGTCCACACTCGGCCAAGGCGCAGGTCGTCATCGACTTTTTCAAGACAGTGTGAGTGAGAAAGCTCCGCCAGTTCTGGCTAATGCTAAATTTTTAACGCGGCTTTATTTGGAGATGTGCCACGCTGCTAGAATCTGTCGACAGGCTGCTTTTCACCAAACGCTTATCCATTTCCCTTGACTGCGACGCTGCAGCTGAAAGTGTCTTTTGAGCCATCAAACGCGCTCTCCCCGACGCTGGACTGCTGGCTTTTCCGAATCCGTTTTAAAGACTATAATCATTCTGGGCTACTTAAACCAAAAAAGTTTGGTCTGACTGTCTGTAACTCGATTCAGCCACCCGGCCAAAGTGAAATTAAATCTGCAGAAGTCTTATATACTCAAAGCGAAATCTAAACGTGTAAGTCCGGTTTATATATCCATACTTGTAAACATTGTTGAACAAGTACAAGCCTATATGCAAATATCATACAGAAAATTACGACACAAGGGATATTTACAGTGTTCCTTTATACAAGAATTGATAGATGCTTGATTTTTGCGTACTAAAACACCGATATCTACCGCAGAAAAAATATAACCATTTTCGCCTGCTGTCGCTCGCGCCACTGTAGCTTCTGGCGGAATTTGAATAATTGAAGCGGTAACAGTTACGAAAGGTTCCACCAGATAGTTTCCACGTTCTGCTTGGAACGCAAGGGGACTAGGGCAACGCGGTTCTTTAAACGTTGAAGTAAGGCACCTCGATGCACGTGCGGCTCCTTCGTACCGCAGCGCTAGCATTGAGGCACCCGACTTGGAGCAGTGACTTGAGCAAATATTTAGCGGGTTCACCTTGGGAGTAGCGCGATGCAAGAGGACAAAATGAGAGGTGAGCGGGAAACCGAAGGGAGGCAAATACAGGGCAAATGTCTTCAAAATGTGCGACGAAAGGAGCAGATACGCGGCATTTTTTTTGTTGGCCCTCATGACTGACGCGTCAAGTTCGGATGTCCGAGCTGTCCTTCAGCAGCTGGTTGAACGTGCATAGTAACCGATAGCCTGCTTTCAAACCCATGAATCCGGCTCGGACACAATATAAAGTTTTTGGCCGAAAACTGCTAATTATGTACCTCGCTTTTTGTCACTTCAAACACCACCTTGAACAGCGCAAGTTCCCAATATTTACCACTCAAGAGCCGCTCACGTTTGCTTTAAACTGCCCTTACACCTTCTACATCCAACGAGAGGTGCGCCAAATAGAATATCTCTCGGAGCTCCTGTCCGACATCCAGCAAGTCCTTGGTTCAGCTAATTAAACCGCGGACACCCTGAGTCGCATGGACAATGTAAATTGCTTTTTTTTACAGCCAACGCCGGAAGCCCCTACCGAACCGCTTTACGTCCACGAACTGACTGTGGCGCAAGCCAACGAAAGAAAACTATCTGGTCTATGTGCAGCACCTACAACTCTCAAGCTTGAAGACCTGCCCTTTTGTGGTGTACCCATTGTTTGTGACATGCCCACAGGTGTCATCCAACCATTCGCGCTTGCCTAACATCGTCATCGCTTGCTTGACGCCATCCACAACATGCCCCAACAGGCGTTCATGCACCTCAAACTCGTTGCGTCCTGCACGTTTGGCCACGTATGAATGCTGACATTCACGAATGGCTACGGGCCTGCGAGCGTGGAAACGTTCAACGTTACCCCTGCCAAACCATTCCTCAGGCCTCAAGAACGTTTTTTCGTCGTTCATACTGACATCGTCGCCCCCTACCCCTTTCCAAGGTTACCGGTAGATTCCGACCTGTGTTGATTGGTTTGCACATTGGCCCGAAGCCTGCCCTCGTCCCCACATCACAGCCTACACAGCAGCGTCAGCATTTGTTTCTACCTGGGTGTCGCGCTACGAATGCCCTTTTACTGTCGCCACCGATCGCAGCTGGCAGTTCGAGACGTCACTGTTCACAGAACTACATCTTCTAGTACGATTCCTTTGCGAGCAGCTGCTACCACCCGTAGTCGAACAGCCTCATGGAGCGTTTCCATCGAGAACTCAAGGCTTCACTTATTGTGCACGACTGCCCAAGTTGGTCCAACGACACCTCCTATGCTCATAAGAATCCGGTATATGCATAAAGTGGACCTTTCGTGCACGGCTGCTGAGCTCGTTTATGGTACATCTCTGCGGTCGACGATTCCTCGCAACCTGTCTGTGCAAGCGACTTCGTCGACCAACTACGAGAGCTGTTTCGGCACGTTTGCTCTCAGTGCACCCGTCTCGCCACACAACAAACGGCTGTGATGGTACATTCCGGTAAAGGGTAAAATCCCACATTTGCCGCCAAAAAGCTCCCAAGACCAACCGGTTGCGGCTGAGGTAGATGAAGAGGAGGTGTGGCATGAGGCACGGGCAGAGTCAGAGCGAGATACAAATTCCTGTACTTGTTGTGCGATTATTGTGATCAACATATTTTTTTCTCCAAACATTAGTTATTTAAATCGGGCACATTAGCCCCAATAAAGCTCCTGATCCTGGCCAATCCCCCAAGTGGGTATGTGCCACAAAAAAAGGAACTACAACAACAACAGCAACAGCGAACGAGACCGAGACAGAACGAGACAAGGCGGATGGAACGGGGCACGGCACTGTTGAAACCTGCGTAAGACGTCCGGTCTACGAGCCACAGCGAGGCATGGCCGTCGACAGCACGGACAAGGCCTGCGGTACCATCTAAAGGGCTCCGGCGTGCCGAACGGCGCGTGACTGGGCGCGATGCGGGATCAAGCCCTTCGACTGACCCGGCTGAGCTCCTCTCCAGATGAGCTCCTCTCCGGCGTCGCAACCTGTGAAGTCAAAACCGATTAGGCAAGCACCGCTACGAACGCGAAGTCGGCACCTGTGTCCTCATACGACCGACCGTGAGCGTGTTCTGTTCTCGGGACATAGATGCGGGGACGTTCGCGGACCTTGTAGTTGTGGGCAGTCTAGCGGGCCACTTGGGTTGTTCCCATTAGCTAATTCTCGTCTAACGTTTTAGTGTGTAACATTTCGTCGTTGAATCAAATCTGTCCTGTGACACATTTATATAATGTCTCCTCGCCGTCTGCACAAGGAGCATTCCATTTTCGTCGCGTGATCCGGCCCATTCATTACAACGGCTTCCGTGCATTCAGGCGTGAAAACAGCCAGTGATGTTTTTTTTTTGCGCCACGGACCCGTTCGGGGACCACTGGAGCCTCATTATTTTGACGAGTACCCTGTTGTTCAACATTATTCCTCCACTTTCGTCCTGGATATCAATGGCTCCATCTATACTGCGCACTTGGACATCTCAAATCTGAATACCTCGAGCCGCCCCAAGTCACTTTGTTCGAACCTGATCAGCACCCTTCAACAAAACCCTCACGTGGACGTCTGCACTGGAAACCAAATAGACTTTTGCCGCTCGTCATTCTCGCTCGTCCCTTGTGGTGGAGCCGTGTAGCAGCACCTCCAGCGGCCATGGTGGAACGAGCCCCACCCGAGACGTTGCAGCCCGAGCGCCAAGGCGGCTTGCGTTGAGCGAGCGCACAAAAGCGCGAGACATGGCGTCTCGCTCAGTGTTGACAAAAAGGAATCTGGGTTGCCTCACCGACGAGTACTCGTCCTAACGGAGGCTTCTTTCATTTGTCCCGACAGATGCTACGCATTACAGACGGCCATATCGTCCTTATTCTTGCTTATTTACCATGCTTTTCGGTGTGGTAAATCGATAGCTAGAGAAAACACTGCATGCTCGAAAGATGTTAAATTTTCAGGTCAGGCTGCGTTGCTGTATTTTAATACTAAAAACGCCCAATTAGAATATTCCACCTCTTTCCATTAGGCAACATCATATTGCCGCGTAGAGCGCAACAGTTGAAGGCACGTCAGGTAGCAGGTGCGCGACTTCTGACAGCTAAACACAAATAATTTGCTGCCCCAAATCTGCCCACACGTGCGGATTCCATTTTCACTTCGGCGACGAATGTCACAGGTGATGCTCAAAGGGGAGATTTATTTGCAAGTTGAGATAGCGAGCTGGCTCTAGAAGGCTGGTGAAGCTGGGTAAACCACAGAACTTAGGAATCGGTGGCTTTCCCTCAATGGCTTTTACTCAGAGAGCAAACAACCCGTTGTTTCATTTGAAGGAAATGTTACATTGGGAACAAACGTTTATGGTGCAAATAAATGCGCTCGTGCGATGATGCTGTGCGTGTCCGTCGCAGTGGCGACGTCAACTTAAAAGCTACAATAAACCATTGTTACCGTACCTAACGTTGCTGCACGATCGAGCAGCCACAGCAATGGTCTACGCCTTACTGTTGACGTGAAGTTACACTACAAACTGAGACAAGGGGCACTCAGACTCTAAAAAAAGCGGATCCTTTGAAAACAGTCTTGGAATGAAGGCTGAGCAAGTAGGGGACATTCATTTAGCCGATAATGAGCTCACAAGCTAAAAGTTTCAATGTTTCAAGAAAATCGTGCATATCGTTGCAGAAACGGAACAACACTGCAAAGCAGGGCGATTTGGTGGGAAACATAACCAGTAGGGATCCTATAATGTAGGCCCGAAAAGGACACAACAGGTAACCTAAAGAACAGTCCTCATCCCATACTTGCATGGTGTGTTCCACAAGCTAATAAAAATTGGAAGATAGTCTGCCGTCAATGTGGTATTCTTAACACTTACCAAGCTTTCCCGGTTACGCAGAAAAGTGACCAGCGATGACAGAAGCTTGGGAAGTTGTGAAACCTCGCATAAAAGCTCCTACATTGCATGCAGACACTGCGTTGAGTTCAACGTCCCGCTGTCGTATGGCAAGTCGTAGGAAGGGCAAATGAAACATTGCATGACTGAAAGCCTGTGCGTGAGTTAAAAGATTCTCAAGACATCACGGTACCGAGTTGGCAACGTATTGCCGAAAGCATGGCTCCTAGGCAAAGCTTGACCGCGCCTCGATAGTGGGTAGATACGCCCCCCCATCGCGCCCGTGAAGTTTTGGAGGCGTTCACAACCTATAAAATTCCGGAAGCTTGTGTTCGAATTTCATCAATCGCCCTTCACGAAAATAATTTTCAGGCTTTACTGTATCGGCGACACCGCTGATTAGCAACTTTGTTTCACCATGATTCTTTCCTTTCTTTTTTTTACGGCGAAGCCGTACATGTCGAACCTTCCAGTTTTAATGCCCGTGAAACCGCTTTAATTGGCGCCGCACCGGCAATGCTCCTCGCCACCGAGGCCTCTCTTTAACAAATGTTAAAGGCACAGCAATTTAAGCTTTTAGTTCCGGTGTGGAGCGTTACCACAATACCCAGACCAGCCGACCGAACGTGACGTGAGCCTAAAGAGGAGCACACCGCGTCGTCCAGGGTTGCGCGTAGGTTGGCGCCACGGCAGCAGCTCGCAAAATATACCAAGCACACGTAAGCGTGAGCTTCGTGAGGAGCACCCGGAATCTTCCAGCTCGACTTTCGAGAACACTCTGCCCAGCGTTGGTGGCGGGATCTTTCGCGTGCACCGCACCATTTCATGCGCGTCAGCGCCTGAAGTGGTGAGCACGGACGTCGAGGTCTTGCTACAGATGCCGAGTTGGCGAAGCTGGTTGCCGCGGGTTCTAGTGCGTCGCAACGCGATCCACTTTGTCGCAGATATGAAAGCCTGCAAACAAAATGAACCGGGCCTGGCAATCATGTTGTACCTTTAGCGGCAAGTTCAGAAATCCATGTGGGGTGTAACAGCCGGGTCTCCGACGCAGGGAGATGGGATGTGCCAGCTTTGGTGTTTTTCTTGCCTTCTATCACTAGTGTACACCGTGTCAATGTTTTTCTACTAGATACGACCAATACCTGGTTCACCTAGAGAATAAAAGAACTTCCCGTGGATCAATATTCGCAAGCGCATCAGCCCAAGCCAACATAAACTGTGGCCGCGTTGGTAACTTCTCTAATACCATCGCAATTTATCATTTAGGCGTTTTTATTCGCCCGAGAATCAGGTTGTTACAATAAAGTCGGGGCTGCTCGTGGGAACTGAGTTTATTTGCTAACAGGTGAGAAGCCAAGAATGTGTACCGGAACTGCCAGCTAGCATAGTCTTCTTGGTCTGCAACATAATCGCAATGTCCTGAAACCGTGACGTCTCTCCCCGTCGGAGAAATACCTCCCCTGGTAAGTCGGCGAAATTCTCTTGATAGAAAGTGTTTCAAGTAGGCTATGTGAGCCACCTGAGTTGTGCGATAAAGCCATGAATATACAGCAAGCCGGGAGATGACCTAATTCGAACTACTCAGCCGGTCAGCAACTACGAAACTACTGACGTAAAGTGAAAGCAGCTTCTCGGACAGTGTACGATAGCGCACAGGTGTTCAGAGGAAACCCAGGTCGCCTGCCGACTAAGTAACGTCCACGTGTCGGTTGTCGCAGCGATAATTCTAGTGGTCCAGCAGCATGCGGAGCTCCTTCGAGTATCTCCACCAAGGCACCGGCCTTGGCTCCGCTGGCCTCGTTTTGAAGAAACTTAAATGGTGTCAAACTGGCTTTTGTGAAAACAAACGTAACTTAGGCATGATGCTGTATAACAGGTTCTATTACTCTAAGCGGGGATGTGGGGCATGATTATGAACGTTAAGATCTTGCCACAACCATGCTGATCAGTAGCCAACACCAATGGCAGTAATGTTTGTGAGCGTGGTGATTGTCGGCTCCGTGAAACTATTTTTGAGTGATGTCGCATTGGAAGGCGGAATTGAGAATCGGAAAAACAAAGTAGGTCTTCGGCGACGTCAGCAGTTAACGGATGCCCCCGGTCGTTGATGGGATAAGAAGCGGGACCATGGTGAAGTATAGTGCGACAGAGTACGATATTTGCCACTTCGTAAGCAATTGCGCCTGATACAGCAGCTATGAAAGCTAGTAGAAGCACACAATGATCCAACGGTTTTGGTCTTTGACTGTAGAAAATGGATAAATAATTTTGCGCCCATGTTTTCGAATACAAAGAGGGGGAGTCACGCCGCGAAGTTTTCACAGGTGAGAAGTCATCGGCCATTTCTAGCGTAAGCAATGGTGACTACTTTGCATGCATCGTTCTGTCGGCCGTGGCATTTTCAGCAAACAAAATCGTTGTTGTACGCAGTGTTGAGGGCTTGCAAAGCCCAGGTTCCCAGCTCTAGCGTCGACGTGCACAACCTAAGATACAGAAGAAATTACCTTTCCTGGCACCAAAATGATGGTCTAGAAAGCTGTCCCCGAGCAGTTCATACTTTGTAGGAGGTCATCGTGAACGCAGAAAGATTGCGTCTGTTCGTCACGCGCAGCGCTAAACCTTCAAAACAGGCTCTCATCTAGGCGTTGCTCATCCGTGACAGTTAGAATTCTGCACATTGCGCAACGTAATGTGTAATGTGTTGGCCCTTCACTAAGCTGGTGCGTCTGTGTGACCTCCGCTTGTAACTGCCACATTCCTTTCCTTTCATGCAGCTGCAGAAACGCGAACATCCAGCCGCCTAAAGTACGCGTTGTTTTCTACCGTTTTGTGTGGTATAAAAGGGGGTTGGGGTTAGCTCATGTACCGTTATTGGGTTGCTGTATTTCAGTATAGTGTTTGTTATCAGTCACTTCCGCCCTCACTTTTCATTACTGGCGTTATACACTACAAATCACTTTTAGTCGCATCACATACACCCCAGAAGTGGTAGCTTAAATCCTGGCATTCACTTTAACATAGAATAATTGAAACGGCATTCTTTTGTTACTCCTAGCTTCGTGCCAAAAAAACACAAACACACACACAAATCGGGCATAGAACACAGGCACGCCTATGTCTTGTCACGGGAGCGAGTACTGCAGAAAAGAAGAGAACAGAATTTAGCTTGTTTACGCAAATATCTTACTCTACCAGAATCGAAGAGCTAGGCGGGTCTCCAACAGAGAGTGGAAATAATTGAATGTACTTTGCTTTAACGTTGCTTCACTACATTACCGCCGACGGAGACATACCTACGCGCACTTAAAAACATCAACATAAACACGTGAAACAGTTGACCGACTATTCACAGGTCACTTGCAAACATTTTTCTATAATCTTATTTCAAGCGCGTGTGTAGTAGTGGTGACTTTAACAATCGAGATGTCATTGTAGCATAACAAGGTTCCAATGCTTTGCTAGTCATTTGTGTGTTTGTTCTTTGATATGTTGAACACTCCAGCAGTTGTGGCTTTTTTGCAGTGTAGACATGTTTTATTATTTCTAACCTTCTTGACTGTACCAATTTCGCGCCTTTCTGCCCTTTGCATTATTGTTTGTGTATTAATAATCATGGTGTCAGTTTAGGTCTCACCTAGGAACCATTGAATTGCTATATGATTCTTCCGAATATTTTCAAGATATTGGTAATGATCGGTATGCAGATTGTTGGAGCACTTCCTTCTTTTGCCTGCCCTGTGTTGTGATGTTTGCGGATGTTCATTATATCTTTTAGAGCCCTGATGTCGTCATTTAACGATGTTACCGACAACATCGTCTAGCGTCTCGAGAACAATGCCAAAACTGGTGGAGTTTTGGGGACCAGTACTTCATGGACGTTACTTGGGATAGACATCACCATTGTTACGTTTTCCCGAATCTGCGCGGTATAAAAGAAAGAAGCTCAAGTAGGCAGAGTATATGGCGGCGGGGCGGCTGCAAAAGCAGAAATGATGGTTCAGAAAATGTCCCTTAATCTGTAATTACTTGCACAACCAACTTCATTTTTTTGTGTGTAGACAATCCACAACATGCGACCTTCGCGTGAAGTTTTTCCTGAGCGGCTCGCTGTTCGTGGTCGCAAAACGTTTAATGAGCCAAAGGGAAGGGGTATAAGGGCGTGGTTAGGCTCCTAAGTCTATGAGGCCTGTTGTGCGGGCTGCCTCCAGTGCGCGCCGCACCAGGGCGACCTGGCACTCCGGTGCGGAGCTTGTCAGCTCGGACACCCACTGCTCAGAGTAAGGGGAGGGTTGGGGATGTGGGTGTTGGGAGCACGAGAAGACGAGGTGGTAGGTGTTGAGAGGGATGGGACAATGTGGGCAGTCGGGTGGAAAGAGAGAACGGAAATGTGGGATAGAATGATATGGTTAAAGTAGGTTTCGGTCTGTAGTCGGCGGAGGATGTAGGCCTGTTGGGCGGTGAGGGAAAGGTGGGGGGGGGGCGGGTATAGCCGTCGGGAGTTAGTGTGGTGGGAGAGGATGGCGTTGTACGTGAGGTCGAGAGGTGTCAGGGCTGCTGGGTCGGGGGGGGGGGGGAGTTATTTGCTCGAGGCTAGGCGAGGGTAGTGCCCGGGTAATGAGTGCGCGGGCTGCGGCGTGGGCCGCCTCATTCCCTGCCAGGCCGGAGTGGCCGGGGGTCCAGACAATGGAGAGGTCAATGTCTTCAGGGAGGCGTTGAAGGAGGTGAATGGCTGCTGGCGGGGCGAGGCCGGCTTGGTAGAGGCGGCAGGCATGCTGCGAGTGGGTTAATATGGTCAGGTAGGGTTGGTGGCACTGGGTCAGGGCAGCGTGAGCGATGGCGAGGGACTCGGCGGTGAGCGTGGGGATGTGGCAGTAGGAGGCCGCGGTAGGGAGGCGGCCCTTGTTGTTGAGGACTGCGATGATGGTGCTGTGGCGGGTGGAGGACTGCGCTATGTCGGTATAGCGGGTATTGGGATCCGAGCCGTACCGTTTTTCGAGGAATCGGACGCGGGCGTTGCGGCGGCCTTGGTTGTAGAAGGGGTGCATATGCTTGCGTACGGGAGGGACGTGGATGCGTTGACGAATGGAGAGGTGAATACGTTGGGGCGCGTGTGGGGTGGCAGGGGCCGTTCGTCCGATGGCCTGAAGTACCCGTCGACCAGCCGGTGTGAGGGAGAGTCGGTGCAGGGGGGAAGTGCGTTGGGCTTCCAAGATTTCTGTGAGGGTGTTGTGCAGGCCAAGCTGGAGGAGGCGTGTGTTGGAGGTGTAGGTTGGGAGGCCTAAGGCTGCTTTGTAGGTCTTGCGGATCAGAAAGTCCAGCTTGTTAGCTCCCTGTGTCTTAAGGTTGACGAAAGGACTGCAAGGCGACTGATGTAAGGCGACTGATGAGGAGGGCTTGAACGAGTTTGCAGGTGTCGGATTCTTTGCGGCCATAGATGGAGCCGCGGATGCGCCGAATGAGGCGGGTAAGTGGGCTAATTGTTCTGTGGAGCTGTGGCAGAAGAATGGCGCCGGAGCCGTCGTAATAAAAAGGAACTCCGAGTGTGTGGTGACTTCGGGATGGGAGTGCTGTGGATGGTCACTTGTGGGTCCGGGGTGGGTTGTGGCGGGCGGCCGCGGGTGCGGGCTCGGAGAACGGGGAGGGCTGACATGCTTGGTTCAACCGTTAGGCCTCCGGGGTGGAGGTAGGTGACGGTGGTGTTGATGGCTTGCTGGAGGGCGTCTTGTTGCGCCCCGCTGGAGCCGCTGGTAGTCCATATAGTGAGGTCATAGGCATAAAGCGCATGGTGGATACCGGGGATGGCATTATGGAGACTGGGGAGGTGGAGAAGGGCGATGTTAAAGAGTAAGGGGGGAAATAACGGAGCCTTGCGGTGTGCCTTTGGCAGGGGTGTGGAAAGTAGGGGATTGGAGAGGGCCGAGCCGGAGCGTGGCAGTGCGGTCCCGCATGAACGCGAAGATGAATTGGTAGGCGCGGTGGCCGCAACCGGTGTTGTTGAGGTTATCGAGGATGGCTTGATGCGTAACGTTGTCGAAGGCCCCTTTGGCATCGAGAGTGAGGAGTGTTTTAGTTGTGTCACGGCTGAGGTGGTCGAGGAGCTGCTCTTTTAGTTGTGTAAGGCCATCTTGGGTCGAGATGTTGGCGGAAACCGGACATGGTAAGGGTGTACAGGTTACGGAGAGGCGCTGGTGAACTAGGTTTCATAGATCTTTCCGAGGCAGGAGGTGAGGGCGATGAGTCGGAGGGTGGTGGCGGAGACGGGTTTGTTGGGCTTGGGGATAAGTGTGATGTCTGAGTGGCACCACTGTAAGGGCTACGTGCCGGCTTCTCAGTTGCTGCTGTAATAGGTGAGGAGGTCTTCAAGGGTGTCGCCTGGGAGGTTGCGGACAGTTCTATAGGTAATGTGGCCTCTGCCCGGGGTGGTGTTGAGGGTGAGGCTGGGAAGAATGGCGTGGAGTTCGGTCATGGTGAAGGGGAAGTCCATGTCGGCGTTCGGGGGTCCGGTTTATGGAAGGTTCGGGGCAGGGGGATGGGTGACCGGATCACTAAAGAGATGCTGCCTGATGGTGCGGAGAAGCTCGCGAGGGGGTTGCGAATGGTTGCGGATGACTTGATGGATGCGGTGCATTGATTGACGTTGAGTGGAGTGGTTGTCCAGGAGGGAGCGGAGGAGGTGCCAGGTGCCAGGTGCCTGTGTTTAAGGCGGACACGGCTACGGTTTCCGCGGCCACCTTATCGTACCATAAACGAACCGAACGCTCCCGACCACAGTCCGGCAACCCCTGATTTAATCCCATCGATCGCCGCCCAAGCCCCGAGGTGACCGGGGCTCTGCTCGTGTTTTCGTACAGGGGTCGTTTCTTTTCAAGAAAGGTTGTTTGTGTGTATTTACACATGAAATATACGTGTTTGAAATCGGCGTGCTGGAAACTATAAGGTACTGTTCTCAACAAAATGTTTTGAAAAGCACCTGAGAAAGTCTTGAAATGACGTGTAGAGCGAAACGCGCGGCTAGTGGGGGGTACGCACAATTGCAGCCGCTGCAAAACGTAAGTGGAAACCTTATACGAGCTCGCATGAGATATGAACATGCGTCTATAAATCAAAAGGGCAGTGCTTTGCCGCCGCCCTATTTCGCACATTCCAGCGGTGGAAGATAAGTCGTGTCGTCAACCGAGTGCTCGCCACGTGACGCGTTAACGTAACGCCACGAAGAACAGGTACCCGCGCAGAACGCTCACTCTGTAACACGGGTGGTATATGTCACTATCTGGCTGTTGAAGTTCTTCTGTGGAAAAACACTAAAAAAAAAACAAGAGCAAACCACGGGAATACGGAAGAGCAGTAAAGAGTACGTCGACAAGATTTTAGCAATGCTTATATAACTTCCGTGATATCTAGAAGCTAAGGTGACTTCTCTTTCCGGCCTCTATAGCGACCGGGAATCCGTTGTAAGGCACCACCGTCACTTCAGCGAATAGTCCCGCCCGTGGCGAACCGCTCGTCAGTGGAAGGCCGGTGGCGGTCAGCGCAGCGTACTTGTGCATGGATTTCCGTCGGTCTGATAGGCGCGGCTTTCAAACCGTAGATAATCACAAAGACTTTCTAGGACCAAACGAAGCCCATGGCGTTAAAAAAGCTCAGCCATTTTCACAATTCGTTCACGCCTACGATTACGATATTCTGGTGGCCAGCACATCCCGGGAAGATCATCTAAAGTATATTCACCTTCTCTTCAAACGTCCCGCTGCTCATGCCATCGTCATCAAGTCTTGAAGGGCGAGTTTTGTTTCACTGCTCCGAATTTCCTTGGTCATCGTTTGTACGCCACCGGCATTCGTCCACACTCGGCTAAGGCGCAGGTCGTCATCGACTTTTTCAAGACAGTGTGAGTGAGAAAGCTCCGCCAGTTCTGGCGGCTGCTAAATTTTTAACGCGGCTTTATTTGGAGATGTGCCACGCTGCCAGAATCTGTCGACAGGCTGCTTTTCACCAAACGCTTATCCATTTCCCTTGACTGCGACGCTGCAGCTGAAAGTGTCTTTTGAGCCATCAAACGCGCTCTCCCCGACGCTGGACTGCTGGCTCTTCCGAATCCGTTTTAAAGACTATAATCATTCTGGGCTACTTAAACCAACAAATTTTGGTCTGACTGTCTGTAACTCGATTCAGCCACCCGGCCAAAGTGAAATGAAATCTGTGGAAGTCTTATATACTCAAAGCGAAATCTAAACGTGTAAGTCCGGTTTATATATTCATACTTGTAAACATTGTTGAACAAGTACAAGACTATATGCAAATATCATACAGAAAATTATGACACAAGGGATATTTACAGTGTTCCTTTATACAAGAATTGACAGATGCTTGATTTTTGCGTACTAAAACACCGATATCTACCGCAGAAAAAATATAACCATTTTCGCCTGCTGTCGCTCGCGCCACTGTAGCTTCTGGCGGAATTTGAATAATTGAATCGGTAACAGTTACGAAACGTTCCACCAGATAGTTTCCATGTTCTGCTTGGAACACAAGGGGACTAGGGCAACGCAGTTCTTTAAACGTTGAAGTAAGGCACCTCGATGCACGTGCGGCTCCTTCGTACCGCAGCGCTGGCATTGAGGCACCCGACTTGGAGCAGTGACTTGAGCAAATATTTAGCGGGTTCACCTTGGGAGTAGCGCGATGCAAGAGGACAAAATGAGAGGTGAGCGGGAAACCGAAGGGAGGCAAATACAAGGCAAATGTCTTCAAAATGTGCGACGAAAGGAGCAGATACGCGGCATTTTTTTTTGTTGGCCCTCATGACTGACGCGTCAAGTTCGGAAGTCCGAGCTGTCCTTCAGCACCTTGTTGAACGTGCATGGTGGACGATAGCCTGCTTTCAAACCCATGAATCCGGCTCGGACACAATATAAAGTTTTTGGCCGCAAACTGCTAATCATGTACCTCGCTGTTTGTCACTTCAAACACCACCTTGAACAGCGCAAGTTCCCAATATTTACCACTCAAGAGCCGCTCACGTTCGCTTTAAACTGCCCTTACACCTTCTACATCCAACGAGAGGTGCGCCAAATAGAATATCTCTCGGAGCTCCTGTCCGACATCCAGCAAGTCCGTGGTTCAGCAAATGAAACCGCGGAAACCCTGAGTCGCATGGACAATGTAAATTGCTTTTTTTACAGCCAACGCCGGAAGCCCCTACCGAACCGCTTTACGTCCACCAACTGACTGTGGCGCAAGCCAACGAAAGAAAACTCTCTGGTCTATGTGCAGCACCTACAACTCTCAAGCTTGAAGACCTGCCCTTTTGTGGTGTTCCCATTGTTTGTGACATGCCCACAGGTGTCATCCAACCATTCGCGCTTGCCTAACATCGTCGTCGCTTGCTTGACGCCATCCACAACATGCCCCAACAGGCGTTCATGCACCTCAAACTCGTTGCGTCCTGCACGTTTCGCCACGTATGAATGCTGACATTCACGAATGGCTACGGGCCTGCGAGCGTGGAAACGTTCAACGTTACCCCTGCCAAACCATTCCTCAGGCCTCAAGAACGTTTTTTCGTCGTTCATACTGACATCGTCGCCCCCTACCCCTTTCCAAGGTTACCGGTAGATTCCGACCTGTGTTGATTGGTTTGCACATTGGCCCGAAGCCTGCCCTCGTCCCCACATCACAGCCTACACAGCAGCGTCAGCATTTGTTTCTACCTGGGTGTCGCGCTACGAATGCCCTTTGACTGACGCCACCGATCGCATCTGGCAGTTCGAGACGTCACTGTTCACAGAACTACATCTTCTAGTACGATTTCTTTGCCAGCAGCTGCTACCACCCGCAGTCGAACAGCCTCATGGAGCGTTTCCATCGAGACCTCAAGGCTTCACTTATTGTGCACGACTGCCCAAGTTGGTCCAACGACACCTCTTATGCTCATAAGAATCCGGTATATGCATAAAGTGGACCTTTCGTGCACGTCTGCTGAGCTCGTTTATGGTACATCTCTGCGGTCGACGATTCCTCGCAACCTGTCTGTGCAAGTGACTTCGTCGACCAACTACGAGAGCTGTTTTGGCACGTTTGCTCTCAGTGCACCCGTCTCGCCACACAACAAACGGCTGTGATGGTACATTCCGGTAAAGGGTAAAATCCCACATTTGCCGCCAAAAAGCTCCCAAGACCAACCGGTTGCGGCTGAGGTAGATGAAGAGGAGGTGTGGCATGAGGCACGGGCAGAGTCAGAGCGAGATACAAATTCCTGTACTTGTTGTGCGATTATTGTGATCAACATATTTTTTTCTCCAAACATTAGTTATTTAAATCGGGCACATTAGCCCCAATAAAGCTCCTGATCCTGGCCAATCCCCCAAGTGGGTATGTGCCACAAAAAAAGGAACTACAACAACAACAGCAACAGCGAACGAGACCGAGACAGAACGAGACAAGGCGGATGGAACGGGGCACGGCACTGTTGAAACCTGCGTAAGACGTCCGGTCTACGTGCCACAGCGAGGCAAGGCCGTCGACAGCACGGACTAGGCCTGCGCTACCATCTAAAGGGCTCCGGCGTGCCGAACGGCGCGTGACCGGGCGCGAGGCGGGATCAAGCCCTTCGACTGACCCGGCTGAGCTCCTCTCCAGCTGAGCTCCTCTCCGGCGTCGCAACCTGTGAAGTCAAAACCGATTAGGCAAAAACCGCTACGAACGCGACGTCGGCACCTGTGTCCTCATACGACCGACCGTGAGCGTGTTCTGTTCTCGGGACATAGATGCGGGGACGTTCGCGGACCTTGTAGTTGTGGGCAGTCTAGCGGGCCACTTGGTTTGTTCCCATTAGCTAATTCTCGTCTAACGTTTTAGTGTGTAACCTTTCGTCGTTGATTCAAATCTGTCCTGTGACGCCTTTAATATAATGTCTCCTCCCCGTCTGCACAAGGAGCATTCCATTTTTGTCGCGTGATCCGGCCCATTCAATACAACGGCTTCCGTGTATTCAGGCCTCAAAACAGCCAGTGATGTTTTTTTTTGCGCCACGGACCCGTTCGGGGACCACTGGAGCCTCATTGTTGTGACGAGTACCCTGTTCTTCAACATTATTCCTCCACTGTCGTCCTGGATATCAATGGCTCCATCTATACTGCGGCACTTGGACATCTCAAATCTGAATACCTCGAGCCGGCCCAAGTCACTTTGTTCGAACCTGATCTGCACCCTTCAACAAAACCCTCACGTGGACGTCTGCACTGGAAACCAAATAGACTTTTGCCGCTCGTCATTCTCGCTCCTCTCCTGTGGTGGAGCCGTGTAGCAGCACCTCCAGCGGCCATGGTGGAACGAGCCCCACCCGAGACATTGCAGCCCGAGCGCCATGGCGGCTTGCGTTGAGCGAGCGCACAAAAGCGCGAGACATGGCGTCTCGCTGAGTGTTGACAAAAAGGAATCTGGGTTGCCTCACGGACGAGTACTCGTCCTAACGGAGGCTTCTTTCATTTGTCCCGACAGATGCTACGCATTACAGATGGCCGTATCGTCCTTATTCTTGCTTATTTACCATGCTTTTCGCTGTGGTTAATCGATAGCTAGAGAGAACACTGCATGCTCGAAAGATGGTAAATTTTCAGGTTAGGCTGCGTTGCTGTATTTTAATACTAAAAACGCCCAATTAGAATATTCCACCTCTTTCCATTAGGCAACATCATATTGCCGCGTAGAGCGCAACAATTCAAGGCACTTCAGGTAGCAGGTGCGTGACTTCTGACAGCTAAACACAAATAATTTGCTGCCCCAAAACTACCCACACGTGCGGATTCCATTTTCACTTCGGCGACGAATGTCACAGGTGATGCTCAAAGGGGAGATTTGTTTGCAAGTTGAGATAGCGAGCTGGCTCTAGAAGGCTGGTGAAGCTGGGTAAACCACAGAACTTATGAATCGGTGGCTTTCCCTCAATGGCTTTCACTCAGAGAGCAAACAACCCGTTCTTTCATTTGAAGGAAATGTTACATTCGGAACAAACGTTTATGGTGCAAATAAATGCGCTGGTGCGATGATGCTGTGCGTGTCCTTCGCAGTGGCGACGTCAACTTAAAAGCTACAATAAACCATTGTTACCGTACCTAAAATTGCTGCACGATCGAGCAGCCACAGCAATGGTCTACGCCTTACTGTTGACGTGAAGTTACACTACAAACTCGGACAAGGGGCACTCAGACTCTAAAAAAAAGCCGATCCTTTGAAAACAGTCTTGGAATGAAGGCTGAGCAAGTAGGGGACATCCATTTCGCCGATAATGAGCTCACAAGCTAAAAGTTTCAATGTTTCAAGAAAATCGTGCATATCGTTGCAGAAACGGAACAACACTGCAAAGCAGGGCGATTTGGTGGGAAACATAACCAGTAGGGATCCGATAATATAGGCCCGAAAAGGACACAACAGGTAACCTAAAGAACAGTCCTCATCCCATACTTGCATGGTGTGTCCCACAAGCTAATAAAAATTGGAAGATAGTCTGCCATCAATGTGGTATTCTTAACACTTAGCAAGCTTTCCCGGTTATGCAGAAAAGTGACCAGCGATGACAGAAGCTTGGGAAGTTGTGAAACCTCGCATAAAAGCTCCTACATTGCATGCAGACACTGCGTTGAGTTCAACGTCCCGCTGTCCTATGGCAAGTCGTACGAAGGGCAAACGAAACATTGCATGACTGAAAGCCTGTGCGAGAGTTAAAAGATTCTCAAGACATCACGGTACCGAGTTGGCAACGTATTGCCGAAAGCATGGCTCCTAGGCAAAGCTTGACCGCGCCTCGATAGTGAGTAGATACCCCCACCATCGCGCACGTGATGTTTCGGAGGCGTTCACAACCTATAAAATTCAGGAAGCTTGTGTTAGAATACCATCAATCGCCCTTCACGAAAATAATTTTCAGGCTTTACTGTATCGGCGACACCGCTGATTAGCAACTTTGTTTCAGCATGATTCTTTCCTTTCTTGTTTTTACAGCGAAGCCGTACATGTCGAACCTTCCAGTTTTAATGCCGTGAAACCGCTTTAATTGGCGCCGCACCGGCAATGCTCCTCGCCACCGAGGCCTCTCTTTAACAAATGTTAAAGGCACAGCAATTTAAGCTTTTAGTTCCGGTGTGGCGCGTTACCACAATACCCAGACCAGCCGACCGAACGTGACGTGAGCCTAAAGAGGAGCACACCGCGTCGTCCAGGGTTGCGCGTAGGTTGGCGCCACGGCAGCAGCTCGCAAAATATACCAAGCACACGTAAGCGTGAGCTTCGTGAGGAGCACCCGGCATCTTCCAGCTCGACTTTCGAGAACACTCTGCCCAGCGTTGGTGGCGTGATCTTTCACGTGCACCGCGCCACTTCATGCGCGTCAGCGCCTGAAGTGGTGAGCACGGACGTCGAGGTCTTGCTACAGATGCCGAGTTGGCGAAGCTGGTTGCCGCGGGTTCTAGTGCGTCGCAACGCGATCCACTTTGTCGCAGATATGAAAGCCTGCAAACAAAATGAACCGGGCCTGGCAATCATGTTGTACCTTTAGCGGCAATTTCAGAAATCGATGTGGGGTGTAACAGCCGGGTCTCCGACGCAGGGAGATGGGATGTGCCAGCTTTGGTGTTTCCCTAGCCTTCTATCACTAGTGTACACCGTGTCCATGTTTTTCTACTAGATACGACCAATACCTGGTTCACCTAGAGAATAAAAGAACTTGCCGTGGATCAATATTCGCAAGCGCATCAGCCCAAGCCAACATAAACTGTGGCCGCGTTGGTAACTTCTCTCATACCACCGAAATTTATCATTTAGGCGTTTTTATTCGCCCGAGAATCAGGTTGTTACAATAAAGTCGGGGCTGCTCGTGGGAACTGAGTTTATTTGCTAACAGGTGAAAAGCCAAGAACGTGTACTGGAACTGCCAGCTAGCATAGTCTTCTTGGTCTGCAACATAATCGCAATGTCCTGAAACCGTGACGTCTCTCCCCGTCGGAGAAATACCTCCCCTGGTAAGTCGGCGAAATTCTCTTGATAGAAAGTGTTTCAAGTGGGCTATGTGAGCCACCTGAGTTGTGCGATAAAGCCATCCATATGCAGCAAGCCGGGAGATGACCTAGTTCGAACTACTCAGCCGGTCAACAACTACGAAACTACTGACGTAAAGTTAAAGCAGCTTCTCGGACAGTGTACGCTAGCGCGCACGTGTTCAAAGGTAAACCAGGTCACCTCCCGGCTAACTAACGTCCACGTGTCGGTTGTCGCAGCGATAATTCTAGTGGTCCAGCAGCATGCAGAGCTCCTTCGAGCGCACCGGCCTTGGGTCCGCTGGCCTCGTTTTGAAGAAAATTAAATGGTGTCAAACTGGCTTTTGTGAAAACAAATGTAACTTAGGCGTGATGCTGTATAACAGGTTCTATCACTCTAAGCGGGGATGTGGGGCATGAATATGAACGTTAAGATCTTGCCACAACCGTGCTTATCAGTAGCCAACACCAATGGCAGTAATGTTTGTGAGCGTGGTGATTGTCGGCTCCGTGAAACTATTTTTGAGTGATGTCGCATTCGCAGACGGGATTGAGAATCGGAAAAACAAAGTAGGTGTTCGGCGACGTCAGCAGTTAACGGATGCCCCCGGTCGTTGATGGTATAAGTGGGACCATGGTGAAGTATAGTGCGACAGAGTACGAAATTTCGCACTTCGTAAGCAATTTCGCCTGATACAGCAGCTGTGAAAGCTAGTAGAAGCACACGATGATACAACGGTTTTAGTTATTTGACTACAGAAAATGGTCAATTAATTCTGCGCCCACTTTTTAAAATGCATAGCGTGGGGGAGTCACGCCGCGAAGTTTTCACGGGTAAGAAGTCATCGGCCATTTCTAGCGTAGACAACGAGGACCACTTTCCACGCATCATTCTGTCAACCGTAGCATTTTCAGCGAACAAAATCATTGTTGTACACAATGTTGAGGGCGTGCAAAGCCCAGGTTCCCAGCTGTAGCGTCGACGTGCACAATCTAAGATACAGAATAAATTACCTTTCCTGGCCCCCCCAAGGATGGTGTAGAAAGCTGTCCCCGAGCAGTTCATACTGTGTGGGAGGTCATCGTGACCGCAGAAAGATTGCGTCTGTTCGTGACGCACAGCGCTAAACCATGAAAAGAGGCTGTCATCTAGGGGTTTCTCATCCGGGACAGTGTGAATTCTGCACATTGCTCAACGTAATGTGTTATGTTTTGGCCCCTCACTTAGCTCGTGCGTCTGCGTTGCCTCCGCTTGTAACTGCCACATTTTTTTCCTTTCACGCAGCTGCAGAAACGCGAACTTCGGGCCGCCTAAAGCACGCTTTGTGTTCTACCGTTTTGTATGGCAAAATGGGTGGGGTGGGGGTAGAAGGTTGGGGGGCTTAGCTCATGTACCATTATTTGGTTGCTGTATTTCAGTATTGTGTTTATTATCAGTCACTTCCGCCCTCACTTTTCATTACTGGCGTTATACACTATAAATCACTTTTAGTCGCATCACATACACCCCAGAAGTGTTATTTTATATCCTGGCATTTATTTTAACATAAAATAATTGAAACGGCATTCTTTCGTTACTCCTGGCTTCGTGCCAAAGAACACAAACACACACACAAACACACATCGGGCATAGAACACAGGCACGCCTATTGCTTGTCACGCGAGCGAGTACTGGAGAGAAAGGGAGAACAGAGTTTAGCTTGTTTATGCAAATATCTTACTCTACCAGAATCGAGGAGCTGGGCGGGTCTCCAACAGAGAGTGGAAATAATTGAATGAACTTGGCTTTAACGCTGCTTCACTACCTTACCGCAGATGCAGACATGTCTAAGCGCACTTAAAAACATCAACATAAACGCGTGAAACGGTTGACCGACTATTCACAGGTCATTTGCAAGCATTTTTGTATAATCTTATTTCAAGTGCGTGTGTAGTAGCGCTGACTGTAACAATCGAGATGTCATTGTAACATAACAAGGTTCGAATGCTTTGCTAATCTTTTGTGTGTTTGTTATTTTATATTTTGAACACTCCAGCAGTGGAGGCGTTTTTGAAGTGTAGACTTGTTGTATTATTTTTAACCTTCTTCATTGTACCAATATCTCGCCTTTCTGCTCTTTGCTTTATGGTTTGTGTATTAATAATCATGGTGTCATTTTAGGTCTCACCTAAGAACCATTGAATTGCTATTTGATTCTTCCGATTATTTTCAAGATATTGGTAATGTAGGTTTTGTAGATTGTTGGAGCGCTCCCGTCTTTTGCCTGCCCTGTGTTCTGATATTTGCGGATGTTGATCGTATCCCTTACAGCCCTGGTGTCGTCATTTACGATGTTATAGAAAACATCGTCCAGCGTGTCGAGAACAAAGACAAAACTGGTGGGGTTTTGGGGACGAGTTCTTCATGGACGCTACTTGCGAGAGACATCACCATTTTTCCCTTATCACGAATCTGAGCGCTATGAAAAAGAAAAGCTCAAGTGGACACAGAATATGGCTACGGGGCGGCTACAAAAACAAAAATCATGGTTGTGAAAATGCCCCTTAATCTGTTATTACTTGCACAACCAACTTCATTTTTTGTGTGTAGGCTAATGATATTGTAACTTTTAAGAAAACATAAAAACGGGTGTTTATAAAAAATAACTTATTATTATTTAATAACCTATTTAATGGCCATGACTGTAAATTAATAAATAACTGCAGCACAGCCGCATTTTTTGTTTGTATGCTTATGAGGTCGAAAACTTTACAAAAGCACAAAAAAAATCTTTTGCATGGAAAAAAACTTCCACCGCTGTAAAGGATATCCCTCATGTGCAGTGTTTTACGAAATTCATTCGAACCCTTTAAAACGTTTTCCTGAGAGAACCGCTGCTCGGTTCGGGTAGAACCTTTACACGAAGGTCGCAATTCCTGGTCTATTGTATTTGACACCGGGAATCACGACAGTACTTACCTGTTTATTCTCCAAATAAATAAAAAAGATTTTCACCTATGCGATAATGGCGGCAGATTTGGTTGTGCGAGACAATGCAAGCTGACCTTGGAACGACAGCGCCCCCTGAAAAGGACGATAGAGATTCATGGCAGGAAGGAGCCAAGTGAGATAGCAGACGATTGTAAAATCTGCTTTGTCTCTAGTTTACGATGATCACAAATAGTTGCATAACCGCTCATAATAATCATAACAAAATATAACCACGGTTCATCATTGCCAACAAACCAATCCTAAGTTTCGTTGGATTGGTTTCTTCATCTGCTTTCATGTTTTCTGGTCCTATGCTACCTCATTTGGCTTCTCCCTACAGTGGAAGCCAAATGAGGTAGCAGACGATCAGAAAACCTGCTTTCACATTTTCTGATCGTCTGCTATCCCATTTGGCACCTTCCTGCAGTGGAAGATGCGTATCTTCCTGTCGTTCGTTTCGCTCGGCATTACCCAGGTGGCGCCGTCGTTCCAAGATCATCTTGCACTGGCTCGCACGTCCAAATCGGCCGCATAGTCGAATAGAAAACAATCGTTTTTTTTATTTTGATAATAAGAAGGTAAGCACCGTCGGGGTCCACTGTGTCAAAAAAAAAACCACCAACCACAACATGCGACCTTCGTGTGAATTTTGAGCGTGAATCGAGCAGCGGTTCGCTCTGAAAAAATTTAAATTGTTCTAATTATCGTGGTAGCACCCTGCATGTTTATTTTCTCAGTATTTTTAACACGAAAGTGTTTAATGCCGGGGTGCACAAACCTCACCAACGTCATATCCGTCCCGGAAATGACATCACCAGCAAAAAGTTCAATTGGCGCGGACGCGCTAGGCTTCGAGCACACGATCAGTCAGGCCTCAACGGGAAGTGTGCAACGCTCGGCCATGAAGTTACGGCCGGTTCGCTGTACTAAGGCGCCTTATGTCCTTCCCTCTAACTTGTCCATTCAGATGGTGCTGCCGTCTAGGAGAGGTGAACCGAAGTACTGCGTCATGACGCTAATGAGCCTCGAAAGATGGCACCTCGATAGGGCAGCGAAAAGCAGCGGAAGCTTCAGTATTTATCCGTCCGACGCCTATGTGGAACGCCGCCGCCGCGTTCCACAAGCTCCAGTCGTCGCAACGCAAGCGTATGGCGTATACACCACGAAGTAGGACCAATGTGGTCACACCTTTGCCTAAGCGACCCGCCAGCAGGACGCCGCTCACCAAGCACACCCACAAGACTGCTGCCGACCCGCAAATCATACTCCTTTCGCTGTAGCGTACTGTGACTTCACCAAATGATTCGCTGACAACCCGTTGGGTTTCGTTCGCACAGTTTTTGAGCGCCTGGGGTGTCAATGAGATTTACACAATGCACCGGCGCGTGTAATGCGCTGTCTAATGTTGATGCATCTAACGGTACCACACCGATGAAATTTAAATAGCGATGTGCAGGTTGATATCGATGCACTATAAATATTCAAATGCTCCTCTGAAGGCTCATTTCACTTTCGTGTTTGACCGATTCCTATGAAAGAAGGATCAACCACATTTTCTTGTTCTTTCCGTTTCTACTCATGACCTTTTAAAAAGACTGCCCGTGTCCCTGGGAAAAGACAATTTAAAAATCAAATGCTCATTCCTGTTGCCAAAATGCTTCCGGTGTTTTTCGAATGGCAGCAAGAATGCGAGGAGGATATTCTATGCCGCGGTGGGGATGTCAACACAACACAAAATGAAAGCCGGTCTCAGCCACTCAAACAAATCTGGATTGCTAAAGCATCACTGGTACCGTGACATGCGATACATGTGCATTTCCCGCCGACACTGAGCAACCAAGTTGTCGGGGTCCAAATGAAGCCCTGCCCCACCATGCACAAACTATTAACATATTTTTGTGGTTATTGGGTTATTTTAACTCGACGAGTACCCTTCACGCCGCGCTGTATTAGTAATATAGCAGTGATACATTTCTGAACTCGAAATAATCATCATCATAATCATCATCACCCACTGCCCACTTTGTCCACAGCAGAATGTGTTGAGAAAGATATTAATCCTACCTTTGTCGCTTACTTGGACAGGCATGCACACTTCAGCAGGTTACGTCCACGTTCCCAGTGTACGATTAGTTCGCTGGCAGTGTTGCTCCCGCAGTGCTGTTCTTGTGACGGGAACCTTATTTTGCGCTGCGGTGAAGCCCTTTCACACCTAGGGGTACGCGGCACGTAAGTAATCGTGGGATGTTCCCAAAGTGGCACCGAAGCTCATACAGTCAGCTATTTTGCGCGTAAATCAGATATCGACATTTTGTTCTCACCTGTTCCTTTTTAGGCATCACCCGTCGAGGATGTTTCACCTTCCACTGCGGCCACTAAACACGTTTGAGAACGTTTTCTGAAATCTTCAGCTGGTAAGGACTCCTAATTACCCTTTTTACTACGCCTTCTTTTTCAATCGTAAACCTCGAATGTTTACTAACTGAACCACGCTCGCTTACGCTGAAGTATGGTAAAAGACTGCATGGCCAGCTGTGTTTCCCTTTAGTGACTGTCACGAGGAGCAGTGAAATCTGTCAGATATTTCTCCACAATGTGACATTTGTGATAATGCTCAGCCTGCGTTGTCGTCGGAGCTACCTTTGCAACTGCGGCGCTCCTCGCACTGGCACATGTCGCGCTGTTACGGAACATTCACAGCATCCATGACTCAAAAACAGTTGTGTACGGGTTGCTGGAAAGCTCGTTTCGCGCGGCCAAGAATCTCTTCTATTTTAACAGCAGATATTTTGAGGCATTCACTTCAGCCATCGCGTATTACTCCAGAACTAATCTCAGCGGAGCGCAAGGGAGTGTGCACATCGTTAGGAGCTCCAGGCGTCATTCAGGTTTTCGCATAGGCTTGCACCACGAGAGGAGCTCGCACAAAACAGAAACAAAAATTGCCGAGCAGACGTAATCGGTGCCTGAAGAGCTGCGCACGGCATCGGTCAGTGGACCTTCAAGAACACTGCCGAATATTCGTGGCATGATCTCTTTACGCCATTCTTCCCGCAGTTAAAGTGCCTTTGCGCCTCAAGTGGGGAGCACAGATCCCGAGTTTGTTCGCGCTTTAGACAAGAGTTCACAATGGTGGTTTCCGCTGGTTCTAGTGCGTGCTAACCCAATCCACTTTGAGAAGGATGTGAAATCCTCCGGAGAAAACTATCCGGACTGCCAGTCATGGAGAACTTCTGGCGCAAGTTCGCAACTCTAAGTCAGGTGCAACAGCAGGATTTCTGAAAAAAAACAGAGAGGTCCCAAGCTAAGCCGTTTCTCAAGCGTTGTACAATTGGTGCAAGCTGCGTCGTTTTATTTATATTAAACTAGCGGTAGTACCCGGCGGTGCCCGGGTGGGCCATTGTATTAAGGACAGCAATTGGTATTTGTTAGTCGCTCTATTAGGATACTTCATTGGGAAGTGGTACACATTCGGGAGCGCCTGACTGCTGTCAGTACATAGGCTCCTACTTCAGGGGCGTCGTGGTAATGTAAAACGACTGGTACTCGTGTTTTGCTCCAACTCTCGCTAAACAAATTGCACCAAGATGGCGCGTTTGAGTGAATGAGTCAGTGAGTGAAAAAGGATTTATTCAGCCGGTGAAGTGGGAGTGGTTCCCAATTTCAGAAAGCCATGTTATAAGCGGTCAGCCTACGCTCGCGAAGAAGTATTGTCTGGACATCCAGATTGCTGTTAGTAACCAGGTGCTCCCTCAGCTCAAGGTTTGAAAAAGTGGATGGAATAAGGAGGAGCTTGGTTTGCTTTCGCTCTTAATATGATATAAGGAAGAGTGCCAGGGTGCAACCACAACTTGAGTTCGGCAGGAAATTGTGCTGGGAACCCATGATTGAGGCCGGCTGGGTGAGGGGTATTCTTGCTCGTAGGTAGTGCTATCTGAGAAGATATGAACGATGCTCATAGGGACAGTTTTATCATAAGTAACATGGGCTTCCTACGGGAGGCGCGAGGTTGCAGGAAGTCCCTGCAGATGCCCAGGGCCAACTTTGCGCTTTTTAGTGGTACATCTTCTCTTTTACATTCATGATATATGACACCTTCTCCTACGGGAGACGCGTAGTTGCCGAAGGTGTCAACAGATGGTGACCGCTAAGCGAACGCGGGAAAACTCAAGTGAATTTTACGTCCTAAAGGATGCAGATTAAACATTCTCGCTGACCTTCTAATCCGCATCTTAGGACAAAATCCTGAAAGTGGTTTTCAGGCAATTAAATGGGCAACAATTTCAAGAAAAAACGAATGGGAGATAGCAACTGGCTGGTTGATTATTTGTGAAAGCGTAAAAACAAAGTCTTTTCCCGAAATCCCGCTTGCCCTTATTGGGAGGGTGTCATTGAAAAATGTCTTATAACAGTGTTGAGATAAGTGAGTAAGTTGCCTATCTCAAGAGGTGAACGTACATTTACACATAAGGTGGAGGGCAAAAGGCTACAGCCTGACGAGGTCAAAAAAACCAGTTCGATATCTCCGATGGCGGGCGGTAAAAAAATTATTATGTGAAAAAAAATTTTACTGCTTTTCACTCTCGCCATGGTGGAATTTTTAAAATTTTAAGAAATATTGACCTCCAACACCGTAATCAGAATGTGCCCTTGATATCTGTAGCCGTTTGAAAAAGCAGTTTGGCTAGACGTGTACATAACTTGTCAAGCCTGTTCGGCTCATCAGCCGTGTCATTTGTAAAAAACAATTTGACCCTTTTAACGGCGTCGCAAAGCGAAATCCTTAAAAACGGTTCTGTGCATTTGTATGAGTAACATATTCAAGAAAAAATCAGTTGGATGACTGAATCGCTCAAAGATTTATTTGAGAATCTTTAGGAACACCGTTTTATTACCGGAATGCGGAATCACCTCGCTGGTGTAGGTTAGGGTGAAATCCAAAAACTACTCTTTAGGTATTCTTAAGGGCTACTTATACCAGCAAAAAGCGCTTCGATGTTTTTTTATTTATTTTAACATACTGCCAATCCCATTTGGTATTTTTGCAGGATGGGCAATACATAGTTGCAAATACACAAATCTCAAGCATGGTTTTCGTTCATTCAGGACGAGAACAGTATAGACATCTGAGAGAGGTTTTCTACATGACAAGCGAAGGTTGCATATTACATATGAAATCTGAAATCTCATGTATCAAACGTCACCAGTTCATGGAAAAGCAAAGCAACAAAACATAGTCAAATTCAATGCAGGATGAAACACAGATAGAATTAGGAGGTAATATGTTACAGCAGCGATTGAAGAACGAGCGAAACCAAACATTTTACTGAAGAGTTACTCAGTAACAGTGAAAATCATAAGTGACCCAGAGAGCCGAGGAAAACCGTGTAGACTCATATAATGAAATTGTGGGCGTCATTTTGGTTAATTTGTTTAGTGGAGGTGGTTTTCAATTAGAGTTAGGAATCGTTCTATAGATACGCTACTCGTAATCGATGAATGCATACTGTTCCACTCTCTTACAGCTAGTGGGAAGAATGAATACTTAAGTTAATCAGTGCGATAATTGTATTCTTTAAATGTTAAAGTCTGATTATGCCGCGTGGGCCTCGCTATATTGGTAGTGAGATACTTTGAAGTATCAAGGTTTAGATTTTTATGAAACAGTTGATGTACGAATTTTAAACGCGCTAGTTTTGAACGATTCTGTAGGGTTAGCATACCGGCGTTCCTCAGTCGTTCTCTTGGTGAAGCATTTGTGTCATACCGATTGTAAATGTACCTAACCGCTTTTCGTGGTATTCGCTCTAATGTATTTATGTGTACTTTAGCATGCGGGAACCAGATAATGTTAGAGTATTCGAGTAGAGATCTCACAAAGGCGTTGTAGGCTAATTTCTTCGTTTCTGGCGGTCCTGATCGAAGGCGTCTTCTGAGGGAAAACAGCCATCCTAGTGCAGCCGATGCGATATAATTTATGTGGGCATCCCATCTGAAGTCTTGCGTAAATATCACTCCCAAGTATTTGTGCTGGTGCACCCGGATTATAGGACTATTATTTATGTTGTAAATGTGTTCGCACCTGTTCTTCCTTCTTGTTATTGATAAATGAGCGCATTTTTCTACATTGAGGGACATTTGCCAGTCATTACACCAGTAATAAACAGCGTTTAGTGCAGATTGTAGTATCAGATGGTCTTCTATGGTGTTCATTTCCCGGTAAATTACGCAATCGTCAGCAAATAATCGAATGTTGGCTGAATACTGGAAGACAAGTCATTTATATAAATTAGAAATAAGATTGGGGCCAGGACGCAACCCTGGGGAACTCCGGATGGGACATGTGTTAATGGTGAAAACTTTCCATTGTATTCTACGTACTGAAAACGGTTGATTAAGTAGTTTTTTATCCAGCGAATCATGACATCGTCGTTGATAACCGCCTCTAGTTTTTTTATTAGCTTATTATGTGGTACCCGATCGAATGCCTTTGAAAGGTGCAAGAAGATTATGTCGACGTGATTTTGGTTGTCTATGCTTACAGATATATTATGTGTTAGTTCAACAAGTTGAGTTATTGTCGATAGACCTTGACGAAAACCGTGTTGGCAAGGTGATAATATATGTTCACGTTCTAGGTGTGTAGTTATGTGCTATAGGATTATGTGCTCAAGCAGGTTGCTTACTGTGCAAGTTAAATAAATTGGTCTGAAGTTTGACTCGGCGTCATAGCGGCCTACTTTGGGTACGGGAACAATTTTGGCCGTTTTCCAGTCTTTCGGTAATGTAGCTGTTGACAATGACTTGTTGAAAATCAAGACCAGATATTTTGCTATCAGTTCGGCATATCTTTTTAAGAAAGCGTTTGGGATATTATCAGGAGCGTTACTCTTTTTTGTGTCAACGTTCAGCAAAAGGTTTAACACACCTGCTTCCGTTATAGATAGTGGATCTAAATGGCGTAGAATTTGGGAATGTATGTGTGGCATATTATTGTCATCGACAGTGAAGACGGATTTAAAGTAATCATTCAGCGAGTCAGCAGTGACAGAATCTTTGTCTCGGGTTTTTACCTTTTTTATGGACTGTATGGGGCTTAAGTAGTTCCAAAACTTTCTAGGAGAGCTTTTCAGAAAGCCCGGGAGTACTTGGCTGAAGCAATTGTTTTTGGCTACCTTTATTTTCGACTTCATGTCGTGAAGTGCGCCAGTAGGCTTGTTTCGCGCAGATTCTTCAGACTTTGCTTTCAAAGATTTTCTCAATGGTTTTACTTTACGTTTAGCATGTATTATTTCGCGCGTTATCCAGGGGTTATGTTTTCGGGATTTTTTAACTTCATTGGGAACGTATTTATCTATGCAGTGGAAAATTATTTCTTTAAATTTCTGCCATAGCATTTCGATATCAGCAACGCTGTCCGTTGAAAGTTCTTCGAACCAGGAGAATTCGAAATCAAGGTGGTCTACTATCGCAGTGTCGTCCGCGGAGTTAAAGTCAAGAATTGTTATTTTAGGTTGGGAGTAAACTGGCCTGTCCTGAACGGGGATGGTACATATGGTGAGTTTGTGGTTTGATATGCCATCAACAATTTCAATCTTCGCTTCATCCGAAGGAAAGTGCTCGCTAAGGAATAATAAATCTAATATATTCGAAGCAGATCCCTGAATTCGAGTCGCTTGGGTGACAATTTGAACAAGGTTAAAAGAAAACACAATATCAAGCATAATCTCTGAGCACGTGGAAGAAAATTGCATTGTCTGCCAGTTGGCATCTGGTAGATTAAAATCTCCCAATGATATCAGCCGCGAACCTAAACCTTTTCGTTGTCGTTGCATGTATTCTTGCAGTGATTGCATGGCGTCACAGTCACTTGTTGGACTGCGATAGAAGCATCCCACAGTAACAGCGCATGATCCAAACATTAGCCTGACGAAAATAGCCTGCACACTGTCAACCTCGGGAGGAAGTGTGTAACTCATTTCTTTCTTTACCATAACAGCCACTCCCCCACCTCGCGTCGGCCGGTCCTTCCGTATTACTGCATAATTTGGGGGCGCTATTTCATCGTTCATGACATCGGCGGTTAACCATGTTTCGGTCACGCCAATGAAATCTGGGTGAAGTCCGAGCAGTAGGGATTCTAGCGATTCCAGTTCCTTAAGTATGCTACGAGCGTTTACGTTCACGAAGCTGATTTCTGATGTCGCGGGCTGCGAGTGCGTGTTCTTGGTATATCGTCTTGGGAGTTTTTTGTTGTTGGCGGATGATTCCGGTGTTCTTTGACAGGTGCTTTGTCATTTTTTTCATTGTCCCAGATAAACGTTTCTTTTTTTATGTACAATTTATCCTATGACAACGTCACCTTGTCACCCGCATCTTTATTTGCTGTTGCACTGTTCCACAGCTTCCTCCTGATCTCTCGTACTCGGGGTGAAAAGTCTTCACTTATAGCAAAGTCTGTTTCTTTCAGTTTGTGACAGTTCTTGAACACTTTTGCCTTATCTCGGGAATTTAACAGCTTCAGGATTACTGGTCTGTTTTTTCCTTCGGCAGCTCGCCCTAGATGGTGTATCGGTGCAATGGCTACAGGCTCTATCTCTAGAATGTTCATCAGAATTTTCTCATTTATTGTGTCCTCAAGAGATTCATTATTTTAGTTTTTGTCCTCCTCAATGCCGTAGAATATTAGATTAGATCTCCTTGAGCGATTTTCCAGGTCATCTAATTTCAATTCAAGAGCTGTTATTTGCTTTTGGAGGTTAGATACCTGGTCCATACACTTTGATATCTTGCTGTTGAGTACGGTCAAGTTTTCCAATTTCGCGTCAATGGAAGCTAACCGTCCCTCTTTGATCTCTTTTATGTCATTAGCTATAAGTTCTATCTGCTTCGCTATCTTAGCTAAGTCAGGTCCCGGGTTAGTCTCGACGTCACCACTTAAAAGCAGTAAATCTAAAGCGTACAACAGCATGTCGGAAAGCATAGTACAAAGCAGCCTTGGTCACGGCAGCACAATCAAGCAAGGATCGCTAGATCGGAAGCATTTGCCGCAGCGTTTGCTCACGTGGACGAAAAAGACGAAGGGATTACTGATCTGCATGCCTGCAGTGCTGCAGTGCCCTGTGAGGCTTGGGTGACGCTGTCCTGGTTTTATACCCGAAGGTGCCCGGAAGGCCGCCAGAGCAGCGTTGTAACCCACGCAGGCGTGCTGTGTGGTCCCTGTAGGTCGGTGAAGCCAGCAGGTGTCGATGATTCCCAGTGTCAAAGCAGCATTTGCGTCGTAGTCGTGAGTCAGTCTTATCGGGTTGACTTTGGGCGCCTGCGCAGATCCTCATTAGTCCACTGGTAGCCGCAGCAAGGCGACGATAATCTGGACGAAAAAGACGAAGGGATTACTGATCTGCATGCCTGCAGTGCTGCCCGAGTGACCAAGAAAAGCACGAATTCGCGAAACCACAATTTCGCCCTTTTCTTCGGTTCGGAGGGCAATTTCTGGAAAACCCGCCTTAGTGAGGACCTACTCAATGACGCAAATACACTCATGAAATTTCAAGTCTCTAGGTCTAACAGTTTTGGCTGGGCGTTGATGAGTCACTCAGTCAGTAAGTCGGGCACTTTTTTTGGTAGGTATTGATGACACCTTCTCCTACGGGAGACGCGTAGTTGCCGAAGGTGTCAACAGATGGTGACCGCAAACCGAAGGCGGGAAATCTCAACTGAATTTTACGTCCTAGAGGATGCAGAACAAAAATTACCGCTGGCCTTCTAATCCGCATCTTAGGACAAAATCCTGAAAGTGGTTTTCAGGCAATTAAATGGGCAGCATTTTCAAGAAAAAACGAATGGGAGATAGCTACTGGCTTGGTGATTATTTGTGAAAGCGTAAAAACACAGTATTTTCCTAAAATCCCGCTTGCCTTTATAGGGAGGGTGTCATTGAAAAATGTTTTATAATAATGGTGAGATAAGTGAGTAAGTTGCCTAAATCAACAAAAACCAGTTCGATATCTCTGATGGCGGGCGGTAAAAAAATTAATATGTGAAAAACAATTTTACAGCTTTTCACTCTCTCCATGGTGGAATTTTGAAAATTTTAAGAAATATTGACCTCAACACCATAATCAGAACGTGCCTTTGCAATCTGTAGCAGTTTGAAAGAGCAGTTTCGCTAGACGTGTACATAACCTGTCAGGCCTGTTCGGCTCATCAGCCGTGTCATTTGTAAAAAAACAATTTGACCCTTTTAGGGGTGTCGCAGAGCGAAATCCTTAAAAACAGTTCTGTGCATTTGTATGAGTAACATATTCTAGCAAAATTCAGTTGGATGACTGAATCGCTGAAAGATTTATTTGAGAATATTTAAGAACACCGTTTCATTTCCGGAATGCGGAATCACCTCGCTGGTGCAGGTTAGGGCGAAATCCAAAAACAAATTTTTAGGTATTCCGAAGGGCTACTTATACCAGCAAAAAGCGGTTCGATATATGAATCGGTGACCGAGAAAAGCACGAATGCGCGAAACCACAATTTCGCCCTTTTCTTTGGTTCGGAGGGCAATTTCTGGAAAACCCGCCTTAGTAAGCACCTACTCAATGACGCAAATAAACTCGTGAAATTTCAAGTCTCAAGGTCTAACAGTTTTGGCTGGGCGTTGATAAGTCAGTCAGTCAGTCAGTCGGGCACTTCTTTTTAAAGGTATAGATGACACCTTCTCATACGGGAGCGTAGTTGTCGAAGGTGTCAACTGATGGTGACCGCTAAGCGAACGCGGGAAAACTCAACTGAATTTTACGTCCAAAAGAATGCAGTTTAAAAAATCTCGCTTGCCTTCGAATCCGCATCTTAGGACAAAATCCTGAAAGTGGTTTTCAGGCAATTACATTGGAAGAATTTTCAAGAAACAAAATGGGAGATAGCAACTGGCTGGGTGATTATTTGTGAAAGCGTGAAAACACAGTGTTTTCCCGAAATCCCGCTTGCCTCTATTGGGAGGGTGTCATTGAAAAATGTTTTATAACAGTGTTCAGATAAATGAGTAAGTTGCCTAAATCAAGAAAAACCAGTTCGATATCTCTGATGGTGGGCGGTAAAAAAATAATATGTGAAAAACAAATTTACAGCTTTTCACTCACTCCATCGTGGAATTTTTAAAATTTTAAGAAATAGTGACCTCCAACACCGTAATCAGAACGTGCCCTTGCAATCTCTAGCCGTTTGAAAGAGCAGTTTGGCTAGACGTGTAAGTAACCTGTCAGGCCTGTTTGGCTCATCAGCCGTGTCATTTGTAAAAAACCATTTGACCCTTTAGCGGCGTTGCAGAGCGAAATCCTTAAAAACGGTTCTCTGCAGTTGTATCAGTAACATAATCTATCAAAAATTAGTGAGATGACTGAACGGCTGAAAGATTTATTTGAGAATCTTTAAGAACACCGTTTTATTTTCGGAATGCGGAATCACCTCACTGGTGCAGGTTAGGGCGAAATCGAAAAACAACTTTTTAGGTGTCCTTAAGGGCTACTTATATTAGAATAAGGAACACCCACATTCAATTATTTGATTGATTGTGGGGTTTAACGCGCCGACCCACCGCAGGCGATGAGGCGCGCCGTAGTGGAGGGCTCCGAATTAATTTTGACCACCTGGGGATCTTTATCGTGCGCCGAAATCTCGTACACACGGGCGTTTTTGCTTTTCGCCTCCATCAGAAAAGCGGCCGCCGCGGCCGTGAATCGAACCCGCGACCTCGTGCTCAGCAGCGCAGAAGGGCTATTTATACCAGCAAAAAGCGCTTCGATATGTGAATGGGTGACCGAGAAAAGCACGAATTGGCGAAACCACAATTTCGCCCTTTTCTTCAGTTCGGAGGGCAATTTCGGGTAAACCGCCTTTGTGAGGACCTACTCAATGACGCAAATAAACTTGTGAAATTTCAAGTCTAGGGGTCTAACAGTTTTGCCTGGACGTTGATGAGTTAGTCATTCAGTCAGTCGGGCACTTCTTTTTAAAGGAATAGATGACACCTTCTCCCAAAGGAAGCGTAGTTGCCGAAGGTGTCAACAGATGGTGACCGCTAAGCGAACGCGGGAAAACTCAACTGAGTTTTATGTCCAAAAGGATGCAGATTAAAAAATCTTGCTGGCCTTCTAATCCGCCTCTTACGAAAAAATCCTGAAAGTGGTTTTCAGGCAAATAAATGGGGCAATTTTCAAGAAAAAAAGAATGGGAGATAGCAACTGGCTGGGTGATTACTTGTGAAAGCGTAAAAACACAGTGTTTTCCCGAAATCCCGCTTGCCTGTATTGGGAGGGTGTCATTGAAAAATGATTTATAACAGTGTTGAGATAAGTGAGTAAGTTGCCTAAATCAACAAAAACCAGTTCGATATCTCCGATGGCGGGCGGTAAAAAAATTAATACGTGAAAAACAAGTTTACAGCTTTTCACTCTCTCCATGGTGGAATTTTTAAATTTTTAAGAAATATTCACGTCCAACATCGTAATCAGAACGTCCCCTTGCACTCTGTAGCCGTTTGAAACAGCAGTTTTGCTAGACCTTTACATAACCTGTCAGGCCTGTTCGGATCTTCAGCCGTGCCATTTGTAAAGAACAATTTGACCCTTTTAGCTGCATTGCAGAGCGAAATCCATAAAAACGGTTCTGTGCATTTGTATGAGTAACATACACTAGCAAAAATCAGTTAGATGACTGAATGGCTGAAAGATTTATTTGAGAATCTTTAAGAACACCGTTTTATTTTCGGAATGCGGAATCAGCCCGCTGGTGTAGGTTAGGGCGAAATCAGAAAACATCTTTCTAGGCATTCTTAAGAGCCACTGATACCAGCAAAAAGCTCTTCGATATGTGAATGGGTCACCGAGAAAAGCACGAATTCGCGAAACCACAATTACGCCCTTTTCTTCGGTTCGGAGGGCAATTTCTCGAAAACGCGCCTTAGTGAGCACCTACTCAAGGACGCAAATAAACTCGTGAAATTTCAAGTCTCTAGGTCTAACAGTTTTGGCTGGGCGTTGATGAGTCAGTCCGTAGTCAGTCGGGCACTTCTTTTTATAGGTATAGATGACACCTTCTTCTACAGGGAGACGCGTAGTTGCCGAAGGTGTAAACAGATGGCGACCGCAAAGCTAACGCGGGAAAACTCAACTGAATTTTACGCCCTAAAGGATACACATTAAAAAATCTTGCTGCCCTTCTAATCCGCACCTTAGGACAAAATCCTGAAAGTGGTTTTCAGGCAATTAAATGGGCAGCATTTTCAAGAAAAAACGAATGGGAGATACAGCAACTGGCGGGGTATTTATTTGTGAAAACGTAAAAACAGTGTTTTCCCGAAATCCCGCTTGCCTCTATTGGGAGGCTGTCATGGAAAAATGTTTTATAACAGTGTTTAAATAAGTGAGTCAGTTGCCTATCCCAAAAAATACCAGTTCGATATCTGCGATGGGGGGCGGTTAAAAAAATTAATATGTGAAAAACACTTTTACTGCTTTTCACTCTCTTCATGGTGGAATTTTTAATATTTTAAGAGATATTGACCTCCAAAACTGTAATCAGAACATGCCTTTGCAATCTGTAGCCATTTGAAACAGTAGTTTCGCTAGACGCGTACATAACCTGTCAGGCCTGTTCGGCTCATCAGCCGTGTCATTTGTAAAAAACCATTTGACCCTTTAGTGGCGTTGCAGAGCGAAATCCCTAAAAACGGTACTGTGCAGTTGTATGAGTAATATAATCTAGCAAAAATCAGTGAGATGACTGAATGGCTGAAAGATTTATTTGAGAATCTTTAAGAACACCATTTTATTTTCGGAATGCGGAATCACCTCGCTGGTGTAGGTTAGGGCAAAATCAAAAAACAACTTTTTAGGTGTCCTTAAGGGCTACTTATACCAGCAAAAAGCGCTTCGATATGTGAATGGGTGACCGAGAAAAGCACGAATTCGCGAAACCACAATTTCGCCCTTTTCTTCAGTTCGGAGGGCAATTTCAGGTAAACCCGCCTTAGTGAGGACCTACTCAATGACGCAAAAAAACTTGTGAGATTTCAAGTCTAGGGGTCTAACAGTTTTGCCTGGACGTTGATGAGTCAGTCAGTCAGTCAGTCGGGCACTTCTTTTTAAAGGTATAAATGATACCCTCTTCCACGGGAGCGTAGTTGCCGAAGGTATCAACAGATGGTGACCGCTAAGCGAACGCGGGAAAACTGAACTGAGTTTCATGTCCAAAAGGATGCAGATTAACAAATCTCGCTGGCCTTCTAATCCGCCTTTTACGACAAAATCCTGAAAGTAGTTTTCAGGCAAATAAATGGGCAGCATTTTCAAGAAAAAAAGAATGGGAGATAGCAACTGGCTGGGTGAATATTTGTGCAAGCGTAAAAACACATTGTTTACCCGAAATCCCCTTTCCTCTTTTGGGAGGCTGTCATTGAAAAATGTTTTATAACAGTGTTGAGATAAGTGAGTAAGTTACCTATTTAAAAAAAACCAGTTCGATATCTCCGATGGCGGGCGGTAAAAAAATAATATGTGAAAAACGATTTTACTGCTTTTCATTCTCTCCATGGTGGAATTTTTAAAATTGTAAGAAATATTGACCTCCAACACCGTAATGAGAACGTGCCCTTGCACTCTGTAGCCGTTTGAAACAGCAGTTTCGCTAGACGCGTACATAACCTGTCAGGCCTGTTCGGCTCATCAGCCGTCCCATTTGTAAAGAACAATTTGACCCTTTTAGCGGTGTTGCAGAGCGAAATCCTTAAAAACAGTTCTGTGCATTAGTATGAGTAACATAGTCTAGCAAATATCAGTTAGATGACTGAATGGCTGAAAGATTTATTTGAGAATCTTTAAGAACACCGTTTTATTTTCGGAATGCAGAATCACCTTGCTGGTGTAGGTTAGGGCGAAATTTAAAAACAACTTTTTAGGTATTCTTAAGAGCTACTGATACCAGCAAAAAGCGCTTCGATATGTGAATGGGTCACCGAGAAAAGCACGAATTCGCGAAACCACAATTTCGCCCTTTTCTTCGGTTCGGAGGGCAATTTCTGGAAAACGCGCCTTAGTGAGCACCTACTCAAGGACGCAAATAAACTCGTGAAATTTCAAGTCTCTAGGTCTAACAGTTTTGGCTGGGCGTTGATGAGTCAGTCAGTCAGTCAGTCGGGCACTTCTTTTTATAGGTATAGATGACACCTTCTTCTACGGCAGACGCGTAGTTGCCGAAGGTGTAAACAGATGGCGACCGCAAAGCGAACGCGGGAAAACTCAACTGAATTTTACGCCCAAAAGGATACAGATTAAAAAATCTCGCTGGCCTTCTAATCCGCATCTTAGGACAAAATCCTGAAAGTGTTTTCAGGCAATTAAATGGGCAGCATTTTCCAGAAAAAACGAATGGGAGATAGCAACTGGCTGGGTGATTATTTGTGAAAATGTAAAAACAGTGTATTCCCGAAATCCCGCTTGCCTCTATTGGGAGGGTGTCATTGAAAAATATTTTATAACAGAATTGAGATATGTGAGTAAGTTGCCTGTCTCAAAAAACACCAGTTCGATATCTCCGATTGCGGGCGGTAAAAAAATTAATATGTGAAAAACAATTTTACTGCTTTTCACTCTCTCCATGGTGGAGTTTTTAAAATTTGAAGAAATGTTGACCTCCAAAACAGTAATCACAACGTGCCCTTGCAATTTGTATCCGTTTAAAAGAGCTGTTTGGCTAGACGTGTACATAGCCTGTCAGGCCTGTTCGGGTCATCCGCCGGGTCATTTGTAAAAAACAATTTGACCCTTTTAGCGGCGTCGAAGAGCGAAATCCTTAAAAACGGTTCTGTGCATTTGTATTCGTATTCTTACATATTCTGTACATATTCTAACAAAAATCACTTGGATGACTCAATCGCTGAAAGATTTATTTGAGAATCTTTAGGAACACCGTTTTATTTCCGGAATGCGGAATCACCTCGCTGGTGTAGATTAGGGGGAAATCCAAAAATCACTTGTCAGATATTCTTAAGGGCTACTTATACCAGCAAAAAGCGCTTCTATATGTGAATGGGTGACCAAAAAAAGCACGAATTCGCGAAACCACAATTTCGCCCTTTTCTTCGGTTCGGAGGGCAATTTCTAGAAACCCCGCCTCAGTGAACACCTACTCAAGGACGCAAAAAAACTCGTAAAATTTCAAGTGTCGAGGTTTAACAGTTTTGGCTGGGCGTTGATGAGTCAGTCAGTCAGTCAGTCGGGCACTTCTTTTTATAGGTATAGATGACACCTGCTCCTACGGGAGTCGCGTAGTTGGCGAAGGTGTCAAAAGATGGCGACCGCTAAGCGCACGCGGGAAAACTCAACTGAATTTTACGTCCAAAAGAATGCGGATTAAAAATCTCGCTGGCCTTCTAAACACATCTCAGGACAAAATCCTGAAAGTGGTTTTCGGGCAAAAAATTGGGGAGCATTTTCAAGAAAAAATGAATGGGAGTTAGCAACTGCCTGGGTGATTATTTATGAAAGCGTAAAAACACAGTGTTTTCCGGAAATCCCGCTTTCCTCTATTGGGAGGGCGTCATTGAAAAATGTTTTATAATAGTGTTGAGATAAGATAATAAGTTGCCTATCTAAAAAAAAAACAGTTCGATATCTTAGATGGCGGGCGATAAAAAATAATATGTGAAAAACAATTTTACTGCTTTTCCTCTCTCCATGGTGGAATTTTTAAAATTTTAAGAAATATTAACCTCCAACACAGTAATCAGAACGTGCCCTTGCAATCTGTAGCCGTTTGAAAGAGCAGTTTGGCAAGACGTGTGCATTACCTGTGAGGCCTGTTCGGCTCATCAGCCGTGTCATTTGTAAAAAATAATTTGACCCTTTTAGCTGCGTCGCAGAGAGAAATCCTAAAAACAGTTCTGTGCATTTGTATGAGTAACATATTCTAGCACAAATCAGTTGGATGACTGAATCGCTGAAAGATTTATTTGAGAATCTTTAGGAACACCATTTTATTTCCGGAATGCGGAATCACCTCGCTGGTGTAGATTAGGGCGAAATCCAAAAATCACTTTTCAGGTATTCTTAAAGGGCTACTTATACCAGCAAAAAGCGCTTCTATATGTGAATGGTTGACTAAAAAAAAAATTCCCGCGCCTTCCCGCGAGGGGAACACGAGTAAATGCAGAGCATTGGGGCCTCAGTACTGGTTGAAGGCAGTGTTGCTTCCATCGCTTCTTCCGCGATGCTGGAGTAGCAGACACGAGTAAACGTGGGACCGTGCGTCAACCAAGGAAGGAAGGAGCAACGCAGTGACTGAAGCACGAGCGACCGCTAGCCACTTTATTTTTGCAGCACGCGACGTAGAGGGAGAGCAGTACGGGGGGAGAGCGCGCATTCGCAAGCAGCGCGCGCCCTTCCACGTCCCACCACGCTGCTATCATTTACGCCGAGACCGCGACGCAGCGAGCGGGCTGACCACGACGCATGCGCACGCCATCTGCTGTTTAGAGACAGGAGGGAAGCAGGATAGGCGCACCTGCTGCGGACGCGGAACTGTGGACGCCGTCCGACGCAGGAAGAGGCGAGGCTAAGAAATGCTCTGCATTTAAAAAGCATGAATTCGCAAAACTACAATTTCGCCCTTTTCTTGGGTTCGGAGGGCAATTTCTGGAAACCCCACCTTAGTGAACACCTACTCAAGGACGCAAAAAAACTGGTAAAATTTCAAGTGTCGATGCTTAACAGTTTTGGCTGGGCATTGATGAGTGAGTCAGTCAGTCAGTCGGGCACTTCTTTTTATAGGTATAGATGACACCTGCTCCTACGGGAGACGCGTAGTTGCCGAAGGTGTCAAAAGATGGCGACCGCTAAGCGAACGCGGGAACAACTCAACTGAATTTTACGTCCAAAAGAATGCGGATTAAAAATCTCGCTGGCCTTCTAAACACATCTCAGGACAAAATCCTGAAAGTGGTTTTCAGGCAAAAAAATGGGGGGCATTTTCAAGAAAAAATGAATGGGAGTTAGCAACTGGCTGGGTCATTATTTATGAAAGCGTAAAAACAGTGTTTTCCGGAAATCCCGCTTGCCTCTATTGGGAGGGCGTCATTGAAAAATGTTATATAATAGTGTTGAGATAAGAGAGTAAGTTGCCTATCTCAAAAAAAAAACAGTTCGATATCTTAGATGGCGGGCGGTAAAAAAAGTAATATGTGAAAAACAATTTTACTGCTTTTCACTCTTTCCATGGTGGAATTTTTAAAATTTTAAGAAATATTAACCTCCAACACAGTAATCAGAACGTTCCCTTGCAATCTGTAGGCGTTTGAAAGAGCAGTTTTGCAAGACGTGTGCATTACCTGTGAAGCCTGTTCAGCTCATCAGCCGTGTCATTTGTAAAAAATAATTTGACCCTTTTAGCTGCGTCGCAGAGCGAAATCCTAAAAACAGTTTTGTGCATTTGTATGAGTAACATACTCTAGCAAAAATCAGCTGGATATCTGAATCGCTGAAAGATTTATTTGAGAATCTTTAGAAACACCGTTTTATTTCCGGAAGGCGGAACACCTCGCTGGTGTAGGTTAGGGCGAAATCCAAAAACTACTTTTTAGGTATTCTTAAGGGCTACTTATACCAGCAAAAAGCGCTTTGATATGTGAATGGGTGACCGAGAAAAGCACGAATTCACGAAACCACAATTTCGCCCTTTTTTCGGTTTGGAGGGCAATTTCTGGAAAATCCGCCTTGGTGAGCACCTACTCAATGACGCAAATAAACTCGTGAAATTTCAAATCTCTAGGTCTAACAGTTTTTGCTGGGCTTTGATGAGTCAGTCAGTCAGTCAGTCAGTCAGTCAGTCAGTTAGTCAGTCAGTCAGTCAGTCAGTCAGTCAGTCAGTCAGTCACTCGGGCACTTCTTTTTATAGGTATAAGCTCCGTGCGCTGGTGTTTCGAGCGCGACCGCACAACCGACAAATAGTGGCGCCGTCAAAAATCGGATGTTGGTCGGCCCGAAGGAGCGGCTGTACCGGGTGGAGATTCCTCAGTCGTTGTGAAAAAGTCGAGCTAGTTGTGCGTATTTCTGTAGGTATTGCTGGGTCTACGGCTCTCCCGACATTTTTAAAAGGTCGCGAGGAGGCTGACGAAAAAAATTCCCCCGCATTTCCCCGAGGGGGAGAATGTGAAAGTGCGAATGCACGGTTGTCGGCCCGCTTGCGGCGCTTGCGCTCGGCCCCCGCAGCCCACCGCCTCGCCGCCTTCTCTTCCATCTCTTCCATCGGGTTTGTAGTATCACGTGTACACCACGCAGTTATCAAGCCGCTATAACGCCGCTGAGTCGCCAACGCACGCCGCTAAAGACATAGTTTGAATGCGTTAAAGATATAAGGCGCGTCACTAACACTGATATCACCATCGCGTCCGTGGCTTGGTCGGTAGAGCGTCGCGCTGCGGCCGCAAAGTCCTCGGATCGAAACCTGGCGCCGGATGCTGTTTCTTTTTTAAATATAGAGGAGCACTGCGGACGCCGCCGCCGCCGCCGGCGGTGGATGGTTTGGGGTCGCTTATAAAGTGCATTCGCACTTAAAAAATAGTGTATCTCGGTTCCCTTGAAATGAAGTGGAAAGCCGACAGCGATGAACCCGTGCAGTGCGACGGGCAATGTAAACAACGCCGATCCACTTCTGGCCACAAGCGTTCTTTTTGCTGTTTTGTGTGAATGTGGTTTATACTCTAGGATCTTGTTTCTGTGCACACCCGCTATCAACTTCGCAGGGGACCTGCGACAGCCGGCGCCCAGCGAAACTTGCATAGGCAACGCGAACTTCAACGGGAACAAAAACAGCGCGCCAGCGTACACCCCGCAATCTCACCTGACTGCTACGGAATATCACGCAGCGTAACGGTTGACCCGAAACTTCAGCGATCCCACAGGCAACCACCGCAGCTAAACGAAGGGGTCATTAATATGCGCGTCAATCACCTTGAAGCAGTGTTCGTGTCGGTCGTTTTCTCTTTTTTTTTGTCGCTGATCTTATGCCTCCCTGGCATTTTAGCAGTAAGTGTTGCTTATGCTTTAGCAGTCTGTATTGTTTATTCCTCTTCCGTATTATGGTGCTCATCGCTGCTTACCCCTTCCTAGGTGTACGCGCGTAGCTTTCTGCCCATGCAGCCTCGGATGCTGCTTTAACGCAGCTAGATATTGCGGCCAACTCCATACGACTACCATTCCGTTGATTCGTACAGAGCTGGAACACCGCCGTTGATACCGGCGCTAAAAATTGGCAATAGCTGCCCGGTGATCACAGTTATAAGTTGACGAACATAGCAACTGCATCAGCATGTTTACGCGAGCCGTGTCACTAGGCCTTGCGCGTGCAGCTTCCCCCGCCTACTTCGCTTAGACTCACTGAACGTATAATAAAGTGCAGAGATGCGTGAGCCGCGTGTTTACAACAGAACTCACAACCATTCACTGTACCCGCCTTTAACTAAGAGTCGCAGCCCAGGGTCACGCCTGTTATGTGTCCAACGCCACTGCGGGAAACATCAGATGGGTCCGTTGCGTTCGCTAGCTCCATCCTGACGCAGTAAACATCGTTTGTGGCGTGTAACTGGCGACCACGTTTTGAGGTTTTTTTAAACAAAAATGGAAACGAGCCAATATCTTCCATCTCTCTAAAACCTTTAGAACGAGCGCGGCGTTTCAGCAATCAGTCATCAGAGCGTAGCACGGGCAGCATGGGGAAGGGCGCAAGCGGCGACAACAACATCCGATAAATGCCTCTAGTGGCCGCAGATGGCGCTAGTTGTACAGGCGCTTGTGTCGCCAACATACCAGAGCACGGGGCCTATAGATGACACCTTCTCCTACGGGAGCACGGCCGGACTGGAGGAGCGGCGAACGCGCACTTTCAGACGGCCTGCGCTTCGGGTATAGTTCCCACCTTTCACCGCCGCTAGTTCATGGCGCTACGTACCAACCATCACCGGTTGACCTACAGCACGGGCGGGGTACAGCAGCGGCGCGCGCGCATTTGCCCCTGCCCTAGCCCTGGCGTGGCTACACGTGATACCTGTCCGTGTAAATTTACATGTGCGCCATTAAAATAGGCGACTCCTTCCCCCTTCTGAATTTTCGGTCTAATATGGTCAAACAGGCAAACATTATCACTCGGAAGCGCCTAATAAAAAAATTGAAAGAAACATTTTAACTTCGGGCACATGAAGAAAAATATGCAAGGCCTTCATATCTTATCAGCGACTGTATTATATGAAAATGGTGAGGCAGGCAATAAACGCGGCATTTTTAGTGACTGAAATATCAGTTCTTATTTTTCCTTTCGGATGTTGCCTTGGTTAGCACGTGCACAGGGCATGACCAGTGACGCGAATGATTTCCCACCGAGGGGAATACGGTTATCGCTTAGATAAACGTGTTTCTGCTGCTCACGCTCCCTTCGGGCTGAGCGGACCGCTGGCAGCGAGCGCACTGTCAAAAAACATACAGCTAAAACTCTTAATCATACAATTAAAGTGCACAACGAGTCTTCTTTTTGGTGAGATATAGCAGCGAAGGCATTCATTGGTACCAGTGATATTCCGCGGCCGATCCAAAACACGTGCGGAAAGCGTTGTCGACTCGCTCGGCCAGAGGCGATGCGTCGACTAACAAAAAAGAGGGTTGGGAGGGTAGAGGGTTGGTTCGAAGCGCCCTCACTCTGTCAAGAATCTGCTGCACCGTTTCCTTGTTGGGTGCGCAGGCCCTATGAAAGTGCGCACCCGCCGCTCCTCCAGCCCGGCCGTGACGGGAGACGCGTACTTGCCGAAGGTGTCAACAGATGGCAACCGCTAAGCGAACGCGGAAAAACTCAACTAAATTTTACGTCCAAAAGGATGCAGAATAAAAAATCTCGCTGGCCTTCTAATCCGCATCTTACGAAAAAATCCTGAAAGTGGTTCTCAGGCAATTAAATGGGCAGTATTTTCAAGAAAAAACGAATGGGAGATAGCCACTGGGTGGGTGAATATTTGTGAAAGGGTAAAAACAGTGTTTTTCCAGAAATCCCGCTTGCCTCTATTGGGAGGGTGTCATTGAAAAATGTTTTATAACAATGTTGAGATAAGTGAGTAAGTTGCCTATCTAAAAAAAACCAGTTCGAGATCTCCGATGGCGGGCGGTAAAAAAATTAATATGTGAAAAACAATTTTACTGCTTTTCACTCTCTCCATGGTGGAATTTTTAAAATTTTAAGAAATATTGACCTCCAACAGCGTAATCAGAACGTGCCCTTGCAATCTGTAGCCGTTTGAAACAGCAGTTTGGCTACAAGTGTACATAACCTGTCAGGCCTGTTCGGCTCATCAGCCGTGTCATTTGTAAAGAACAATTTCACCCTTTCAGCGGCGTCGCAGAGCGAAATCCTTAAAAGCAGTTCTGTGAATTTGTATGAGTTACATATTCAAGCAAAAATCAGTTGCATGACTGAATCGCTGAAAGATTTATTTGAGAATCTTTAAGAACACCGTTTTGCTTCCTTAATGCGGAATCACCTCGCTGGTGTAGGTTAGGGGTTAAATACAAAAACTACCTTTTAGGTATTCTTAAGGGCTACTTATAACAGCAAAAAGCGCTTCGGTATGTGAATGGGTGACCGAGAAAAGCACGAATTCTCGAAACCACAATTTCGCCATTTTCTTCAGTTTGGAGGGCAATTTCTGGAAAACCCGCCTTAGTGAGAACCTACGCAATGACGCAAATAAATTCGTGTATTTTTAAGTATCTAGGTCTAACAGGTTTGGCTGGGCATTGACGAGTCAGTCAGTCAGTCAGTCGGGCAATTCTTTTTATAGGTATAGATGACACCTGCTCCTACGGGAGACGCGTAGTTGCCCAAGGTGTCACCAGATGACGACCGCTAAGCGACCCAGGGAAAACTCAACTGAGTTTTACGTCAAAAAGGGTGTATTATAAAAAATCTCGCTGGCCTTCTAATCCGCATCTTAGGACAAAATTCATACAAGTGGTTTTCACGCATTTAAAAGGGCAGCATTTTCAAGAAAAAACGAATGGGAGATAGCACTTGGCTGGGTGATTATTTGTGAAAGCGTAAAAACACAGTGTTTTCCTGAAATCCCGCTTCTCTCTACTGGGAGGGTGTCATTGAAAATTTTTTTATAACAGTGTTTAGATAAGTGAGTAAGTTGAATATAAAAAAAAAACCAGTTAGATATCTCCGACGGCGGGCGGTAACAAAATGTGAAAAACAATTTGACTGCTCTTCACTCTCCCTATGGTGCAACTTAAAAACTTTATGAAATATTGACCTCCAACACCGTAATCAGAAAGTGCCTTCGCAATCTGTAGCCGTTTGAAAGAGCAGTTTGTCTAGACGTGTACATAACCTGTCAGGCCTGTTTGGCTCATCAGCCGTGTCATTTGTAAAAAACGAATTTGACCCTTTTAGCGGTGTCGCAGAGCGAAATCCTTAAAAACGGTTCTGTGCATTTGAATAAGTAACATATTCTAGCAAAAATCAGTTGGATGACTGAATCCCTGAAAGATTTATTTGAGAATCTTTAGGAACACCGTTTTTTTCGGGAATGCGGAATCACCTTGCTGGTGTAGAAATCAACAAACTAGCTTTTAGGTATTCCCAAGGGCTACTTATACCAGCTAAAAGCGCATCGATATGTGAATGGGTGAACGAGAAAAGCACGAATTCGCGAAACCACAATTTCGCCCTTTTCTTCGGTTCGGGGGGCAATTTTTGGAAAACCCGCCTTAGAGAGCACCTACTCAATGACGCAAATAAACTCGTGAAATTTCAAGTCTCAAGGTCTAACAGTTTTGGCTGGGCGTTGATGAGTCAGTCAGTCAGTCAGTCAGTTGGGCACTTCTTTTTATAGGTATAGATGACACCTGCTCCTACGGAAGACGCGTAGTTGCCCAAGGAGTCAACACATGGCGACCGCTAAGCGAACACGGGAAAACTCAACTGAGTTTTACGTCCAAAAGGATGTAGATTAAAAATCTCGCTGGCCTTCTAATCCGCATCTTAGGACAAAATACTGAAAGTAGTTTTCAGGCAAATAAATGAGTAGCATTTTCAAGAAAAAACGATTGGGAGATAGCAACTGGCTGGGTGATTATTTTTGAAAGCGTAAAAACACAGTGTTTTGCAGAAATCCCACTTGCCTCTATTAGGAGAGCGTCATTGAAAAATGTTTTATAACAGTTTTGAGATAAGTGAGTAAAATGCCTATCTAAGAAAAACAGTTCGATATCTCCGATGGCGGGCTGTAAAAACATTATGTGAAAAACAATTTTACTTCTTTTCACTCTCTCCATGGTGGAATTTTTAAAATTTTAGAAATATTAACCTCGAACACAGTAATCAGAACGTGCCCTTGCAATTTGTAGCCGTTTGACAGAGCAGTTTATCAAGACGTGTACATTACCTGTCAGGCCTGTTCGGCTCATCAGCCGTGTCATTTGTAAAAAATAATTTGACCCTTTTAGCTGCGTCGCAGAGCGAAATCCTTAAAAACGGTTCTGTGCATTTGTATGAGTAACATATTCTAGCAAAAATCAGTTGGATGACTGAATCGCTGAAAGATTTATTTGAGAATCTTTAGGAACACCGTTTTATTTCCGGAATGCGGAATCACCTCGCTGGTGTGGGTTAGGGAGAAATCTAAAAAGAACTTTTCAGGTATTCTTAAGGGGTACTTATTCCAGCAAAAAGCGCTTTGATGTGTGAATGGGTGAGCGAGAAATGCGCGAATTCGCGAAACCACAATTTCGCCCTTTTCTTCAGTTCGGAGGTCAATTACTGGAAAACCTGCCTTAGTGAGGACCTACTCAATTACGCAAATAAACTCGTGAGCTTTCTCGTCTCTAGGTCTAATAGGTTTGGCCGGGCATTGATGAGTCAGTCAGTCAGTCAGTCGGGAACTTCTTTTTATAGGTATAGATGACACCTGCTCCTACGGGAGACGCGTAGTTGCCGAAGGTGTCAACAGATTGCGACGGCTACGCGAACGCGGAAAACACAACTGAATTTTACGTCGAAAAGGATGCTGATTAAAAAATCTCGCTGGCCTTCTAAACATATCTCAGGACAAAATCCTGAAAGTGGTTTTCAGGCAAAAAAATGGGGGGCATTTTCAAGAAAAAATGAATGGGAGTTAGCAACTGGCTGGGTCATTATTTATGAAAGCGTAAAAACACAGTGTTTTCCGGAAATCCCGCTTGCCTCTATTGGGAGGGCGTCATTGAAAAATGTTATATAATAGTGTTGAGATAAGAGAGTAAGTTGCCTATCTCAAAAAAAAAACAGTTCGATATCTTAGATGGCGGGCGGTAAAAAATAATATGTGAAAAACGATTTTACTGCTTTTCATTCTCTCCATGGTGGAATTTTTAAAATTGTAAGAAATATTGACCTCCAACACCGTAATGAGAACGTGCCCTTGCACTCTGTAGCCGTTTGAAACAGCAGTTTCGCTAGACGCGTACATAACCTGTCAGGCCTGTTCGGCTCATCAGCCGTGCCATTTGTAAAGAACAATTTGACCCTTTTAGCGGTGTTGCAGAGCGAAATCCTTAAAAACAGTTCTGTCCATTAGTATGAGTAACATAGGCTAGCAAATATCAGTTAGATTTATTTATTTATTTATTTACACATACTGCCAATCCCAATAGGGATTATTGCAGGAAGGGCACATACATTGTGGAAGTGCGAGATTTATACAAAGGGTACTCACTGAAATATTGCAATACGAGTGAAACAAAACCGACAGCAATACATTTTGACTATATCAGTACATCATAACTACATCAATACCATAGGACATCAATACCAACTAGTATTGAAGAAAGAATAGTGAGCACTTCAAACAGTGTACAGGAAAAAAAAAACTCAGTTTTGACATTCCAAAGACAATAAGTAACATTCAAGCAGGGATGAAAAAGTTTCCAATGATTGACTGTTTGTTATACTGATTGGCAAATTATTCCACTCACTAATTGCTAGTGGAAAAAAAGAATATTTAAGACAGTCAGTACGGCACTGATATTCATTTAGTGTCTGTGAATGCTTTTGTCGTGTTGGCCTTGTTTCTGCGTATGACATGTACTTTGAACTGTCTATGTTTAGCTATTCGTGAACTAATTGATACAGGAATTTCTGACGTGCCAGTTTAGCGCGGTTTTTTATTGTTAAGAGACCTGCTTTTTTTAAAAGTTCTGTGGGTGAGTCTGTCATTCTGTACTTGTTATAAACAAATCTTATCGGTTTTCGTTGTATTCGTTCTAGGGCATTTATGAGATTGTTTGTATAGGGAAACCACGCGACGTTTGCATATTCTAAGACGGGTCTGACGAATGCTTTGTAGGCGAGAAGTCTCGTTTCATGTGGTGCAGAACCGAGACTTCTACGAAGGAAAAACAGTCGTTTTAATGCAGCTGATGTGACATGGCTAATGTGGGTATCCCATCTAAAATCTTGTGTTAAAGTTAAACCTAGATATTTGTGTTCAGTCACTACCGGAAGTGGAGAGTTATTTATAACGTAAGCGAATTCAGATACATGCTTTTTTCTGGTTATCCTCAAGAGAGCGGATTTTTTAACATTCAGGGTCATTTGCCAGAGAGCACACCAGCTAGATATGTACTGCAAGGCATTGTTCAATTTTACATGATCTTCTGGGGCGTTAATTTCTTGGTAAAGTATACAGTCATCGGCGAAAAGCCTCACATTAACACCAATGCCAGCAGGTAAATCATTAATGAAGATCAGGAATAAGATGGGTGCCAAAACACTGCCCTGTGGTACACCTGACGTAACATTGGCTATGGTAGAACTTTCGCGATTGACTTGCACGTACTGCGTTCGGTTACTCAGATAATTGTCTATCCAGTCAGTAAGTGGACCTGTGCCTATTGTTGCTTCTAATTTTCTTACAAGTTTTTTGTGTGGCACCCGATCAAAAGCCTTTGAGAAATCCAATAGAATTAAATCGGTTTGTTTTCTGCAGTCTACATTGAGGGAGATATCGTGAATTAGTTCAACCAGTTGGGTAACTGTGGAAAGTCCTTTGCGAAAACCGTGTTGTAATGGCGATAAGATGCGATTCTGGTCAAGGTACAATGTTAGATGTTTAAGAATTATGTGTTCCAGTAGTTTGCAGGTTGTGCTGGTTAGTGAGATGGGTCTGAAGTTTGATGGGTCAGCTTCGCTACCAGATTTATGAACAGGGGCTACCTTTGCGATTTTCCATTCTTGGGGGAGGGAACTGGTTGATAGGGACTTATTAAAAAGTATACACAAGTATTTGGCTACCCATTCAGCATATCTCCTAAGAAATTCGTTCGGCAAGTTGTCCGGACCGGCGCCCTTTTTAGTATCTAATTTTAACAACAAATTAAGCACTCCGGACTCTGTCACAACAAGTGGTTCAATATTTCGGTGGTTGCAAATGTCAACATCAGGCTCATTTCCGTCATCAATCGTGAAAACAGATTGAAAATAGTTATTTAGCAAGTTTGCTTTATCTTTGCTTTCTTCCGGGGCCACGGGCCTGTTACGGTTTTTAGGATTGAGGTAGTTCCAGAACTTCTGGGGAGACGTTTTCAAAAAGTTGGGTAGCGTACTCGTAAAATAGTTTGCTTTGGACACTTTTATTTGGGATTTCATGTTACTAATAGCTTGACTCAACTTGTTCCGAATTTGTGGCGTAGGTTTTGCCTTCAAAGTTTTTCTGAGGCGTTTTACTTTACGCTTGGAATGAATAATTTCACGCGTTATCCAGGGATTATGTTTTCTTGTTTTCTTTGTTTTAGACGGCACATAGTTAAGAACGCAGTGTGTTACGACCGCTTTGAACCTTGCCCATAGGGTTTCTATATTTGTGTCTGAATCATTCGCAAGTAGTTCAAACGAAGCAAGTTCATGGAAAAAATGATCAAGTATGCTGGTGTCATCGGCATGGTTAAAGTCAAGATATGTAGTAAAGGAGTTGAACGGTATTGGGATGTCAAATATAGAAACAGAGCCTTGAATAACTTCGTGGTCCGATACGCCTTCAAGAATTACGATCTGTGCTTGATCTGCAGGAAAATGATCACTTAAAAACACCAAGTCAAGTACATTAGAACAGCACCCTTGAACACGGGTAGGCTGTTTTACAATTTGGGAGAGATTAAATGTCAACATGATATCAAAGAGCACATCCGAGCATGCGCTGTGGTGTTGCATTGTTTGCCAGTTTATATCGGGTAAATTAAAATCGCCGAGCAAGATTAGCCTGGCTCCGAGAACATGCCGATGCATATACGTGTGCAATGCTTGCAAGCTATCCTTGTCTGAAGATGGGCTGCGATAAACGCAGCCAACAAATACTGGGCGAGAAGTGAAGAGAAGCTTGCAAAATATTGCCTCGACTCCGGTAACCTCAGGAAGTATTTCAAAGGAAAGGTCTTTTTTTATCAGGATGGCCACGCCTCCCCCACGTGTCGGCCTATCTTTACGAATGATAACGTAGTTGGGGGGTGTTACCTCAAAATCCTTTATGTCATTTGTCAGCCACGTTTCTGTCAAAGCTACGAAGTCCGGTTCAATTCCAAGAAGTAAGGATTCAAGCGGTACTAATTTTTGAAGCATGCTGCGGGTGTTAATGTTAAGAAATGTTACTTCTTTCGTTGGCTGCGGCGTTGTGGCTCGCCTGGTGCTTTCGCTTCGTCGTTTTTTTCATGGTTGATGCTGTGACGGCCAGCTGTTATGAGCGCAATAGCATTTGTTTCCTCATCCCATCGGTACAGATCTTCGTTCACTTTTAACTTGTCATAGACCAGAAATACTTTGTCTCCAGCTTCTTTTCTTATTTTTGCAACTTGCCAAAGCTTTTTTCTGATGTCTCTTACTCTATTTGAGAAGTCCTCTCCAACAGAGAAAGCGGTTCCTTTTAGTTTCGTGCAGTTTCTAAGAATGGTTGCTTTGTCTCGGAAGTCGAGGAGTTTTAGTATGACTGGTCTAGTTTTTTGAGCGTCTTGTTTTCCTATCCTGTGAATTCTTTCTATTGGAACGGGTTTAATCTTCAGTATATTTTTAAGTATCTGCTCCCCTATAGTTTGTTCGAGGGTTTCGGGGTTTTCGTCTGCCTCCTCCGGTACACCGTACACAAGTAAATTTGACCTTCTAGACCTGTTTTCTAAGTCGTCTATTTTTAACTCCAAGTAGTGAACGGTTTTTTGAAGATTGGTTACTTGGGAGACACAGGACGTGATCTTGTTTTCCAGTAACGTTACTTGTTCTAGTTTGGCTTCAATAGCTTTCAACCGTTCTTCTTTTATTTCTTTTATGTCATCTGCAATAACTTGAAGCTGTTTCATGATCATGGCCATATCAGGCCCCGGGTTTGTTTCAATGTCACCACTGAGCAACAGTAATTCCTTAATACAGGCACACATGTCACACAATTGTGCACACATCTGCCTAGGGCACGGCAGCACTATTAGGCATAGGTAATTTGAACGAATACATTTGCCATAACGCTTGCTCACCTGCGGCAGATAAACAAACGGGTTGAGACGTTGCATCCTGGCAGTGCTGCCGTGCCCTGTGACTTGAGTTGAGGGGTGTCCAGTCTTTATACCACTCCAGTCTGCTAGCAGCGCCGTCTTCATGTTGTGGCGATCTGCGTCAGCGCATGAAGTCACCGAAGCAGGCCTGTTTCCAGGCAAATCGCCGAGCGTAGATTCCAAGTGCGCAATGCGCACATGATGCGCTTGGTGGCTGGGAAGTGGTGCGCCGTCGAATCCAGATAGCAGAGCCGGGTCTTCGCTTCCTGCTTGCGTGAACAGCAGGACGCCAATTATCTGCGGCAGATAAACAAACGGGTTGAGACGTTGCATCCTGGCAGTGCTGCCGTGCCCTGTGACTTGAGTTGAGGGGTGTCCAGTCTTTATACCACTCCAGTCTGCTAGCAGCGCCGTCTTCATGTTGTGGCGATCTGCGTCAGCGCATGAAGTCACCGAAGCAGGCCTGTTTCCAGGCAAATCGCCGAGCGTAGATTCCAAGTGCGCAATGCGCACATGATGCGCTTGGTGGCTGGGAAGTGGTGCGCCGTCGAATCCAGATAGCAGAGCCGGGTCTTCGCTTCCTGCTTGCGTGAACAGCAGGACGCCAATTATCTGCGGCAGATAAACAAACGGGTTGAGACGTTGCATCCTGGCAGTGCTGCCGTGCCCTGTCATTCAGATGACTGAATGGCTGAAAGATTTATTTGAGAATCTTTAAGAACACCGTTTTATTTTCGGAATGCGGAATCACCTCGCTGGTGTAGGTTAGGGCGAAATTTAAAAACAACTTTTTAGGTATTCTTAAGAGCTACTGATAACAGCAAAAAGCGCTCTGATATGTGAATGGGTCACCGAGAAAAGCACGAATTCGCGAAACCACAATTTCGCCCTTTTCTTCGGTTCGGAGGGCAATTTCTGGAAAACGCGCCTTAGTGAGCACCTACTCAAGGACGCAAATAAACTCGTGAAATTTCAAGTATCTAGGTCTAACAGTTTTGGCTGGGCGTTGATGAGTCAGTCAGTCAGTCAGTCGGGCACTTCTTTTTATAGGTATAGATGACACCTTCTTCTACGGCAGACGCGTAGTTGCCGAAGGTGTAAACAGATGGCGACCGCAAAGCGAACGCGGGAAAACTCAACTGAATTTTACGCCCAAAAGGATGCAGATTAAAAAATCTCGCTGGCCTTCTAATCCGCATCTTAGGACAAAATACTGAAAGTGTTTTCAGGCAATTAAATGGGTAGCATTTTCCAGAAAAAACGAATGGGAGATAGCAACTGCTGGGTGATTATTTGTGAAAATGTAAAAACAGTGTTTTCCCGAAATCCCGCTTGCCTCTATCGGGAGGGTGTCATTGAAAAATGTTTTATAACAGAATTGAGATAAGTGAGTAAGTTGCCTGTCTCAAAAAACACCAGTTCGATATCTCCGATTGCGGGCGGTAAAAAAATTAATATGTGAAAAACAATTTTACTTCTTTTCACTCTCTCCATGGTGGAGTTTTTAAAATTATAAGAAATGTTGACCTCCAAAACAGTAATCAAAACGTGCCCTTGCAATCTGTAGCCGTTTAAAAGAGCTGTTTGGCTAGACGTGTACATAGCCTGTCAGGCCTGTTCGGGTCATCCGCCGTGTCATTTGTAAAAAACAATTTGACCCTTTTAGCTGCGTTGAAAAGCGAAATCCTTAAAAATGGTTCTGTGCATTTGTATTCATATTCTTACATATTCTGTACATATTCTAACAAAAATCACTTGGATGACTCAATCGCTGAAAGATTTATTTGAGAATCTTTAGGAACACCGTTTTATTTCCGGAATGCGGAATCACCTCGTTGGTGTAGATTAGGGAGAAATCCAAAAATCACTTTTTAGGTATTCTTAAGGGCTACTTATAACAGCAAAAAGCGCTTCGGTATGTGAATGGGTGACCGAGAAAAGCACGAATTCTCGAAACCACAATTTCGCCCTTTTCTTCTATTCGGAGGGCAATTTCTGGAAAACGCGCCTTAGTGAGCACCTACTCAAGGACGCAAATAAACTCGTGAAATTTCAAGTCTCTAGGTCTAACAGTTTTGGCTGGGCGTTGATGAGTCAGTCAGTCAGTCAGTCGGGCACTTCTTTTTATAGGTATAGATGACACCTTCTTCTACGGCAGACGCGTAGTTGCCGAAGGTGTAAACAGATGGCGACCGCAAAGCGAACGCGGGAAAACTCAACTGAATTTTACGCCCAAAAGGATGCAGATTAAAAAATCTCGCTGGCCTTCTAATCCGCATCTTAGGACAAAATACTGAAAGTGTTTTCAGGCAATTAAATGGGTAGCATTTTCCAGAAAAAACGAATGGGAGATAGCAACTGCTGGGTGATTATTTGTGAAAATGTAAAAACAGTGTTTTCCCGAAATCCCGCTTGCCTCTATTGGGAGGGTGTCATTGAAAAATGTTTTATAACAGAATTGAGATAAGTGAGTAAGTTGCCTGTCTCAAAAAACACCAGTTCGATATCTCCGATTGCGGGCGGTAAAAAAATAATATGTGAAAAACAATTTTACTTCTTTTCACTCTCTCCATGGTGGAGTTTTTAAAATTATAAGAAATGTTGACCTCCAAAACAGTAATCAAAACGTGCCCTTGCAATCTGTAGCCGTTTAAAAGAGCTGTTTGGCTAGACGTGTACATAGCCTGTCAGGCCTGTTCGGGTCATCCGCCGTGTCATTTGTAAAAAACAATTTGACCCTTTTAGCTGCGTTGAAAAGCGAAATCCTTAAAAATGGTTCTGTGCATTTGTATTCATATTCTTACATATTCTGTACATATTCTAACAAAAATCACTTGGATGACTCAATCGCTGAAAGATTTATTTGAGAATCTTTAGGAACACCGTTTTATTTCCGGAATGCGGAATCACCTCGTTGGTGTAGATTAGGGAGAAATCCAAAAATCACTTGTCAGGTATTCTTAAGGGCTACTTATACCAGCAAAAAGCGCTTCTATATGTGAATGGGTGACCAAAAGAGCATGAATTCGCGAAACCACAATTTCGCCCTTTTCTTCGGTTCGGAGGGCAATTTCTAGAAACCCCGCCTCAGTGAACACCTACTCAAGGAGGCAAAAAAACTCGTAAAATTTCAAGTGTCGAGGTTTAACAGTTTTGGCTGGGCGTTGATGAGTCAGTCAGTCAGTCAGTCGGGCACTTCTTTTTATAGGTATAGATCACACCTGCTCCTACGGGAGTCGCGTAGTTGGCGAAGGTGTCAAAAGATGGCGACCGCTAAGCGCACGCGGGAAAACTCAACTGAATTTTACGTCCAAAAGAATGCGGATTAAAAATCTCGCTGGCCTTCTAAACACATCTCAGGACAAAATCCTGAAAGTGGTTTTCAGGCAAAAAAATGGGGCGCATTTTCAAGAAAAAATGAATGGGAGTTAGCAACTGGCTAGGTGATTATTTATGAAAGCGTAAAAACACAGTGTTTTCCGGAAATCCCGCTTGCCTCTATTGGGAGGGCGTCATTGAAAAATGTTTTATAATAGTGTTGAGATAAGATAATAAGTTGCCTATCTAAAAAAAAACAGTTCGATATCTTAGATGGCGGGCGGTAAAAAATAATATGTGAAAAACAATTTTACTGCTTTTCACTCTCTCCATGGTGGAATTTTAAAAATTTTAAGAAATATTAACCTCCAACAGAGTAATCAGAACGTGCCCTTGCAATCTGTAGCCATTTGAAAGAGCAGTTTGGCAAGACGTGTGCATTACCTGTGAGGCCTGTTCGGCTCATCAGCCGTGTCATTTGTAAAAAATAATTTGACCCTTTTAGCTCCGTCGCAGAGAGAAATCCTAAAAACAGTTCTGTGCATTTGTATGAGTAACATATTCTAGCAAAAATCAGTTGGATGACTGAATCGCTGAAAGATTTATTTGAGAATCGTTAGGAACACCGTTTTATTTCCGGAATGCGGAATCACCTCGCTGGTGTAGATTAGGGCAAAATCCAATAATCACTTTTCAGGTATTCTTAAAGGGCTACTGATACCAGCAAAAAGCGCTTCTATATGTGAATGGGTGACTAAAAAAAATTCCCGTGCCTTCCCGCGAGGGGAACACGAGTAAATGCAGAGCATTGGGGCCTCAGTACTGGTTGAAGGCAGTGTTGCTTCCATCGCTTCTTCCGCGATGCTGGAGTAGCAGACACGAGTAAACGTGGGAGCGAGCGTCAACCAAGGAAGGAAGGAGCAACGCAGTGACTGAAGCACGAGCGACCGCTAGCCACTTTATTTTTGCAGCACGCGACGTAGAGGGAGAGCAGTACGGGGGGAGAGCGCGCATTCGCAAGCAGCGCGCGCCCTTCCACATCCCACCACGCTGCTATCATTTAGGCCGAGACCGCGACACAGCGAGCGGGCTGACCACGACGCATGCGCACGCCATCTGCTGTTTAGAGACAGGAGGGAAGCAGGATAGGCGCACCTGCTGCGGACGCGGAACTGTGGACGCCGTCCGACGCAGGAAGAGGCGAGGCTAAGAAATGCTCTGCATTTAAAAAGCATGAATTCGGAAAACCACAATTTCGCCCTTTTCTTGGGTTCGGAGGGCAATTTCTGGAAACCCCACCTTAGTGAACACCTACTCAAGGACGCAAAAAACTGGTAAAATTTCAAGTGTCGATGCTTAACAGTTTTGGCTGGGCATTGATGAGTGAGTCAGTCAGTCAGTCGGGCACTTCTTTTTATAGGTATAGATGACACCTGCTCCTACGGGAGACGCGTAGTTGCCGAAGGTGTCAAAAGATGGCGACCGCTAAGCGAACGCGGGAACAACTCAACTGAATTTTACGTCCAAAAGAATGCGGATTAAAAATCTCGCTGGCCTTCTAAACACATCTCAGGACAAAATCCTGAAAGTGGTTTTCAGGCAAAAAAATGGGGGGCATTTTCAAGAAAAAATGAATGGGAGTTAGCAACTGGCTGGGTCATTATTTATGAAAGCGTAAAAACACAGTGTTTTCCGGAAATCCTGCTTGCCTCTATTGGGAGGGCGTCATTGAAAAATGTTATATAATAGTGTTGAGGTAAGAGAGTAAGTTGCCTATCTCAAAAAAAAACAGTTCGATATCTTAGATGGCGGGCGGTAAAAAAATTAATATGTGCAAAATAATTTTACTGCTTTTCACTCTCTCCATGGTGGAATTTTTAAAATTTTAAGAAATATTAACCTCCAACACAGTAATCAGAACGTGCCCTTGCAATCTGTAGCCGTTTGAAAGAGCAGTTTGGCAAGACGTGTGCATTACCTGTGAGGCCTGTTTAGCTCATCAGCGGTGTCATTTGTAAAAAATAATTTGACCCTTTTAGCTGCGTCGCAGAGCGAAATCCTAAAAACAGTTTTGTGCATTTGTATGAGTAACATACTCTAGCAAAAATCAGTTGGATATCTGAATCGCTGAAAGATTTATTTGAGAATCTTTAGGAACACTGTTTTATTTCCGGAAGGCGGAACACCTCGCTGGTGTAGGTTAGGGCGAAATCCAAAAACTACTTTTTAGGTATTCTTAAGGGCTACTTATACCAGCAAAATGCGCTTTGATATGTGAATGGGTGACCGAGAAAAGCACGAATTCACGAATCCACAATTTCGCCCTTTTTTCGGTTTGGAGGGCAATTTCTGGAAAATCCGCCTTGGTGAGCACCTACTCAATGACGCAAATAAACTCGTGAAATTTCAAGTCTCTAGGTCTAACAGTTTTTGCTGGGCTTTGATGAGTCAGTCAGTCAGTCAGTCAGTCAGTCGGGCACTTCTTTTTATAGGTATAGGCTCCGTGCGCTGGTGTTTCGAGCGCGACCGCACAACCGCCAAAGACTGGTGCCGTCAAAAATCGGATGTTGGTCGGCCCGAAGGAGCGGCTGTACCGGATGGAGATTCCTCAGTCGTTGTGAAAAAGTCGAGCTAGTTGTGCGTATTTATGTAGGTATTGCTGGGTCTACGGCTCCCCCAACATTTTTAAAAGGTCGCGAGGGGGCTGACGAAAAAATAGTATATCTCGGTTCCCTTGAAATGAAGTGGAAAGCCGACAGCGATGAACCCGCGCAGTGCAACGGGCAATGTAAACAACGCCGATCCACTTCTGGCCACAACCGTTCGTTTTGCAGTTTTGTGTGAATGTGGTTTATACTGTAGGATCTTGTTTCTGTGCACACCCACTATCAACTTCGCAGGGGACCTGCGACAGCCGGCGCGCGGCGAAACTTGCATAGGCAACGCGAACTTCAACGGGAACAAAAACAGCGCGCCAGCGTACACCCCACAATCTCACCTGAGTGCTACGGAATATGACGCAGCGTAATGGTTTACCCGAAACTTCAGCGATCCCACAGGCAACCACCGCAGCTAAACGAAGGGGTCATTAATATGCGCGTCAATCATCTTGAAGCAGTGACGGTGTCGGTCGTTTTCGCTTTTTTTTTGTCGCTGAGCTTATGCCTCCCTGGTATTTTAGCATTACGTGTTGCTTATGCTTTAGCAGTCTGTATTGTTTATTCCTCTTCCGTATTATGGTGCTGATCGCTGCTTACCCCTTCCTAGGTGTACGCGCGTAGCTTTCTGCCCATGCAGCCTCGGACGCTGCTTTAACGCGGCTAGATATTGCGGCCAACTCCATACGACTAACATTCCGTTGATTCGTACTGAGCTGGAACACCGGCGTTGATACCGGCGCTAAAAATTGGCAATAGCTGCCCGATGATCACAGTTATGATTTGACGAACATAGCACCTGCATCAGCATGTTTACGCGAGCCGTGTCAATAGGCCTTGCGCGTGCAGCTTCCACCGCCTACTTCGCTTAGACTCACTGAATGCATAATAAAGTGCAGAGATGCGTGAGCCGCGGGTTTACAACAGAACACACAACCATTCACTGTACCAGCCTTTAACTAAAAGTCGCAGCCCAGGGTCACGCCTGTTATGTGTCCAACGCCACTGCGGGAAACATAAGATGGGTCTGTTGCGTTCGCTAGCTCCATCCTGACGCAGTAAACATCGTTTGTGGCGTGTAACTGGCGACCACGTTTTGAGGTTTTTTTATACAAAAAAGGAAACGAGCCAATATCTTCCATCTCTCTAAAACCTTTAGAACGAGCGCGGCGTTTCAGCAATCAGTCATCAGAGCGTAGCACGGGCAGCATGGGGAAGGGCGCAAGCGGCGACAACAACATCCGATAAATGCCTCTAGTGGCCGCAGATGGCGCTAGTTGTACAGGCGCTTGTGTCGCCAACATACCAGCGCACGGAGCCTATAGATGACACCTTCTCCTACGGGAGCACGGCCAGACTGGAGGAGCGGCGAACGCGCACTTTCATACGACCTGCGCTTCGGGTATAGTTCCCACCTTTCACCGCCGCTAGTTCGTGGCGCTACGGACCAATCATCACCGGTTGACCTACAGCACGGGCGGGGTACAGCAGCGGCGCGCGCGCATTTGCCACTGCCCTAGCCCTGGCGTGGCTACACGTGATACCTGTCCATGTAAATTTACATGTGCGCCATTAAAAAAGGCGACTCCTTCCCCCATTCTGAATTTTCGGTCTAATATGGTCAAACAGCCAAACATTATCACTCGGAAGCGCCTAATCAAAAAATTGAAAGAAACATTTTAACTCAGGGCACATGAAAAATATGCGAGGCCTTCATATCTTATCAGCGACTGTATTATATGAAAATGGTGAGACAGGCAATAAAAGCGGCATTTTTAGTGACTGAAATATCAGTTGTTATTTTTCCTTTCGGATGATGCCTTGGTTAGCGCGCGCACAGGGCATGACCAGTGACGCGAATGATTTCTCGCTGAGGGGGATACGGTTATCGCTTAGATAAACGTGTTTCTGCTGCTCACGCTCCCTTCGGGCTGAGCGGACCGCTGGCAGCGAGCGCACTGTCAAAAAACATACAGCTAAAACTCTTAATCATGCAACTAAAGTGCACAACGAGTCTTCTTTTTGGTGAGATATAGCAGCGAAGGCATTCATTGGTACCGGTGATATTCCGCGGCAGTTCCAAAACACGTGCGGCAAGCGTTATCGACTGGCTCGGCCAGAGGCGATGCGTCGACTAAGAAAAAAGAGGGTTGGGAGGGTAGAGGGTTGGTTCGCAGCGCCCTCACTCTGTCAAGAATCTGCTGTACCGTTTCCTTGTTGGGTGCGCAGGCCGTATGAAAGTGCGCAACCGCCGCTCCTCCAGCCCGGCCGTGACGGGAGATGCGTACTTGCCGAAGGTGTTAACAGATGGCGACCGCTAAGCGAACGCGGGAAAACTCACCTGAATTTTACTTCCAAAAGGAGGCAGAATAAAAAATCTCGCTGGCCTTCTAATCCGCATCTTACGAAAACATCCTGAAAGAGGTTTTCAGTCAATTAAATGGGCAGTATTTTCAAGAAAAAACGAATTGGAGATAGCAACTGGCTAGGTGATTATTTGTGAAAGGGTAAAAACACAGCGTTTTCCCGAAATCCCGCTTGCCTCTATTGGGAGGGTGTCATTGAAAAATGTTTTATAACAGCGTTGAGATAAGTGAGTAAGTTGCCTATCTAAAAAAAACCAGTTCGAGATCTGCGATGGCGGGCGGTAAAAAAATTAATATGTGAAAAACAATTTTACTGCTTTTCACTCTCTCCATAGTGGAATTTTTTAAATTTTAAGAAATATTGACCTCCAACACCGTAATCAGAACGTGCCCTTGCAACCTGTTGCCGTTTGAAACAGCAGTTTGGCTACAAGTTTACATAACCTGTCAGGCCTGTTCGGCTCATCAGCCGTGTCATTTGTAAAGAACAATTTCACCCTTTCAGCGGCGTCGCAGAGCGAAATCCTTAAAATCAGTTCTGTGAATTTCTATGAGTTACATATTCAAGCAAAAATCAGTTGGATGACTTAATCTCTGAAAGATTTATTTGAGAATCTTTAAGAACACCGTTTTATTTCCGGAATGCGGAATCACCTCGCTGGTGTAGGTTAGGGCGAAATCCAAAAACTCCTTTTTAGGTATTCTTAAGGGCTACTTATACCAGCAAAAAGTGCTTCGGTATGTGAATGGGTGACCGAGAAAAGCACGAATTCTCGAAACCACAATTTCGCCCTTTTCTTCGGTTTGGGGGGCAATTACTGGAAAACCCGCATTAGTGAGAACCTACACAATGACGCAAATAAATTCTTGAAAATTCAAGTCTCTAGGTCTAACAGGTTTGGCTGGGCGTTGATGAGTCAGTCAGTCAGTCAGTCAGTCAGTCAGTCGGGCAATTCTTTTTATAGGTATAGATGACACCTGCTCCTACGGGAGACGCGTAGTTGCCGAAGGTGTCACCAGATGACGACCGCTAAGCAAACTAGGGAAAACTCAACTGAGTTTTACGTCCAAAAAGGTGTAGTATAAAAAATCTCGCTGGCCTTCTAACCCGCATCTTAGGACAAAATTGATACAAGTGGTTTTCACGCATTTAAAAGGGCAGCATTTCAAGGAAAAACGAATGGGAGATAGCACTTGGCTGGGTGATTATTTGTGAAAGCGTAAAAACACAGTGTTTTCCTGAAATCCCGCTTCCCACTACTATGAGGGTGTCATTGAACAATGTTTTATAACAGTGTATAGATAAGTGAGTAAGTTGAATATAAAAAAAACCATAGATATCTCCGACGGCGGGCGGTAAAAAAATGTGAAAAACAATTTTACTGCTCTTCACTCTCTCCATGGTGGAACTTTTAAAACTGAATTGAAATATTGACCTTCAACACCGTAATCAGAACGTGCCTTCGCAATCTGTAGCCGTTTGTAATGTAAGGCCTGTTTGGCTCATCAGCCGTGTCATTTGTAAAAAACGAATTTGACCCTTTTAGCGGCTTCGCAGAGCGAAATCCTTAAAAACGGTTCTGTGCATTTGAATGAGTAACATATTCTAGCAAAAATCAGTTGGATGACTGAATCCCTGAAAGATTTATTTGAGAATCTTTAGAAACACCGTTTTTTTCCGGAATGCGGAATCACCTTGCTGGTGTAGAAATCCAAAAACTAGTTTTTAGGCATTCCTAAGGACTACTTATACCAACAAAAAGCTCTTCTATATGTGAATGGGTGACCGAGAAAAGCACGAATTTGCGAAACCAAAATTTCTCCCTTTTCTTCGGTTCGGAGGGCAATTTTTGGAAAACCCGCCTTAGTGAGCACTTACTCAATGATGCAAATAAACTCGTGAAATTTCAAGTCGCAAGGTCTAACAGTTTTGGCTGGGTGTTGATGAGTCAGTCAGTCAGTCAGTCGGGCACTTCTTTTAATAGGTATAGATGACACTTGCTCCTACGGAAGACGCGTAGTTGCCGAAGGGGTCAACAGATGGCGGCCGCTAAGCAAACGCGGTAAAACTCAAGTGAGTTTTAAGTCTAAAAGGATGCAGATTAAAAAATCTCGCCGGCGTTCTAATCCGCATCTTAGGACAAAATCCTGAAAGTCGTTTTCAGGCAAATAAATTGGTAGCATTTTCAAGAAAAAAACGAATGGGAGATAGCAACTGGCTGGGTGATTATTTGTGAAAGCGTAAAAACACAGTGTTTTCCCGAAATCCCGCTTGCCTCTATTGGGAGGGTGTCATTGAAAAATGTTTTATAACAGTGTTGAGATAAGTGAGTAAGTTGCCTATCTAAAAAAACCTGTTCCATATCTCCGATGGCGGGCGGTAAAAAAATTAATATGTGAAAAACAATTTTACTGCTTTTCACTCTCTCCATGGTGGAATTTTTAAAATTTTAAGAAATATTGACCTCCAACACCGTAACGAGAACGTGCCCTTGCAATCTGTAGCAGTATGAAAGAGCCGTTTGGCTAGACGTGTACATAATCTGTCAGGTCTGTTCGGGTCATCAGCCGTGTCATTTGTAAAAAAACAATTTGACCCTTTTAGCGGCGTCGCAGAGCGAAATCCTTAATAACGGTTCTGTGCATTTGTATGAGTAACACATTCTAGCAAAAATTAGTTGGATGACTCAATCGCTGAAATGTTTATTTCAGAATCTTTAGGAACACCGTTTTGTTTCCGGAATGCGGAATTCCCTCGCTGGTGTAAGTTAGGGCTCAATACAAAAACTACTTTTTAGGTATTCTTAAGGGCTACTTATACGAGCAAAAAGCGATTCGATATGTGAATGGGTGACCGAGAAAAACACGAATTCGCGAAACCACAATTTCGCCCTTTTCTTCGGTTCGGAGGGCGATTTCTCGCAAACCCGCCTTAGTGAGGGCCTACTCAACGACGCAAATAAACTCATGAAATTTCAAGTCTCAAGGTTGAGCAGTTTTGGCTGGGCGTGTATGAGTCAGTCAGCCAGTCAGCCGGGCACTTCTTTTTGTAGGTATAGATGACACCTGCTCCTACGGGAGACTCGTAGTTGCCGAAGGTGTCAACAGATGGCGACCGCTAAGCGAACGCGGGAAAACTCAACTGAGTTTTACGTCCAAAAGGATGCAGATTAAAAAATCTCCCTGGCCTTCTAATCCGCATCTTAGGACAAAATCCTGAAAGTGGTTTTCAGGCAATTAAAAGGGCAGCATTTCAAGGAAAAACGAATGGGAGATAGCACTTGGGTGGGTATTTTTTTTCAAAGCGTAAAAACACAGTGTTTTGCAGAAATCCCACTTGCCCCTATTGGGAGAGCGTCATTGAAAAATGTTTTATAACAGTGTTGAGATAAGTGAGTAAGTTGCCTATCTAAAAAAACAGTTTGATATCTCCGATGGCAGGCGGTAAAAAAATTATGTGAAAAACAATTTTACTGCTTTTCACTCTCTTCAAGGTGGAATTTTTAAAATTTTAGAAATATTAATCTCCAACACAGTAATCAGAACGTGGCCTTGCAATTTGTAGCCGTTTGAAAGAGCAGTACGGCTAGACATGTACATTACCTGTCAGGCCTGTTCAGCTCATCAGCCGTGTCATTTGTAAAAAATAATTTGACCCTTTTAGCTGCGTCGCAGAGCGAAATCCTTAAGAACTGTTCTGTGCATTTGTATGAGTAACATATTCTAGCAAAAATCAGTTGGATGACTGAATCGCTGAAAGATTTATTTGAGAATCTTTAGGAACACCGTTTTATTTCCGGAATGCGGAATCACCTCGCTGGTGTGGGTTAGGGCGAAATCTAAAGAGAACTTTTTAGGTATTCTTAAGGGCTACTTATTCCAGCAAAAAGCGCTTTGATATGTGAATTGGTGACCGAGAAATGCGCGAATTCGCGAAACCACAATTTCGCCCTTTTCTTCAGTTCGGAGGTCAATTTCTAGAAAACCTGCCTTAGTAAGGACCTACTCAATTACGCAAATAAACTCGTGAGCTTTCACGTCTCTAGGTCTAATAGTTTTGGCCGGGCGTTGATGAGTCAGTCAATCAGTCAGTCGGGCACTTCTTTTTATAGGTATAGATGACACCTGCTCCTACGGGAGACGCGTAGTTTCCGAAGGTGTCAACAGATCGCGACCGCTAAGCAAACGCGGGAAAACACAACTGAATTGTACGTTCAAAAGGATGCGGGTTAAAAAATCTCGCTGGCCTTCTAAACAACATCTTAGGACAAAATCCTGAAAGTGGTTTTCAGGCAATTAAATGGGGGAGCATTTTCAACAAAAAACGAATGGGAGATAGCAACAGCTGGGTGAATATTTATGAAAGCGTAAAAACACAGTTTTTTCCGGAAATCACGCTTGCCTCTATTGGGAGGGCGTCATTGAAAAATGTTTTATAATTGTATTGAGATAAGAGAGTAAGTTGCTATCTCAAAAAGAACTGTTCGATATCTTCGATGGCTGGCGGTAAAAAATAATATGTGAAAAACAATTTTACTGCTTTTCGCTCTCTCCATGGTGGAATTTTAAAAATTTTAAGAAATATTGACCTCCAACACCATAATCAGAACGTGCCCTTGCAATCTGTAGCCGTTTTAAAGAGCAGTTTGGCTAGACGTGCACATAACCTGTCAGCCCTGTTCGGCTCATCAGCCGTGTCATTTGTAAAAAACAATTTGACCCTTTTAGCGGCGTCGCAGAGCGAAATCCTTTAAAACGGTTCTGTGCATTTGAATGAGTAACATATTCTAGCAAAAATCAGTGCGATGACTGAATCCCTGAAAGATTTATTTGAGAATCTTTAGGAACACCGTTTTTTTTCCTTAATGCGGAATCACCTTGCTGGTGTAGAAATCCAAAAAGTAGTTTTTAGGTATTCCTAAGGGCTACTTATACCAGGAAAAATCTCTTCGATATGTGAATGGGTGACCGAGAAAAGCACGAATTCGCGAAACCACAATTTCGCCCTTTTCTTCGGTTCGGAGGGCAATTTTAAGTGCGAATGCACTTCTTAAGCGACCCTGAATCTTGCGTCCACCGCCGCCCGTCCGTCCACACCACATACCCACTTAGGGCGATTGGCCAAGACGAATTCTTTCGCATCACCCGTGCATTCCCACTTCCCCATGTACCTCTCCGCTCTGAAGGACCAGGAGCTCCGCAGGGTGTGCGAGGGCGGCCGCAGGGAGTTCACGCTCGCGCTCCTAAACGTCCGCTCTCTCTCGGCGCATGCCCTGGACGTCGCCAAGGACCCCGTGCTGGCCAGAGTGGATCTCCTCTGCTTCACCGAGACTTGGAACAACTCCGGCTCGGACGTCACCCTGTGCGGGTACGACTTCGAGGCCAGGGCCTTCGCCGAGAGGAGAGCCGGCGGAGTGGACGTCTTCCTCAAGCGCTACCTCCCCTTCAGCGAAGAGCTCAGGCGACAACAGGACCGGTCCCCGTTCCTAGTCCTCAAGCGCGCCACCGCGCCCGCCGGCCCGCCCCGAGCCTGCCCCCAGGCCACCGACGCCATCGACGACTGCTGCTTCGCCAGGAGCGGAAGTCGGGGCGAGTACTGCGGCGTCTACCTCGTCGGTCACGTCTACGCGAACCTCGTGTCGCACGCCGTGTCCATCTCGCCGGTCAGGGACGAGTCGCCGTACAGTGCCGTCTACACCGACGCGTACTCGGGTGACGGAATCGTGGTCGTCACCCTCTACCTCGCGCGACGACGTCGTCGAATACGTGGACGCGGCGATGGAGAGTGTGGCCAGGCGCGTAAAGCCCTCGGACCCGGTCGTGGTTGTTGGGGACTTTAACGTGCACGTGCGAAAGGGCGGCGAGTGGTTGATGGAATACATGCTCGCCAACCACTCCATGACGTGCCTATCGCTAGTGACTCCCACCACCATCAACGGCAGCTACATCAACCTGGCCTTTGCGAGGAACTGTCTGATACGCGCGGTCTTGCAACAACTCTTGACCGTACATTTCAGTGACCACAAGGCGGTCAAATGACCGTCAACTACAACGACAACACCAACAAGTGCTGAATAAAGAATACTGTCGTTTCACTTTACTTGCATGTGTGTGTGATCTCCTCGAACATACACTTTAATTCACCAAGATTTCCAGAGAACGACTAACGGGGTGTGTGAATCCCCACTTGATCACGCGGGGGTGTTAAATGCAACTAACTGGCGAATGCCAACACAGTTCAACATAACTCTCCCTCATAGCATCACCCGTGCATTCGCACTTCCCCATGCTCCCCTTCGGGGAAATGCGGGTGAATTTTTTGGAAAACCCGCCTTAGTGAGCACCTACTCAATGACGCAAATAAACTTGTGAAATTTCAAGTCGCAAGGTCGCAACAGTTCAAGTCGCAACAGTTTAGGCTGGGCGTTGATGAGTCAGTCAGTCAGTCAGTCGGGCACTTCTTTGTATAGGTATAGATGACACCTGCTCCTACGGAAGCGTGGCCTCCGCGATTTGCTGCCGGCGGCGCGCCGTTGCTCCGGCCGTTCCAATCGCCCGGAGAGAGCGTAATTCCGAAGAGGCCGTTTGGCCGTTTTCCGCCGCGCCGCGGCGCGCGTAGCCTAAGGTCGTTTTCCCTGGCGCGGGTGGGTGCAGAGGGCGAAAACGCGGCCTTCGCAGCCTGTGTGCGACGTTTAATAAAAAAGTTACCGCACATCAATGCAGGTGAAAGGTAGAAGTAGTTACTGGTGCCATTAGGGTAGTTACCGGTGCTTTGAATTTTTGACATAGACTATGCCCGGGGTGATGCATAAGTGAATTCATTGCACAGCAGCATTCTTTTTTGTAGTCACGCGTGGTTCCAAAACACAACACGTTTTCCGGTTTTATTTCTGAAAATCTCGTACATGTTGTTTGGAACGCACGGAACGCATATTCCGTGCGTTCCAAGCAAGAACCAAATTATGGGAATTCAACCGACCGAAATCCAACCATTAGTAAACACGAAAATACCCCCTATGTCGTTTCCTTTTTTCTCCTTTAAACGTGCGGTTTTTGACAGATAAAGTAGATGACATGGCAACACTACTTGAAACGTTTGGCGTAACTTTTTCCGCGATACTATTAACAGAGACATCGTATACTTCAGCATCTGAAGTGTATACTGTCCAAATGGCTGTCGGTATTTTTTCCGCAATAGGCAGGGTAAACGTGCTGGTGCCGTTTATTGGCATGCATGCTTGCATATACAAACGTACAGAGAGACTTCCAGTCTACCATAAATGGACGTGGTCTAAGTAATGTAATAAAAATCTTTACCCGAGTTACGATTGATATAGTTCGCCACTTGATGTGTTTATTCACTAATATCCCGAACAACTTACTTACAGCCGAGGTTGTGCATACAGATATTAGTGATCAGCTTAACTGCTCACCGAAAAAAATAATGCCCTTAATATGTCATGACAACAAATTAGCAAATCTAGAAATTCAGAAACAGTCTTTCGAAAAAATACATATGTAGAGTCGATAGCGATATGAAAGGCATCGCGGAATATCATGACTTTTTCACTTACGGCAAATAATTTGGTAGCGTGATTGCAGTAGGTACTTGAAACCCCTAAGCATATTAAGTAAAACGCAAAAATATGATTGATTCGTACCCGTGGAAGCCTAACAGATTATTTGACTATCGTAGTCGCCTGCCTATAAACAATACACGAGAGCTTATCGGTATTACGCTGTTTTCACGCATGCACGCACGCACGCACGCACGCATGCACGCACGCACGCACGCACGCACGCACACAACGGATACCCAGAGCGTTCGAAACAACTTAAAAGGCAAAAAACGCATATTTTCGCACAGCGATATCGCGCGAAAATGATGTAACAGCGAAAAAAGAATTTAGCACGCTGGCATTCACTCTGCCCGAGATGACAGAACCCTCCTCGGCATTCGCTTTACAAGCAAACGACCACTAAAGCTGCGTGCAAAGGCAATCGTGGGTGTTAAACAACATACGTTAAACAAAACTTTGTACTTGTAGGATCGAGTCAAAACACATAGACCATATATTCAAGTTTTCTATCCCGAAGACGCGACAACGAAGGCTGATTTACAACTCAAAGCGCAGGCAGCGTCGGTCAGACGAGCCTCGCTTCAACCTTAGGCTAACGGCGCCGCCTCGCGGCGTGTGTCGGAGTTAGCAAAATTACACCGCTCCCCTTGCTTCCGCGCCGAATGGGACGGCCGGAGCAACGGCGCGCCGCCGGCAGCAAATCGCGGAGGCCACGACGGAAGACGCGTAGTTGCCGAAAGTGTCAACAGATGGCGACCGCTAAGCGAATGCTGGAAAACTCAACTGAGGTACTTTCATGTTCATCGGCTGTTTTCCCTGGTAAATGACCCAGGTCAACCAATTCTTCGATTTCGCGGTACAGCCAATTCAGAATCGGAGGTTTTAAGCAGAGAGCACTTTAGGAACTCGCCTTCTCGTCGTAGCTTTCTGTAACGCGTAACGCGCTGAAATTGGAAGTTACTGCGGTAATTACGCGTCGCAGCGAGATAACGAACCCACGTAGAGCTCGGCGTATGTCGTAGCGGCGTACCACAGAGGCTTCGAAAACCAAGCAATTTGTATAGACATAGCAGTTCGAAACCCATGAACCGCTGGCGCTTGTCATATATCTCCCGATTGTTTAAAGCAAAGAAAACTGCAGACACACTTGAGGCATAATATACGTAATAACCGGCAGCGCCTCCGTTCATTTACTTACGAAGGGTTTTTTGGTTGGTTTTTTTAATAATAAGCGAAAAACGTGGCTCCGCAAGAAACAAATGACGGGTTCCAAACTCCGGAGTAAGGCGCCGGCGGTGCCTGCACGTGCGCATGAAAAGCAAGGACAAAAAATTGACCCGGTATCGGCTCGTTTCGTTGCAAATGTCAACAAAAGACAAATCCCTGCAAATGCCTTTCGTCGACATATGTCAAGTAAATGCCTCCCTTTGCCTACGTGCGCCCCACTCATGCTGTTCCTCTTCCGCCGCGCTACTCTCAAAGTAAGCCAGCTAGAGGTTTGCTGAAGTCAATTAAAGTTTACCGCGTTCCACTACACAAGGCAGGGATCCTCGATGGTCGTGTCGTACGGCGGAGACGCGCGTGAGTCGAGGCACCCTACTTCAACATTTATAGAACCACGTTGGCCTACTCCATGTGTGTTCCAATCCGACCATGTAAAATATGTAGTGCCATTTTCATAGCTGTGGCTGCTTGATTTCTTAAACTACCTCCAGAAGCTGTAGTGGTGGGGGCCACAGCAGGCGACGGAGTGACTTTTTTTTGCAATATATGTAGTACTTCATTTCTCAAAAGTCAAGCATGCATAATTCTTTTTATAAAGGCACATTGTAAATGTTACGTACCAATGTGGACCCCTATGAACATTGTCACCAGATTTAGACGTTTGGATTTGGCTTTGGGTAGATACGATCATAGCGCAGCTTATGCTCCACTCTAGCCGGGGGGCTGAATCGAGTCGCAGACAGACAGACAGATCAAATTTTCCGTTATAGTAGCGCGAGAAAGACTATCATTTTTAAAAGAACCGAACTCCCGGTCGCGCTGTATCAGGGATGGTGCGTGCGAGCACTGCGAATGCGGGAAGTTCGCCGCTTGTTCGATGATGATGATGGTTTAGGTTCAATGGCGCAAGGCCGACATGGGCAAAGAGCGCCAAACACAAAGTTATTTGATAGGGAGGGAAACCGAATAAAATCAGTTAATGACTATGACCACGGCTGGTGTAAAGGGCCAGTGTGAAGAACATGAGTGGTTAAAAGATAAATAAGGTGGCTGGTGTATAGGACCAGGGGTAAAACTATAGGTGGCATGAGATGAGTTGTAAGAAATGAACTTCTGATAGGAACTTAAAGGTGCGCTTAACAAAAAACATGGCATCGTCTCCTAAGAAGTAGGACGGGTGTGGTGGAATATGTCGTGTGTGTAGTTGTGGGGAGTGTTTGCGTCGTGTAATATCGAGTGCCTTACATTGTATGAGTATGTGGATCACGGATAGGGTCTCTCCGCACCTGCTGCACAGAGGTCTTGGAGATCCAGTGAGATGGTGCGAGTGCGTTGCATGTGTGTTCCCTATCCGTAATCTAGCCAATGCGACTTCAGTGTATCTATTACGTGTGTCGGTGGTGTAGGGTCCTAAGTGTGGTTTTGTTACGTGCAACTTGTCTATTTTTCGCTCCAGTGTGTTTGCCATGTTTTGCGTTGTTGTCAGATGTGTGGCTTCACGTCGGTGTAGGGTAATGTGGTTAGTTCTACTGTATTGAAGAGTGTAGCAGCAATAGCCATTCGATCCACTGCTTCATTCCCGGCTATACCACAGTGGCCAGGGACCCAGCAAAGGATGAGTTCAAATTGGTGGACATACACAGACATAATACCTTTGATGATAAGATTTACAACGTGATTTTTTGAAGACTTTGTTGACGACAATGCCCGCAAAACACTGAGGGAATCTGTATAGATAATGAATTGTGGGATGTGGCTTTAAAGTATATGATTAAAAACGAGAAGTAGACCATAAGCCTCTGCCGTAAAGATAGTTGTATTACTGTTAAGAGTTCTAGTCACACTAAGGCTGGGCCCATGCGCCGCGCAGGACACCGAGGTGTATGTTTTAGAGGCATCCGTATAAAATTCAGAACACTGAAACTTCTGCTGCAAATACAAGAAGTGCTCGGTTTTTATCTTGCGACACATCTTTCACACATGTGGGAGCTCGGTTTTTATCTACATGTGTGAAAGATGAGTCGCATGATACAGGGCGGAGATGCCATGGTGCTATAAAATCTGTTAGAGAACTTTGGATTGTATCTAAAAAGGAGACAGCAAGCTCTGACGCTTCCTCTTTAACTCTGTAAGAGAAGGGCGCAGAGAACGATGGTCGATTTAAAAGAAGTTCAGTCATCGATGTATCATGAAAAACTGATTTGAAAGAATGGCGAGGCATGTATGAAATTTTAAAAGCATAAAGAAGATCTGTGTACGCTGGCTGACGTTGTAGGTTCCATTAGTTGCACTCTACATACAAGCTTTCAACTGGACTAGTCCGGAAGGCACCACACGCCAAGCGGAGCCCTAAATGAAGCACAGATTCCAGCATTCTGAAGGATGTTTTAGTGGCTGACCCATAGACAACGCTACCGTAGTCCAATCGTGAACCTATTAGGCTGCTAAAAACACGTAAAAGGAGTTGTTTGTAACCACCAAAAGAAACGTGCAAGAGAACCTTCAGGATAGTCAGTGTTTTTAAGCATTTATGTTTTAGTTGTTTTATGTGTGGGATGAATGCGAGCTTTTCGTCAATGATAATACCTAAGAACTTTTGTTCTTTTTTTACAGGAATAGAGACACCGTGGAGTTGAATGGCTGGATCCGTCCGAATGCCACGCCTCTTGGAAAACAAAATACAAGTGCACTTTCCTGGATAAAATTTAAAACCGTTGCTATCTGCCCAGCCGGCTAGCTTGTTCACACCAAGCTGGACTTGCCGCTCGCAGATAGACAAGTTACACGAATTGAAGGAGTGTTGAACGTCGCGTACATAGATTGAACAGGCAGCACATGTTCAATAGTGGCAGTGGATTGATAGTGGCAGCACCTTCCGAAGAGAATTCATTTTTACAATAAACAAAGTGCAACTCAAAACTCGACCTTGCGGCACGCCATTTTCCTGCACATGAACCCCAGAAAGTGCAGTTCCAACTCGCACGCAAAACGTTTTTTCAGACAGGTAACTGGCAAGCGTGTTCATCATGTTACTCGACATGCCAAAGGACTTCAAATCGCTGAGGATGTCGTACCGCCAGGCAGTATCGTACGCCTTTCAATATCAAAGAATACTGTCATACAGTACTTCTTGTGCAGGAAAGCATCTTTGATATATGACTCTAACGCAATGAGTTGATTTTTGGTAGATCGCCCCGCCCTAAAGCCTGCCTGGCAGCTCTCGAGAAGACCGTTGTACTCTAAGTACACGAGTCTCCTGTTTATCATCTTCTCGAAGAGCTTACACGGGCAGCTTGTCAAGGCAATGGGACGATAACTGGCGGGAGAGGAAGGGTCCTTCCCTTGCTTTAGAACTACCACTACTATGGCCTCCCTCCAAGAGCGTGGAATGTGCCCCGAAAGCCATATTTTATTGTATAGGTGTAAGAGTGTTTCAAGAGTGCCTGAGTGTAGGTGTTGTATCGTGAAGTATGTAATCTTATCTGCGCCTGGAGCTGAAGGTTAGCACTTGTTCAGAGCAGCCCTCAACTCATAGAGAGTGAATTCAGAGTTGTAAGAAGTTTTTTATGTGTCTTTGACTTGTAAGGGCTTTTTTTCTGCAGATGGTTTGTGTTTCATGAAAGTGATCGTGTAGTGCGCTGAACCGGACACGTGTTCGAAGTGTTGTGCACGTGTGTTAGCCTGGTCTTCAAGTGTGTCCCTGTTGTGCTAACCAGGGGAAGGCTGTGCGTCTGTTGTCCTTTGAGCTTGCGCATACGTGTCCAGACTTTGTGTGTGTCCGTGTATGAATTAATGGATGTCAAGAAGGTGCGCCAACTCTCGTTTTGCCTCACAGCGCAAACGTTTTCAGAACGCCTTGGCCCGTTTGAACAAAATAAGGTTAGCCGACGTGGGGTACCGACGAAGGATACCCCACGCCTTGTTCTGGGCCTCTCGCGCCCACCTACAGTCCTCATTCCACCACGGCCTCCTCTGGTTGCACGGGGCACCAGAGGCGCGGGGAATGGGCTTTTCGGTGGCGTCGAGGATGTGCGCCGCGAGTAGTTGGGTAGCTTCTTCAATGTGTAGGTGTCCTATGGATGTGTAGTGTAGTTTCGATGTCTCTGTAAATGTGTTCCAGTTAGCCCGTGCTTCATTGAACCTATTATGGAAAGATGAACTGCTTGGGCCTTTACCTATATATGTTAGTGAAGTGAGGAAGTGGTCATTGCCATATGGGTCCGTGCCCACACCCCACTCAAGACATGGAAAGAGAATTGCCGAACCAATAGCCAAGTCAAGATTTCAGTATGTATTGTATCCTATGTTATCGTATGTAGGCTGTTTCTTGTTGAAAAGGCATGCTCCAGAGGATGTTAAAAACTTCTCTATCAGGCGACCTCGGTTATACGTGCAAGAAGAGCCCCAAGAGAATTGTGTGCATTGAAGTCGCCTGTTAGGATGTAAGGTTCAGGCAGCTGGTCGACCAGTGCCTCAAAGTCAGAGCTCAGAAGTGCAAGATCAGGAGAGATGTAGATGGAGCATACCGTTATCAACCTATTAAAATATTGCGCGAATGGCTACAGCCTCAAGGACAGTGTTCAAGGTGACAGGGTGGCATGCTAAGGATTTGCGGGCGATTATGGCCACACCGCCAGAAGGGTGTGTATAGCCAATCCTGTCCTTTCTGTATACCAGGTAACTATGCAAAAAATTTGTGTGCTTGGAATTCAGATGTGTTTCTTGGACACACGTTAAACTTGCCTTATTGGCCTACAGAATCTCATGCACGTCGTCAAGATTATTCAGAAGGCCTCTGCAGTTCCATTGAACTATGTTTTCTCTTCCCATTATGATGTGTTAGAGCTAATGGAGTGTGACTATTTACGTAAGGTTTTCGGGGCTTGCACTCTTGGGAGGGGCTTTTTTACCTTCTCTGGAGGTTTAGATGGAGGGACCCGCTCCTTCCGCTGCAAAGCAGGCATGAAAGGTCCCACATCCACCTCATCATAAGATTTGGAAGGGGTATACGGCGTGCCGGACCCCCCGAACTTGGCACCCTTTGCAGTGCCCTTCGTTTTGGCCGCGACCGCCGATGACCTCAGGAGGGCGCGGGTGGCACAGGCGGTGCGGCGGAGGTGGTAATTGCTGCGGTTTCCTCCATCTCCATCTCCTCTAGGCCCTCTCGTGTGCTTCGGGCCGGTGGAGAGGAGGAAACGGTGGGTGCAGCAGCATTCCCACCGGACGTGGATGCCACCACAACCGCTGCTGGCTCAGTGAGCGGTGTGGAGGTGGGTTGGGCTGCAAGAGGCAACCCAGGTGGGGGGGGCGGGGGGCGAAGGCGGGACCGAGTTAGACTCTCGGCACTGGGTCCCCGCCGAAACAAGACGCCGCTCCGCCGTTCCCCCCCCCCCCCGGCGAGCTGCGTCGGCGTACCTCCCTAGGGGGAAAGAGGTGAACCTCTTTCGCGCCTCTAGGAAGGTGATGTTGTTAGTGACTTTGATGTTGAATATTTTCTCTTCTAATTGAAACTTTTCACATTTTCTGGAGTAGGCCGCAAGTGGACCCTGGCAGTTTACGCAAAGAAATTGTTGAACGTTACAGTTGTCGGCCGGGTGGTCCTGCTGGGCGCATTTTCCGCAGGTAAGTCGGCCGCGACAGGAGTTTGTGCCGTGCCCGAACCGTTGGCACCTGAAACAGCACCGCGGGTTCGGGATGTACGGCCGCACTGAACATCGGATGTAACCTGCGTTGATGAATTCTGGAAGGGTGGACTTTTCAAAGGCTAGGATGAGGTTCTTTGTCGGTATTTGTTTATCGTCTCTGCGGATAGTTATGCGCCTGACCGCTGTTACGCCCTGACTACGAAGGCCCTCCAGCAGGTCAGCTGCGGATTCATTTAGTAGGTGATACTCGGAAATCATGCCCCGGGAACTGTTTAGGCTGCGGTGGGGCGTGACTCGGACTGGCAGATCGGCGATGCTGGTTTGAGCAAGAAGTTCGTTGGCCTGATCCTGGCTACTGACCTCGACAAGAATTTCACCGGTTCGATGTTTTTTGGCCTTATACGATCTTCAAACAACACCGTTAAGAAACTTTGAAATGAGAAATACCGTCTGTGAAGCAAGAGGTTTTGATTGGTCTACAGATTCCATCACGATGAAGCGAGGATAGTTGTTCGGTTTCGGAGGACTCAAGTCAGGAAGTGGTGGAAAAGAAACTTCCGTGCGGCCCCTTTTCGGGAGCCGATCACGTTTGCGTTGGGGTTTTGAAAATACCATATAGCACAGTATAGAAAGCTTCGCTCGGGTTACCCTGATACCGAGAGAGGTCCCGGAGCTCCCTGCCTGGTATACAGACAGGGGCCCATCCGTCGGAGCTTGAGCTGGGCTCCGACGGCCACCGTTTGAGGTTTCCACCCTTCACCTTAAAACACATCGCCACGGTTGGATCCAGCTTATGTACGGGGGCTCGGGGCCCGCGGTGTCGCCACCACCGTTACCAAGATTGCTCAAGGTGCCCCGTGTGGGTCGCCGCTGGTTCGAAGTACCATAGGAACTTTCTGTTTTCAGCATGAAGCAAGGTTGCAGGGTTTTTCCTTGGTTGAAAAAAGGTTGTCCGGTGACCATCACGCAGGCGGCAGGAATGGCTGCAGTTTGTAACGTGACATCAGGTATGTGGAGTGCGATGTTGGCGGTGTATATGCGGTTCCACTGTCTTGCGGCAAGGAGTAGGTACGACCGATGGGCAGATGCGTCGAGTGCGCATCGGAGAGCATGAATTGTCCCTAAACGAGGCTACATCGCGGCGCATTGCAGCACGTGCTGGTACCGGGGTGGTTGCAGGCCCACATTTTCCAACACGAAGATTGTGCTCAAGCATGCGCACGAATTGAGGACAGAAGTAACTTAGACGTTCCGGACAAACCACAGAGTTGACAAGTCTGTCAGTCAGTCATCTTCCTTACACGTAAAAGAGATTTCATATCTAGGCACTCAGTGAGTTCCACACCTTGTGGTAGTTTTTTTTTTTTTTTTTGTGTTTGTGGTTTTTTTTGTTGTTTTATGCTTTTTTCATAGTTCTGGGTTGTTCCCATCGGTTTTGTTGATGGAGGTCAGGTTAACGACAGCAATATAATTACAATATTTTACACTCCTTCCTTTCGCCATTATTGAAACAGGTGCCACAACGCCGTGAGTAAACGTAGATTTCAACATTGAAAATCGAAATCTCTGAGACGCTGAACCCACTTTTCGAATACATGCATTTGCATAAGTGTACCTACAATCTGCCCACGTTGTCACCATTTCAACCAAGCCACAAGAAACACTTGATTGAGGATACAATAATTAGTATACCAGCAGCCAAGCAAATTCCGAAATTAATTTCACTGCGTATAACAGAGCAATTAAAGAACATCAGTATGAACTTTTTAGACCATGAGAACTATGACACAGAAGTTTGACGTCTGGGCGAATCGGTTGCTCTGCCCTCCTCGTCCCGCTATCTTCAGGTGTCTCGAGCGAGCACGAGGAGGCAATGAAGGTGCTTTGTAATGTCAGCATTCTTGCGGTACTTCAGTCGGGGTCCTGCGCATGCGAATTGACACAAATTAGAATGCACTTCTACGCAGCCCAAAATTTTTCTTTTAGGCATGTTATTAAAAATGCATTAATCGGCCAGACTAAGGGGAATCCCCGAGGTGGAGTAAGTTTATGCGAAGGAAAATTCGAAATCCACCGTCCGGCTACAGAGGAAAGCTGTATAGCTCTGCCTTCGTAAAGGTTCCCTTCGTAATGTACAATTTTTCTTGTTTTCAAAATGAAGCTAGTGAAACGTCTTTTGACGTGGTGTTTACTATGACATAAAGTACTCCTGAGCCTGCGTGCGAGGTGCCGTATACCATGGTTGAGATGACAGGAGGACGTTTACTGAGACTTTTAAACCAGCCAGAGAGTGACCACCATCACTGGTGAAACATCTTAGCAGACTCGTTCACAACCCGCCGGGGTAGCTCATCGGCTTTGGCGTTGTGCTGCCGAGTCCAGGGCGGCTAGTGATATATGTGCCGTGGTTGCTACTTTTCTCGTGAAAGCAACAAACAAAAACGCCCGTGTGTCGACCTTTTTGCACACGTTAAAATGCCTCATGTGGTACAAATTAGCCCTCAACTACAGTGCGCCTCATACCCAGGCGTTGCTTCGTCGCATTAAACCCCGCAATCAACCAATCAGGATAGTTCGCAAACGTCATGGGAGGTATTGTAAAAGACAAATACAATATCAGAACACATAACGTCTAATTCAAAATTAAGAAAAACAAAATAAAAAAGAAAGCAGTTCTAATGAACGTGAAATGTGTCAATTTCGGAGCACTGATTCGCTAGAGGGTGTCTGGTGTCCTCTCTTGACTAATTTCAGCACCGGCCTGGTGTTGATGATAGAAATAGTCAGGGGAAGACCCGAAGCCTCTGAAAAAGCCTATGAAACGACACTGGATAGACTTGGGGGTTATTAATGCGTTAATTAACGATTTTCTTTTTGTATTTTCTATAATCGTTTACTTACTTGCGGCCTATAAACGACGGAGTAGCGCAACTGTTGCCCCAACACTTCGCATCTGAGCAACGTCTGCCTCTTTGGAGGTACGCACTTGACATTGGCTTCGTAACGCCAGGGACCCAGTTTCGATCCCCGGGGAAGCACTGATCTATTCGAAGCCTGTGTTTGAGTGCATGACGCCGCTACGAGTAACTACGGTGGCTAGATGCGGTCACCACGCACGAGCTACGACGACAAGCCGGACCTCTAAATTGCTCCGAAGAAGACATTATACAAAAATTTGGATGTTGCCTTATTAGCATGTCTAAACCTTGCGGCGGCATCACTTTTATTTTAAACAGCGAAGTAACCTAAATGGCTGATGTCTTCAAGGAGATCTTGGCGACAGTCGTATTTTATGGCATTGCTATGTTTCAAACAAAGCTGACATTGGCAATATAATCGTAAATATGAAATGAAAGCACCGTCTCGGGGACCGTTAGTCAGGTTTTGGGATATTTTTTAATGTGGCGATCGTGGTTCATTATTCACAAGTTGGCGTGCCTGTGACGAAAATCTCCTGCTGGGCTCGGTCATGACATTTTCTTGATGAGCGTAGCTCCCGGCCTTGTAGATGGCGGTGCGTTATGTCGCCCCGGCAAGGGTATTGGCGTGCGCCGAAAGACTGACATACGGAGGTTCTTGTTCTTGTTCTTGCTGTTCTTGTACTCAGTAGACCATTGTCTCAGACAATAGGCTACCGCGACGGGTGATACTATAAAGACAGCTTTCAGGGGAACAAATTTCGCAATGTATATAGGTTTCTCAATACGTCTTAGGCTATTGTGCACCTTAAAAACCAGCCTCGTTTTCTGAACTGCTCTGAATTGTATCAACACTTCTTGAATGTGGTGCAAAACCACCGCTCAAAATAGGCGCACTAAAGAGCAACGTAATTTCAAAAATGAAAGTGCACTGATCGTTTAGCTTTTTGCATAAACTTCACTGAAAATGCAGCATTGCTGCACTGCCTCCTAATTACATGGCCCAAAAGCGAATAAATGAGCCCTGCTTCCGTAACCTATGTGACCGCTTTTATCATATTAGACTAAAACATTAATATTGTGCCGATGTTGCAAAGTCCGTCATCACGCTCAAGAAGTTTCAGTTTGACACGTTCTAAACTAACCAAGTTTTTGTAAGATTTGCATCATAACTGGTTTCTTCCCGACACACGGTTTCTACGGTATGAAAACAGAAAAAAATCACGCCATATCCACGGAATGAATGATGATAAGTGGGGCGAGGCTCGAGAGGGGGAGATCATTGGTAACCGTAACTCTCCCGTGAAAGTTCGCCCATTACATCATTAAGACGTAAGACTGTGTGCGTACATTGTACAAATCAACTTTTATTTTGTTCTTTTATTCTGGTCTTGTTCGTTTGTTGTTGTTGTTGTAGGGTTCATGAGGCTGCAAGCAAGCGCTCGTATCGGCAGGCAAACCCCGATGCAGTGAGAGCTCGCGAGGCGGCTGCAAAAGGCATCAAGCGAGCTCAGCCCGAAGCTGCCGACGCGCGGTTTAAGCGCGACTTTCTAGACGAGATGCTTCGGCCTCTCTTTCGCGCACGGCGGGATCCTGTCGGCGAGCGCGCGCTGCCGCCGCCCTGCGCGCCCTCCGCTCCGCAGCCTTGTCAACAACCACCTCCTCCATCCGGTGACTCGTTGCGAAAGAGGAAGCGCGTCAACAGCGATTGCCTTTCATAGTGTCAGTCACGTGCGAGTGACGTCATCATGACGTCACTCACACCAGCGCCACCTGCGAGTGAGTCATCGAACTAGGCGGTCACGTAGCGCCAGCTGCGAGTGAGTCATCGAACTAGGCGGTCACGTAGCGCCACCTGCGAGAGGGTCATTGAACTAGGTGGTCACGTACCACGAGACACAAGGAATGGACAGCCCTACGGCTTCAGGAACTTCGCCCCTAAAAAGCCGCACTTGGCCTTTCTACGAGACATCGTTCTTTGGGAACAAGGGCAAATTCGCAGGCAATCGAGCAAGAAATCAAAACTGAAGGAAAGTATTCGTGCTGAAATGGTTTCCGTACAGCGTAGGGTAAGCAAAATGATGACTGGCTCCCTTGTTTCCGCAAACTCGGTTTTAATGTCTGACGAAGAGTATAACATTCAGTGTGCGCGAACAGCTGCATTTTTTCTTGCCCTGAAGACGCTAAACAGTTAAACAAAGAAAATTGAATACGGGATGGTGTACATATGCTTTCCGTAGTTCTTACCGGGTGTCGGCTTTCGGTGGGGTCCAGTTGTGTCGTATGCTCTCCCAGAATGTACAGTAGTAAATTTGATACGCGCGCCTCACGGTAATATTTTTGTTGAGGACAAGGTATTCCCTTCCTCTAGGAGTGCGTTGAGGCCAGTTAGGCATTTCTGCCCCACATTTTCCTTCTTCTGGGCAATTTCGGTTCCTGAAAAGTTCCAAAGCTCCGTAACATGCACCTCGAGTTTATTTCTTTACTCAAGCCGCGCCCGAACTGTTTTATTTTTAGTAAAACTATAAATGTCAGCCCTCGTTTGTAAAGAATGATAAATATTTTATTGTGTGTTACGAGAATGTCTAGATAAAACCAAACATTTTCCGCCCTTTCGTTGAAAAATATTTTTACGTTGGGACAGATTACCCCCAGAATTATTCAGTGTCATATAACTGTATTCAGGCCCTCGATTTCCGTTTTATTCTCCATTCAAGTAGCTGTCAATGTTTTGGTACTTTCTGAGACGATAACATTACTGTTTTGCCATTATTGAGTTTACCAACTAAAAGATGTGCCCAAAACAGTTACCAGAGTGTTATGCATTTCACATTGTTTTACCTGTTGTGTCTTTAGCAGAGCGTGTGGGAAACTCTTGCGGTTTTGCCTTTGAAAACTAATATTTAGTAGTTTGGGTTCATGTTACTAAGTCTGTAAGCAGATTTGAAAACCTAAACATAGGAAGAGCACTTCGCTTCAGCCTGTGTTTTTGGTTGGTGTTTGTCTTCAATAGCTCTTTTGAAGTCATAAACGTTTGCCGATGCTGGCGATTTACAAGCTGTCACTGCAACACACATTACACTATGACAGGTATGTTCGTGCAGAAAAATAACTGAGAGAATAAAGGTAAGTTGACGAGAGTAAATTTGTATCGTACAAAATTAGAAGAAACAAAGCACGGAAAAATAACCAACGAACAATAGAAAACGAAATAGGGTAAAGCGGCCGGGAGAATCTCAAACCATATTAAACAACAGGTAGTCTCTAAATCCAAGATCCAAACAAAATCTAAATAGCGCGTCTTTTTCACTTCACGAGGTCCTTAAACGTGCGGTCCTTGGATCACAGCGTGGGGTGGCAGCGTCAAGTGGCCAGGGTACGTCACGTATCTCTTGGTAATGCAAAGCGCTCCGAGCTCCCGTTGCCAAGTAGCGAACGCAGCTCTCTTGGGCCTTCGCGGTCTTCTGCCTATGCCTGCGAAGACTACTCGCTTGCAGGGAAGTGGGTCTACGGGTTGCGTTTGTGGGTGAGAATTTTCAGACACAATACGCATCCGAACGCCTGACCGCCATTTGTTGCGGTTACACTCCCCCGGCCTCTCTTCTCCCTACTCGGATCACCTCTGCTCCACCGTCAGCGCTGGTAGCTAACGATTGGAGGACTGCCGACGGGAGCTCGTGCTTGCATCTCTGGCTCTCGGCGCTGTAGCTGGTGTCAATGACCTTACCGCCGCATGCCTTGTGTCGTTTCCTTTTAAGTGCGTAGCAATTTGGCGGCTGCTACTGTGGTTTGGCGGTGGCGACGGTGTCGTAACCGAGCGAGCGAAGACAGATAGGAAAAGGTGGGGAAGTGTGGCTAGTATAGAAGTGTAGCTGGAATAGTATGCTGAGACCACACGACACGCTCGTCGGCTGCGGCGCTTGGCGAAAGTATGAAGGGAGGCAGTGAGACGTGCCCCTCCTCGCGTGGCTCATCCTAACCATGTGATATTTGCGGGGGAAGTTCAAACACGATTTAATAAATCCTCGGCTGCAGCGACGTGCTGCGAGATAAGGGCAGAGGAGCGCACGCCGAAGTGCGTTCGCACATCAGGCGATCACTTCCTGTGACGCAGCAGGTATGCGCCATGACCCAGATGACTGCAGTTCGTGCTGTGGAAATTTTTGCATTGGGGAGTACAGTAATCATCATCGATTTTCAGCGCAGAGCACTTTAGGGGCTCGCCTTGTCGTTGTAGCTCATTCGCTGGACCCAAGTAGAGCTACTAGGCGTTCCGTCGTAGCGGCTGTAATCGTGGCGTCACCCAGAGGCTTTGAAAGCCAAGCGGATAATATAGTCATAAGCGTTAAAAGCTCGTGAACCGCTAGCGCTTGTCCTACATGGTTGTGACTTCCTCTTTGTCACCACTCGTAGCATTGTTCAGGTGCGCAGAAATAGGGACACGTGGGTGGTTTTGCATTACCTTCCATCAAAAAGCGGGGAGCGCTGCGTGGATCAAGCCCGCGTAATTGGACTCAGAAGCCCAGGAACGCCTTAGCTACAGAGCCACCGCGGCGGGTCAAGGCTGTAAAGAAAAAATAAAGCACATATGTTCTCGTATCCAATTCCAACCCGGCTAATTACACTGTGATACCAGGGCGCCTACACTGCTGTATTTCCGCGCTCAGCAATAGGACCAAGTGTTTGGTTTTTACTTTCGTCCGCCGGCTCTTATATACTAGCGAGTATCCCGCAATAGGGACTCTTCTAAAAGCTATCGAGCTCACTTCACAAGGGGATGAATTAGAAACGTAATAGTTATAGCATTTTCTTGGATGTAAGATACCTGAATGGGATGGTTCGTGCGTGGAGTACGTGCACTCTAGGAAGTGCAGAAAAGTTATTAATCGGAAGCTACGACGCCTACCAATCTCTTCGCTGAAGTAATTCGCGCGATTAGATGGAGAAAGCAAAGTGAAGAAAGAGACGGAAATACGATGTGGTGGTAAAGAAGCATGTTAGAGTAGTGGAGGATGAAGACGACAAAACAAATGTGAAGGAAGAGGCGTAATTAAGACGCAGAGTAAAACATTGTTCATAAGAACCACCAGCCTTTCGCACCTAAAGTACGTAAAACGACCTGAGTGCCCTTTTTTTGGGTTTTGCGGTTGAATCGAGTAGAACGCAGGCGAGTGGAGAGACTGAGGAACCTACGGAACGAGAGATTTACAAACCGCCAGGCTAAAAGACAGGCCAAAAAGTTTTGTGTTTTAGTGCCTACGTAGTTAAGGGATGTGTCTTGTCCTTAAACTTATTGCCCTCAATTTTTCAGCAACGTATCCTCTCCTCATGACTATATAGCACGTGTTTCATGCTACATTCTTACCCTCAATTTACGAGGCATCCAATAACAGGCACATTCCAAGTTGTGGGAGAGTTCCTGCCTAGCTTCAATAACCTTAGAGGGGAAGCTTTGGAACGTGGTAAATATCTGGTACGTGAGTACACTTGTTCATGCAACGGCACACAACGTACAACCGGTATTTCTTGTACTTTGACAAAAAAGCGCAAATTTAAGGCCTGAATTTTCAGAGCTAAACACAAAATAGTCCCACAGGAGTTCCTGGAACATATCTACCTACTTTCAATCAGTGAAGAGCTAACACGTCCGTTACGCAGAATTTTGGCCTATTTATTACGCACGGTGAGTGCGACCATTTCTATTATGGAGTGGTAGACGGTCAAAAAACAGCTGGAATAAGAAATTACTTAAGAGCGGAACTTAAGGCAGCGGTGTATCTAGATATAACTGAGATATCCGAAACTGCATCTCCGTGAACCGGCTGCAAGTACTGCCGGCACCGCGCACAGAATGGCCAAGTCTGATCAGTTGGACTGCGAGATGAACACTGTGAGCTTCCAGCAATGCCCTGGTGGCCCAAATATGGCTGCCTGTTTCTAACACTTCGGGCTGTTCTGAAAACAAACGCAAAATTTACGGAGACTGCTGTATGCAGTTCTTCTTTTGAGGTTCTGATCTTTGTACTCGAACTCAATTTGAAATTTGGAAAATATCTTGGCAAATACAATGCTTGTGTTTAACGAAAGACGTGATAATGTTTCAATCTAGAAGAAATGGAGCAGTACGGCTGGAAAAAAAGGTATACAGTACTCATGAAGAATTCTTTTGAATTAAAAATTTTCAATTACCTGTACTGCAATCATGAGCCACACCTCGTTTTTACCACCCACTCTCCAAATGTAGCCAGTCACGGCAAAAATTGTTTATATTAGAAGGACCGAATCTTGCAAGGGTGCCTTCTAAGCGGTTTTATAAGCTTTTATTCGTATACACTGCTACCTGGTACAGTCATCTTCAAGACTACTAATCACCCCAATGTAGCGAAACAACTAACGCCTTTGGCAACTTATCACTGTTGCGGATATAAAGGCGGTGTTCTTGGCATTGTTATCACTAAAGCACAGCAAGATCCAAACTGCGTAAGCAGCGCATTCAAGGTCAAAGAAAGAAGACAGGCCATCGCCTCCAAACCCTAGTAATTATAGACTTGCTTGTTTTGTTTTGTAAAAAAAACTTCTCCGTTTTTACTGTTTACGTTTTGCAACTTCCCTTCAAGAAACTTAAGTAGCAAATTTCTTTGTTATGGCTTTTCGCCGCATATCAACATCTTCGTAACCAGCCTTCTGAAGTCCACTGCACAGGGAAAACCTCTCCCATTGGCCTCCAACTGCTTTCGTCCTGCGCTGCTCGGGTCCGCAGTTTACCCCAAAACTTCTTTATTTCATCCCTGCATCGGATTAATGGCCTTCCCCTTCTTCTACACCTATGTCTGTTAACCCCATCTGTTACACTTTTTTTAAAAAATCGGTTGTACGTTAGTCTCACTACATGGCCAGCCCAATCCCATTTCTTTTTCTTTATTTCAGCTATCATATATTCTACTATAGTTTGTTTCGTGATTCGGGTACCTCGCTTTCTGTTCCTGATGGCTACTTTTAACACCATTGCCCGTTGAACCGAACCAAGTTTTCTTTCTAGCTGTTTAGTAAGGCGCCAAGTTTCACCTTCGTTGTGATCACCAGCAGTATGCAGTGGTTGTAGATTTTTCTTTCCGGTGACAGAGGTAGCTCACTTTACATTATTGGGAGTGCTTGCCGAGTGTTCCCCAACCCATACCTATTCCGCGCCGGATTTTCCTATCGTGGTTGGTGTCAGCTCTAACCACCTATCCGAGGTAGTTATATTATTTTACTTCTTTGGCGTTTTATTCCTTAAGCTGGAGAGGACGTGTGTTGCATGCTTATTCATGATTACTTTAGATTTATTCATAATTATTTATAGCCCCAAGTTGAAATTTCTGATTGTATTTCCTCAAGCATTGTTTGCAGGTACAGTCAAACCCTTTTATAGCGAATTGCAATATGCACCGGGATTAGTTCGATATATCCAATAGTTCGATATAGCTGAACCCGCCTATAACGAACTTATTGTTACAAGTTCGCAATCCGCGGGAGCCCCCCCCCCCCCCATACTTCTCGCCCTCCCCAACTCCACCATCCCCGCATGCAGAAACAAACACATTAAAGTAGCCAGTACCACACCCAAAATATTCCATTTATTGCAAGTAATAGAGCTACTTTCCGCCTGAACTGCCTACTTTGCAAATAAAAAAGTGGTGACTTTTGTTTTCACTTTTTTTTGGCGGCTTCAACTAGCATAGCTTTCTCTACACGAAACATTGTTACACCAGTTTTAGTCCGCGTCCTCCAAAATCTAAGACGCATTGGCCGAGCACAACGACTCCCGAAAGTGCTTCATAGTGAGCGTCGGGCGGCTTTCACTCGAGACATCACCGGGAACATGATGTCTCGAGGCCCTTGGACCTCGCTTCCTTATGAATCAGAATAATGTTGGCGTTCTTCCAGCCTATGCGCACTTTTTGAGTCTTCAAGGATTCTGAAAACAATACAGGAAGCTTTTCCAGTGCAATATCTGCTCCCTCCTTCAAAAGGAACATGGTTATGCTTTCATGATGTGAAGCTTTTATCTTTTCATGCCTTTGAGAGACTTTCCTACCTTCTCTTCAGTCACTAATGGGACATCGCAAGTTGAGTTGTCTGCCCCGGTCTAACATCGCTGGCAGACAGCCTGGTGTTAAACCGTTCTGCTACGTTTATCATCTCGTCCAATTTGTGGGTAATGTTACCCTGTTCGTCTCTGAGGGCACACATCCTGCCTTTGCTGATGGCTCGCATTCTCTTAGTTCCTTTTAAGCTTCCCCCTATTTGTAGCGTTTGCTCGATCATTGCCATGTTGTATAAATGAATCTGGTTTGTTTAACTTCTGTTACTCAATTTCGAAAGCTCGGCTAATTCACTCTGATCTGCCATACTTGACACTTTCATTTTCTTACGTTTGGCAATTAGTTACTTCCTTTTCTGGCTTTTCAGTTTGTCCCCCTACATGTTGCTTCTCCCACAGCTGATGCTGGTTCACTGAACGCCTATGTTATGTTGTTGTAGTATCCGGGGTATTCTCATCTCGGCATTTCTGTGGCTCTACCACCAGGGGGCTACGCCGCGGGTATATATGTGACGTCACCCTGAATAAATGGGCTCTCTTTGGCTTGACGCTTCGATTCGAGCATTTGTCTCCTGCTTCGCCCTTCGGGGCCGTCGCCGACGCGACACCACAATGGCGCAGCTGACTTAAGAACCGTCCGAAATGTAAGCGCTCGATATTCCTTCAGTAACATGTAAGCCGCCGCACAGGCCGCAAGTTTTATCTTCAAGTAGTGAGGGCTGAAACAGTCAGCCGAGAGCAATAGAGAGTTAGGCCTACGAGGACGACCGCACCGGCGAGGAAACGGCGGAGAGCAGCATAGTGCCGAAATCGACGTGCATCGAGCGACACGCAGCAAATACGTTCAGCGACATGTAACCTACAGGTGGTACTGCAAGATATGATCAACTGGAACGAGGTATTTATTGCACCAGTGATATATAAACGTCTGGAAGCACAGTAAAGCGGCACCAATTCGTTCATTATCGTGCCAAGATGGCTGACATAGCCGCAAAGCCACCTCCATTCTTGCCGGAGCCGGGGAAGCCGGCCATTCCATGGCGCAAGTGGTACCGCTCGTTCGAAACATACCTGATCGCAGCAGGCTGTGAAAAATTCGCTCCGCGACGCAAAGCAGCCTTCTTGAAGACCCTTTTGGGAGCGAAAGCAAATGGAACTGCGCACATGATCGAGTCAGTCAGACCGGCGGGCGCAAGCACTGGCAACGACTATGAATATCTCGTTCCGGGCCTCGTGGCTCACTTTGGCATCTCCACATCACAGCGGGCGAACCACATACAGTTCCGAAGTTTATGTCAAGCAGAAAAGCAATCAGCGATCGACTTCGCGCGCCGTGTGCAATACGGGGGTCGACAATGCAACTTCGGCTCCGACGAAGCCGCGTCACTTGTGGATCAACTCATCGTGGGACTAGCGTCCGATCACACCAGAGAACGCCTGCTCACAGAAGGCCCGCAATCACGTTTGACAAAGCCATCCAAGTCATCCAAAACATAACTGAAGTGCAGGATCTGCTGCAACGATATCGAGCAGCCAGAGAAGAAATAGTTCAAGCGATCGACGGGACTCAACGAACTCGACCGCTTCTATTTCAACAGCGCCCAACCCGATTTCCACGTCGCGAGTTTCGCCCCACAATCTCAACAAATAGAAGTGCATCACTGTCACGTCCGGGGAATTAGGTTCGCCCGTAAAAGTGCTCGGCGTTCTCAAGCGTGCGGCCGCTGTGGAAGGATGTGGCACCCGCTTTAACAGTGCCCCGCTCTGGGGAAAACGTGTTTCCAGTGCGGTAAAATCGGCCACTTCAGGAATGCCTGCCGTACGACGCGTTCTGCAACCACGCATCCGTCGTCACCTCGAGTGAAACGACACACCCGGCCACCGTTGCGGAACATCGAGACCCCACCCGAAGACGAGAAAGCCATTCTCGTCAAATCAGCTGGGCCAACACGCAAATTCAACAAGAAAAGGATTCTACGCTGGTGTCAAGGTGAATGACACTTCACTCTCCCTTCTGGTAGACACAGGCTTAGCTGTCTCGATTTTATCAGAAGAAATTTTTCAGCGTCATTTTGCATCGCAAATAGCACTTGAAGCTCCACCGAATTCTTAAAGATTACCCTGGAGGTATCATACCTGTGTCAGAATGTTTCACAGCAGCGGTCCAGTTTAAAAATATTCAGGAACCCCTCCCATTTTATGTGGTGCCACATGGCAGATCTCTCCTTGGAATAAATGCTATTTCTGCTCTCCAATTAACTCCCACCGAAGATCACCTCCGATGCTGGCAAACAACTCAACGAACTCTGGAGTTGACCAACTGGCCGAAGTGGTTGAACAACTCTGCCTTGAACTAGAACAAAGTAGAAGGAGAGAAACGGAATTCGCTGAAGAAATGCGGCTGCTAAAATCTCAACTAACAGATCTTCGAGAGAAATTTCGATCGAACTCCTTTGAACTTGAGAAGGACACACGTTAGGCTCAGGAAGTTCAAGAGAAAGAAGGTGACAAGCCTAAGGAAGAAGCCGAAAAGGCCGACCACGCAGATGAGCCCGAGGGAGAGGCCGAGAACGCATACGAAGAGGGGGAGGCCACGATCTTGCAAGAAGCCGAGAATGCCAAAGGAGGCACCGAGAAGGACAACGAAGAGGATAAGCCCAAGATAAGCCCAGCGGAGCGACGGACGTCCGCGGACAAGAAAAAGAAGAAAAAGAAAATGGGGAGATGAAGGTGACAGGGGGTTCACCAGAAACAGTGCTGCGTTCTAGCGCTGAAAGCGTAGTGCAGTGGTGCGCGGAGAGTGCAAATGAAGTGTGCAAAAAAAAGTGTTTTGTTGAGACAAACTCTGAACGGGTAGTCGTCCCCGAAGGAAGGGTAGAAAGAGCAGACTACACTTTGATTGAGTTTGTGTCGCTATTTTAAGTTATTTCGTTTCCTGTATCTAGCCTCTCCTCCCAAGGGGGAGTTTGTTTCAAGAGAGGAAGTATGTAGTATCCGGGGTTTTCGCATCTCGGCGTTTCGGTGGCTCTACCACCAGGGGCTACGCCGCGGGTATATATGTGACGCCACTCTGAATAAATGGGCTCTCTTTGGCTTGACACTTCGACTCCAGCGTTTGCCTCATGCTTCGCCCTTCGAGGCCGTCGCCGACGCGACACCACAGTTGCCATTAGGCGATCTACACTGACGTCGTTGTGCTCGTCTAGGAGCGCGAATTTGTTTTGAAGAGCTATATTAAACTCCCGTTATTTGGCCCTACAAGACCTCATGCGGGTTGTCTTAGTTTTCACGAGTTTTCTCCTTTCTGTTTTAAGATTCAGAGTTAGCTTGTATAAAAGTATCCCATGATCGCTGCCCGGATTCTCCTTTAGCACCTCGACGTCTTCCATAATACCTGGGTTGCCACCTTAAATGAAGTCATGTCGTTTTTTGTTGCACCATCGAACTTTTCCATGTCCATTTCCTATTCTTTAGTTTTTAAAATAATGTGTTGATCAACCTAGGGTTATTTCTCTCTGCAAATTCCAACAGAGCATCTATTCGGCTGTTGGGGTTTTCTATACCGAAGTTTCGCACTAACCTTAGTCTCATTTGCTTCTTACCGACCTTTGCGTTAAATTCTCCCATTACAGTCATCAACTGCGTTGTTGCCTACTTCATTGCTGATCCGACGTCCTCTTAGAAGTTGTTTACAGCTTCACCATATGTTGCATCTCTCTATTATTGCATATTACTAATTTATTGCACATGTATATATTTATACATATATATATATATATATATATATATATATATATATATATATATTGCGCATAGAAATTAAAACCAGCCACGTCTGAGTTGTCACCTGCGAAGAAGCAAAAGTGGGACAGTGTGCTCTCAAACCCGCTTCATTGGACTTGGTCCGCATAATAAATATCCAACTTCTCAACCAGACAAATTTTCAAAAATTATCTTTCTCCATCTCAGCAAGCGTGAGCTCGAACCGTTGGCCTTGCACGAAATAAGGATTCCAGATAAGCTGTCTCATGTGAAGGCCAGAAAATTCTCGCGTGATAATGCTATCCTTCGACCAGACGGGCCCCATGCTCGCTCCTTACCAGTCAAACAGCATGAAGATGTTAGGAGTAGTAACATAGTCAACTTATCAGATGCGGTTTTGTCCAACGCCAAATTAAGCATACTTTCTAGCGGTTTGAGTTTTTGCCCAAATAACAGGAGGTTTTTCCGAATTCCTGCGTTTTAAAGATTTGGAAAATTTTGCCCCCCCCCCCACCCTCATGAGCTTGAGGGAATACTTTCACGACCACGAAACATGTAGTGACACTGCAAAATTGGTTCCAAGCTATCAACACTAGACACTATTCCCCACAGAGGGACGAATGCTTAGAGATGTATATCAAAGCTGCGCAACAAGTCATCACTGCAGCTGACAAAAAGCAGCCAACCTTCCACAATACCCTCTTGATCCGTGAAAAAAAAGCAATACAAACCCTCTCGCACCACACTGATATCGCATCAAACCAGCTGACAAAGGTGTTGCAGTAGTAGTACTTGACCAGCATGACTACGTTAAGAAGCACAGAGGCAGCTATCTCGTCATTCTACAAACCTCTAGAAGATGATCCTAAAGCCAAATTTAAAGAAACCGTTACAGAACATCTCACTAAATTGCTGAAGAATGGAGTAATGGAAGAAAGAGCAGTCCATTCACTTGTTCCGCTTTATCCGGTAGCCGGCAGGTTTTACTTCCTGCCAAAAATTAACAAAAAAGACAATCCGGGTAGCCAAAAGACAAAAAGACAAAAGACAAACGTCGCGGGGATAGGCACCGTCACGAAACACCTTTCGCGGTACGTGGATTCAATAATAGCATCATACCGCCTAGCTTTCCTTCGTACATAAAGATACCAACCACTTCCTTTATGACATTTTTGTTTGCGTATTCCCAGAAATTCCCTCCTGGGTAATGGATGTTGCTTCACTCTACACAAATATTCCGCGCGCCGATGGAATCCGAGCAGTACTTCCCGCCTACAGTGAAGAAACCTTCGACAAACTTGTTGATAGCTCTACACTAAGCACACTTCTTCAGCTAATTCTAGAGCTTAACAATTTTGAGTTTGATCGAAAACACTCTGTCCAAATAAGTGGCACATCTATGGGAACACGCGTAGGGCCGGACTATGCCAATCTATTTATGGGCGTCCTAGAGGGAGAATTGCAGAATAGCCAGAGATTAATTAAAGCCAATCTATTATAAACGTTTCATTGATGATGTATTCCTGATTTGGACCCACGGACAGACGAACCTACTACCCTTCATAGACGCTTTTAACTCTGCGCATCCCCACATTTCTTTTTCTTCAGCAATACTCCCCGGCAACTTTTCATTTTCATGACGTAAACGTCACCGCCTCAGAGGGCAAACTGATCAGTAAACTGTACCGAAAACCGAACAACAAACAACAGGACCTACATTTTCAAAGCAGCCATGTCAAACATCGCTAAGCGGAATTCCCTATAACCAAGCTCATCGTTTTGGTAGAATTTGCTAAAGGAAGAGGAATTCAATTACAATTGTCAGCAGCTACGAAATGCACTTTGAAACAAAAATACCCCGTTTAAATAATTGACAACGCTATACACAGAGCACGAAACCTGAATCGCTCAGACCTTCTCAGAGGCACCAAAACTTCCCACGACACCCCCAAATGAACTTGGTCTTAACAGACTCCGCATCTGTTCCCAAATTCTCGTCTATACTAAAAAACACACTATACCATTCTTACACAAAGTGTGCGCCTAAAACGTATTTTTCCAGAGCCCCCACGGGTTGTGTACAGGAGAAACAAGAACATTACTGATGCCCTGACCTTATCCAAAATAAGGACTCAAACGACCGGCGGATGCACTCCTTGCAAGAAGCGTCGATGTCAAATATGCACGCACATGTCCACAACGGATACCGCGGTCTGTACAGCCTCCGATGTTCGTCTAAAAATCAGAGGAAACGTCAACTGTGATAGTTCCAACGTAGTATATTTGCTCGCGTGCACGGTGTGCCCGCTACAATACATCGGACAAACATAAAAGTCGTTCAGAATTAGGTTTAGTAATCACAAGTCACATTCCAAAGCTCTGCCATCTCTCCCGTTGTCAAAACACATTAACCTTCCCGGGCACTCTTTTGACAACCTCAGAGGCACGATATTAGAATCCGGGTTTCGCTCTCACCCCGATCGACTAATCCGCGAAGCGTACCTCATTTACAAGTTCAAATCTGCATCCTCAGGCATTAATGGGAGCTTGGGAAAATTATCGACTTTGCTGGGTCCCTAAGCCTTTTTCATCCTTGTTTTGTTTTGTTTGTTTTATTCGATATACCGAGCACTTGTCGGCCACCACAGGTTCCCCCCGCCTTTTTTCTGGTTTCTCTTCTTTTTTTTCGCGGAATAGTAGCTATCTTCCCAGTAAGCCTTCACTCCCGCCTCCCACTCCAGTTGCGAAGTGGGGGGTGTTTACTGCAGTTGGCAGCCCCTTCGAGGGGGGGTACAATTGTTGCGGCGAACATTTGTTCGCGCGGTCCTTCACCATTCGCCATACGCGCGGTTCCCCTGCCACTCCCCTTCTTGGACAGTTTAGTTAACTCTAAAATTTCTTATTCCCCACTTCTTTCCACGCCTTCATTTTCCTGTGACATTTTTTTTATCATATACACAGAATCTTGTTGACAATTACTGGTGACCGATTTGATGGTAACTTCCACGCCTCGACATACCTACCCCTATCTACTAGAAGTACATATTCTTGTAATTAGTTGCGTTGCTGAAGCGTGAGCCCCTAGGACTTCTGGGAACTTGTGAACTGCCGTGACATTCCCCACGCCACCGGTTATTGGTATTTTCACAAATTGATCTGTCACCGGCGGCTTCCGTTCTGAATTTATTGTTCTTGTACATTGCATTTCATTCGTTGAGACGTTCGCTACGCCATTCGTTTATTCTTGTTTCTTCCTACATTAAGTGTGTGTTTTTTATAAGCTTCCCACCCTGTCTTTTTTCAGTGAAATAAAAGTTGTTTATTGCTTTGAATTTTAGAAAAGAGTTTGCCGCCCGCTGTACCACATTTTCTGTTACTATGAAACGATGCTTTTTTTGTTCTTTTTTTTTTGTTCTTTGCTGTGGAGAGATTGTGAGGAGCTCAACGGGACGAAAGTTTGTACACAAATGCATGGTGCCCTCCTTTTCCCTGTTCCCTCACTCCAACCCGCCAATGTTCTTGATAAGGGTGCATTGTAGCACAACATCTGCAGCTATATAAGTGTGCGTGCTTCTAGGTTGTATCTGACTGAGATGAAGACTGGTCCTACCGTCGAACCGTCCGAAAACAACTGTTGTTGTTTTTAATCATTTCTTTTGTCAACCATTTAGTCAACCATTTTCTTGCATATATATATATATATATATATATATATATATATATATATATATATATATATATATATATATATACAGGAAGAAATGCCGGCAGTCTACAACACCGAAGAAGGCATAAGGTAATGGTTAGAATACATTTTTTTTACTGTTAGTGACGTTACAATATTATTTATTATTATTAATTACGTGAGAAAGAAAGAAAGAAAAACACGCGCCCAGAGTGGGGACCGAACCCACGCCTTTCACTCTGGGCGCGTGTTTTTCTTTCTTTCTTTCTCACGTAATTAATAATAATAAATAATAATGTAACGTCACTAACAGTAAAAAAAATATATTCTAACCATTCCCTTATGCCTTCTTTGGTGTTGTAGACTGCCGGCATTTCTTCCTGTATTTTCTAACGAGCCCCTCATTTACAAACCCTATATATATATATATATATATATATATATATATATATATATATATATATATATATATATATATATATATATATATATATATATATATATATATATATATATATATATATATATTGAGAGGCAATGCTAGGAGACTTGGAGGACGACGTTTATTCGACGAGCGGTACCCTGGCCAGAACAGGATCAACCACGATGGCGATGATCGCGCGTCCGAGAAAGACGACGAGCGATGAGATGATGATGGACGCACCCAATGCAGCGACGACGACGAAACACGAAGGCGGTATTGGCCAGTCATAATACTGAGCTATGGCGTGACGACGGGACGTTTAACATTCGCGCTTACAATATTATCCCCCCTCCACGGAAGCGGCCATCCTGGCCGTCACAGTCAGGTAGAGGAAGCCCGTCGAATAAAAGGCTTGATTCGGGAAACATGAACGATCTCAGTTCCACGGCACCGGCGGTCACTGACACCGGAAGTAGGCGTTACGCGGTAGTTAACTGGTGAGGTCTGCGCGAGGATTGTGTCGGGGCCAATGAAGCGGGGAAGGAACTTCTCGCATAACCCAGGGGCACGAAGAGGGGTGCACAGTAGGACTTCTTCCCCAGGTTGGTAGGAGACAGAACGATGGCTCTCATCGTAGCGGGACTTGCGGCTGTTTTGGCAGGCTGCTGTGTTCATACTGGCAAGGCTGCGGCAGTGCGCAAGTCGGGAAACAAACTGGTCTGGCAGGCTTGCAGTAGAAGATCCGGGTGCAGAAAGGAACGATGTGTCAAGTACCGAAGAAGGGGAACGGCCGTAGACAAGGAAGAAAGGAGAGAATCCTGTGGTTTGTTGTACAGCGGTGTTGTAGGCATAGGTGACAAAAGGTAAGATGGTGTCCCAGTTGGTGTGGTCCGGTCGAATGTAAAAGGAAATCATGTCGGAAAGAGTACGGTGGAAGCGCTCAGTGATGCCATTTGTCTGCGGGTGGTAACTGGACGTAGTCTTGTGAACGGTTTCAGCGGCACGAAGAACTTCGGAAAGAAGAGTAGAAAGAAACGTTCTTCCGCGGTCACTAAGCAGAACGCGAGGTGGACCATGGCGCAGGAAGATTGCTTGCAAGAAGAATTCCGCAACCTCTGAAGCGCAACCCGTGCGAATAGCCGCTGTTTCGGCATAGCGGGTCAGGTGGTCAACCGCGGTGACAACCCACCGATTACCGGTGGGGTGGCTGGAAGGGGTCCGTACAGATCGATCCCTACAACTTCGAATGGAGCCGAAGGACAGGGAAGGGGTTGTAGCGTCCCAGCTGGACTCGAGGTGGGTTGTTTACGGCGTTGACACGGTTCACAGGATGAAACGTATTTGGCAACACTTGTTGAAAGCCCAGGCCAAAAGAAGCGGCTTTTTATGCGATCGTATGTCTTTATGTAGGCAAGATGACCAGCGGTAGCATCGTCATGAAAAGTTCGTAATATCTCTTGCCGAAGGGAACGCGGAACCACAGGGACCCATTTGTCGCCAGTAGGATGATAGTTGACGTGGTAAAGGCAGCCGCCATTCATGAGTTTAAATTTGTTCAGTTGTCGACGTGAACGGCTGTTGAGAGGTTGGGTTGAACCGTCTAGAAGGTCGATAAATTTGCGGCAGTACGTGTCAGCTCGCTGCAAGGAGAGAAGATTAGAAGGTAACGCCGAGCTGACGGGCTCGGTGGAGGCAATAGTAATAGCTGGCTCTGACGGAGGTGGCGCTTGACAACTTTCCTCTGTTGACAACAGCGGACAGCGTGAAAGTGCATCGGCATCGGAGTGTTTTTGCCGGATTTGTACACCACGTCAAAATCGTACTCTTGCAGCTTAAGTATCCAGCGGCCAAGGCGTCCGGTTACATTCTTGAGAGAGGATAGCCAGCAGAGTGCATGGTGATCCGTTACAACGGTGAAGTGACGACCATACAAGTATGGTCGAAACTTTTGAACGGACCAAACTACAGCCAGGCACTCCTGCTCGGTTATTGCGTAGTTCCGCTCGGCTGGCGTCAACGTCCGGCTGGCGTAGGCAACCACCTGCTCCAAAGATGTTGCATTGCGTTGCAGGAGCACAGCACCAATACCATGTCCACTGGCGTCGGTGTGGAGTATCGTCGGAGCGTTGTCATTAAAATGGCTAAGTACGGGTGCAGAAGTAAGAGCCTTTTTGAGCTCCAGGAACGCTGATTCACATTCGTTAGACCAGGTAAACGGTGTGCCAGTAGCTAAGAGCTTGTTTAAGGGTGAAGCTATTGCAGAAAAGTTCCGAATCAATCGACGGAAGTATGAAGCCAATCCAAGAAAACTTCGAAGTTCTTTCTGACGAAGGGGTCGCAGAAAATTTATTACGGCTCTCGTTTTGTCCGGATCGGGGCGAATGCCATCTTTGCTCACAACGTGCCCCAATACTTTGATGGATGTGGTTGCAAAGTGGCATTTTTTTGCATTGAGTTGGAGACCGGCCTCGCTCAGACAAGTTAATACTTGGTCCAGGCGTTGAAGGTGCTCGGCAAATGAGGACAAAAAGATAACAATGTCGTCCAGGTAACAGAGACACGTTTTCCATTTAAAGCCACGAAGGACATTGTCTATCATTCTTTCAAATGTAGCGGGAGCATTGCAAAGCCCGAATGGCATTACATTAAATTCGTAGAGGCCATCGGGTGTTGCGAAAGCTGTCTTCTCTTTGTCAGCTTCGTGCATGGGGATCTGCCAGTATCCCGATCGAAGATCGAGACTAGAAAAGAATTCTGCCCCTTGCAAGGTGTCGAGCGCGTCGTCGATGCGCGGCATCGGATAAACATCCTTGCGAGTGATCTTGTTGAGGGCCCTGTAATCCACACAAAACCTCACGGAACCGTCTTTCTTCTGAACTAGCACCACAGGTGATGACCAGGAGCTAGCCGAGGGACGAATAATATTTCTCTTCAACATGTCGTCCACGTTTTCTTGAATAATTTTACGTTCTTTAGGTGAAACGCGGTACGGGCGCCGACGGACGACACAGGAACCATCCGTTTCGATACGATGAGTGGCCAGAGAAGTCTGCCCCAGAACAGAAGAGTTCGTGTCAAATAAAGCTTTGTGCTTTTCCAGTAGGGTCAATAGGGTGTTCGTTTGCTCAGTTGAAAGGTCGGGATTAACATTCGCACCAATAGGGACAGCCGGTGGTTTAAGATCAGCAGAATTATCCACTGTTGCAAAAGACTCGAGAGCACAAACGTCTATGGCATCATCGGGGGGCACAGAAGCAATAGCGGCGTGTTGGGGTACCAAGAGGGTCTCCGACGTCAAATTGATAGCGGCGAGATAGGCAGATCCACGAGAAAAACGGACAAGGCACGGCGGTATTAACAGTCCTTTAACAAAGAATTTTCCCGTTGGTGTAATCAACACGTCGCCGTCAACAATTTGGTCTGATGACACAGAAAGAACAGCTTCTTGGCCAGGGAAAAGTGTACAGTCAGAGGTCGTCACCAAACGTAGATCTGACGCGCTATCGACACTTGCGAGCTCTGTTCTTGCGATATCAATCATTGGCTGACCACAGGCGATGATAGCAGATGCCAGAATTACTTGATAGACGCACGAAGAGAGGACTGCAAGCTGAACGTGGTGACGACTGTCATTGATGAGTATGCGCGCAGTACAATATCCTGAAGGCCGAATCATATCCCCGTTCGCACTACGCAGAGCTGGGCCCGAATAAGGAGTCCTCACCTTATTCAGTCGAGAGCACAAACGTTCATGAATGATAGATATGCTGGCACCCGTGTCTACCAATGCGTCAACAGGAATTCCCTCAACAATGACAGTCAAAGTGTTCCATGGCCGGTCCGGGGGTCTTACATTTTCTCTTTGTGTTGCAGTTTCGCCCCCCAAAACTGCAGGACCTAGTTTTCCGGCGCGTGGCTGGTATCACGCAAGACTGGTCGCAGAGGCGACACAGCCCGACGGTGTGGTGATGGTGACCGGCGTCGTTCGTTTCGGGAGTTGCGAGGAAAGTCAGCGGGGCCAGGTGGAGAGGGAGAACGACGTGGCGGCGACGTATACCGCTGTTGGCGGAAGCCGTAGCTAAAACGCATGTTATCGCACTCGTAGGTGTCGTAGCCACGTCGCTCGTCCTGTTAACGCCGGCGGCAAAACCGGGAGATGTGGCCACGTATACCGCAGAAATAACACACCGGTCGGCCCACAGCTATGTCTTGTCGGGGTGGTCGCCATGCTTGGTAGGGAGATCGGGGTCAGCGGCATGGATGGTCGCCGAGCAACCTCTGAGTAAGATGGAACCGCCACAGGAGTCGGAGGGTCGGGAGGAGTGAGGCCTGGCATAGCGGCAAGTTCCTCTTTAACAATTTCCCGTAGGCCGGTTGCAGAAGGCTGAACATAGGCACCAGGAGCACAAAGAGAATGGTAATCACGGAGCTCTTCACGGATGATAGCCCGTATCAGCGCCCGCAGGTTGTCATCTCTGGGGTACTGCGGCGTGATGACCTCCTGCTGCAGACGGATAGACTGCAGTTCGTCCAGCCTTTGGCAGGTCGTGGTTACATCAGCGACAGTCGGCGGGTTTTGAAGAGCGAGAGCCGTGAACGCAAATTGATTGATGCCCTTCATGATGTGACGAACGCGGTCTCCCTCCGGCATGTCGCTGTTAACGCGGCGGCACAACGCGAGAACATCCTGAATGTACGAGGTGTAAGTCTCGTGAGCCTGCTGGACACGGCTTTCCAGCTTCTTTGCGGCTTCAGAGCGAGCAGCGGAAGAGCCGAAAATCTGGCGCAGTTGCGTCGTGAAGTCCGGCCAGTCACTGATACGGCGCTCATTGTTCAAAAACCATGTCTTGGCTGCTTTGTCCAGGGACCACGAGACGTTTTGAAGCTTCGCGTGGTCGTCCCACCTGTTAAAAGCGCTGACGCGTGCGAAGGTATCAAGCCACTCCTCGACGTCCTCACCCGGAAGGCCATTGAACATCGGCGGATCCCGCTGGTGGCTGGTTACGAAGTAAGCTGGGAAGGCGGCTGAACCCGCACCGCCGGTTCGGCTGCCGGTTCCGCTGGAAAGTTCCGCTGTCAGAGGCATGATGTCTTGCTGTAAGCGACGACCCGAACGGAGCTCCAGGGGTGCACTCAGAGATGGAGGGCAAGGGATCAAACCGCACGCTCCACCACTTGAGAGGCAATGCTAGGAGACTTGGAGGACGACGTTTATTCGACGAGCGGTACCCTGGCCAGAACAGGATCAACCACGATGGCGATGATCGCGCGTCCGAGAAAGACGACGAGCGATGAGATGATGTCGGACGCACCCAATGCAGCGACGAAGACGAAACACGAAGGCGGTATTGGCCAGTCATAATACTGAGCTATGGCGTGATGACGGGACGTTTAACATTCGCGCTTACAATATATATATATATATATATATGTATATATATATATATATATATATATATATATATATATATATATATATATATATATATATATATATATATATATATATATATATATATATATATATATAAATATATATATATATATATATATATATATCTATATATATATATATATCTATATATATATATATATGTAAGGCAGAAATAAGGGCTGGCAGTCAAGAAAACCTCAGAAAGCAAATGGGAGGGTGTGGTAGGTCGTTGAAACAGATAAAAAATTTCTGGAGATCGTGGGTTTCGATCCCACCTGGCGGGCATTATTTCTCCACTTTCTTTCTTTCGTTCCAAATTGTGTATCTGTTTCAATGACCTACTACATCCTCCCCATTGCTTTCCGAGGTTTTCTTGACTGCCGGCACTTATTCCTGTCTTAGTTCCAACGAGCCCCTCCTATCCAATACTGATTCGCTATATGCATAGCGAGGGCCTCTGTTCTGGCAGTCTTGGTTCCATAGTGAGCTTAAGAGGGTTCAACACTGGTCGACCACACTCGACATGTGGTAACAAGTCACGACAAGGGGGTTAAAAAAAGGTCCCCTTCACCCCGATTAGTCCAAGTGGCGCTGACTACCACCCCCAAGCGCAGGCAACAAAAATAGCCGAACATAAATGCCCCAGAAAGTGGAGGGGAAAATCGCCCCAGCCGGTAGCTTAGTGGAAATCGCACCATATCGATATTCTGGAGGTCGTGGGTACGGATCCTACCCGGCGGGCATTTTTTCTCCACTTTTTTTTCTTTCTTTCCAACTTCTTTGTGTTTCAATGACATACCACATCCTCTCCTTTGCTTTTCGAGGTTTTATTGACTGCCAGCCCTTATTGCTGTCTTATTTTCAACAAGCCCCGCATTTTCAGTTCTGATTCGGTATAAATATTTATATATATATATATATATATATATATATATATATATATATATATATATATATATATATATATATATATATATATATATATATATATATATATAGGGAGCAATAAAACTTTGAAGATGGTAGAGAACACAACAAAAGAAAACTTCGAACATTGTAGAAACCACGATTGTTGCCAACGTTTCAGCAAAGAGACTTGCCTTCGTCAGGGCAAAGCCTCGTCTGGCTCTACGGTTTATATAGGGGTAGATGCCCAGATATGAGGAGAGAAGAACTGGAATTGAGAAAGTGAATTGCTTTGGGAGTATGTAGTCGAAGATATTCATGGGGAAAGAAGGTTGTATAGTTTCAGCCGCCGATTCAGTAAGAGGAAAGTCAGCGGGGAGTTGATATTCCCGGAAATTGTTAGAGAGAAAGGATGAGAGGTTTTGTTGCCCCACCTCAAGAACTATGAAAATGTACTCAGAAACGCCGGAACCAGAACAGGTGGTGCGCGGAGTCGTTTTCATAAGTTATCTGCAAATCCCAGGTCAAAAGAAAAGGTAGAAGAGGGGAAAAAATTAGGTCGAAGAAAACAGAAATAAAAAAAGGAAAACCAGGCACACACAAAAGAAAAAGCAATAACCGCACACCTGAAATGGCACGTGTCGCCAACAGCAAGATTCGCGGAACAGGTCTTTCCTGAATCTCAAAAACGAAAAAATGAAGTTAGGGAGACGTAGGGGCACAAGACAAAGTGGGGCAAAAACGACAGAGAAAAAAAAATAAATTTGAATTCGAGAGAAAATTTTTGAGGGATGTCTGCGCGTACTAAACTGGAAGCTCTGGAATGAAAGCAAAAAGGAATTAGGTGGCCACACAATAAGCAGGGGGAGGGGTCATATTCTTTCTATAAGGTACATGCAAGACAGTGCCTAATGCTGTATTCCCTGTGAGTATCGCAAGAATTCCAGGTTGCGCCTACATGCATTAATTCCAGCAGGTTCCATTGAGTTGAATTTGTGAAATTAATAGGGCTCTCGGTATTTTCTGTTCCTAGGAGACTTCAAGTTTGACTGAAGTATGTACAACTTAAGGTCATCAAAATTATGGCCTCGTTGGTTGAAATGCTGCGCTACAGCTACGGTGGATTTGCTAAGAGTATCTGCCCGGTTACCTAGAAGGTGGAGGCTCATAGGTTAATTCGTTTCGCCTATATGCTGTTTGTGACACATTGAGCATTCTAACATATACACAATATTGGATGAAGTGCAAGTAAAACTTCAAAAAAGCTTGCGAAAATAATTACTGGCTGTGCTTTCTACAATTCAGTCTGTCTGCAGGTTCCTGCAAGTCTTGCATCTGGGACGGGAGCAGCTGGCTATGAGTGGTTGTATTGAAGGCGCTGTTCTAGCATGCACTAAAATATGTTTTAAATTCCTATTTCTCCGGTATGTAACCCGTGGTGCTTCCGGGAACATCTTTTTAAGCCCGTCGTTACGGCCTAAAATGAGGTAGTATTTTCGCAGGATATTGTTTACGTTAGGAAGGGCGTTTAAAAATTTAGTTATCAGGGTAGGGGGCCTGGCGCTTTCGTTTTGTCGCTGTTTCTTGAGCAGGTCATCCCTTTTGAGATAAGATGCACATTAGTACGCCTGATCGAGCGAGCTTTTGGGGTGGTTCCAGTTCATAAGGGTGGACTTGAGTTCGTCTAGATGCTTTACGTAGTCACTGTCATCACTGCATACTCTTCTAAGTCTGGTGGCTTGTTTTACGAAGATCCCTTGTTTGCAGTGTCTCGGAAGATGGCTTTTATAATCTAGACACTGCTGCCTATCTCTTGGTTTTCTAAAAAGCGTGGTTTTATTTTACCGTTGAATAGAATGACGGTAGTATCCTGGAAGTTCACTGCTTTTTCAGAATGCCGGCCGTAGAATTTAATAGTCGGATGCGAAGTATTGAGATGAGATATAAACGTTTCTAGAGTCGCGCGACCGTGTTCCCAAATCATGAAGATGTCGTCTATGTAGTGGAAGTAAACCTGAGGTTTATGCGGGAAAGAGTTTAACAGGGTGGCTTCAAGTTGCCACATGAAAATATTGGCATAGTTCGGCGCAAATGGAGTACCCATTCTGGTTCCAAAAACTTGCAACAAGTAAGACGAGTCAAATTCAAAATAATTGAGAGTTAAAACTAGTTTCAATAAAGTTTTGTACACTTCTGGCGCATGTTGGTGCGGGTTTTCTGATAAAGCTTTTCAAATAGCTTCGATTCCTTCGTCGAAAGGTATGTTTGTATACAATGCGGCAACGTCAAGAGTAACAAGAAGGGTTCCACTGGATAGGCGCCCACCCTTATTTACCTTTTCTATTATGCGGAGGAAGTAGGGTGTGTCTAAAACGAACGAAGGAAAAAGAGCTGGAATGTCGGATAATTAATGATTTAGAAAGACAGATAATGCTTCGGTTGGGGTATTGTTATTCGAATGTATGGGCCTGCCAGAAACGTCGGCAGTAAACAGTGATTCTACGGGGTCTTGGGGAGGAAAATAGAGTCCTCGCTGCCACAGATGAGGATGATTTGTTGTGGTGAGCACTGGCCCCAAAAGAGCTATGTCCGCCGACGCAGTGAAGCAACGTCCAAAGGAATCGGAGGCGCGCTGGAGTTTAGGACAGGGGAACGGTGTCGTCTTCTGTTCAGATCGCGGCTGGTTACGTTGTTTGGTCTCGGCAAGTCATAGGCTGGGGAAACGGGGCTGGGGAATGCTGCGTCGATGGCTCACCGGGGCTGGGACGGGCTGACCCGATCCAAGCCCCTTTAAGCGATGTTCGGCCGGTGGGACGAAGCGAAGCTTGGGCCAAGATGGCGATGATTCCGCAACCTCCACCAAAACATGTTACGTGGCAGCACGACACAGGAAATAAACCATGGAAGGTGCGAGTAATGTATTTACACTATTTACACGATGTCAGCCATGCGGGAGCCCGCCCAGCTGCGTCTTCTTCTCCGGAGGGTGGACCGATAGCTCTTGTCTTCTTCCCGTGACAATATGACCCCTCCCTCTGCTCCTTATGTGACCACCTAATTACTTTTGTTTTCATTCCTTAGCTTCCAGTTTGGTACGCGCAGGCATCCCTCCATCTTTTCTCTGGAATTACATTTTATTTTTATTTTTCTGTTGTTTTGCCCCGCTTTGTCTTGGGCCCGGTAGGTCTCCCTCAATTTATCTTTTCATTTTTGAGTTTCAGGAAAGGCCTTTCCGGGAATGTTGATGTTCGCGACACGTGACATTTCAGTTGTGGGGTTATTACTTTTTTCTTTTGTGTGCGTGGTTTTCCTCTTTTTCTCTCTTTTTTCCTTTACCTAGTTTTCTTCCCTTCTCTACCTTTTCTTTTGACTATGGGCATGCAGATAGCTTATGATAAGGACTCCTCCCACCGCCTGTTCTGCTTCCGGCGTTTCTGAGAACCTTTCCGTAGTCCGCGCGCTGGGGCAACAAACCGCTCTCATCATTTTTCTCCAAGAATTTCCGGGAATATCAACTCCCGGCTGACTGCCCTCTTACAGACTTCGGAGCTCACACTACACAACCTTCTTTCGCCCTTAATATCTCCGCCTAAATACTCTCAAACCAATCCGCTTTTTCAATTCCACTTCTCACCTCTCACATTCGGACCTACCCTATATAAAACGTGCCAGCGAAGGCAAGTATGCTTGTGAAACGTTGGCAACAGTCGTGGTTTCTACCTTGTTCAAAGTTTTCTTGATATATATATATATATATATATATATATATATATATATATATATATATATATATATATATATAACTTATAAATGAGATGAGATTCCCGAACCTCGCGGTCGTGGTGCGTTTTGAAGGCGGATTGTAAAATCGTCGCTTTAAGATGTTCAATTGCATGCCCGGGACTGTTCACATGTCTTGACAGGGGCAAATAAGGGCAGCTTTTCGAATCAGAGCGGTGATTATTGAACCGTATTCCCTGCAATAAACCCCGATGTAAAGTATGCCCACACATGACCACTACACAGCGCGCTACCAGCACGGCTTCAGACTACTACGTAAATATAAAAGGTAACTTTAACTGTGACTCCGCTAATGTCGTATATCTTCTAGAGTGCACTGTTTGTAGGCAACAATATATCGGCCAAACTAAAACGCCCTTCCGAATACCGTTCAATAATCACGGATCTCATGCGAAAAGCTGCCCTTATTTTCCCCTGTCAAGACATGTGAACAGTCCCGGGCATGCATTTGAACATCTTAAAGCAACGATTTTAGAATCCGCCTTCAAAACGCAACACGACCGCGAGGTTCGGGAATCTTATCTCATTTATAGGTTTGGGTCAGCCACACTTGGAATTAATGTAAGTTACGGAAATCTAACATGCTTATCCCTCGAATAAAATTAGCGGCTTCATAATTTTTATAACTGTGTTCATTATTCCTACCCTCGAGTTTCCCATCAGAATTCGCAGAAACTCTCCTAATACAGCAGCTTTATTAGCCTAATACGGCTCAACAATGCCATTTGTCCTGGGGAAGGAGGCCTCGTTCCCACCACCCCTTAAGAATGTTTAACTCTTTGTGATCTATTCATGTTTAACCTTTTGTGACCCTACCTATTTCCCGTTCAGTTGCTAGCTTCTGTGAAATGCTCTTTTGTGCCCCCTATCTATTCTCTTCATCGGCGGGGGGCACACCCATCTTCGCTTCCGCCCCAACCAGTCTCCCCAGCCACTGAATACCTTACTGTATACTCTTCCCTTTCTTTTCAAACCGCGGTTGTCCAGTTTCCCGCATTTTTTGAACTTGCAGCCCGCGCGGCATACGTTGACCCGTCATGGTGCAACCTTGAACGCTGCATTGTTAACACGACCCCTTTTTCTCTCTCTCGCTCCCCCCCCCCCCTTTTTTTGGTTTGTTGTTGTAACATAGGCGTAGCCCGACTGTATGCACACTCTCCATTTCCGAAACATTTTCCGCTCCTTCTCACAGTTTTCTGCAAACCTATATAAGAAATGTGTTCGAAATGTTTGCGACAGCAAAATCATGTAACGTTACTCTTATGAAGGCAAGTCCCGTTGCCGCTACGTAAGTAAACCGTGTTTGTTTTTGTTCTTGCTGTGTATCCGACCCTTTACTTATACTATTTCTGCGCGCTTTGTGAGTTTATCTTTCTCTAGATTTGTTTTACCATGAGCGCTGACAGGACCACAGCAAAGAGCAGCATTTGGAAATTTCTGCAGACCGAAACCACAACAGTTGTGATCGGGGACTCCCAGACCAAGTATCTGTGTCATGACTTCGATCCCCTCTGCCCTGGAACCCCTGCTTTTGTTTATCAGCCTGGCGCATTCATTCCTGACGCACGCTCACTGATCGACTTTAGCCCTGCCTCTGCCACTACAGTTTTTCTACATGTTGGTACTAATGATCTCAGCTCTACTTCCGCTGAACATGCTTTCTCTTGCTACCGCTCACTGACTGACCTCATTCTGGAATCTCGACCGAACATTTTCACTATTAACGTCAGTCTCATTCTTCCCCGCTCCGCTAACCGCCGCCGCGACTACCACATCTCCCGCTTCGCTCGCTGCTGCAACGAAAAGGCACACCGTTTCAACTCACTTCTCCGCGAATTTTACCGCCACTCACGCTTTGTCCGCTTCGTCGATCATGGCTTTGAGAACCTTCCCGCCTGCCGAGTACTCGCTGCGGACGGCTTACACCCGAGCTTCGAGGGTGTGGCCTTGCTGGCCGGCCACATTCGTGCACTCTGCTTCATGCAACAGCGCTGCAATCCTCTGGGCTGGCGCGACTTCGCATGCACCGCCGACCCAGTTACAGCCCCGGCTATATTGCCAAATGACAGCGACTTTCCACCACTGCCTCCAATTCTATCCAGTGTAAGGACCCCGGAGCAGTGTCGTGCCAGCAGCCCACCGCCACCGCCCGCCAGATCCACCGCAACCACGGCGCCCCGGGCGAGCGCCATCGCCCTAACCCCGAAGTCCACGGACGAGCGTCGAGCCAGCGGCATGCCTAACCCAACTGGCAAACCTGCAGCGGCAACAACGCCCTGAGGGAACGCTCGCGGCCACACTACGAAGCTCCCTGACCGGCGCCGCACCAGCAGCATGCCACGCCCAACCTCCGCATCTTCGGCGACCGCCGAGCCCACGAAAACCACCAGCAGCGCGTCCGCCGGACCTTCCGGGGTCCAAAATCCAGCCCTCCGTGCCACATGCCCTTACAACCTTCGAAAGAGTCGGCATAGCAGCAACTGACTACAACACAAAAAAACAGGTAAAGCGGCCTCCTTCCCCGTTTCAAGACAGTTTTTAAAGCTAAGAAAAATCACCGAAAAGCGCATACGTTCCGAATTGAACGTTTCCGCTTTTGCACAGTACTTGACTGCCGCGGTCGCTCCCAGGGGTCTTAGGATTAGAATAAAACCTGCTACTACCGAACTCTCCCCGCACAACATGAATAAGTGGAAACAGGTACTCGATAAAGCATCTTTACAATTAACTGAAATAATCCTCAATCACTACGAAACTACGGCCCATTCTCTCCGAAAGAAAGAGGAACTACTTAGGAACTAAGCAAAAGAGAGTTGAACCTTTTAAGCAACTACGAATCTAAGACGGCCTCCGCTATATCCAGAACAAAAGACCGAAAGTTTAACCGAGATAACATTTCTAACACTGGCCACGTGCGTAAGAACCTAACAAGCTCCGGCACTAGTAACTGCCCCAACTCTGACACTACGGACGATAATGTCACTACGACTGTAATAAATGCTTCGACTACTGCACCCCAAACAGTTCAGTTAAACCCCTGTACTAATATTTTTCCCTCGCCTGCCGTCACAAAAGAAAACCTTGCCGGGAATGTAATGAACCCTTCAAGTATAACCCTCTCCCCAGCTCAGATGAACGTCTTGCCAAAGGGCCTAAACTTTTGCCCGGCTACTGGTGGTTTTGATGAATTTCAACTTTTTAAGCACTTAGATAACTTCGCCAGAAACATGAGGCTACGAGAATACTTCTACGATCACCCCGCGACGGAAGAAGCCCGCAGAACCCTACCTAGCTCTAAGCACTCGACCCCTCCTACACAGCGTGATAATTGCCTCGACATGTACATCAAAGCTGTCCAACGCGATGTGCGAATAGCATACCAAACACAAATTTCTTTCCACCACAACATGACTACCAACAAAAAGAAAGCCCTAGAGGAACTCGCAAGCTGTCCCGACATAATTATTAAACCTGCCGACAAGGGAGGCGCAATCGTAATCCTTGACAAAACCGACTATGTTAACGAGGCCAATAAGCAACTATCAGTATCGACGTTCTATAAAGAACTACCCAATGATCCCACTCAAGATTATAAGCAAATTGTCAAAGATAAACTTGCTGAGCTTGTTAAAAATAAAACAATAAATGAAACCACGGCTCGTTCCCTGATCCCCTTAAGCCCAGTAGCCGGTAAATTCTATCTTCTCCCAAAGATTCACAAGGTGAACAACCCAGGGCGCCCCATTGTTTCTGGCATTGGCACTGTTACCGAAAGCCTCTCGCGCTATGTGGATAATCTCATTTGCGACATTCCGCCCAGCTTTCCCTCCTTCATTAAGGATACCACTGACTTTCTCTCAGACGTCTCGAAAATTGAAATTCCTGATAACTTCTTTCAAGTCACCCTAGGGGTTGCGTCACTGTATACTAACATCCCCCATGAAGATGGCATCGCCGCTGTATCCCTTGCATATGAGCAGTCATCGTGCGACAAACCTATCGATTCTTCGGCTCTCCAAACATTCCTTAGGCTTATTCTTGAACTTGACAATTTTGAACTTGACTTGAATTTGACAAGTTCGACGGAGTTCATTACGTTCAAGTCAGCGGAACGTCAATGGGAACTCGAATCGGACCTAACTACGCTAATATCTTTATGGCTCACCTCGAATCAAACTTTCTTGAGACCCAAAATTTAAAGCCAATGTACTATAAAAGGTATATTGATGACATTCATGATCTGGCAACACAATGAGGTGGAGCTCCTCACCTTCATTGAGGCATTTAACCTACCCCATCCTAGTTTTTCCCTTGCTCATTCCTATTCGGAACACAGTGTAAACCTTCTGGACGTCACCGTTACTACCTTCCAACGTCGGCTTCAAACTAAACTATATAGAAAACCGACAGACACGCGGCAGTATTTGCACTTCCGAAGTAGCCATGTCAGACACTGCAAGACAGCAATACCTTACAGCCAAGCCCACCGATTTAGAGAATTTGCTCAAACCAAGCCGACTTTGACTCAAACTGTCGAGAACTCAAGACCGCCCTCCTGAATAAAAAATACCCGGAAAAGTTATCGACGACGCGATTCTGCGAGCCAACCAATTAGACCGTAACGAAATCCGTAAGAAAAAAGCCCCGAACGGGAACCGGCAAACTAACTTAGTTTTAAACCACTCATCCTCCGCTCCAAGAGTGTCAACCGTGCTAAAAAAACGTCACAATATTCTAATGCAAAGTGACCGATTAAAAAGCACATTCCCCGAACCACCACGCGTTGTCTACCGGCGTAATAAGAATTTAGGTGACTTTCTTACTAACTCTCGTATCAACCGACCGGCAACTACTGGCTGCATGCCCTCCAATAAACCCCGATGTAAAGTATGCCCACACATGACCACTACACAGCGCGCCACCAGCACGGCTTCAGACTACTACGTAAATATAAAAGGTAACTTTAACTGTGACTCCGCTAATGTCGTATATCTTCTAGAGTGCACTGTTTGTAGGCAACAATATATCGGCCAAACTGAAACGCCCTTCCGATACGGTTCAATAATCACCGCTCTCATGGGAAAAGCTGCCCTTATTTGCCCCTGTCAAGACATGTGAACAGTCCCGGGCATGCATTTGAACATCTTAAAGCAACGATTTTAGAATCTGCCTTCAAAACGCACCACGACCGCGAGGTTCGGGAATCTTATCTCATTTATAAGTTTGGGTCAGCCACACTTGATATAAAGAAAGTTACGGAAAACTAACGTGCTTATCCCTCGATTAAAATTAGCGGCTTCATAATTTTTATAACTATGTTCATTATTCCTACCCTCGAGTTTCCAATCAGAATTCGCAGAAACTCTCCTAATACAGCAGCTTTATTAGCCTAATGCGGCTCAACAATGCCATTTGTCCTGGGGAAGGAGGCCTCGTTCCCACCACCACTTAAGAATGTTTAACTCTTTGTGATCCATTCATGTTTAACCGTTTGTGACCCTACCTATTTCCTGTTCAGTTGCTAGCTTCTGTGAAATGCTCTTTTGTGCCCCCTATCTATTCTCTTCATCCTCGGGGGGCACACCCATCTTCGCTTCCACCCCAACCAGTCTCCCCAGCCACTGAATAGCTTACTGTATACCCTTCCCTTTCTTTTCAAACCGCGGTTGTCCAGTTTCCCGCATTGTCTGAACTCGCAGCCCGCGCGGCATACGTTGACCCGTCATGGTGCAACCTTGAACGCTGCATTGTTAACACGACCCCTTTTTCTCTCTCTCGCTCCCCCCCCCCTTTTTTTTGGTTTGTTGTTGTAATATAGGCGTACCCCAACTGTATGCACACTCTCCATTTCCGAAACATTTTCCGCTCCTTCTCACAGTTTTCTGCAAACCTATATAAGAAATGTGTTCGAAATGTTTGCGACAGCAAAATCATGTAACTTTACTCCGATGAAGGCAAGTCCCGTTGCCGCTACGTAAGTAAACCTTGTTTGTTAGTGTTCTTGCTGTGTATACGACTCTTTACTTATACTATATATATATATATATATATATATATATACATAGATATATACATAAATAAATATATATATATATATATATATATATATATATATATATATATATATATATATATACTTGAGAAAATGGTAGACGCACGATTAAAAACAAAAACAGTGGTTTACTGACGTTTCGACTGCGGGACCAGTCTTCATCTTGAGTAACTTCATCTTGGTTACTCAAGATGAAGACTGGTCCCGCAGTCGAAACGTCAGTAAACCACTGTTTTTGTTTTTAATCGTGCGTCTACCATTTTCTCAAGTATTTTTTCTGGCTCCTCGAGAAGTTTTCTTTTACTGCTATATATATATATATATATATATATATATATATATATATATATATATATATATATATATATATATATATATATATATATATATATATATATATATTGAGAGGAAAAAGGGAAGCATGTCTAAGGCAGGGGGACGTTTATTCCGGCCGTCTTTTCCAAGAAGTCAGCAGAACAAAGTCCGATGATAATTAGGATTGCGCGAGGCCAGGGATACGATGATGACACCAAACGATGTGTGAGTGAGACGACGCTGATGATAGTGTGTTTGGACACAATGGAGAGAATGACCACTCAAGCAATCAGTGTAAAGACAGCGCTCACACTAGTTTCCCCGGCGGCTGGAGCGGCCATCCTGGCGTCAAAGGGAGGGTGATCTGCGCCGAAAGGGCTTTAGGCGCGAAACATGGACATTTTCGATGCCACGGCACCGTCGGTCAGCGACTCCACAAGTGGGAGCAACGACGTAGTTGTCGGTAGATATTCGCTGCAGTACAGTGTACGGACCAATGAAGCGCGGCATAAACTTTTCACAGAGTCCTGGCGCACGGAGCGGCGTCGAAAGCAGTACCTCATCCATAGGGTTGAATATAACTTCCCTGCGGTCTGCATCATACCAAATCTTGCGGTAATTTTGGCAGGTGTCCGTGTTCAATCATGCGAGGTTCCGGCACTGCGCTAGTCGAGAAACAAATTGCTCGGTGATGTTTTCTGTTGTATCCACGGGACAGGAAAAGAAATATGCGTCTAGAATGGACGGTGGGTTGCGGTGGCAGACGAGAAAGCAGGATGAAAATTCAGTGGTGCTTTGAACGGCGGTATTATAGGCGTATGTGACAAAGGGAAGCATGACGTTCCAGTTCCTGTGTTCGGGGTTGATATAGAGAGAAATCATATCCTAAAGTGTACGATGGTACCGTTCTGTTAGCCAATTTGTCTGTGGATGATAGCTCGACGTGGTTTTGTGGGCAGTACCAGCAGCTTGGAGAACTTCTTTAAGGACTGATGACAGAAAGGTTCGGCGAAGATCACTTAAAAGAGAACGATGTGGTCCATGCCGTAAGATGGCTTGCAGAAAGAAATCTGCGACCTCAGAAGCGCAGCCGGTACGTAGAGGGGCAGCTGCTGCATACCGGGTCAGGTGATCGACAGCGGTAACAATCCATCGATGACCAGTCGAAGTGAAAGGCAAAGGTCCAAGAGAAATTGACGCCCACAACTTCCAATGGGGCAGAAGTACAAGGCAGCGGCTGTAGCATACCGGCAGGGGCTGAGGTCGAGCGTTTACGACGCTGGCATGAAGGGCAGGACGCAAGATATTTAGCGACGCTGGAGGAAAGGCCTGGCCAAAAGAATCTGCATTTGATGCGGTCGCAGTTCTTGTAGAAAGCAAGATGGCCAGCTGTGGCGTCGTCGTGGAAAACGTCCAAGATGTAGGCTCGAAGACAGCGAGGGACAACTGGAACCCATCTATCTCCGGTAGGGTAGTAATTGTGCCGGTAAAGGGCATCACCATTGAAAAGGCGAAATTTACTTATTTGGCGGCGTGTTCGGATGTTAGGTGTGGATGTGGAACCGTCGAGAAGGTCCAGTAGTCGTCGGCAGTACGGGTCGGCTCGTTGGAGAGAAACAAGTTTCGGTAGTATATCTTGACCGGCGGTTTGCAAAGGGGCCATGGGCATCGCGAGCGAAGTTATTGAAGATGATGAGTTACATTGGGACAATGGCTGTGGGGAGTGGGCGGTCGGCTGTGGGCAACGGGAAAGAGCGTCGGCATCGTTGTGCTTTCTCCCCGATTTGTAAGTCACAGTGAAGTCATATTCCTGTAGACGGAGTATCCAGCGGCCAAGGCGCCCCGAGAGGTTTTCGAGTGAGGATAACGAACACAGGGCATGATGGTCTGTTACCACTGAGAAATGGCGGCCATACAAGTAGGGACGAAATTTTTGCACGGCCCAAACAACGGCGAGGCACTCTTTCTCAGTTATGGTGCAGTTCTTCTCAGCGGGAGTCAAAGTGCGGCTTGCATACGCAACTACTCGCTCCGACGAGGAATACGTAGTTTGAAGAAGGACAGCACCAAGACCGTGTCCACTGGCATCGGTGTGTAGAATATTGGGTGCCAAATCATTGAAGTGGCAGAGCACTGGTCCAGAAGTTAAGTCTTGTTTCAGGGTTTGGAAAGCTATTTCACAGTCCTGGGTCCAGACGAATGGAGTTCCGGATGTGAGTAATTTGTGAAGGGGTGAGGTTATTGCTGCAAAATTTCGGATGAAGCGGCGGAAATAGGAAGCCAAGCCCAGGAAACTTCGCAGCTCTTTCGGATGAAGAGGCCGGGAAAAATTGAGGACCACATTGATCTTGTCTGGATCCGGGCGTATACCTTCCTTGAATATAACGTGGCCCAAGACTTTGAGGTACTGGCAAAGCGACATTTCTTGGTGTGCGGCTGTAAACCAGCATGGCCAAGACAGGTGAGGACTTCATCCACACGTTGAAGGTGTTCAGCGAAAGTGGACGAAAAAATGACGATATCATCTAGGTAGCATAGGCAAGTCTTCCACTTCAAGCCACGAAGTACACTATCGATCATGCGCTCAAAGGTGGTCGGAACGTTGCAAAGTCCAAACGGCATCACGTTAAACTCGTACAGGCTGTCTGGTGTGGCGAAGGCTGTTTTTTCTTTATCGGCTTCGGCCATGAGGATCTGCCAATAACCTGACCGAGATCGAGACTCGAGAAGTATTCTGCGCCGTGTAACGTGTCGAGAGCGTCGTCAATTCGCGGCATAGGATATACGTCTTTCCGGGTTATTTTGTTAAGCGCTCGTTAGTCCACGCAAAAGCGCACTGAGCCATCTTTTTTCTGTACCAGGACAACCGGAGAAAACCGGGAACTGCCCGAAGGGCGAACAATGTCCCGCTGAAGCATGTCGTGCACATTTTCTTGAGTGATTTTGCGTTCTGCGATGAAACGCGATAGGGACGACGGCGGACAATACAAGAACCATCCGTATCTATGCAATGAGTCGCTGCTGATGCTTGTCCAAGAGTGAGGGAATGGCTGTCAAACAACCCCTTGTGCTTGTTAAGAAGGGCGAGTACTAATTTTTGATTTATCTCGCTTAGCTCAGCGCTGATGGTGGATGTAAGGCTCGAAGACTAATGGCTTGCCCAGAGGCATGCTGGATTGATGCTATAGGAATTGATGCTAGGACGACGAACTTCCTCGTTTAGAAGAGAAGCAACCGTAGTGCCTTTAGGAAGCAGAATTAGCTCAAAGGCCATGTTTACTGTGGCGATGAAAGCTGATCCCTGTGAAAAGCGAACGATGCAGGGCGGTAATATAACTCCTTTGCAAGCGAAGTTCCTAGCTGGTATGGCAAACGAATCTCTATTGGCGATACTGTGACACGTTACGGAAAACACCGTTTCTTGGCCGGGACACAAGACACAATCTTCGACAGCGACCAAGCGCGGTACGGGAGCATCTGATGCACATGGCATTCCTGTCTCGGTGAGGTGAGTCGCAGGCTGGCGGCAGCAAATTACCGCAGACGACGCTGATAAAAAGTCCCGGCCCAAAACAATTTCATCAGAACACAGATTCAGCACCGCACACTGAATATAATGTAGGAGCCCGTGTGTGGTAACCCACACTGTACAATATTCAGAAGGCCGAATCGTATCACCACTTGCCCTACACAAGGATGGCCCGGCGTAAGGAGCTCTCACCTTCGTCAGACGTGAACATAACTGTGCACTAATAACTGACACCCTGGCCCCCGTATCAACAAGTGCCTCAACACGCAAACCTTCCACTTCCACTAATAATAAGTTCCACGGACGTTCAGGAGGACTTCTGGTGTCTTCGAGCAAAGCAGTGTCCCCTCCAAAAACTGCAGGCGCTAGTTTTTCGAAGGGTGGTTATTGGGAAGTGAGGCAGGACGAAGAGGGGACAGCAAGCGGCGGTAAGGCGAAGGCGATCTGCGTCGTGTTGGAACATCATGCTGAGAAAACTGAAGAGAATCGCGAGGCGGGGAAGAACGGCGAATATGAGGGACGTATGAGCTTCTACGAGCGGGCATTATCCCGCCCGTTCGTAGAAAGCAAAGCGGGCGTTATCCCGCTCATCAGGAGCGTACCCTCGGCGTCCATCCTGCTGGCGTCTTCAGCAAAAGCGGAAAATGTGGCCCCGAATTCCACAGTAGTAGAAAACTGGGCTGTCCCGAGGGAAAAGCTGGCGGTCGGGGTGCACGTGCGCGTAGTACGCCTGGACACCCCGAGAGGGGGCAATGGCCGTCAAATGTCCGGGAGCAGTCGAAAGCGGAGGCGACTCCACGAACAATGGGTGTTTTGAAGCGGCCTCTGCGTATGTCGTCACGTAAGGGGCAGGAGGAGTCGAATTTGCCGGTGGATACGCTGTCATAGATGCCAGTTCTTTTTTTGATTAGATCCCGTAGCGGGGATGGGCTATGGTGGCAATGATCGCGTGGGAGACACGATGAGTTACGGTTGCGTAGCTCCTCACGAATGATTGCGCGTATCAGAGTACGCAGATCTGTGTTCCCATCCAGAGGAGCCGCATCTCGCTGAAGGCGAAGACAGTGCTACTGATCGAGGCGTTGGCAGGTCTCCCGCACATCGCTGACTCTCAGGGGATTCTCGATAGCGAGGGCGTTAAATGCTAATGAAGCAATGCCCTTCAAGATGTGCCGCACCTTATCGGCCTCTGGCATGCGTTCGTCCACCCGGCGGCAGAGGGCGAGGACGTCCTCGATTTAAGCGAATGCTTTGCGCTGACGCTCAGTAAAATCGGTCCAGTTCTCGATGGTTGCCTCGTTGTTGAAGTACCATGTCTTTGCGACCAGGTCTAGGTGGAATGGAACATCGCGCAGTTTAAAAGCATCATCCCACCGGTTAAATTGGCTGACGCGATTATACTGGTCCAGCGAATCTTCGACGTCTTCACCCCGAAGACCAGCGAAGGAGGGAAGGTCGAGCTGGTGGCCTGTGATCACCCACGCCGAGAGCGGTAGAGCGCTGTGTTCCGACGCGCTTTCTCGTTGTATCGTTGGCTCGCGTAGCGGGAGACGTCGACAAGAACGGAGCTCCAGGGGTGTACCTGGGAGCGGCAGAGGACGGGGCCGACAAGCAACTCTACCACTTGTGAGAAGAAAGCAGGGGAGCAGATCTAAGGCATGGCGGCGTTTATTCCGGCCGTCTTTTCCAAGCAGGCTGCAGAACCAACAAACTGCAATGATGATTAGTATTGCGCGAGGCCAGAGATACGATGAAGACACCAAACGATGTGTGGGTGAGACGACGCTGAAGATAGTGTGTTTCGACACAATAGAGAGAATGACCACTCAAGCAATCAGTGCAAAGACAGAACTCACTATATGTATATATATTGTGAGGCACAGGCCAGGAGTCGTCGGGCACGGGTTTATTAAACTAATCTCGCAGAGAGCGACAGGCTAGCGAGCTCAGGTCGAGCGCAGAGATTCCAGCACACACCGATGATGATAGCATGGATGACGATGTGCGCGGCGTTCGAAGCTGATGGCACATAGCATCTGGCGCATAGCCACTGAGGAGAATGTCCACATACGGCTGCTAATGTCTGCCTAAGTCATAGCTTACAATATATATATATATATATATATATATATATATATATATATATATATATATATATATATATATATATATATATATATGTCAAGGTTGCAGTCATCATTACCAGTGCTATTCGGCTGTTCCTGAACTATTTAATAGTGCCGAATGACGTTTGTTTGTAATGTTTTTTGATACAGTATTAAATAGGCGAAAATATAAGTCGAGAAAAAATATAAACCCCCCCTGTAAAGTCGAGAGAGGAGCCGCTGCGGGGTAGCGTAATTGGTTAACGCACAGCACGCGTTATGCGGAGATGTGGGTTCTACTCCCGCTCCCGGAAAAAACAGCGGAATTTTTCTCGACTTATATTTTCGCCTATTTATCACTGTATCAAAGAAACATGACAAACAAACGTCATTCGGCACTATTAAATATTTCAGAAACAGCCGAATAGCACTGGCAATGATGACTGCAACCTTGACATGTGTTCTTACTGAGTCCCTCGTCCCGAATCGTTCTGTTCTGCTACATGCATTACGAGGGCTCTGGCTCCAGCAGTTCGGATATGCCAATTGCTAACCCCGACTTCCGAACTCGTCTTACGTGGCGGCCGCTGGGAAAAAAGACGTTCCACGTCTCCCGCGGTGGTCGAGGGGCGGCGCTAGTTGACCAGCCTCAGAGCACTTGTAAATACAAACCCCCCCCCTGTAAAGTAGAGAGAGGAGCCGCTGCGGGGTAGCGTAATTGGTTAACGCACCGCACGCGTTATGCGGAGATGTGGGTTCGACTCCCGCTCCCGGAAAAAACGGCGGATTTTTTCTCGACTTATATTTTCAACTATTTATCACTGTATCAAAGAAACATGACAAACGAACGTCATTCGACACCATTAAATATTTCAGAAACAGCCGAATAACACTGCCAATGATGGCTGCAACCTTGACATGTGTTCCTACTGAGTCCCTCGTCCCGAATCTTTCTGTTCTGCTACATGCATTCGGAGGGCTCTGGCTCCAGCAGTTCGGATATGCCAACTGCTAACCCCGACTTCCGAATTCGTCTTACGTGGCGGCCGCTGGGAAACAAGATGTTCCACGTCTCCCGCGGTGGTCGAGGGGCGGCGCTAGTTCGCCGGCCTCAGAGTACTTGTAAATATAAACCCCCCCTGTAAAGTCGAGAGAGGAGCCGCTGCGGGGTAGCGTAATTGGTTAACGCACCGCACGCGTTATGCGGAGATGTGGGTTCGACTCCCACTCCCGGAAAAAACGGCGGATTTTTTCTCGACTTATATTTTCGACTATTTATCACAGTATCAAAGAAACATGACAAACAAACGTCATTCGGCACTATTAAATATTTCAGAAACAGCCGAATAGCACTGGCAATGATGACTGCAACCAGGACATGTGTTCTTACTGATTCCCTCGTCCCGAATATATCAACTCGAAGAGTCGCTCGACCAACTGGCTAACCGGGAGGCTAGTCGTTCGTAGCGCGAGAGCGAATAGAACAACAACTCGATGTCCTATACTTTGAGTCATTGATCAATTTAACCAGCAGGCTAGTGGTTTGTAGCGCGAGAGCGAATTGCTCAACAACTAGATGTCCTATACTTTGAGTCGTTCAATTCACTCTCGCGCTACAAAAGACTAGCCTCCTGGTTAGCTCAGTTGGTAGAGCGACTGCTCCGGTTAAGCGATGGTATCGGGTTCGAATCCTGGATAAGAACGAATTTTTTTAAAGTGAGAAGTTTCTGAGAAAGCTGTATAGCTATCCTTTGTAGCCGTATGGCTGCATTTAGGTGGATGTCAAACTTTCTTTCGCAGAAACTTACTTCACCTTGCGTTTTTCCCCTAAATCTCGTCGATTAACACTTGTCCTTCACTGCGAGTTGTTTATCAATTCGCTCAAGCGCTACAAACGACTATCCTCCTTGTTAGCTCAGTTGGTAGAGCGACTGCACCGGTTAAGCGGGGGTGCCGGGTTCGAATCCTGGACCAGGACGAATTTTTCTTCAACTGCAAAGTTTCTGAGACAGCTGTATAACTTTCCTTTGTAGCCATCTGAATGCATTTAGCCGGTCTTGTAATTGAACATTATAAGAGGTACAAATCAAAGGTGGGACTGGCCTACGCGCCTTCATTCAGCTATGACGACCAGCTAGCAGAACGCTTCTATGAAGACATGGAGGAAAGAAAGCTTTTCTGTCCACGATGTGTGAAGATGTGGAAGCAGCAATGGGTTAAGTAAAAACACAGTATACCGTAGGTATAGGAGACTTTAATTCTAAATTAGGCAAGAAGCAGGCTGGAGAGGAGGCAGTTGGGAAGTATGGTCTGGGTTGTTGGAATAACAGGGAGGTTTTATTAGTAGAGTTCACTGAACGAAAAAACCTACGCATCAAGAATACCTTCTTCCGCAAACGGGAGAGCCGGAAGTGTGCGTGGAGAAGCCCGAATGTGGATTTCTGATTCTGATTAGAATTCTGATATTACGGTTTAAGGTGCCGCCGCAACGCACACGATGAGGCGAGCCGTAGTGGAGAGCTCCGGATTAATTTTGCCGTCCAGAAGTTTCTTAACGTGCGCCGAAAGCTCGTGCCCACGGGCAGTTTTCCTTTTCTCCTCCAACAGAAAAGCGGATGCAGCGCCCAGGAATTGAAGCAGCGTCCTCGTGCTCAGAAGCGCAACGCCTTAGCCCGTGAGCCACCGCGCAGGGTCCCAAATTCAGAGAATAAAATGAAATTTACTTTCTACTATGCGATAGCCCTAGCATCGTGCAGGTAATGGGAAGTGCTCAGAAGGGTGAGGTGTGGGGACCACAGCATCGTAAGATCTCGAATTAGGCTAGATTTGAGGAGTAACCGTAACAAGCTAGTACGAAAGAAGCTGTTCAATGATAAACCAGTATGACGGACTGTTGAAGAAATCGGGATCGCGCTGCAGAACCAATATTGAGGTATAACCGAGGAAGCAGAGTTTACGACACAGGAAGCGAGCGGCCATCCTACACGCATTATCAAGGAGTGTGCAGTAGACGTCGGAGGTACGATCGCTATACAGGATACTGGTAAACTTTCCCAGGATAAGAAATATTGTCATGCTTTGCCATTGTCATTATCATTGCTTTGTCATTGCTTTGCCAAGAAATGTCATGCTTTGCCATTTCCTAAGGCCAAGCATGACATTCACCCCCCCAGCTGACAGAATGAAACTAGCGGAACTTTCGAAGTTAATAAATAGGCGTAAGACAGCTGACATACGGAAGTATATTAAGAAGACGATTGAGGATGCTCTAAAGAACGGAGGTACCCTGAAAGCAGTGAAGAGGAGTCTAGACAGGGGCAAAATCAGATGTATGAACTTAAACTTAGAGACAAGCAAGGCGATGTCATCACAAATAGGGATAAAACAGTTAAGGTAGACGAGGTGTTCTATAGAGACCTGTTCAGCAGCCGCGATATCCAGGAAAATACCGAACAAGGAAGTAGTTCAGAGGCGATAGACATACCACCAGAAACGACAGAAGAAATCAAGAAGGCTTTGTAACAAATGCAAGGTGGAAAAGCACCTGGTGCAGATCAGATAACAGCCGACCTCGAAGGATGGCGGGTAAGTGTTACAATAAAAAGTGGCCAAACTGTATACGCAATGCCTAATGACTGCGAGTCCACCGGAATTTTGGAAGAACGCGAACATCATCCTTATCCATAACGGTGACATGGACTTGAAAAATTACAGGCGAATCAGCTTACTGTCAGTCGTCTTCAAGGTACTTAGCAAGGTAATCAACAACAGAATTTCTGCCACCTTAGATTTCAGCCAATGTAATGAACAAGCAGGGCTTCGTAAAGGCTGTTCACCAATAGACCATATTCAAGAGATCAATTAGGGGATAGAGAAATGTGCGCTGTATGCTCAACAGCTATATATAGTCTTCATAAATTATGAGAAATGAGTTGACTCGGTCGAAACCTAATTGGTCATTCAGACATTGCGGAATCAGGGTGTAGACGAGCATTACTTAAGAATACTAAAGGATATCTAGAATGGGTCCACAGCTACCATCGTCCTTCACAAAAAGAGCAGTAAAATATCTCTAAGGGCACCCGCCGCGGGGGCTCAGTGGCTAAGGCGTTGCGCTGCTGAGCACGAGGTCGCAGGCTCGATTCCCGGCCCCGGCGGCCGCTTTTCTGATGGAGGGGAAAAGCAAAAACGCCCCTGTGTACGAGATTTCGGCGCACGTTAAAGATCCCGTGGTGGTCAAAATTAATCCGGAGCCCTCCACTACGGCGCGCCTCATCGCCTGCGTTGCGTCGGCAAGTTAAATCCTACAATCAATCAATCAATCAATCAATCAATCAATCAATCAATCAATCAATCAATCAATCAATCAATCAATCAATCAATCAATCTCTAAGGGCGCCCGACAAGGAGACAATCTCTCTAATTTTATTCACAGCATGTTTGCAGGAGGTATTCAGAACATTAGATTGGGAACAGATGGGCGAAAGTGATAATGGAGAATTCCTCAGTAACCAAAGATTTGCTGTTGACCGTGCCTTGCTAAAAAACTCGGGGGACGAATTGCAAAGCATTGTTACTGCACTGTACAAGCAGAGTATAATCGTTGGCATAAAAATTACAAAAAAATTACATCTTCCCGGGGGGAACCCTGATGATAATGCGAAGCATCATGGGGGTTCCGTGTGGTTCCATTGTGTTGCCGTTATGTTGAGTGATCTGGTGTTTAGTAGCGCCAGAGGGAATTCCACGTCCGGGTCCACACCGGTGACAAAGGCACGCAAGTCTGTTGTGTGACAGTGAGCAGGCGGTCGTTCTCGAGGCGCCGAAACTCGTCAATCATGTTCTTGTCGCTGTTGTCGTCTCTGCGGTAGAATCGGTAGTCTCCGTCAGCGTTGGTGAGGTAAAGGCTGTTGACGTTGGTGCACTGGCTGAGAGCAACGTACACGCCCTCCTCTTCGCAGCTTTTTCTTCTTTTCCTTCTTCTTCTTCAGCGGTTTTTCTACGGGAAGATGACGACGATGGTTGCACGTGAAGCTATCTCGTGATGGATTAGCAACGTACATGCCCTCCTCTTCGCATCTTTGTCTTCTTCTCCTTCTTTTTTTTCAATGTAAAAACTCTTTATTTTTCATAAAAAAAGACTTAGGGTACGGGGACAAAAGGTACACATAAGTACCTGACTAGGTCCCTGCTCTTTTGAGTCATCAGCAGCAGCACAAAGTTACAAGACGAGAAAAAAAACAAATTCAGTACAACTAGTAACCGAGCAAACAAAAAAACAACAAATTTTCAAGCCCTCGCAACACTTCGCGTAACAGTGTGAGCATAACACAACATATCATCACACAATAACATTTATATAAACTTACAAAGAACGGAAATTCAAATTGAGTTATTTATACAAAAAAAGAGAAGTACATATACAACACAGGATGCTAATACTTAATTTACTTATAAAAAAAAGTCAAAATAGAGATCTTGCAAAACAGTATTATCGTAATATTCATTTAAAGGAATTTGGAGGACATGTTTCGATAATCTCACCGATATCTGCATTATCATTTAGGAATTTAGGAATGAGATAGTGCATGGTCTTTAAGCCATAGTTTGTTCTGATACGGGGAACCTGTAGTTTATTTTTCTGAATTGAAAACTATCATTCATTGATAGATATGTTTGCTGAAATTCATGATGATTTATGCGCATTTCCTTGTAGACATATAATGCTAAGTTGTACATATGTAGCTGTTCTATATTCAGCATTTCATCTGCTTCTCTGAACTGTCTGGTACTGTGTTGGGAACCTAGATTTTCTAGAGCCCGAATAGCTTTTTTCTGCGTTATAGTTAGCTTTAAAATATTAGAACGATTTCTTAAGCCCCAGACTAAAAGGGAGTAATTTAATTGTGATTGGAACATTGCATAATACACAGTTAGTCTGAAACTCTTGGGAATTTTATCACGGAGTTTCCATAGTGCGCCAGTAACCTTAGATAGCTTCAGTAATAGTTGATTAGTATGCTCGTTCCACGTAAGAAATTCATCAAAATATACGCCAAGAAACTTGATACTGTTCACAGATTTAATACCTTCATTTGAAAAATAGCGTTCCGGATTCTTAACTAAGGAGTGTTTCTAGCTCTGAAAATTACGCACTTGTTTTTTTTTGTATTTAGCTCCAGATCATTTGTCAATACCCAAGCGGAGAGTTGCTTAAGCCAATCATTCGCTACTACTTCAAGATCTCCCATATTATCTCCAGTAAAAAACACGTTAGTGTCGTCTGCATTTAGTATAATATCTTGCGTTTGTGGTTTATTGCCTATGTCATTTATATGTGTTCCCCTACGGGAAGATGACGACGATGGTTGAAAGCGAAGCTATCTGGGGATGGATTCTTTGGTTCGCAAATGCCTAGGGGCATCCTGCCACAATCATCATCAGAGGCGCTGCGGACGGGGCACGGACAACAAACATGCCCCCGAGCAAGAGACATCTAAGCGTTGGTTAGGTAAAGATTGTTGACGTTGGTGCACCGGCTGAGAGCAACGTGCACGCCCTCCTCTTCGCAGCTTTGCGTTCTTCTCCTTCTTTTTCTTCAGCGGTTTTCCTATGGGAAGATGACGATGGAGGTTGAACGCGAAGCTATCTCGTGATGAATGTTTTGTTTGGCCAATCCCTAGGGGCATCCTTCCACAATCATCAGAGGCGCTGCGGATGGGGAACGGACAAGTGACATCCCTCCGAGCAAGAGATGCTCCGCATCTAAAAACTACACCATCTTTCCGTGGGGAACCCTGATGAGGATGCGAAGCATCATGGGGGTTCCGTGTGGTTCCATTGTGTTGCCGTATGTTGAGTGATCTGGTGTTTATAAGCGCCAGAGAGAATTCCGCGTCTGGGTAAACACCGGTGGCAAAGGCAAGCAAGTAGTGTTGTATGACAGTGAGTAGGCGGTGGTTCTCCAGGCGCCGAAACTCGTCAATCATTTTCTTGTCGATGTTGTAGTCTCTGTAGTAGAATCGGTAGTCTTCGTGAACATTGGTGAGGTAAAGGTTGTTGACGTTGGTTCAACAGCTGAGAGCAACGTACACGCCCTCCTCTTTGCAGCTTCGTCTTCTTCTCCTTCTTCAGCGGTTCGCCTACGGGAAGATGCGACGGTGGTTGAACGCGAAGCTATCTCGTGATGGATTTTTTGGTTGGCTAATGCCTAGGGCCATCCTTCCACAATCATCATCAGAGGCGCTGCGGACGGGGCATGGACAAGTGACATCCCTCCGAGCAAGAAATGCTCCGCATCTAAAAACTACACCATCTTCCCATGGGGAACCCTGATGAGGATGCGAAGCATCATGGGGGTTCCGTGTGGTTCCATTGTGTTGCCGTTATGTTGAGTGATCTGGTGTTTAGTAGCGCCAGAGGGAATTCGGCGTCTGGGTCCACACCGGTAGCAAAGGCACGCAAGTAGTGTTGTGTGACAGTGAGAAGGCGGTGGTTCTCCAGGCGCCGAAACTCGTCAATCGTGTTCTCGTCGATGTTGTAGTCTCTGTGGTAGAATCGGTAGCCTCCGTCAGCGTTGGTGAGGTAAAGGTTGTTGCCGTTGGTGCACCGGCTGAGAGCAACGTATACGCCCTCGTCTTTGCAGCTTTGTCTTCTTCTGTTTCTTCTTCACCAGCGTTTACCCTACGAAAAGATGACGACGGTTGTTGAACGCGAAGCTATCTCGTGATGTATTAACAACGTACACGCCCTCCTCTTTGCAGCCTTGTCTTCTTCTCCTTCTTCTTCAGCGGTTCACATCCGGGAAGATAGCGACGGTGGTTGAACGCAAAGCTATCTGGTGATGGATTTCTTGTTTGGCCAATCCCTAGGGGAATCCTTCCACAATCATCATCAGAGGCGCTACGGATGGGGCACAGACAAGTGACATCCCGTTGAGTAAGAGATGCTCCGCATCTAAAAACTACACCATCTTCCCCTGGGGAACCCTGATGAGGATGCGAAGCATCACGGGGGTTCCGAGTGGTTCCATTGTGTTGCCGTTATGTTGAGTGATCTGGTGTTTAGTAGCGCCAGAGAGAATTCCGCGTCCGGGTCCACACCGGTTGCAAAGGCATGCAAGTAGTGTTGTGTGACAGTGACTAGGCGGTGGTTCTCCAGGCGCCAAAACTCGTCAATCATGTTCTTGTCGATGTTGTAGTCTCTGTGGTAGAATCGGTAGCCTCCGTCAGCGTTGGTGAGGTAAAGGTTGTTGACATTGGTGCACTAGCTGAGAGCAACGTTCACGCCCTCGTCTTTGCTGCTTTGTCTTCTTCTTCTTCAGCGGTTCCCCTAAGGGAAGATGGCGACGGTGGTTGAACGCGAAGCTATCTCGTGATGGATTTTTTGGTTGGCCAATCCCTAGGGGTATCCTGCCACAATCATCATCAGAGGCGCTGCGAACAGGCCACGGACAAGTGACATCCCCCCGAGAAAGAGATGCTCCGCATCTAAATGACTAAAGTAATGCTCAATAGCCTCGGGCGAGCACAGTGGTTTTAGATAGTGGGCGAGGCAGTGGAAGTGGTAAGCGAGCATACATGTTTAGGCCAAGTAGTGACCCCGCATCCCAACCATAGGGCAGTTATAATTAGATGAATAACAATGGGGTGGAGTACAATCGGCAGGCATTCTCAGACAATGAATGACAGGCTACCATTGTCCCTGAAGAAGAAACTGTATGACAGCTGCGTCTTACCCGCACTCACCTACGGGGCAGAAACTTGGAGGCTCACTACAAGCTTTCAACTTAAATTGAGGAAGACTCAGCGAGCAATGTTATGGAAGATGATAAGTATAACATTGAGTTACCGAACAGAGCGGAGTGTATTAGGGAATAAACACGTGGTAAGGGCATTTTAGTAGAAATTCCCAAGAAGAAATGGGTGTGGGCAGGGCAGGTAATCCGTAGGCGAGATCGCCGTTCCTTATTAATGGTAAAAGAGTGGATTCCTGCAGAAGGCAAGCGTGGCAGTGGGCGGCAGGCTGTTACATCCATTAGATCAAGAAGTTTGCGGGGATAAACTGGTTGCAGTTAGCACAGGACCGGGATAATTGGAGATCTATGGAAGAGGCCTTTGTCTTCCAGTGGACGTATGCAGGCTGTGGCTGATGATATATGGATATATCTATTTGGATATATTGATGAACACACGATAAGTGAAAAGTTGGTCAGACGTGAGAAAAACTTACAGCAAAGGTTACTAACGCTTCGCCAAGCAAACTCTCCTTCAGAACACTAGGATACAGGATGACTTCCGACTACTATTTACGACCGCGAGAAAGGCGTATCCATGCTATGTAGCTGTGATTGTGCAGCAAAAGATAAACGATGGAGATTAAAACACCACAAACAAAAAATTGCCGCCATCCCGCCCTACCAAAGTGAATGTCAAGCAAAGCGGGTGTAAACCAATACTCATGCTCAAGGTGGACGGTATAAAATGTTCCTCGTCGTTTCGGCGGGCGTGTCGCTTGCCCTCGGCTTCTCTGGCGGCAAATGCTGGATGCTGCCGAGTCTGACGCATGCGTTCGCCCTGAAATAACGTCACCACCGCTTTTCCAGAGCAGCTGCAAACCTAAGGTTTACCTGGAACACGCGGGTGGCGGGGTTCGCGTTTTTCACAGGGGCCTTATCATTCATTATGTGGTTTTCATACATTTAGCAAACCTTGTTGCGAAGTTAGTTGGTACAGAGATAAAGAGAAAAACGTGGCTCAAACTAGACGTGCTGGAAGAAAAGATACGGCACATACAGGCCATTGAACTGAAATTATTATATTGACTCCCCCCATGTCGGTTATATAGGCAAAAAGTACCTCGTACCACTTTTCTCTGTATCGCGCAATACTTTTTTTGGTTCGTGTTTATGTGAAGTAGGTTCGTTTGGCTTTGGTTTCTGGGACTACGGTTTTCAGAGGCAATCAGGGAGCGGATAGTCTCTCTGATCTTACTACCCGAAATCCTATGTTATTTGTCATAACAAATCTGTCTGTTTCTACATCCTTGAGGGTAAGTACGACATTTTGGCATATATGCGCTACTCATGCAGATGTGCTTGTGGTGAACGAAAGGTAGAAATATGGATTTAAACTTACATTCAAAGATTCAAAAATTTTATTTCCTCAGAAGCACCAGGAGGAAGGGGGGGACTAAAGGCTACAAAGCCTGCCACAGACCCCAGCCCCCTTTGGTACAGTACAATGACGAGGCAAAATCAAACAAGCTGATTTTTTTATGTGAGTTATAAAAATACAAGCAACATGTAGGGCACAAGACATTACAGAACAATATGGGAAAGGTACACTAAAGTACATTATAGCAGAAAAGAGTACAGTAAAACAAAATACAAGTGGACAATCAGAGTAGAACTATGATTGAGTTTTGAAGATAGACACAGCTACAAAACCTGCGCATTAAACAGGTCTAGGGAACATCCACAGTTCTAGCCATTGAAGCAGATATTCTGATTTAAGAGATATTCTGTCGCCTGTGTATATAATATGTTTCTAATGCATTTGAAATCAATGTGGTCTCCAACTTCGTTGAGTATGTCGGTGCGTTCAAACAGAAAAGACTGCCTACCGTAGTTTGTTCGCAACTTCGGTGTATGCATTTTGGCACACTTAATAGGGTATATACTGCGATTGTCGTCATGTTTGCCATGGAGAGTTTTTTTTGTCTATATAGGGAGGGGCTTCATATAATAAATATAGTCAGCTTTAAGGATACTGTACTGAAAAAATAGTGGACTGGTTCTAAAGTCGGCATAGTGCCCGTGAACATTGGCAAATAGACGGAGAACTCTTTTTAGTAAGACGACCAGCCCTTTTTAGTTTGTTTTGTTTCTTGCTCCCCACGCTAATATCCCGTAGCAAAGCCTAGAATAGACAAGAGTGTTATAAAGCTATGTTTTCAACGAAATGGGCATTAAACCTCTCTACCTGTAGAGAACGCCAATACTTTTTGAAATTTTTTTGCCCAAGTGTTCTATATAAGGATGCCAAGATAATTCTTCATAAAACCATGCTGCTAAGAACTTTTGTTCTTTGACTTGGTTGATGATATTGCCCCGTGATTCAATATGAATGCATTTATCTATCTTCTTAACAATGGGTCTAAAAATGATATAGGTAGCCTTCAATGCTTTTAGCTGTAAGTTATTTTCGTGTAACCACTTTTACAACACTTCTAAATATCTATTTACTTGATACTGTAGTTCTCTTATACTGCTACTGGTGAAAAATATGTTGTGTCATCTGCATACATGGTTATATGGGGTGTACAAGGTATGTTTGGAATATCATTCACATATATTAGGAATAACAACGGTCCCAGCTTGGATCCTTGCGGAACACCTTGTTCTATTGTCAATAACTCCGATGCAACACCATTAGATTCAACAAATTGCTCCATGTTACTTAAATAGCTTCTTAATAGGTCACCCGCTCTTCTGCGTATTCCTATTTTTTTAGTTTTATCAGCAATATTTCATGATTGATACAGTCAATTGTTTTTTCTAGGTCCACGAATAACCCGACTGTAAGTTTTTTGGCCACTATATTTTCGATTAGACTGTTCTTAATAGTAAGCAGGGCTTCCTGCGGTGACATCTTTTTTGAAGCCGTACTGATACGGTGAAATGACCTTGTGTGTGTTGAAGAAGTTTGTTAGTCTATTAAGTATTAAATCTTCAAATATTTTTGAAAAGACAGTCAACACAGAGAGAAGCCTTTAATCGGACAACTGGTCATCGCCACAACCTTTGTGAATTGGCCTAACTCATGCTACTTTCACTTTTTGAGAAAAACTTACATTAGATGATGTCCAAAAATAATAAAAGCTAAAACTTGACGTACTTCCGAAGCGAGGTGTTTAACAAGAAGTGGTGCAATACCATCGATGCCAGATGCGACGTTGTCTTTAAGTTTAAGAATAAAAGTTTGCACCTCGCTCGCGTTTGTCGAACTCAAAAAGATAAAGTTTGGAAGTCGTGACAACTACAGTATAGCGCTACGTTTATCTTCTTCGACCTCCGAAAAGTATGCCCCTGCTTTGATGAAATGCCTATTCATTGCAATTGCCATTTCGGCTGTTTCTACCCGTCTACCATTCAAGCGAGCAACATGCGACTGCGTGCTCTTCTTGCGGCCCGTTATCACATTCACTGTTTCCAATACATTTTTGAATATTTACGTATATCCTTGAAGAGGCGTTCATATAACTGAGCTTGGCACTTTTCAGGCCACTCTGCAGTTTCTTTCTATATTTCTTGAATTAAGAAGCAGGTTAAGGTCATGGGTTCGCACAAAAGAGTGATACATTGAGTTTTTACTTTTAATTCGTGCACGAAGTTGTTGATATATACCGGGCTTCCGCACCTTCCAGGAATTTCTTTGTTGTGTCACTGGTCAAAACGCTAAGTCGTACCACGCCAGTATGTACCTTAATAATAGGCCATCAGCTTTGTTTAAGTAGTTTTGAGCGAAAACTTCCTTTCATTCGAAAACTTTGACAATGTCTCTAAACTGCTCCAGTCCCGAACTGGTTAATCTACGCCGAAAATTTCTTTCACATATATTGCCTCTTACAGTAACCTTCTGGTTGGCAAAACAAAACACTGGTAAATGATCACTAAGATGAGCGGAAAGTACGCCAGCCTGAATCTCATCGATGTTGATATTAATAAGGCAGATATCTGGCAGGGTAGCACTACCATAAGATACCCTACTCGGTAATTCTACGAGATTTGTGTATGCATGGCAACCCATTACATTTTTTTATTTCCAGAGACCACTTATCCGCTGAACTCATGTCTATATTGATATCCACCATATAATACAAGAGTTGTTATTAGTGCTACCAAACTGAAGGAGTCGTTCAAGAAAACTACTAAAGCATTGCCTGTCACCATTTGGTGGTCTATAGATCACAGACGCTGTGGTCTTTCCCAATCGAATTGTTAAGCGCTCAACATCGTTATTACTCGTAGAAAAGTCTTTAATAACCGTATACGCTATGGATTCTTTCAGGTAAATTGCAACTCCAGCCCCCCTCCTGGCCTACCTGCAAAGGTGTTTCGATCGGTATCCGTTAAAGAATGGAATGGAATCATGTTTAGTCAACCAACTTTCCGAAAAACACACCAGATCAAGTTCAGGTTTAATTGTTTCAATGTATATACAAATGTCATCTAGCTTGTTTCTCATGCTCCTGGCATTTATATGCATCGAAGCTAGTTTACAACAACGGGTAAACGCTTTGGAAAAACTGTCAATGTCATAATATTATTTACCGCTTTCCATAAGTGTCGAATGAGAGGGAATTTGTCAAGTTGCCTCTAATACTGCACTCGGTACTTTCCCTACCAGAGCCCCAAATGCCACTTTCCCGGTATATTTCGTGTTTTGTGCTTCTTTCGCTCTGTCCTTTCCTATCGTTCAAAGTTCGAAGCTATAGTCACTGCAGCAATAGCACGACAAGTATGCAAAGATGCAAGCTCTTCTATGGCAGTTCGAAAATTTCCTACTATGAGGCTACTCACACATTGACAAGAAGATGCGTTCAGCTTCCTCCGCGACGCGCCGGAGGTAAGTCGGGTACTCGCTGTAGAAGAATGCATAGCGCGTGTCAATGTCCTCGCGGCTGTCGTAGTTGTGCTCTCTTGCACACCCAGCAGAAGGGAGGCCTGGTGCAGCCTTCGTAGTAGTGGTCGTCGGCGCACCTGGCGCACTTTGAATCTGATGAACTGCAGTATTTCTCCATGTGGCCGTAGACTGAACAACTGCTGCAGCGTGGGGGGAATGCGTTATCAATCAAACGACACCATGTCCACTAAATGTTCGGATGAATTTTACCCAGCAGTGCATTATATGCTTTTTTCTTTATTTACAGTATGACTGCCTTGCAATGTTTTCCTTTCCACGATACCTTGACTTTTAGATCCTCCTCCGAGCAGTCGGGATGGTTTTGCTTGATGAGACGTTGTGGGATGGAGTCTGTGTCGATGTCCTCTTCTATGCCGTCTATTTTGATTTCTGGGAGCTTTGCCTTCGGGGCTTTTGTCGTGAACTGTTTTTTCAAGCTGTCATGTGTCTTGATAATATTGGTAAGTCTGTCTATTCCTGTTTTACAACTGGAAGAGATGACTACCCCTTCTCTTGACAGCCTGATATTAACATCCTTAAGGCCTACGGCCGCGAGGTCAATGGTCTTCTTAATTTCCTCAATTACCTTCACGGAATGAAGGCTTGACTGCACTACAAGTGCAGTTTTTGCATTCAGCCTTGTTGCATGTTCGCGCTGGCTCAGACTTTGGGAATTGCTAATTGGGCCATATGGGAGCTCCTTGAATAATGGCATACGCTTCCCTGAGACCCTTGACTTCCCCTTGTGCAACCTTCAGTTCTTGGTTTCCTTTAAGCGCAATCGTCTTTAAACTGGTGTATTATGTTAGTAGAAATTCCTAGTCTTTGCGGACTTCTCGTTCTTGGCACTTATTTGAAATCGACATCAAGGATTTAAGGAATGTGCGTTCGCTATTTGCCAGCTTGGCCAGAAAAAAATCATACTTGCCTGGATAACTTGTGAGAGCTTGTTGGAGGTTAGAGAATCGTCTTCACATTCTTCAGCGCTTTTACTTATTGTCGACTGTTGTATTGCGAAGCCGCGTTCCTATGCAGAGTCCTCTTTTGAGTTGGCGCATGTGAAGGGAAGTGTTCTTTCTTCTTTGTATCCCTGCACTTGTTCCAGTTTTTCTGCTTTGTCTGTCTCGGAAAGAAGCACTTCGTTAGAAACCTCTGCAGTGTCCGAGGCAGGATCTGACGGTTCTTCGCTCATTGTGCCTTGGCTTTTCTTTCTGTGAAGTTTTTTTCCCTGCTTGATATGCGTTTTACTTGCATTTTTCCTTTGTTTGTTCGCGTCATCGTTCACCGGGCTTACTTGGCCTAGTACTGATCGTTAGCAGGTTCCAAGTATACAGCCAAAATTGGCGGTTCCTTTTTGTTGGGAACCTTGGTTTTAACATTGATTTGGCTACAGTTTTTGGTCCCGGAAATATAATTCACATTTTGAAACGTTCGTGCAAAATCAGCTCAATTTGGTGCATTTGTTTTTTTTTTTTTTTGGTGTGTAACCACTGGGCTGCGGTCCTTGTAAAATGACTGCCTACATACACGGGCCAAGTTCTGAAGTGCTTTGCACGGTTTTCTTCGATTAGCAATTTCTGCAAGCAGCACCAGAACAGCAGTTGCCTAGGTGTTAGGCAGAACTTTTTCTAGCTACATGAATAGGTTTTGATGAGGAGTCACCTACATCCCGTCTATTGTTGTGAATTTCCACGGGATAACTTTGCGTTGAGTGACTGGGGTACTTAAGCAGTTTTCGGCCAGCTGACGAAAAGTGGCATTTTGAGCTGGAAAGTTTGCTCACCGGGGCTGCCTTCGGTGACAGTGGTCCTCGGTGAACTGAAGATAGTAACGGCTGACGGGCATACAGCCTGTTCTGACTGTTTTGGGGATGCAAACACAGGCGGATGGTACCGAGGTATAGTCCGTTTTGGTTTGGTTGATGGGATCGTTCGTGCTTGTAGTCAATGATATTTCACTCGAGTGGCCTCAAGGTGTTGTTGAGACTGGTATGTGATCAATTGTAGAGCACACACTTGAGAAAACCACAAAAAATCACTTTTTTGGGTGCGCGAACGAGCGCGGGCCAGTGGCTTCGGCTATGGTTGCAGAATGCGCACAATGCTCTAGCATCCGCCACAGGGGTATTCGATTTGATCTTCCTTCATCGTTACGTGATCCGCACTGATGCGCTGGAGAGCAGTGATGCCCCTCAGAAATTCACGGAAGGTCTGTCCCGACGCACTCGCGAGCGCCCGAGCAGCCATCAAGTGTCCAGAAGGCAAAGCCGCGAAGTCCCCCGCTGTCAACTGTGCTCAAGCCGGCCGGAACGGAAGAGATGGGATAATCACCGCATCCGTCAACCGTGAAGACTCCGATGAGGGCCGTCAGCCGTCACACAGCACGAGCATGCGAAAACGACGCTACTTCCTGTGGCTATCATCACCTACCACACCCCTGATGTCGACCCGAAACTCTTAAGGCTTGGGAGGCACGACGGAGCCTCACCAAGCGCTGGAAGCGACAGCGGCACAACCGCAAACTGCGTCTCCGAATCGCACTTCTAAATCAACAGGCAACAAAGTACGCCAACCTCCTTTCAAAAGAAAATTGGCTACAGCTGTGTGACAGCCTCCAAGGTACCCTGACAACCAAAAGAACTTGGCACCTGCTCCGGCATCTCATCGACCCCCAAACCAATAGGAGCGTTTCTCAACGAGCATTGACCCAAACTATCCATTCTTTCGATGGCTCTTCTGAAGCCCTCATGCATGCCTTAGAAAATAAATACCTCCACACAGCCAGAAATTTCACTTCCCCTCCCTACACAGGCCAGCCAAATCCGGACCTTGATCGAGATTTTCAACTTTACGAACTCGGCACATCTCTTTCTGAATGCAACAAAAACAGCACCCCGGGCCCGGATCATGTGACCTATCGTCTCTTAGCCAACCTGGATGACGCCTCAATGGAACAACTTCTGCAGCGTATTAACGCCCATTGGAAATCTGGAAAACTCCCCCCCCCAATGGAAAACAGCAGAGATCCGCTTTATCTCGAAGCCTAACAACTCCTCCCACCTGGACAACCTTCGTCCTATTTCTTTAACATCTTGTGTGGGTAAATTGGTGGACCGCATGTTACTCCGACGTCTACAGCCCTACCTACAAACTAAGGATCTCATCCCAAGTACAATGTACGGCTTCAGAAAACATCTGTGCACGCAAGACATCCTTCTTCGCATAAAGGAAGAAATTCTCATACCAGCCACCCGAAATTCACCTCGTGCAATTCTTGCATTGGACTTAAAGGGAGCCTTCGATAACGTCTCTCATTCTGCCATCCTCTTCCGTCTCAACGAAACAGGCTGCGGCTTGCGTACTTACTCCTACATTGCCGATTTTCTCACGCAAAGACAGGCGATCCTAAAAGCAGGCGATGTGACATCTGACCCAATCACCCTAGGACATCGAGGCACTCCTCAAGGTTCTGTTCTTTCACCTTTGCTTTTTAATATTGCTCTCCTAGACCTCCCTCGTCAGCTTAAAGCAATTCCCCGTGTTCATCACGCATTGTATGCGTATGACATTACCATTTGGACTGACAAGGGTTCTTTAGGTGAAATTCAAGATACCCCTCAAAAACCCACTGACACTGTAAAACAATATGCCTCATCAATTGGCCTTCGGTGTTCCCCTCAAAGATTTGACCTCAATATTGTACAGGAAAGCCCCCCTGCATTCAATAAAGAATCAGTTCAAATTACTCTCGATGGTCAGCTTATACATCCCAGACCTTCACTCAAAATACTTGGTGTTACAATCCAGGCCAATACACGTAACGATCAGACATTATTCAAGCTCACCACAGTATTTACTCAAGTTACACACATGCTTCGCCGAATCTCTAATCGACATCGCGGCATGAAGGAGGAAGACCTTCTCCGCCTTGTCTGCACCTTCCTCATATCACGGGTCATCTACATCGCCCCATACCTAACTCTCAGCAATACTGACACGGAAGCCATTGATCGCCTCATCCGCAAAGCTATAAAGAAAGCTCTTAATCTTCCTATGTCCACTGCGACAACTAAACTGCTCCAATTAGGAATTCACAACTCTGTCACGGAACTCATCGAAGGGCATCTTTCGAGTCAACGTCTCCGCCTAACTCAAACACCAACAGGGCTGGCACTTTTACAGGACCTCAAAATGTCAACTCCGCAGACCACGGACAGAAAACCTCTTCCCCATAATTGGCGTCCATCCATTCGTGTCCGCCCTCTTCCCAAAAATATGCATCCCACTTCGCACTCCGTTCGTCGACACGCCCGTAGCCAAGCCCAAGAACAAATCTACGGAAGGAATCCTAATGTGTTGTACACAGATGCCAGCCCTTACTCCAATCCGTTCCATCACTTAGCCATAGCAACCACTAAGCACAAGATCAGCACCTGCGCCTCAATCAAGACCCCATCTATCTGGGCAGCGGAAGAATTCGCTGTGGCCCTCGCCATCACTCAAACACCCGCAACGATTCTAATTACAGACTGCAAGCCGTCTGTCGCAGCTTTTTATCAGGTTACGTGGCCTCAACTACGTGGATCCTCCTGGCTCAACACGCCCCCAACAGGAAGATCGACACTGTGTGGACCCCGGGACACACCTCACTAACGGGCAATAATTTTGCCCATAGACAAGCCTGCGAACTCTCCTCCCAGGCCTCTGAGGAAACACCAAGTCTCGTTCCCCTGCTCACATTTCAAGACATCACCCAACATTACCGCACATCAAGACAACATTTTCCCCCTCCTCACCCACAGCTTACTAAAACAAAAGAAGTAATACTCCGGAGGCTTCAAACAAACAACTTTCCTCACCCAACTTGGCTACATCGGATGTACCCCACCCAATACCCTGCCATATGTAAATTCTGCCCTAACCCATGTACCCTCATACACATGATCTTGGGGTGCGTACACAACCCAGTCCTCCCACCTTTAACCAGTTCCCTTCCCCTTCCTGAGATGTGGGACAACCTGACGACCAGCGCCGGCTTCGATGCACAGAAACTCCTGGTGTCCAGGGCTGAGACAGCAAGGTCGTCACATGGTCTCCTGGACTGAGGAGCCACTCCCACATCACCAGGCTCACAATAAAGTTTTTCCTCCAGCTCCTCCTGCGGCCTGCAGTCGTACCGGCTGCAGTAACAGGCCAATGTCCACAATATGCGGAGGCACACATTCACATCTTTAGGTACGAAATACACCGCAGAGGGTAGCACGATAGTCTACGCCAAGACCCCGCATGTGTGAATCCTCGTTCGGCTGTTGGTGTAGGTATCGCACAGCCGTACTCCTCGTCACGCCTAGTGGAGCCGCGGCCACGTCGGAATACGAAGTCCGTGAACTTTGGAACAAACTCACCTTACGAGGTATTCTGCGGTATCCGGAGATGCCGCTCGGAGAAAACAATCACTTGCAGGTGTTCTCGGCCGTTGTATTGGGGAATATTCCCGTTTCCAGGCGTGAAAAAACTGTAGCATGTGCATCGCCTGTCCGATTCTTTCGGCCCCCTAGCGGGCGATCCTGTTTATGTCTCTCTCTGTTTTTCCCGGAGCAGACCTCTCGCCTGAACAATTGCAAGAACCCTGGTGGGCCATCATTCCACCAGGGTAAGCCGCTATAACAGCTACGCACTACGTCTCGCACTGCAACATATCAACCAAACGCGTCTACTATTTACATCAGAAGTGTTCAGCGTCCGTCGCACCGGTAATTACTGCTCTTTCGCTGCAAGTAATGACATTAAAATCGCCTGTCGCCCTTGCGTCCCATCTGTCGCAAAATGTACTCTTGCCGACACCACCAGGACGCGTCAAATCGGCTCCACACCATATCCCATGAACCAAACTCGCATTTGGCAAACATGTAGTTTGCTCTAAGGCGCCCAAGTAAGAATAACTGCCCAAGTACGCTGTAATTATATTTGCTGACTGTGCGCGGGCAGCGCTACGAAATACAAGCCGTATTTCAGCTCCTGCTAACACGGTCACCGGCGTTATATACAGCATTCCGTAGAGGACACGCCCAAGCAAATATTCCACAGTGTCCACAACTACAACGGAGACTTGAAGATCTTCGACGGTTAACGTCTCAACACGTGAAACATAGTGCAAATCAGGTTTTAAGGCCACAGAGTTTCTTTTTGGGTCCCCTGTAATTCCGGCATGTGCCCGTGCAAGCTTTGCCGTCGTGCAACCAGGGACTGCGCACTCTGTTGGCAACCAGGGCAGATGAGAGATGTCTGCCCTTAAAATGCGGCGCTCAGCCAAGGAAATAAATCCCTTTGACTTAAGCTAGACACTTGCACCAGCCAGTCCTCACTCAGAAACCCCATCTTCAGAAACGCAAGGTGATAACGGAAGGCTCGTATCCCTGCCGTGGAACGTCGAAAAGGGTATAAAATAGATGCTGCATATAAACCCAGCCCGTCGTCTTGTAGTCAGGCTCTGCTGGAGTGAAAAAAGAGTTAGTTGATATAGGTTCTGGCAAACTCCACATAGGCCCCATGCATAAAAAATGGCCCTAAAATTGGTCCACTCATGTATTTTTCGTACAGTGGCGCCCTCTGCTGGTGACAAAATGAACTATACAATGTGCTTTGCCCCTCGACAACCTGGGCGAAAAATGGTATTTCGGAGCTGATAGAAAATTCTTTTGATGAAGGAGCTATTGTATTCAACCAAGCAAGTCTTTTATATGCATTCGAAGCAAGAATAGACAAAATGCGACCGTGTGCAAGCAACCTTTAAAAGCCTTGTAAAACTTAGTGAACCGAGGCCCCTCACTCAGGTTTCAGCACTGTGCATTCTGCGGGCCGATTTAAAAGCTGGTTTTCGGTAAGACTACTCTTTGGTTCGTGATATGATCGCCGATATTTAGCGGCCGGCCGACAATTTCAGAGTCAGGCGACGTCCACTGAAGCCGGCGTACGTACGGCGCTGCCACAAAAGAAAGCGCGACCGAACCCACGTATGTGCGCCCCTGTCTTTACGTAGATGTTATCTTTCCTTCTCAAGAATTGTTGTTCTCGGTTTCATTTCACGCAATTCAAGAGCACGCAATTCCAATCATATAGTAGTAAGCATGAGTCCTGCAAAGTCTGCGACACACCAGAGACCATACGACATGTCCTATCCGAGTATCCACGGTGTTCACAGGGACGAAGCCAACTCTCATCGACTCTACGAAAGTTAGACTCTCCGCGCCCGTTCTCTGAGGAGGAAATCCTGGGCCACTGGTCTGATCCGTCATCTACGGGCCGTTCGATAAAAGCGCTCCTGTTTTTTCTGAAAACGACGGAATTGCACAGAAGACTATAGCGCGAAAGACTACCTTGTATGAACTCACTGAACTTGTTTGTCTATAGTGTCCTGTAGCTAGGCACACCCCACTACGCTATATCTGTACCTTTCCCCTTCTTTTTCTCTTTTCCTCTTTTTTCTCATTGTTCCCCTTTGCCCCGTGCAGTGTAGCACACTACGCCGTAGACTGGTAAAGATTCCAGCCTTTCCTTTACCTTTTTTCTCTCTCAAGAGCACGAATACGGCTCAGAAAGGCGATTTTTAAAATCATTCTGTTATAGTAACAGAGAGGGGATAAAAATGCCCCAAACAGAGCAGGATACCAAAGATTACAACGGCCACATTCTCAAAACAAACACTAATGCTTTCGCCTTGAGTGCTCCATAACGAGTTCCCAAATGTCCTGGCATTTCTCGGGTGCGAACTTTGTAGATGTCCCTGCGATTTACTTTAATACGACTTAAACTGCAGGGCAATAATAACGCACAGGAACAAGAATGCAACTTAAGCGCTGCGGAAACCCGTTTCTAGACACTTGGTTTTGTTATGTGCTGCTGTAGTCTGAATTACATGTGGATCTATCTAGGACTGGCCTTTTTAAAGCGAAACCTTTCTCCGTGAGGCGGATGGCGCCCAGTGAAGTAACTAATACATTTCGTCATAGACCGGTTGGTAGATCGAAAAGCTCTGATAGGATCTCCGGACAAACCGTGCGTGTGGGAACCCGGCTTCCATTGTGTCAAAAACGTTACTTCAAAATCGCGAAAAAGGAACGCTTCTAAACAAAGTAATCAACACAATGATCATGAAGGAGGCGCGCAATAGTGTACTTTTATCTCATAAACCAGGTATCGGTACTGATTTGAGTCGTTCGTAGATGCGTTTACGTAGTGCGCGAGAAATCGTCGCATGGGTTCGTTCTTCTTTTGCGATGGCCCTAAAGGTTGTAGGACCGATTGGATGCACTTTCGGTGAAGGTTGAACGCCCGATTAGATTTTGACGTATTTTTGGCAAAGTTTTTGATGTGATCTAGCTTTCCCGTTTCCCTCGACTTTGTATAGGTAGAGATGGTAACGGTTTTAGTCTAGGTAAAATTGACCAACCACACAAAATCATTTTTTCCTAGCCTGTGCGTGATGAAACCCTGTGAGTACTTTATACAAAGTCCCGCTGCAAGACTTTGCTAGGGCAACGATTAAGAAAAATAGTTATTATTCTGGATTAAAAAAGTGCCCAGAGTAGGTGTTTTCAATGTTTCTAAAATACGAGATTTGGTTTTCTCTACCCATTTCTTGAGTGTAAACACATGAGCGTGTTTATGCCAAACAGAAAACATTTCAAAATGCTGGTGCATTCCGGGTGCTGGTGCATACAGACGCCGCTGCCCATGGGTGGACTCGGCACCTGATCATCAATGCGAGGAGCTCCAGTGGAGGACCTGGGTACGCTACCTAGGGCTCAACCTGGACCACCGGCTGAACTTCCGCCCGGTAGATAAGGAGCTCTGAGCCAGGGCTCAGATGGCCACCACTGCAGTGCACAAGATGGTGGCTCGGGACAGTGTCTGCTCACAGTGGACGGCTCACGGTCTGCTCACAGCGAACTATACAGCAGAGGCCTGTATAGTGCCTTCGCTGTGGGTCTCCTCATGTATGCGCTGCCGCAGGTGAGCCTGCGGAAACCAACCTGGCGGCAGCTGGAAAAAGATTGCAGCAAGGGGGTACACGCTTGCCTCAGCCTGCCCCAGAGCTCATCGTGCACGAAGACACTGGCCGAGGCGGGTGCGTGGACCCTCGAGATGACGGCTGACCAGTGGGCGCGTGCCCAAATTGACTGACCGGCTGCGGCGTGCAAAGGTGGGCGGCCCACTGCTGCAGTGACAGAGGGGCCACCACCGCTCACACATGGGGCGCATGCTCGTACTCTACGAAGAGGTGGTGGCCCCCGTGGATGCGGGACCTGGAGGCCCGGCTCCTGATCTGGCAGCTGACGTTAGGCAGGACATCCCTCGTCTGCGGAGCAAGAGGCGGACACCCCCCTGCCGACAACTGCAACTGGAATGGGGCATCGCCTGGGTCGACCTAGACAGCCACGCCGTTGTTTACACGGACGGCTCGGTGGCACTACCAGGGGTCGGTCGCAGCGGCCGCCATGCTGGTAGATGCCACCCGGCAGGCGCGGCTGCCCTATGCCTCACCTTCGGCCACCGCTGAGCTGGTGGGTGTCTGGGCAGGGCCTGGACCTCCTGCTGGAGATGGAGCCTTTGCCTGTGCCCTGCTGTGCGACTTCCGGGTGGCCATGGCGTGTCTTCGGGATGGTGACTCGGACTTCCTGCCGGAGGGGGCCTGCCGCCTGTGCGGGCATCACGCCTGCCTCGTTGGCTGCGCTCGGCCGTCCTCCGCCTCCGCATGGGGTACGCGTGGACGGCAGAGCGGAAACACCGACTGGGGCGGGTGACCAGACCCGCGTGCCCTCACTGCCGAGCGCCCGTGCAGTCCCTGCCGCACTTACTGTACGGGTGTCCCAAGTTTCCAGCATGGCGGGCGGAGTTTCTGGATGTGCAACGAAGAGTGCGGCCGATCGAGCAACTGCTTTGGCCCCCAGCGAGTGCCAGGGAGTGGGACAAAGGGCTCGAGGCCCTGGGTGTATACCTGCGTGCCTCTGGGCTCCACACTGCACTCCGATACAACATCATGTAACCGTCCAGGTTGTAGTGGAGTGCTGCTTCAGGCGTAGCTTTCCTGTGTGTGTGTGTGTGTGTGTGTGTGTGTGTGTGTCTGTGTGTGTGTCTGTGTGTGTGTGTGTGTGTGTGTGTGTGTGTGTGTGTGTGTGTGTGGTTGTGTGTGTGTGTGCGTGTGTGTGTGCGTGTGCGTGTGCGGTTCTGTGTGTGTGTGTGCGTTTGCGCGTGTGTGTGTGTGCAGGTGTCTTTTCTGCTACACCATTGTGTCCTATACCTTGATGTTCATTTATATGTCTAGTGTTTATATGTAATTGTCCTTTCGTCTTGTTTAACTCGTTTTTTCTCCTTTTTTTCCCCTATTCGTTGTATATATGTCCCTTCTTAATCTTGCCTATGCGTTATATGTGATTCATGTAAGCCCCCTACCCTATCCACCTATTCCATTGTACTCTTTCCTCCCTATCCCACCTCCCCTACACCAGCACGCGTTCCGGTGTCCGCCCCTAGGTGAGACAATTTACTCCTGTTGGTTTACCTTCCTTTCCTTGTATAATCTCAATACATACATACATACATACATACATACATACATACATACATACATACATACATACATACATACATACATACATACATACATACATACATACATACATACATACATACATACATACATGCATGCATACATACATACATGCATACATACATACATACATACATACATACATACATACATACATACATACATACATACATACATACATACATACATACATACATACATTCATACATACATACATACATACATACATACATACATACATACATACATACATACATACATACATACATACATACATACATACATACATACATATGCATACATACATACATGGGCACGTAATGCTTAAGGCCATTTCAGTCAAAGCTCTGGTGATGTTGACCATATCTGTTCTAAACAAGCTTACTGTCTTAATCGCTGGGCAAGCGTGCTGTCTCCAGTAGGGTTACGCCGTTGTGGTGACAGGCGCGAGAATATTTGCACAGAGAAAATTTTTTTTCTGGTTCATAAGCGCCTAGTACACACGCACAAATAAAGAAGAGACAGCGCTAAGTCCAGGAGTCTTCCTTTTTTCGACGTGTGTCTGTTTCTCTATATTAAACCATGAACTGATTCCCATCAACCAATCTAGCTAGGCATTCAAAGATCGTTTACGTCTCCTGTGGTGGCTTTTTTTTCACCCAATTTCCCACAAATACCAGCGAAAGTGTAGACGCTAAATTTATTCCCTTGTCGATTTCAGGCTATAGTCATTTTCGTTCGTGTTCATTATTTACTCTGAATCATTGAAGACCCCAAATACCAAGGGTAAAGTATCCACCACATTTGCTACGGTCTTAAAATTCTAAAGCTTATCTAGATTTTTTCAAAGCCCTTTTACAACAGGTAGATTTTAAACCTCCGATTAGAATGAACTACTTGGATAAAGCTTTTTGTGTGGAGCAAAGTTCGTTTATTTTCAGGCACATTTTACAAACCACGGAGTCTAAAAAACCACGGAGGGGTTTAAAAAAATTACTGTGCTGGTTCCCTGTAATATTGTCAGGGATACAGTTATGACGAAGATGAGAATGAGGACGCTGCTAGAAGAAGAAGCTCCATTGGGATTGGACGCTGTTGTGTTCCGTTGTTTGATATCGTCACCAGAAGTGCTGTAAATAGTGTACATATTTATTAAACAGTGATCGGGTCTTTTCCCTGCAACAATATGAGTCAAGTATGCCTAAGTTTTAAATGCTTTTTTAATTTAGTGACAACCGTGAATGACATGTATATACCTTCGATGATCCAAGCGTTAATTATCCGAATTAACAAAGTTTTCTCCATCCGTCATCCTCTTATTGGCTTCGCTCAGGATGAAAACGCCAAATTTGTTTCCAATTATATTTAATTCTGGTATTCTACATTCTGAAACTAATAAATTTTGCCACGTTGAAGGAATTGTATTGCAAATGTTAGGAAATATCCATCTTACTAATCTTTAAGGATCAATTAATGAAATAGAGGGGTTTTTGGATGAACATTCTCAGCAGTAGTATATATTTCAGACGTCTCTTCTTTAACCAAGGCCCCAAAGAAATTGTTTCATGCTTCTGGAAGTTTAAAATAGCCGATCTTGATTGATTGTAGGGTTTAACGCGCCAAATCAACGCCGGCGATGAGGCGCGCCGTGGTGGAGGGCACCGGATTAATTTTGACCACCTGGGGATCATTAACGTGCGCTGAAATCTCCTACACACGCACGTTTTTGCTTTTCGCCTCCATCAGAAAAGCGGCCGCCGCGGCCGGGAATCGAACCCGCAACCTTGTGCTCAGCAGCGCAACGTCTTAGCCACTGAGCCACCGCGGCGAGTAAAATAGCCGATCTTGAGACAAATGTGCTGCAGAGGGGAAAGATTGTCGGAGCATATAATTCAGTGTTCAAGAAATACAAAGTAAAAACTGCCTTTTTAATGTACGTCTGCATTACCGCGCTCCTGGTTCACGTAATTACCGTCAGGGTGTACACATCTAACATGGCCACCATTACATTTTTTTTTCAAAAAGCAGCAAAGGGAAGATTGCGATGAAGTTTACTTAAAAATAAAAAGGTGGGATGCTGTGATAGTTGCAGCAACAGTAATGGCCAAAAACGTGACGGTTTTCACCACATATGCGTGTTCTCCTTTATGTGTATATAACATTCCCAGTACACCACTAGAACGCCGTGCTCGGGAGGCAACATAATGAAGCCCTCAAGCCCTGAAAATTCTAATCGCTATGACAAAGTCTACACCACTTTATAGTGAATTTAGCATGCGTCCGTATGATTAGGAAACAAAATCCAATGAAGACATTGGAGCTGAAATAAATGTAAAAATGTCGTGTTACCACCAGCATATAATACGCAGTACTAACAACACTTGCGCCCACAGAGTAGCAAAAGGGCTAGAGAAGGAAGAGGCAAGACGTAAGGGAATACGGAACAGCCGATGAAGACAGGAGAAAAAACTTTTTGGCTGAGAATTACTTTGGTTACGCCAGGTAAAAGCGGTCGTAAATTAATGGATGAAGTGCACGCCCTGCGATTGCACCGGCCTACCTAATATAAATGTAATGATGACTGATTCACTCGCGCGTACGAGCTCTCGGCTACGTGATTGAGAGGTATTTGTTGATCAACTCAAGCACCGTGACCCTTTCGTACCCGACACCTTCAACTACTGAACTACCAAGTGGGATACGATTAGGAACAAATACGTGTTTGGTTCAACTTACAGGGTATCTGCTGCAGGCGGCGTCCACTCGTAGCGTATGTTCTCCCAGAAAGAGCAATAGTGAGCTCGATACGCAAGGCTGACTCTGGGGTTTTCGTTGAGGACAAGGTATTCCCTACGTCCTGGGCTCCGTTGAGGCCAGCTTGGAAGTTGTGGCTGATACACTCCCTTTTCTCCCTGGTTTGGATCCCTTGTCAGATGCAAGCAAGCATAGCCGCATTCTATGTATTATCAGACGGTAACTTACATTTATGTTATTCTTACATCCATAATATTTTAATGTAGTTAGCCTATATAGGTACGAGCAACAAGGAACGTTGCTTTTTAAACGTCCAAGGAGGGGCTGCTTTAAAGGGACCATGCAGACAAAACACAAGTTTGATTCGTTCGAAAGATTGCCTCGTTAGAGTTATACAGACAGCACTTTTTACGTAAACGTCGCTCAAATAAGCTTCAGAATTATGAAAAAGAGGAAGGGCTATGCCACCCACTATCTCATTTCCCCCAACAGAACCTATAATGTCGTTAGCCCCCTGCTGTGCGATTGGCTCAGGCCGGCGACCGCAAGCGCAAATTACGCGGGGTTTAAAAGCTTGGCAAACGAGCTATTTTCGCCTTAACTGTACGGCACATTCTTTTTATAGTAGCAAGAATTGTAGGGGGAACAATTAAAGTTGCGAACGAACACGTAAACACACAAGCAGTTAGTGCCCCACATTGCCGGTCGACACCGCTAACACAGCCGTCGGACGCGCTGGACTTTTTTGAAACAGCACCGACCAACTGACACAAGCGGCATTTTCGCATACGTGACCATGTTTGTCGAGGCGTAGCCCAAGTTTTAGGAAACGATTAGTATGAGCCGTAATAAAACAGTGCAGGTGTAAAAGTACGGCTAGAAGACTGGCACTTCACTATTGCAGCGACCTCAATGAAAGAGGGCGATAAACAAGACAACGAAAATCCGGTACTTCAGTAGTATTGCAGTGCCATATATGAAAGTGGGCGGTAAACACCACAATCAAACGGGCGCCTGTGAGCTGGTAGAAGCTTTGGTCAGCCGGGTATACTTAGTTTTAAGGCCCTGCTCTTAATACATCATTGCCAACGTCACAAAGACACACAATTTAACGGGATAAATAATATTTTGACTGAAATTATTTAGTTTATCAGTTTATCAGTTAAACAAACCCGGCCAAGTGTCGCACCAACTTCCTGGGTATTTACGTGAATGTTCGTTTCTTTAATATTAGGGGAGAAGGCCCTAAGGGATTGGCGCTGCTGGCGCCTCCTGTCATCGTCGTCCTAATAGTTGTCTCATGTGGTCACGGTACTACAACACCGGGAAACTCGTTTACGCCTCTCGCTAATGCGGAACAAGTACTAAAAATTAAAACCGTTCCAGTCAATGTAAAAGCTGTCGGAAATGCAGACCAGTGATTCGTCATAACGGGCTGTAGAGCTGGTATCCGCTCACTGCTTCCCCACAATGCGATTGAAATGCCCCGCCTTCGCAGTGCTTGCGCGCCCCCATCTGAAACTGCGCCAGCCGGAGTTCTGTTCTTTTTGTGCTTGATCTTCCTCCACCACATGCCGGCGTTGCACTACTACTTTTTTCGCTTCCTATCGTAAAAAACAACCCAACGAGCGTGTTCCTAAATAAGTGAACGAGGGCGCTGCTGGTTAATTGCGTATATTTTCCTGAAATGTATCTACAGTTTTCTTTGCGCTATACAACGGGGAGATGTATAAAAAGTGCCCGCGGTTTACGAGTGTCGAACACTTATGACTATATGAACCGCTTGGTTTTCGAAGTCTCTGCGTTACACTGTGACGACAGCCGCCATGACAGAACGCCGTGTGGCGCTACTTGTATCCAGAAGAGCGAGATACGACGACAAGGCGAGCCCCTAAAGTGCTCCGGACATAAAAAACGCCGGGAAACTCATTTGCGCCTCGCGCTAGAGGGCTACGCCAGGTTGGGCCATCTGTTCCTTGTCGTAATTAGTGACTTTACAGTGGAGTTTTAGACAGTTGAGGGCTCGCGCCTGCTATGAATACATGGGTTTCTGGATGCGTGTCGTTATGGAAGACGACTGCAATCCGTTTGTTTTTTCATCCTACAATTCTTACTTCCACAAAAAGAATGTGCCTTAAATTTAAGCCCAAAAGCCCCTTGGGCAAGCTGATCAGCCCTCTCCAATTTGCGTTAGCTTCCGCCGGCCTCAGCCAATCGCTCCGCTGGGCATATGGCAGCATAGGTTGTGTTGCTGGAAATGACCTAGTGGGTGGCATGGCCATTCCCGTTTTTCCTAGTTATACGGCTTAGTTGAGCGATGTTTACGTTTAAAGTTGTCTCAGTAGGATTCTGATGGGGCCGTATTTCGAATACACCCAAACTTGTTTTGTCTGCAGTGCTTCTTTAGGTCTCACGTGATGGTGGCAAATTCGTCTGAACACATTTTGTGTAGTACGGCCTCCTCCCAAATCTTTATGAGAATCATGGTGTATCTGCAGCCACGGGAATATTCAACCAAGCGTTTTTGCTCTAACTCTTTGGGGCCATCTTTAAAGCATTGGCAGCATATTTTAACAGTTTTGAGGCTTTCCGATGCAAGAGAAAGCGCCTAAGCTGTACAAAACAAACCGGGGGCGCCCACCTTCGGCAGCGTTACGATGGTGTTATGTTAAAATGAAGCCTGGGCGCCCAAAGTCCAAACCACCTCACGATAACCAATTATCTCTTAAAACTTCGGTGAAAGTTAGTGTATTGCCACATTCCCCTACGATTTCTGGATTCTGCAGGAACGACCAGTCCCGCACTGCACAATGCTGGGAGATCAAGCCCTCATGGCAAAGACGTCATGCAACCATAGAAATTTGTTGAAGCTTACTACACGTACCCTGTTTTGGCAAAGTTTGCCCAGTATCGCATGAAATTAGCACTCAGGATCCGTTCCACTTCATCCCACTCCTGTGTTTCATTCAAAGGTTCTCCGAATTCGAAGGCCAGCTCTTCTCCGTGAGTTACTCCAGTCCACTCAGGCAAGCGATTTCGTGAAGAACGGTGGGCGAACAAGTACTGGTACACGCTCCCATCCGCTTTGCCGAGAAGTTCAGAAAATTGCACGACTGGACAAGTGAAATGATAGTCACTCACGATTGCATCCAGGACACTAAGCTTCTCTTCGGTTGACGAGGGTATGACGCCTCCGTACACGTCCAATATCTTGTCCACCGGAGGCTCACCAGCACCTGGATTCAGAGCTTCGATGACAGCGATAAAGTTCTCTTCTGTAACCTCGTTTGGCTCCGTCATTGCGGGGTGTCCGAGAAACATCTCCAGAAAGAAGGAACCCTCATTCGCGTTCGACCCAAGTAGAATAGCCTTGTCATTACTAAAAGTCCCACTGCCAGACAGGACTTGCGTAAAGTTTGTGATAGAGTCATCTTCTTGCACAGGAAGAAACATGAATTCGAGAATGCCACTAGGGCGTTTCTCATTCTTTAAAATTTCTTCCGCATCTTTATTGAGAAGGCACTCAAGTGTGGTATTGTCTAGTGCATCGGAACAATTCAAAGCCACGGCCAGTGCCTTGGCCAATCCCCGTGCAGTAGCATTGTCGCGAAATCCCCAAGGAGCAAAGGCAGACCCGCTTTGAAGAATTGCTCTCTTGAAGAGGGTCCGGGAGAAAGGTGATAACAGGTGGAAGCCAATGCTCACAGCGCCAGAGCTCTCACCGAAGATAGTAATGCGGTTTTCATCACCTCCGAAAGCTCTTATGTTATTTTTAAACCATTTCATTGCCAGGCGTTGGTCGTGTAGCCCTGCGTTTCCAGGAACCAGCTCATTACCGAACGATAGAAATCCAAGGGATGCCACGCGATAGTTCAACGAGACGACAATGACCATTTCTTCGGAAACCAGAGTGGACGCATCATAGATATCTAGAGTCGATGAGCCGGAGCAGAAACCGCCACCGTGGATCCATACTAGTACGGCGAATTTGTCTTGCTTATGGGAGTTTTCTGGTGCCCACACGTTTAGCTTTAGGCAGTCTTCGCTTAGGTTGGTATTGGGACCGTATGGCTCAATTACTGTCTGGACGCACGAGTTTGGTTTAGTGGTGGCCTCTAATACGCCAGTCCACTGTTCTTTTTCTACTGGTCGTTGGAAACGCAGATTCCCAACGGGGGGCTCAGCATAGGGTATGCCGTAAAAAATTCGCACGGTTTTCCCAACTCTGGATGTCCCTGTGAACCCCTTAACTAGGCCTTGCTTTGTCTCCACAAATAGCGAATCGTTTTCATGAACGCTCGCGGCCATCACAGGTTGCAAAATGGCGTACAGATTAAGGCTGGTGAGAATTATGAAATGGAAATGGAGCCATTCGTTGCGCACCATGTCGAGTCCCTGAAATAAAGAGAAAAAATTGAATTACTTCAATAGTTGCACGTAGTCCGAGGAGGACATTGTTTATTGATTTATTTAACCTTACTGGCCCGTTGAAGAGCATTGAGTATGGGGGGGTTACATTTCTGTAAGCGCATTAAAAAAAAGTCTGGAAAAAGAAGAAAAAACAAGTACACAATATAAAATTTGGGTAATCAGCCCCAGACGTAAATGAAACACATCATACACGTCTCTAACAAACAATTATTACAAACGCACATGGTTTTTCTTGAGTCTAAAGCTTAACAAAGCACTCAAATACAAGCAGAATACATCCATAAGCAGTAACAATATTGCAATTCGTCACTACAAAATTACTAAGAAAAATGTCGGTGCAGATTTTCAGTAAAGCTATCTGAACCTAGTATGGATGGAATTCGGTCAAGAAGATCGTTCCAGTGCATGATTGCTTAGGGCAATGCAGATAAATTGAAAGCAAACATCTTGCACAAAATTCCCGTGAAACTATGATTATTATGAAGGCGTCGTGACGTACGTGCTGGAGCGTTAAGAGGAAGCGGGTTAGGTCTGATGCTAACAACGTATTTATGGAAAAGGCATAATACCGCGTTAGCGCGGCGGGTATCTAGCGGCTGAAGGCATCACTCTTGTTTTATTTTGGTAACGCTTAGATAATGGTCATAGTTGCGTGTAATAAATGTTGCCGCTCTGTTTTGAATAGATTCCAGATGGACGATGAGGTAGTTTTGGTGAGGATACCATATTACTGACACAAATTCTAGCTGTGGACGAATAAAAGTTACGTACGCATGTTTGCGGACAAGGGCTGGTGCGCATCCTAAATTTCGTCGCAGCTAACCGACTGATTTAGAAGCCTTCGCCCAAATGGCAAAAATGTGGGTACTCCACGAGAGATTAGGTGTGAGATGAACACCCAGATATTTATAAGAAGCGGCTTGCGAAACTGCACTGTGGTTGATGGAATAAAGAAAATGTGAATTATCATGCTTCCGACTAAAAGATATTACTTTGAATTTACTCAAATTAAGTGACATTTGCCATGTATTACAGCAATTGTAGATTATGTTTAACTCATTATGTAAGGAAAGGTGGTCCTTAAGGCTAGTAATCGTACGATATATAATACAATCGTCAGAAAAGAGTCGTATCCGTGACGATATGTTGAGGGGCAGGTCATTTATGTAGATTAGGAACAGTAACGGGCCCAGGACGCTGCCCTGCGGAACTCCAGAAGTAACATCAGCCAGGTGTGAAGAAAAGTTGTTGACCACGGTAAATTGTTGGCGCATAGACCGAAAGTTCCGAATCCATGATAAAGTTAAAGAATCCAGGCAAGGGGCTGATAATTTTGAAATTATGCGGAAATAAGCAACCCGGTCGAATGATTTTGAAAAATCTAGGAAAATGCAATCTGTTTGTTGGTTAGTATTCATGGTAGAGTGTAGGTGAGTTGTAAATTCCAACGGTTGTGTATCACATGACAGGACTTTTCTGAAACAATGCTGATGGACCAAAAATTGTTGGATTCGAGGTTATTATACACGTTAGATGCAATAATGTGCCTCAGTAATTTACGGGCTATGCACGTCAAAGAAATCGGGAGATAATTTTCGGGTGCGTGTTTGTTATTGGATTTTAAAATGGAAACAACCTTGGCGATTTTCCAGTCGGCAGGTAGCTGACCGGATGAGAATGATTTACTGAAAACATGGAACGGAAATTGACTAGAGATGTGCGCAACGCTCTTTAATATTTTCGACACGATATTATCGACACTAGATGAGGTGGAGACTTTAAGACTGCCGATCAGTGAAGCGATGCCTTCAGAAGTAATAATAATTGGTTGCATATGTCTGATCGGATTCGGGAACCATGGGTATGGTGGAATGAACTACCTGAGTGAATACCGACGAGAAGAAATGATTGAAAGCATACGTACACGCATGGTCCTCAAGGGGACATGGTCCCTTGTCACCATATATTTCAGTGTTATTATCAGAACGATTGTTTGAAATTATCTTCCAAAACTTTCTGGGGTGTTTCCTTAACAGTGAAGGTAAATCCGCAAAAAGTATATTTGTTTGGAACTGTGTACTGCAGAGTGGAAAGTTCTCAGACATTTCTTATATTTGGCCCCTGACGACGAACTGGAAGTAGATTTACCACTCTTATACAATCGTTTCCTTTTCTTTCGCATGTTTCTGAGTTGTCTGTTGAACCAGGGTTTATCATTTTAGGCTTATCGTTAGGTTTATCATTTTTAATTTTTAATAAAGGCACTTGTTCGTCGACCAGCTCGGCTATCGTGTTCTTGAAGAGCCCCCAGCTGCCATTAACAGACCGGGAACTGAATGAGGGCACAAAGAATTCATTGAAGAATTCCTCCAATTCTGCGTTCAGGTCCCTGTGATTACCTTTATTATACTCGCGTATTTTTTTAATGATGTCACCGAAAAATTTTAAAGGAGTGGGAAATTAAAACTTAAGGAGCTTATTGTCGCTGAAACCTTCGATGTATGGTGCGGATCCTACGCTTTCTGGTGCAGTGGCTAATACAAGATCTAAGATGTTAGACCATCGAGTGTGTTTGTTTATAACTTGAACAAGATTGCACTCAAGGGTTAAGGTAATGAATTCGGTAGAAGTGCTACAGGAGTCTGAGAGGAGCAGCCAATCAATGAGAGGGAAATTAAAGTCCCCCAAAAGGTAGACTATATCAGCAGGACATTTTTTCAAGGCACAAAATATACTTCCCCGATGTTCCTTTATGAAAGATGGATCGGAGTCGGGTGGGCGGTAGCAGGCACCCATTAAGACCTTGACTAAAGCCGTCACAATTGCAGCCCAAGTTATTTCAACCGAAGCATTCGTTTCAACGGAAGACGACGATATCCCGTTTCTAACTGCGAGCAGAACACCACCACCACTCCTCTGTGTTCTATCGTATCTATAAACGCTGTATTTCCTCTTTTCATTAAAAAGTTCGCTATCACTGATGTCAGAATGTAACCAAGTCTCAGTTAGCACCAAGATGTCGCTATTTCTGTCGGCCAAGTACCAACATAACTGGTCGCCTTTAGGAAGTAAGCTTCGAATGTTAGTGTACGTAACTGATACCGCCGGCAATTTGTTTAGTTTAGTGGTTCTTAGGTCGCAAAGGGTGGATGCCTGTACTTAGCTATATGTTCGAAGTGATAACAGTATCAGTTACGGGGTCGTATGTGTAATTTTTATTGTCCATGCCCATTCTATCCACCGATAGGTTAAATGTCTTATTTTCTTTTCTGGCGAAAGCTATTATTTTTTTTCCTGGTTCCCCTAGTGTATAGCTATTGCTACCCAGGGCGCTATTCCCCCCAGTGTCATAGATGTCAGGAACGAGCGAACCTGGCGTACATGCTATGGCAGTGTCCGCAGGCGATCACAAATGGCCGCACAATTACTAACAGTGAGCAGTGGCAGACCGTGCTGCTCAGCTCCAGCCCGGAAGATCAACTCTGGGCCGTCCAGCTCCCTGAGGACGCTGCCAGAGCCCAAGGGCTCACGGCCGACGACTAAGCTACACAGCTGGCAAATTGAATAAAGTTTACTCTCTCTCTCTCTCTCTCTCTCTCTCTCTCTCTCTCTCTCTCTCTCCTGGTTAGTTGGGTTGAGAAGGCGAAATCTTCACCGATGGAAAAAGGCGACCACATAAGCCAGTGCGCCGAGCTAGAACGGTCTGTTTGTCCTTGGAGAAGCAGAACCTCGCAATTATGGGTCGGCATTTATCGGGAGTAAACCTTCCCAACCTATGCACGCGATCAAACTTAGGGTTGTCGGGTTAAACTTGTCGGCAGCTCAGAGCCTGGCCAGTCTTCCTTAGGGTCATCCTCAATAACATAAAACAACAAGTTACACAAAACAAAACAATTAGCGTGGTACTATAATATTCATGAGTGATTTGTGTGAAGTAAAATTGGTCTAAAAATATGCCACAAAATTGTGGCAAAGAATTCTCAATTCTGTTGGAACACATTGCGCACTTTACGGGTGTAAGCGGGTTTCCACCGGTAGTAATGAAACACGATCTACTTCATCGCAATGCTGCGGCTGCCGAACAGTTGCGGAACAGTCATGCCGGCGGCGTAACAGTTTCATTGACGCTACAGAGATTCGCACTATAGGGACAGGGCAGCTGTACGGGTGGAGCCACCACTTCGCGCTCCTCTCGTTAGTGGAATCACAGGGTGGATTGGACTACACAGCCTCCCGTTGTTTTTGTCGCATTTTCTTCGGTGCTTCAATGTTTTGGTGGTGTTGTGAGCAGATATGCGCGTTGAAACAGTCTATGGAGCTCTGATAGGTTCTTAGATGCAATAACGTTGACGTAAACTTATCGGACGCTTCTAAAGTTCGGTATGGGCTACAATGACATGAGCGCTTTTTGCAGCGATCAACGTTTGGCTCCTCCCGTTCTGAGTACGAATAAAACTGCTATTAGTATTCATTTCTTCCTAAATGCACTACGGCTACGTAATCTTGTTGGGTGCTTCTAAGCTTGGGAATGAGCTACATTAACGTGAACGCCTTTTTGCAGCGCCGTGTGCCTGGCTCTGCGCGATCTGAGTAGTAAAAACCGTATTAATATTAGTATTCAGTTTTACGACTATAAGTTATCTTCACTGGTTTGAATTACTACGGTTTCCACGCCAGCCTTAACGCTGAGATACCTCGACACGTGTGCTTTGATGAGACAGGCCCTTACGTACGAGAGCGATTGCAGTGTCGTCGTGGAAACGTCACGGCATTTTACACTTTCTTTCTGTAACCGTGAGCTTTGTGCCTTGGGTGTTTGAGTGACATTGACTGCATGGGAGCCTGAGAGCCGAAGCGGGACTCCTACGTTTGTAGTGATCATTTTATCAAGAGCCAAAGTTATTCAACCGCCTAACAGCCCAAGCTACAAACCATCCCCCCTCTGCTTCCCATTTTACAACCTGTGTCGAATAAAGGCTAGCACACATATTTAAAAATGTGGCGGGGTAACGGTCAGCTTGCTTTTTAATGCTTACGTATTCTTGGCACAGTGCCAAAAACTCGTGTAATGCCTTGTAAAGAAGCCAAAAAACGCCAGACTAGTTTCCTCAAATAGTGGGTGTATCAGCCCGAGTTCTCCAGCACAGACGCTTTTCCGACACGCTGGAAGCAGTTACGATTTGCAGATGGGTGCATGGAAGTGCAAACGTAAACAGAAAAATCATGTAGCTCTCTCTTAAGCGGCAGCGATGGTTGAACGCGAAACTTTCTTGGTGCGAACTAAAATGGGAAAAGGTCGTTTTCAAAGACGCTGCGATCAAAACACCCGTGCGTGTTGGTCAAATTGAAAGCCCAATTGGTCAAAGTTTAAATCCAGAAGGCAACAACTGAAACTCACACGAGAAAACTTTGGGATAAACCATTATCGTCGTTAAACGGAGGAGTGCATGACGGAGGAGTGCGGGAGATGGCAGCTTGTAATACTCGACCTGAGGACAGGTTTTTGGCTGAGGACAGGTTTTTGAGGACAGGTTTTTGGCACCCTCCATTCTCTCGTCCTTCAACCACGCAAGAATTCTTTTGTAGCGTAAGCTACACTGGCCGAGGTTGACCGGTTTCGCATGTGCCTTGATGGGCCGTTTAGCCCAAGAGCGAGGAGCAGTAGATTGGTTTGGATCGGATCGGATTGGATTGGCTTGGATTTGATTTGCTTTGATTTGGTTTTGTTTGAATTGGATTGGATTTAATTAAATTGGATTGTGGCACTGTGCGTGTACTCGTGCAGGGGTCGTTTCTTTTCAAGAAAGGTTGTTTGTGTGTATTCACACATGAAATAAACGTGTTCGAAATCAGCATGCAGGAAACTGTAAGGTACCGTTCTCAACAAAATGTTTTGAAAAGCACCTGAGTAAGTCTTGAAATGACGTGTAGAGCGAAACGCGAGCTAGTGGGGGATACGCACAATCGCAGGCGCTGCAAAACGTAGGTGGAAACCTTATACGAATTTGAATGAGATATGAACATGCGTCTACAACGCAAAAGGGCAGTGATTTGCCGCCGCCCTATTCCGCGCATTCCAGCGGTGGAAGATAAGTCGTGTCGTCAACCGAGTGCTTGCCACGTGACACGTTCACGTAACGCCACGAAGAACAGGTACCCGCGGAAAACGCTCACTCTGTGAAAGCTGTAGTACATGTGACCATCTAGCTGTTGAAATTCTTTTGTGGAAAAAACTAAAAAAACATACAGAAGAGCAGTAAAGAGTACGTCGGCAAGATTTTAGCAATGCAACTTCCGTGATATCTATAAGCTAAGGTGACTTCTTCCGGCCTCTATAGCGACCGGGTATCCGTTGTAAGGCACCACCCTCACTTCAGCAAATACTGCCGCCCGTGGCGAACCGCTCGTCAGTGGAAGGCCGGTGGCGGTCAGCGCAGCGTACTTGTGCATGGATTTCTGTCGGGCTGCGAGACGCGGCTTGCAAAGCATAGATAATGACAAGGACTTTTCAGTTCAGTAAATCTTGAAAGGGAGACGACCTTTACGAGTCATGCCATGTATAGGATTTACGCCCAACGCAGTAACTGCAAATCGCAGACCACGCTCTATGCTGCAAGCTGGAAGCCGAGCTTGAAGTGCAAGTATGTTGCTTAGTATTGTTGGCTGCATGCACGTTGGCGCATCGAGGAATATATTGCAGCCAAATATTCCTGCAAAACCAGCGTGGGCAGCCGGTCAAAGAGTACTGCGGTGCTGGCTTTTGGAAGTTGATGAAGAAATGGCGTCATCCAAGAATGAAAAAGACATTTTGGGTTTTCGTTGCACATTCTATGCTTTACCCGAAAACAAAAATGCTGAGGCACAACGATACGTTAGTTAGTTTAGAAATGTGGTTAATTTCCCAAAAATATGTTTACAACAACCATTGAGAATCGTTTCCAAAATAAATACCGCAAGCTAGTATAAAGTTACTGCTTGACAAAGAAAAATATTGTTTTATGCCTGTAATATGAGTTGGTTTCTACCTAGTTGCTTAGTGGCTTTTTCAAAAAACAACCATTGCGTGGCTAGGATGATGGACCGGGGAACGGCAAAACCATGCCCTCAGTTTAGAAACTGAAAGCTGCGGTCGCTATTAATCACGAGCTGCCACCTACCCATGAATAAACAGAACGCGATGCACTGAAAACACTTTCACAAGTTATAGGACCAAACAAAGCCCATGGCGTTAAAAAGTGCAGAAATTTTCACAATTCGTTCACGCCTACGATTACGATATTACGGTGGCGAGCACGTCCCTGGAAGATCATCCAAGGTATCTTCGCCGTCTCCTCGAGCGTCCCGCTGCTCATGCCATCATCATCAAGTCTCGATTGATTGATTGATTGTAGGGTTTAACGCGCCGCCGCAGCGCAGGCGATGAGGCACGCCGTAGTGGAGGGCTCCGGATTAACTTTGACCATCGTCACCAAGTCTCTAATTGCGAGTTTCGTGCCACTACTCCGAACTAATTTTGTCATCGTTTGTACGGCACCGGCATTCGTCCACACCCGGCTTAGGTGCAAGTCGTCATCGACTTTTTCAAGTCAGTGTTGGTGAGAAAGCTCCGGCAGTTCTGGCGGCTGCTAAATTTTTAACGCTGCTTTATTAGGAGATGTACCACGCTGCTAGAATCTGTCGACAGGCTGCTTTTTACCAAACGCTTATCCATTTCCCTTGACTGAGACGCTGCAGGTGACAGTGTCTTTTGAGCCATCACACGCGCTCTCGCCGACGCTAGACTGCTGGCTTACGCGAATCCGTTTTACAGATGATAATCTTTCTTTGGCTACTTAAACCAAGAAATTTTGGTCTATCTGTATGTCTTTCTATCTGTCTCTAACCCGATTCAGCCACCCGACCAAAGTGAAACCAAATCTTCGCAATAGTCTTATATACTCACAGCGAAATCTAAATGTGTAGGTCCGGTTTATATGTTCCTACTTGTCAACATTGTCGAACAAGTACAAGACACTACGCAAATATCAGACAGAAAGTTAGGACAGAAGGAATATATACAGTATTCTTTTATACAAGAATTTTTTTATTCTTGGTTTTTGAGAAATGAAATACCGACATCTACTACAGAAAGAAAAACCCCATATTCGCGTGTTGTCGTTCGCACCACTATAGCTTCTGCCGGGATTTTAAGAATTCAAGCGACCACAGTTGCGAATAGTTCCACCAGATAGGTTCCACGTTCTGCTTGGAACGCAAGTGGACTAGGGCAACGCGGTTCTTTAAACGTTGAAGTAGGGCGCGTCGATTCACACGCGTATCCTTCGTACGGTAGCTCTGGCATTGAGGCACCCGACGTGGAGCAGTGGAACGCGGTAAATTTAAATTGACTTGAGCAAACCTTTAGCGTGTTCACCTTGGGAGTAGCGCGACGCAAGAGGACAACATGAGAGGTGAGCGGGAAAGCAAAGGAAGGCAATGACGAGGGAAATGTGGACAAAAACTATCGTCTTTTGTCGAGATTTGCGACGAAAGGAGCAGATACGCAGCCGATTTTTTTCGTTGGCGCTCATGACCGACGCGTCAAGTTTGAAGTCCGAGCTGTCCTTCAGCAGCCAGTTGAAGGTGCATGGTAACCGATAGCCTGCGTTCAAACCCATAATTCCTGCTCGGACACAATATAATGTTTTTGGCCGCAAACTGCTAGTCATGTACTTCACTGTTTGTCACTTCAAACACCACCTTAAACAGCGCAAGTTCCCAATATTTCCCACTCAACAGCCGCTCACGTTCGCTTTAAACTGCCCTTACACCTTTTACATCCCACGAGAGGTGCGCCAAATAGAATATCTCTCGGAGCTTCTCTCCGAAATCCAGCAAGTCAGTGGTTCAGCGAATTAACCTTGGACACCCTGAGTCGCATGGACAATGTAAATTAATGTTTTTCGCACCCAACGCCGGAAGCCCCTACCGAACCGCTTTACGTCGACGAACTGACTGTGGCGCGAGCCAACAACAGAAAACTCTCTGCTCAATGTACAGCACCTACAATTCTCACGCTTGAAGACCTGCCCTTTTGTGGTGTGTCCATTGTTTGTGATATGCCCACAGGTGTCATCCAACCCTCCCCGCTTGCCTAACAACGTCGTCGCTTGCATCACGCCATCCACAACATGCCCAAACAGGCGTTCATGTGCCTCAAACTTGTTGCTTCCTGCACGTATGGTCACGTAGGAATGCTGACATTCGCGACAGGCTACGCGTCTGCCAGCGTTAAAAGGTTCAACGTTACCCCTGCCAAACCCTTCCTCAGGCCCCATGAATGTTTTTTCGTCGTTCATACTGACATCGTCGCCCTGTACCCCTTTCCAAGGTTACCAGTACATTCGGACCTATGTTGATCGGTTTGAACATTGGCCCGAAGCCTGCCCTCGTCCCCACATCACAGGCTACACAATAGCTTCAGCATTTGTTTCTACCTGGGTGTCGCGCTACGAATGTCCTTTGACTGTCGCCACCGATCGCAGCTGGCAGTTCGAGACGTCACTGCTCACAGAACTACATCTTCTTGTACGACTCCTCTACGAGCAGCTGCTACCACGCGCAGTCGAACAGCCCTATGGAGCATTTCCATCGACACCTCAAGGCTTCACTTATTGTGCACGGCTGCCCAAGGACACCTTCCATTCTCGTAGGAATCCGGTGTGTGCATAGAGTGGACCTTTCGTGCACGGCTGCTGAGATCGTTTATGGTACATCTCTGCGGTCGACGATTCCTCGCAACCTATCTGTGCCAGCGACTACATCGACCAACTACGAGAGCTGTTTCGGCACGTTCGCTCTCAGTGCACGGGCTTTGCACACAACACACGGTTGTGATGGTACATATCCGTAAAGGGGAATATCCCACATCCGACGCCAAAACACTCCCAAGAACAAGCGGTTGCGTCTGAGGTAGAGAAAGAGGAGGTGTGGCACGAGGCGCAGGCATAAGCCATAGTGAACTACAAATTCCTGTATTTGTTGTGCGATTATTCTGATCAACAATTTTTTTCTCCAAAGTTTAGTGTCCGAAATCGAGCACATTAGCCACAATAAAGCTCCCGATCCTGGCCAATCCCCCAACTGGGTATACGTCACAAAAAAAGGAACAACAACAACAGCGAGCGAGACCGAGCCAGAACGAGACAAGGCAGATGGAACGGGTCACGGCACTGTTGAAACTTGCGTAAGACGTCCGGTCTACGTCCCAGAGCGAGGCAAGGCCGTAGACAGCATGGACTAGGCGTGCGCTACCATTTACCGGGGCCTGCGTGCCGAACGTCGCGTGACCGGGTGCGAGGCGGGATCAAGCCCTTTGACTGACCCAGCCGAGCTCCTCTCCGGCGTCGCAGCCTGTGAGATCAACCCCGATTACGCAAGCACCGATACGAGTGCGACGTCGGCACCCGTGTCCTCATGCGACCGACCATGAGCGGGTTCTATTCTCGGGAAATTTATGCGGGGATGTTCGCGGACCTTGTAGTTGTGGGCAGTAGAGCGGGCCACTTGGGTTGTTCCCTTTAGCTAATTCTCGTCTAACGTTTTAGTGTGTAACTTGTCGTTCATTCAAATCTGTCCTCTGACGCCTGTAAATATAATGTCTCCTCCTCGTCTGCACAAGGAGCATTCCATTTCCGTCGCGTGATCGGGCACATTCATTACAAAGATTTCCGTGCATCCAGGCCTCAAAACAGCCCCGGACGTTTTTGTGCGCCACGGACTCGTTCGGGGACAATTGCAGCCTTATTAAATGCAGAGCATTTCCGTAACTCACGATGTCACCCGCGTTGACGGCCGTAGTCCGCACCATCGTTGCCCCTACTATATAAAAAAGAAAATACTATCTGGCGCCAGGTTTCGATCCGTCGACCCTGCGGGCGGAACGCAATGTACATGGTGCTCTGCCCACTGCGCCACAAAGCCGACACACAATGGGACGCTACTAACGCGCCTTATATCGTTGACTGATTCAAATTACTGCTGACGAGCGCTCTCTCGTCAGCAGTTGCCACAAGTGCCACAACATTAACGTAACGCAAACTACTTAACGTCGTGCGCCCCCGGAAATGCTCTGCATTTGATCGTGCCCCTCGCGAGGGTGATGTTTATACAGGAACTCCTACTTGTAGCGGACTCCTGGCGCCCTCTTTCTGCCATTGTAGAGACTATGAGGCGGTCTTCCAAGGGCGCCAAATTTGAATTCTACAAAATGGATTTTTTCGCATACAGTGCAAGCGGCCTTTAGCCGAAATCTACGGGCTACAAATACAGCCACAAAATACACGATGCAATCTTTGATGGCTGGGTCTGCACAACTGGAGAGAAAAATGTCTTCACATTCCCAAAAGTCAGTGGAAATGAGACCATTAATTTTATTCAGCGTCGCTGTATTTGCTGCTATCAGTTTAAGGAAGGCAGAAGAGGCTCATATTGTCAGGGGCACAAGGATGCGTTCGCACATCCTGAAATACCTGTTGCACTAGGAATTAAAGTGCAAATCGCCGGGTGTGGCATGTCTTTGTGATCGATTCGGCGTCTGCCGTGGCAGTTGAAGTTTCTGATCGGTTTATTCGAACAGCGAGGCTGCTGAAAATTAGCTCCGTGGTGTCGTCCTGAAAAACTGCAACGCAATTGTTATGGTGCGGCCACCCCAGTGTAAAAAAATCTGGTGGCCATTCCTGCACGTTTCTCGCGAACGGGCCTGCGCCGCATCTGGCAAATCCCACAGGGAAATTGGATGCATCGGAACACACTCACCTTGCGTGATTCTTGAAAATTTAAATGACCCTGAACATAACAACAGCAGAAGAAATTGCAATCGCCTTGGCCGCCCACACCGATCTAGAGTACGTGACGATCCTGACAGACTCCCAGACCGCTTGCCGCCACTACCAAGCTGGACGAATCTCGGCCCTTGCCCTCCGCATTCTTGCCCAACGATCAGCGCCAATTCCCGATATCCGCATCGTGTGGACACCGGGTCACACGGCTCTCCCTTGGAATGAGGCGGCCCACGCCTCTGCCCGCGCCCTCATACCCCGGGCACCCACGGGAGCCGACGACCCAAGTGCTTCTCCGCCCATACCCCTCCGCTACGCTGATATCCTTGCCCATTTACGCCGACAACGCCAGCACTTCTCTCCACCCCATCCGAACCTTCCCAAGACCGACGAGTGCATCTTACGACGGCTGCAAACCAACACCTTTCCCCATGGCACACGCCTTCATGCTATGTATCCTGCACAGTACTCTCCAAAGTGCAAACACTGCCCATCCCCATGCACCCTATACCACATGGTGTGGGAGTGCCACCTAACCCCAACTCTACTCCCCCTTCCCAACCCAACCCCTGAGCAGTGGGAGGGCCAGCTGGCTAGCGGCGACCTGGGTGACCAGCAACAGCTGATATCCCGGGCGCAACTGGCCGCACGTGCCCAGGGCCTCCTGGACTGAGGACGCCCCCCACAAGAGAGGAACGGCTCAACTAACTCCGTTCCAGCTCAATAAAACGTTTTCACCACCACCACCCTGAATCATTCCTCGTTTCACTTAGAAGCTGGTTATAACAAGTTACAGAAAAAGTTGCAGACGAAATAGTCAGTGCAGAACTATTACAATTTAGTTAAAACATTTTTTTATAATCTTATTTCAAGCGCGTGTGTAGTAGCGGTGACTGTAACAATCGAGGTGTCATTGTAACATAACAAGGTTCCAATGCTTTGCTAATCTTTTGTGTGTTTGTTATTTTATATGTTGAACACTCCAGCAGTGGAGGCGTTTTTGCAGCGTAAACATGGTGTATTAATTTTAGCATTCTTCATTGTACCAATGTCTCGCCTTTCTGCTCTTTGCTTTATGGTTTGTGTATTAATAAGCATGGTGTCATTTTAGTTCTCACCTAGGAACCATTGCATTGCTATATGATTCTTCCGTTTATTTTCAAGATATTGGTAATGCTGGTTTTGTAGATTGTTGGAGCACTCCCTTCTTTTGCCTGCCCTGTGTTCTGATATTTGCGGATGTTGATCATATCCCTTACAGCCCTGGTGTCGTCATTTAACGATGTTATAGAAAACATCGTCCAGCGTTTCGAGAACAAAGCCAAAACTGGTGGGCTTTTGGGGACGAGTTCTTCATGGACGCTACTTGCGAGAGACATCACCATTTTTCCCTTATCACGAATCTCAGCGCTATGAAAAAGAAAAGCTCAAGTGGACACAGAATATGGCGACGGGGCGGCTACAAAAACAGAAATCATGGTTGTGAAAATGCCCCTTAATCTGTTATTACTTGCACAACCAACGTTATTTTTTCTGTGTAGGCTAATGAAATCGTAACTTTTAAGAAAACATAAAAACGGGTGTTTAAAAAAAAGAACATTTTATTATTTATTAACCTATTTTGTGGCCATGACTGTAAATTAATAAATAACTGCAGCACAGCCGCATTTTTTGTTTGTATGCTTCTGAGGTCGAAAATATTCAAAAGCACAATAAAAAAATCTTTTGCATGGAAAAAAAACTTCCACCGCTGAAAAGGATATCCCTAATGTAGAGTGTTTTACGAAATTCATTCGAACCCTTTAAAACTTTTTCCTGAGAGAACCGCTGCTTGGTTCGGGTAGAACCTTCACACGAAGTTCGCAATTCCTGGTTTATTGTATTTGACACCGGGAATCACGACGGTACTTACCTGTTTATTCTCAAAATAAATAAAAACGATTTTCACCTATGCGATAATGGCGGCAGATTTGGTTGTGCGAGACAATGCAAGCTGACCTTGGAACGACAGCGCCCCCTGAAAAGGACGATAGAGATTCATGGCAGGAAGGAGCCAAGTGAGATAGCAGACGATTGTAAAATCTGCTTTGTGTCTAGTTTACGATGATCACAAATAGTTGCATAAGAGCTGATAATAATCATAACAAAATATACTGACGGTTCATCATTGCCAATAAATCAATCCTATGTTTCGTTGGATTGGTTTCTTCATCTGCTTTCATATTTTCTGGTCCTATGCTACCTGATTTGGCTTCCCCTACCATGGAAGCCAAATGAGGTAGCAGACGATCAGAAAACCTGCTTTCACATTTTCTGATCGTCTGCTATCCCATTTGGCACCTTCCTGCAGTGGAAGATGAGTAACTTCCTGTCGTTCGTTTAGCTCGGCATTACCCAGGTGGCGCCGTCGTTCCAAGATCATCTTGCACTGGCTCGCACGTCCAAATCGGCCAGCATTGTCGAATAGAAGACAATCGTTTTTATTTATTTTTAGAATAAAAAGGTAAGCACCGTCGTTGTTCACTGTGTCAAACAAAAACCACCAACCACAACATGGACCTTCGTATGAATTTCGAGCGTGAATCGAGCAGCGGTTCGCTCAGAAAAAAATTTAAATTGTTCTAATTGTCGTGGTAACACCCTGTATGTTTATTTTCTCAGTATTTTTTAACACCAAAGTGTTTAATGCCGGGGTGCACAAACCTCACCAACGTCATATCCGTGCCGGAAATGACATCACCAGCAAAACGTTCAATTGGCACGGAGGCGCTAGGTTTCGAGTACACGATCAGTCAGGCCGCAACGGGAGGTGTGCAACCCTCTACCGACTCGGCCATGAAGTTATGACCGGTTCGCTGTACAAAGGCGCCTTATGTCCTTCCCTCTAACTTGTCCATTTAGATGGTGCTGCCGTCTAGGAGAGGTGAAGCGAAGTGGTGCGTCATGACGCTATTGAGCGCCGAAAGATGGCACCGCGATAGGGAAGCGAAAAGCAGCGGAAGCTGCTGTATTTCCCCGTCCGACGCCTATGTGGAACGCCGCCGCCGCGTTCCACAAGCTCCAGTCGTCGCAACGCAAGCGTATGGCGTATACACCACGAAGTAGGACCAATGTGGTCATAGCTTTGCCTAAGCGACATGCCAGCAGGACGCCGCTGACCAAGCACACCCACAAGACTGCTGCCAACCCGCAAATCATACTCATTTCGCTGTAGTGTACTGTGACTTCACCAAATGATTCGCTGACAACCCGTTGGGTTTCGTTTGCACAGTTTTCGAGCGCCTGGGGTGTCAATCATACTTACGCAATGCACCGGCTCGTGTAATGCGCTGTCTAATGTTGATGCGTCTAACGGTACCACACCGATTAAATATAAATAGCGATGTGCAGGTTGATATCGATGCACCATAAATATTCAAATGCTCCTGTGAAGGCTCATTTCACTTTCGTGTTTGACCGATTCCTATGAAAGAAGGATCAGCCACATTTTCTTGTTTTTTCCGTTCCTACTCACGACCTTTTAAAAAGAGTGCCCATGTCCCTGGGACAAGGCAATTTAAAAATCAAATCCCCATTCCTGTTGCCAAAATGCTTCCGGTGTTTTTCGAATGACAGCAAGAATGCGAGGAGGATATTCTATGCCATGGCGGGGATGTCAAGACAACACAAAATGAAAGCCGGTCTCAGCCACTCAAATAAATCTGGATTGCTAAAGCATCACTGGTACCGTGACATGCGATACATGTGCATTTCCCGCCGACAGTGAGCAACCAAGGTGTCGGGGTCCAAATGAAGCCCTGCCCCACCATGCACAAACTATTAACATATTTTTGTGGTTATTGGGTTATTTCAACTCGACGAGTACCCTTCACGCCACGCTGTATTAGTCATATAGCAGTGATACATTTCTAAACTCGACATAATCATCATCATAATCATCATCACCCACTGCCCACTTTGTCCACAGCAGAATGTGTTGAGAAAGATATTAATCCTACCTTTGTCGCCTAATTGAAGAGGCATGCACACTTCAGCTGGTTACGTCCACGTTCGCAATCTACGATGAGTTCGCTGGCGGTGTTGCTCCCGCAGTGCTCTTCTTGTGACGGGAACCTTAGATTGCGCTGCGGTGAAGCCAGTTCACACCTAGGGGTACGCGGAACGTACGTTATAGCGGGATATTCCCAAAGTGGCACCGGAGCTCCTATAGTCAGCTATTTTGCGCGTAAATCAAATATCGACATTTTGTTCTCAGCTCTTCCTTTTTGGGCGCCGCCTTCAGCCGTCGAGGATGTTTCACCTTCCACTGCGGCCACTGAACACGTTTGAGAACGTTCTCTGAAATCTTCAGCTGGTAAGGGCTCCTAATTACCTTATTTACTACGCCTTCTTTTTCACTCGTAAACCTCGAACGTTCACGAACTGAACCACGCTCGCTTACGCTGAAGAACGGTAAAAGACTGCACGGCCAGCTGTGTTTCCCTTTAATGACTGTCACGAGGAGCAGTGAAATCTGTCAGTTATTTCTCCACAATGTGACATTTCTGATAATGCTCAGCCTGCGTTGTCCTCGGAGCTGCCTTTGCAACTGCTGCGCTCCTCGCACTGGCACATGTCACGCTGTTACGGAACATTCACAGCAGCCATGACTCAAAAACAGTTGTGTACGGGATTACTACTCCAGAACTAATCCCAGAGGAGGGGAAGGGAGTGTGCGCCTCATGAGGAGCTACAGGCGTCATCCAGGTTTTCGCATAGGCTTGCACCACGAGAGGAGCTCGCACAAAACACAAACAAAAATTGCCGAGCCGAGGTAATCGCTGCCTGAAAAGCAGCGCACGGCATCGGTCAGCGGACCTTCAAGAACACTATGCCCAATGCTCGTGGCGTGATCTCTTTACGCCATTCTTCCCGCAGTTGACGTGCTTTCGCGCCTCAAGTGGGGAGCACAGATCCCGAGTTTGTTCGCGTTACAGACAATAGTTCGCAAAGGTGGTTTCCGCCGGTTCTAGTGCGTGCTAACGCAGTCCAGTTTGAGAAAGATGTGAAATCCTCCGGACAAAACTATCCGGACTGCCAGTCATGGAGACCTTCAGGCGCAAGTTCGCAACTCTAAGTCAGGTGCAACAACCGGATCTCTGAATAAAACGGAGAGGTCCCCAGCTAAGCCATTTCTCAAGCTTTGTACAACTGGTGCAAGCTGCGTCGTTTTATTTATATAAATAAAATATTGAGCGCACCATAACGACAAGAATATTGTGCAAACCTATACTGCTCCGTGCCACAATAAGGATAATTTATAAGGCAACTCCACTGAATGCATCGACCACTGGAAAGCCTTATTTTGGTTTAGTCTCTCTAAACGCACCGCAAGATACAAATTATTCCACCTCAAATGTGCGTATTCACGGTAAAACTACCATAAAAATAGGGTATTTTGAACATGAAATTGAATAGAGCGCGGTCATTAAGGCCAGGTAGAAAAGACATTTCAGGGGAAAATCGAGGGACCCGAGCGGCCGGCCGTATGATAGAAACCTGCGCGGAAGCAATTTGCGCACGAAGCAGCGGAGATCGACCGGTTCTCCTGGGTGGTCGGAGTCTCTCTCGCCCACCCACAGAAATCCACTTCATCGAAACCGGAAATAGGACACGGACACAACACCCTATGTCGAAATGCAAAGACTATCCCCCACAATACCATATTCAAATCACTTTCCCGCAACATGAACCCTACGTATCGCACCAATCGGAGGGAGCAACTAGCCCACGCTGAGCACAGGAAGTACACAAACGACCCACTAGGCGTGTACATAGACGGAGCGGAATAAAGACACCACAATGCTTTCACCGCAACGCTGTTTGCAATTACCTCAACAAAAACATCCTCTATTCTGTCACAGCTTGGACACCCATCCCAGAAACAGCTAAAGCGGCGTCGATAGCACGGACTCAAACCTACCCCCTTAACAATCATCGCAGATTGTAAACCTGCAGTCAAAAATTTCGTCGGAGGACACATTTCCCAAAACTGCACGCAAACGTTTGCGCAGAAACCTCCCGCAATCCCCTGTACAACTTATCTGGAACCCCCCCATTCCAGACTTGAGGAAAAGGAGACGGCCCATGACCTAGCCAGAGGAGTTACTATCCGGGGTGGACCGAGCCCGTATCACTACTACGGAACCCGGTCCACGCGAGACTACCTGATCGGTTACCGCGATATCACTAGCTATTACTTTCTGTCCCGTAGGATCTATGATCATCCGTGTCTGTGGCCTTAAATTAGAGAAAAGTCACGTTTGGCAGCACCTCCAGACGCTCGTCTTCCCAAATCCGGCCAATATGACCCATATTCACCCCAAACTTTAAGCAACTTCGGCTTGTCCCTTATGTGGTGCCCATGCCAACGTGGCGCACAACATCTGGGCATCCCTCCAGGACCCTTTCCAAGAAATCCCTTCTGAGGAAAGGTGGTAAATTGTGCCTCTCTTCGTTTGGAAGCCCCTACTCGGGCCTACAGGTACGCCTGGTCAGGAGTGCGTAGGAGGCCACCGAGACGCACCAGCCTAACGTCACCACAAGCTCGCCAACCTAATTCAACTAGAAGACGTCCTGGAGGGGCTGACCTACAGCTCCTTCCCTCCACCAACAGCAGGGCTTCAGTTCTCCTTGACACATCTCCCGAGCGAAGAAAATTTTCTCTCTCTCTCTCTCTCTTTTGGGGGATGAAGCACCCAGCTGGCTGAAATCACACTTCCTCTTCATCGGCTTTCCTCCATTGCAAACCGGTGGCACGTGCAGCATCACCTCCAACTGAACTACTTATACGTTCCAAAATGAGTGCGAGGGATTGCATGGTGCTACCAGTCATGCTCCAGTGGGTCTGGCTGCATACTGTAAGCACACAAAATTTTGGTCGTGGTAAAATTTCATCACAGCTAGTTTATAAACAGGTTATGAAACTGCCTCCGGCGATATATTGGTGCTTACATTTGCAAAAAAGTAAATTATCTCGTAATAACCTCCTTTAAAAATTTTGTTAAAAAGACAAGTATTAGCTAAGTTTTACAGATTAGGACAGCGAATTTTCGCCCGCAGCGTTGAGGTCCATTGTTTTGTCATATCATTGGCCCCGCGACAAGGTTCTGTATGGATATTGCCTATGAATCAAGATGCATACGCGTCCGACATAGGCTCCGTGTTGGACCATTCAGTCAATCGGTGAAAGCCATGTACCGCTTACCTAACCAGTGCGACGCGATCTGCGAAGTTGCAAGGAACCTCGCAATACCACCTTCAGCAGTTTTGGTGCACCGCAAGGTCAGTTACGAACGGCTCCCATTTTACCACGTCGAACAGTTCGCTATGCCTACCAAGATTAGCGACGCCGGCGATCTCCTGCCAGTGGCAGACCATTACATGGTATTCTCGAGGGTGGCAAAACTGGCCGCTACCGCTGGCCAGCTCTTGCGCACGCCTCTGGGTAATACCCCGCAATGAAGTACACCGCTGTTACAGAAGAAATCACTCCAGACGAATTTCAAAAACCAAATGAGGCCGACTATTGACTACGGAAAGCCGCTCTACAAGCCACTCTTTGTACACCACACAACCCTAAGTCAATCAAACAAGCCGCCTGTTTACCTCGGCAGCAAATTCAGCGCTTCTTGCACCAGCAAGTATCTGGCCATCCGTTACCAATACTGACATCAAAATCTTCCTCGCCCTGGCGGTGGCGTCGACTTCAAATGTGTCGTCCAGTGTTATTCTAGCCGACTCCCTGATGCATCACGCCGGCATCACATGAAGCCGTGTGAAGGAAATCCACATTCACAAAATAATAAACTATTTACTAGGACCCCTTTATTTTTAATCTATTTTAATGACTTGCCATCCTTTGTCTCTTCAGAAAAAGGAATTTTTGCTGATGACTGTGATATACTGATTTACCGAATAATCTCTTGTGATAATGACCGTTAAACATTGAAAACCGATCTTAACGCTATGAATGCATGCTGTTCATCTTGGCTAATGACCCTAAACCACTCCAAATATAAGTATATGTCCTTTACTAATCGCGCCTCAAGAGTTCCTACTTCCTACATGCTTGATAATATTGCCATTTACCTCGTCTCTACTTATAAATATCTGAGAATTCACTTACAGCCTGACCTGTCATGGCATTACCATGTAAAACACACCGTTGCTTCCCCTAATCGCTCCTTTAGTTTTCTCAAGCGTAACCTTAAACATGCGCTTTCTAACACTCGGAAACTTACATTTACTTCACCAATACGTACTAAAATAGAATATGCATCAGCCAGTAGGGATCCCCACCAAGCATACATAATAACTGATATTGAATCTCTGCAAAACCATGCAGTTCGCTTCATATATACAGACTACTCACGCCATTCCAGCGCCACAGCACTAAAACGTCGTGCCGAAATACCGGATCCAGCATATTGCCGCCAACTTTCCCATCTATAAGTGTTCCATAAGCTTTATCACCATGTGTCACTTCACGGTGATTTCTTTGAATCACCTCCCGTAATTTTTCCACGCCGGGACCATTTCTACAAAGTGAAACGCGTAAATTGCCGCTGATCTTGCTTTGCCCGCTCTTTCAGGCCACGTACCATAGTTGAATGGAGTAATGTACTATCTCATATGGCCTCTCAAAAATGCCACACAAAATTTCAGGAACTATCCCAAGAGCTAATCTAACCCTTTGCTCTCGTTCTGTGTATTTTTTGCAGTTCTTTCAAAAGTTGCGCTGTTTCCTTTCTTTGCCCTCTATTTTCATTGTCTTTTTTCTTTTTGTTGGGCTGATGTGTTCGAAATTTTGTCGCATTATCGCATTATCGTCCTTTTAAGTTTGAAATGTGTGTAGATTTGCGGTCTCATCGTGACTATACTCTTTATTCTCTTCTCGTTTATTTTTTGTTTTCTTTTTTGTTACGCCTATGCAATATGTGTGCCACTGAAACCCCCATATGTAACACCCCCTCACTGGGGCCTTTAGGGGCATTGCGAATAAATAAATAAATGCCCTAGTGATCATCCCTTCAGAAGGCTGTGCGCACAAGTACGCTGCAATTATTTCCTTTCGCTTCACTGTAAGGGCTCCGAAATACAAGCCTATATTTCAGTGCATGGTGGCCCGCTCACAGGTGTAATATTCAACATTCTGGAAGAAGACACGCCAGAAAAGATATACAATTGCGCCCCCAACAACAGCCCCGCTTTCAGAATCCTCGACGCTTGATTCATGAACATGTCAAACATCATGTAAATTCTTTATTCAGGGCCAGAGAGTTCCCTTTTTGGGCCCGCTGTGGCTCGGCGATATACCGGTGCAAGCCTTTCCGCTGTAAAAGAGAGGCGTGCGCCCTATGATGACAAGCCGATTACAAGCCAGATATCGATGTCTGCCCAATATCCAGTAAACCACCCCGTGTACCTAATGCATTACTATGAAACCTCCAGACTAGCTCTAGTGTTACCATCGTTGTATGTGAGGGCCCACATCTGACAGTCTCAGCTGACTGCCCTCCAGATTTCAACCGTGCAAAGAGAATCTCATTTGCACCTACTAGAGAGCAAAAGGCCCGGGACACGGACCACCGAGCGGCAGAAAACCGGCTACCCCTACAAACTGCCCGCAAAAGGGGCCGCATGCATTCCCCATTAACACCCCTGGGTACGCGGGACGCTTTCAACAGCCAGCCCGGTAACCCCAAGGTACCGAAGCACCTACCACTGGGACAGCCTTACTTAGGCCACGAACGCAAGAATCTCACCTCCTCCAGGAAATTCTTTGATACACGGTCACAATACCCCTTTTCCAGCTTGCCCCCTCTACCGACATAGAAATGGAACTTGCCGATGTAGGACCAGCAAAGCAAAGATCCCCTTACGCCACCAGGAAAACACGGCGCTTTGCCAAGTAAATGAGCCTCTCCGATTTCCGCTAGACGCACTCACCAGCGAGTCCTCCCTCAGTAAACTCCCTCTTCCTAAACGTAAGGGGACAACGGAAGGCGCCAGTAGCGCCCCTTTGATGACTCACCAAGTCTAGGTAACGTACATGCTCGCTCTGAAGATTTCGACATGTCTTGCAGGCTGGCGCTGCTACAACAAAGAAATGACTACACCAGCATCTTTTAAACTATCCACACAGGTTTCTCCACACTGCAAGCGAACATCAAAGAAATGCCGTCCGAAATACATTCGCACATCCACGGCCTTTTTACTCTAGTAAGTAACACGATGCCGTGTACAGCCGCTGACCACCAGCAGTGTAACAACACTCTTGAATAACATCTCAGAGCATTGCGCGCCCGTTAGTGGAACTGTAGCAGCTATAGGCACAAGCGCAGTACTTTGCGAATGCATTCCCCTATGCTAGAGAAACACCCGGACAAGAAACCGGTGTTAAACATTACTTCTGTTTTACGAAGTTATCGAAAGCTCCCATGACCCCAAAACAGTTATTCTAATTCAACGCAATATCTCAGTGAAAGGGCTCCAAAATGATGGTGTTGATATCCGTCATGACTTTTTTATTCTGCACCCCACTAAGCGTTCCGCAACTAGAGGCTACGTACATACCGGTGACAGTCATCTCAAGGTGGCAGCCACAGGTTTAAATCATTTTTTCTTGTCGAAAAAGAAGCTCATAAACATGACCCGCTCATCATAGGTCGTTTCAACGCGCCAAATGTTTTCAAGAATGCTAGCACGGCAGCAATAAAGGCCGCCTCTTGTGGGGACGAGTAAAATATCATCGTCACAAACTACAATGGAATCCCGTCGTCCCGCGTAGCGTGTTCAGGCCTTCGTCATCAGCAGAAAAACGTACTCTCTTTTCTACCTTCCTACCAGTGCTACCGAGTTATAGAATGTCAATTGACGCGTCAGAAAAGCCTATCAAGCGGCCCTGCAGTTGCCCCTGTACTCGTCTAATACCAGGTTAGACCTGCTGGGGATTGATAATAATGTCGAGGAGCTTTTGGAGATACACCCCTAGATATGTTATCTTACAGTTCGAACCACTGCCCTGGAACGGCGGGGATGTGGCAATTGCACTCACCATTTCATAAGGTCCAACCCCCCGATAATCATATCCAATTCGAAGACGGCCGTTCCTAATATCACCTCTATTTTCATCTCTCCACTGGCTCTTACATGATCGCTCAAAATCTCCCAAATTCCCCGGTAGAACTGGTATGGCCCCTGCTCAAATCGTGTACTTTAGGGGAGCGACGAGGCCTATGGCATGACTTGATTATCCGAAATAAACACGTGAGCCAGCGTACATCGTGATCACTCTCCAGGTCAACCAAAGAACACCTGATCCCATCTGATGACATACGCCAGCACTACCGACTCACTCGCCTTAAATACTCTCCGCGCACAACCAAGCGTGCACATTACGCCTTCTTGAGGTTCTTTCTTTTCCCAGCAGGGCGGTGCTCCATCCAATCCACCATCTTTCTACTATCACCTTATTGCACAGAATGTAGGGAAAGCGCCACCTTTCCTTACTCTATGTTGGGCTGTCATTGCGATCCCTTCCATTTAATGACCTCTGGCGAGCAATGGGAGGGTGGGCTGAGTAGCTTCGACCCCGTCGTGCAGATCCCCTTTGTGGAACGAGCCGCCATCAGCGCCGCCGACCTCAAGACATCGGCAACCGAAATTCCTCAACCTGTCACAAAATTAAAGCTTCTTGTCACTGTTTTCCAGTTACGCGCGTCTGCTGCTGGGTCGCCAGCTTTACTTTGGGTCGTCACCTTCCAGCTTCTTTCAACGCTAAAATGTGGGCTATTTGGCTCTAATTGTGAAAGATGGTTAAGCAGTGCGATATAGACAAGACAATATAGAAGGGAGCACACAGGACTAGCGCTGGATATCAACTGAAATTTTTACCACACACAGAAGAAGGTATACAGGAATGGCGCATGTGTGAACATGGAAAAAGCAACAAGAAAAAATCGCGACAAAGTCAAGTAGCTCATTTTGTTACGCACGTGCAAGTGCGCATTCAGGTAATCCATTTCTTTTTTTGACAGACTCATAGATGCAGTGCTTGCACAGTTATCAACGGCTTTCATGGTGCACCATGCTTCAAACAATTCACCGTTGGCTTCAACAACGCAATGCCAGTGTCTTCTCGAAAAGTGGAACTCAGTGTGCAACACACAGGCAACGGCGGCAATTTAGCTAAATGCCCCAAGTAGTGAGCTCTTGATGCGCTGTACGGTGCTCTCGGAGCCTGTCATTTATGTACACCTGTTCAAACGCTCGATGCGGGAGGCCACTTAGCTCACCATTGCCGCCGCTGCCTGAGCGTTGCATACTGTGTGCCACTTTTCGAGAAGACACGGATATTGCGCTGTTTTAAGGACCAAGCCATCCCTGCATTGTTCGAAGCGTTGTTCATCATGAAAGCCGGTGATAACTGTGTAAGCACTGCATCTGTGAGTTTGTCAGAAAAGAAATAGATTATCGGAATGCGCACTTGCCGTAACAAAATGAACTACTTCACTTTGTCGCGATTTTTTCTTGTTGTTTTGTCCATGTTGAAGAAACGCGGTTCTGTGTATGTTTCTGTGGCTGTGGTAAAAACTTCAATTGATATCCAGCGTTAGTCCTCCGTGCTATCTTCTATATTGTCCCGTTCATACCGGGCTATATTTAACTATGTTCACAGCTTAGTTTGTTTATTTTATGCCTTTTTATTTATGATTGCGCTTATGAACTCTGCACTTCCCTCGCGGCTGGAGAAGCTGATGCAAGGACTGCGACCAATTTTTACGATTTCACACCAGGTTGTAAGATTGCGCGAACAAAGAATGTCTCTGGCAGAGTCACCGCGCCGACACCATATGTTCGTACGTATAGGGCGCCTGTTATATGTGAGCGAATGACCAAACTTTGTTAGAGTGAGCAAGTAGAGTGCTCACGATTGAAACTCGACACTGCGAGCGCGTGGCCTGCGGTACATGCAGCGCCGCCCGTGGACGCCCGTGGAAGATAGGTGTTGCATTGTGGTATACCATGAGGGTGAGAGCGTTTTAACCATAGGCTTGCTGCTTCCGGTTGCCAATAAGCGGGGCTGTGGTTCCGCGCAGCGACTACGGTGCGCTGCGAGCCTGGAGCGCGTTTGTGCGCCGGTGGTAGCCGGCCGGCGGTCCGCGCTGCCAATTTCGCGCCATTGTCTGCTCGGGCGCTCTTCTTGCGCGTGCCATTCCGATGCAACACAGATAATGTGCGTGTAAGCACGGTCACGCTTATCTGAATAAAACGAGCGCCTGCAAGAAGAAACAGCCAACTTTATTCCATGATATAAACTAAAAAAATAGAAGAGCCGACGAAGGATTAATGCACTGCACCACACGAGAACGTGCCTGCAAAGGCGTCTTTCGTTTTTTTTTTTACGTTTCATCCTGGAATAAACTTTGCTGTTCCTTTGTACAGAAGTTTCTTTTATTCAGATAAGTGTGACGTTGCATTACATGAACATTACTGTGCCGCATTGGAAGTGCTCGCCTAGCAAGAGCGCGCGCACACGATGTCGCGAAATGGGCTGCACGCACAGCCGGGCTACTGCCGTGGGCGCACAAACGCGTCTCAGCCCTTCAACTCGCAGCGCCCCGCTGTCGCTGCGGGGAACCACAGTACCGCTCATTGGCAACCGGAAGCAGTAAGCCTACGGTCAACACGCTCTCATCCTCGCGGTGTACCACAATGCGACACCTACCTTCCACGGGCGTGAACCGGCGGCGCTGCATGTACCGGTGGCCACGCACCCACGTGATCACTGTACACGCATTTTGAACCGATGTTGCTTTCGTTTATATATTTCTTTATCATCCGATCGTACACGTCAGTGTCCAGCCGGTTGGTGTTGTGGTGACGCCAACCACGCACGTTCACAGGCAGCAGTAGTATTCCATTCCGTTATTCTGGTCCGGTCTAAACGTTTAAAACTGTAACAAAAGAATTGCGAGAGCTCCCACTACATGTGCAAAGCTGGAGAAACAGGAGAGGTAGCGACCACTCTCCCGCCGTAGGAGACCTGGCTGTCGCGCCCCACATAAATTTTCAAACTTGGCGCCGAAAGACTTCGATAACTATAATGTCCTGGTCGTTCTGCCCGTGGGATTTCATACCTCTCCCGAAGTGACCCGATTTAGCACGCGCTACAACCGGCGGCAACCGGCTTCTCTACTCAGCGTTAACTGGCAAAAGGAACAGCACACGAGAGATCACTCCAGACGCGCTAGCCAGAGTGATCTCGAAGTTGGAGTGGGACTATGGACGTCACTCGTCACGAGGCGCACACACACGTTCACTCGGTATTTTGTCCTTTCTATTTGTGACCCAGTTCGTTCTCCACATGTTGCCTCTCCCACAGCTGTTGCTGATTCACTGAGTGCCATTGTTAGGTTGTCATTTAGCCGATCTACACTGACCTCGTTCTGCTCGTTCAGCTGCGAGAATTTTTGAGAATTCGAAGCGAGAAAAAAACAAGCAAACTGGATTCGTAATAAAAATTCTCAACACGCAATTCTCATTCAGTGCGTAACAGTTATAGCTGAACCATTTCCCGTTCGCTATTTGGGTGGCAGGCGTTTCCTACTCCGACCTCGGGCTTCAAGTCAACGCGTGGCAAGAAAATAAACATCGACACTTTTTAAATTCCTATCACAGCACGTAGGTACCTGCAGCTGTATGGGCTTATGTACTCAAGGGCGCTCTAGACGCGCGGCTGACGCTTGTTGAGAACTGGACAGAAATAGTGCCTTGCACGAACCTGTAGCCCAACCGCACGCCTTTCAGCAGTATAGACTACTTCGGACCATTTCCCATTTCCCATTCACAGGGATCGCAACGACTCTGGCATTTCACATTTTTAACGCCCTCTGCGCTGCAAAGGGTGTAAGTGACGCGGGTATGAGATTTCCCGGCGTCAGGCACGCGGCCAGCTTGGAGGCCTCACGTCGTAAACCGGTAATCGCGTGTCGTCTCACGATTAGTATAACCAGAGTCCTTCAATGCTTTACTGGTCACGAAACTTCGGCCCTCGCTTCATATAGGGACCGCGCCCGCCACTACAGGCGCCACCGCCGCACGAAGGTCATCCAGCCGCCGCGCGTGCGGAGTATTGGCTAGCTCTTGGCGTGCAAACGCTCGCTGATTTTGGTGTGTGCGCGCTGATTAAGTGTGTGTTTTTTTTCGTAGTAGTTAGCGATGAATAGTCCAGTTATTGTGTTTATCACCTGCCTTCAATGGGGTTTTATTTTTCGAAGTAAGTTACCGTAGACTTCGGCCGCGAACGGCAACGGCTTCTGTGTGCTCTGGCACAAGCGCTGCGCCGTCGTGTTTACGGATTTTAAATCTATATTGCTTCTTTTCTTAAAGCAAAGTTGTAAATACCACACATACGGTAGCTGTGTAGTCACGGACTGCTGCGGGCCTATCGATAATACAAAAAAAGAACTGAAAGAAACCAAGTACGCGTCGTTCAGACTACGCTTAATGAATTCGTTGATTGCTGTGGAATGCACAGAACGCTAAAAGAGATAGCCCAGTAGTATTGTCGTTTCGATGAATGGGTACATACTTGAGAACATCTAAAAACGCTGCAGAAACGCGAAGGATCAAAACACGAAGTTGCACCATATCTTTCTGCTTCCACGCTTTGCAATCCTTGCAAAAACAGGAAGCCAAAAAAGAACAATGAAACTGATTTTATCACACGCAGCAAAAAATTTCAATGTTACGAAGGGAGACAAAAGACCGTGGTCCAGCGTACAAAAATTTATTTTTTCGCGCGGCGATGTGCAGCACACGGAGGAAACAGAATATTGCCACGTAGCCGACGCAAAGCTTTTCTGAACGCAGCGAGCTAGCGATCTCCTGCACTACAAAAGACTAGAATGAAACACAAACGCCGAAGAAGCAGTCCGCAGTGTGACGTGAACAGATGAACGTCGATAAAGTGAGTTGCGCGGTGTTTCTATGCATGCATTACTCTTGGAACGTTAATTTCAGATCCATGGAAATGGAATCGAGAACATTGTCGAAGAAACAAAAAATCAAGTTAGCGACAAGGTGGCACCCTTTCCATATCAAACAATATTGCCCGACGGGACGTACGACAAAAAGAGCAAACGGGCGCTCCGGTTGAAACGCCAGATAAGAAACCGGAATCGGCCACGCGCGGTTACAAAACAAACAAAACGACCCCTAAGGGATAATTCGCGGAAATATGAAAAGTAAAAGCATAAAGACGTCCCAAAGCTTTTTTTACACGCGAGCCTGAGCGCAAGGTAATAGAAGTTTGCAAACAGGTAATGAAGCACCGCTACAACCTGACTGATATGACAAAAATCCGGCTTTAAGATAGCCTTGTACAATTCTATGTTCAGCATGCTCTAAAAAGGGTACATTGCTTTTTCCATTCTCACACACAGTGCATTTCCACACACTGTCGCACACTTATAATCGAAGCTGAAATCTCCCGTTGCTTGCCTTGGAATGGCGCCCCTCCATTTCTCACACAGCTGCCCGTCCTAAAGAGAACACAAGGCTTTGCATCTCTTTAACAGGTGGTTCTATTAGAGAAGTGGAAGAGATGAGGATCCTGGGCCTGCTTATTCACAACAAACTTAGTCCAGAGACCACCATTGCCAAACTGAAGCGAACAGGTGAACAGGTCGGACGGATGATACAACGCGTATCCAACAAGCGCGGAGGGTTACGGGGCAGAGACGCGCTCCGGCTCGCCCATGCCTTCGTAACCAGTAGGATCCTCTACTCCGTACTCTACCTCCGTACGAACAAACAACACGAGAATCGCATTGACATCATCATTAGGAAGGCCACAAAACGAGCCCTTCACCTCCCGGTGGCTACCTCCAACACCAGGTTATCGGAGCTGGGAGTGCTCAATTCGTATCAAGGGCTGAAAGAGGCTCATCTCACAAATCAGTGCACTAGACTCCCACAAACGGCGTCAGGGCGTCACTTGCTTAATCGCCTACAAATCAAACATGAGTGCATCACAAAGGAGACGTGCAAACTCCCAGAGTTGTGGCGGCACAGGCTCTGGGTGCATCCACTTCCGCGTAACATGGAAAAGCACACTCACGAAGGCAGGAGGGAAGCACGCGCTAAGACCCTGGAAAGGAAATACGGAAATGGGCGAGGTGTGTTCTATGTTGATGTGGCAGGACCGTCGCCTCTAGGGTTTTTCACTGCCGCTGTAATTCACAGGGACCAGCAAGTCGATGGGCTCTCCTACCGGGCTCCTAACTCCACGCAAGCCGAGGCGATTGCCATAGCGCTCGCCGCCTCGGACCCGAAGTCAAGGACAATAATAACGGACTCTCGCCGAGCCTGTGAAAGGTATTTAGCGGGCACGGTACCACCCTTGGCCTACAGAATTTTAAAACGAGTGGTGCGGTTCGTAGACCCCGCTCCTAAAGAAATTGTGTGGTCTCCGGGGCATCAGGGTCTGAGAGGTAACGAGGCCGCGCACGCGGCTGCCCGAGCGCTTACCCACCGGGCGCCTCACCCATGCTCTCCCGGCTCGGAGATTAGCAAACCACTTCTGCGGTTTAGAGAAATCGTAAAACATTACTGCGGTAACCGCCGGCTTTACCCAGCCCCTGCACAGGGTCTCAGCAAGGCCGATGAGCGAATACTGCGGCGCCTGCAGACGAACACATTTATGCGCCCTGCAGTAGCAAAGCATTTCGACCCGAAAACAGATGGGCGGTGTCTGCACTGTGGGGAGGTGTCCGACACCTTCCACGTGGTGTGGGCATGCCAGCACAACCCTGCGTTATCACCCAATCCTTCCCCTACCAGAGAGGCATGGGAGGCAGCCCTGCTCAATCGCTCGGGGCTGGAGTCTCAAAGGGCTCTAGTTCGACGGGTGAGGGTGGCGGCCTTGACCAATGGGGTCCCGGAATAGGGACTGCACCTGTGCGGAGGGCCACAGGCCCTAACTCTCTTTTATTCTGATCAAAAATAAAGTTTCACTCCTCCTCCTACTCCCGTCGCTCGGTCAACAGAACAAGGAAACATTGTCTATGGTATCGTTGTACAAGGAACGACATCCCGGAACGCAACACATGTTCGGCATCGTCGGTGCACTACTTAAGTCGCATCACAAGAGCGCGATATGCACGTTACATTTTTTTTTCCGCACAAAACAAACACAACTCGCCGCGGCTCCGCCGTTCGAGCCAGCGCAACGCCGCCCGAGGAGTGACCTCAGTGAGAGGGTGGCGCCACCGCGCGGCGGCCAAACGCAGCATATGAAGCTCTCCCATTGAGTTACGGAGCAGTTTCGTGACCAGTAAAGCATTGAAGGACTCTGGTATAACGTTTCCTGTCATGTCGTTAGGGTCAAACTTGAGGTTAGTTACCGTTAGGGCTAAACAAAGAAGAGAAGTGTGAACGTCACATTTGAGGCTTACCCGCCGCGGTGTCTCAGTGGCTAAGGCGTTGTGCTGCTAACCACGAGGACACGGGTTCGATTCCCTGCCGCGGCGGCCGCTTTTCTGACTGATGCGAAAACAAAAACCCTAGTGTGTATGAGATTTCCAGGCACGTAAAGATCCCCAGCTGGTCAAAATTAATCCGGAGCCCTACACTACGGCGTGCCTCGTGGCCTGCTTTGCGTCGGAGCGTTAAACCCTAAAATAAATTAATCAATGAATCCATTATTCAATCAATCAATCAATCAATCAATCAATCAATCAATCAATCAATCAATCAATCAATCAATCAATCCTGTTTGACACCTTGTCTTAACAACTACATCACTGTAGTCGAGCTGCGGGCCGCGGTTCAATTCGTAGACTATAAAGCGGAACGGTATAGGACTAACCTCCGACACATACCGGACAGTCGTGCGGTTTCCTGGCTACGGCGGACACTTTTCTGATGGAGGCGAGAAGCAGAAACGCCCGTGTGTACGAGATTTTGGCGGACGTTAAATACCACCAGGTGGTCAAAACTAATCCGGAGCCCTCGACTACGGCGCGCCTCATCGCCTGCGTTGCGTCGGCGCCTTAAACCCTGTAGTATACAATAAATCACTAGGACACTCATGCCGCTTTTCCAGAAACGTTATGTATACCCACATAGCAGCACACACATTTAGAATTACATGTTGTATACAGTGCAATGTTTTGATTCATCTTTAAACACTGTAATTATTAAACTGTGTCTTTGTTGGGCGTTGCCGAATTTCAAAGTATTTTGTGACAGCTGGCTTGGCCCTTCAGTAACGCAGACTATCGAACACAGTAATGGTTACCCAAGCAACCCCTTCCAAAAAGAAGAAGAAAACGAAAGAAACGCACTATTTTGGCCTTGTTAGGCGTTATTTCTCTTTAAATATAGAAATAAAAACTATCGTCGACACTTTTTCTACACGTTGAGTATATTTTACTCTAGATGAAACGCTGCAATCCACGCCAATAAGGAAGCAAAGCAAGAAAACCATACTTTTCTTATAATTTCCGCTGTGACAGGAGGCTGCAGAGCCAGTTTCTTCTCCAGTAAACCTTGGACGAAATTTAATGCCCATGAACTGCGCTGACACCCGAATGTATGGAGAAAAGTCCCGGCAAGTGAGGGGCCACCACTTTGCTTTAATAGCGTGTCGGTATGGGATATCCGTCGGCTTCATGAGATAAGGGGTCCGAGTTGCATTTCGACAACGGGAAGCGTTATTTTAGGCGGTTGTGTTTTCTCGAGTGCCATCACAAGCTTCATGCGACTTTTAAAAAAAAAAGTCATTTCGTAAACTTGGCTTTCGTTCAACGCGTTTTTGTTTCACTACATCCGTATCTGTGACGCATATGAAGCTTCGCTTTAATACATTTTTTATTCGGGCTATACGTCGCCTGGTCCCCTAATTTTCTGTTTCTTCTGTTATGAGTTGACTCGCAGGGTTACGACACGTCCCGAGTAACAATGGGGGTTAGGGTTGTTTTGGACAGACAGATTCTCTTTGAGATCCATGTAGATTGGATACCACAGAAACTACGACACCACAGCGCTCTCATAATGAGAGGGCTCGGCGGCACGTCAGTTATGTCCCGCGCTGGCACGCAACGCTTGCTTTTGATGCAGATTTGTTTGTCTGGCCGTACTACACGCCTGTCTCTAAGGTCCTGAGAAGGCTGTCCCTGGAAGCCTTGCCTCCCCGGCTACGCACCATCTGCACTCCTCGGCCCAGACCGTTTGAATCCAGCTGCACTCAATTTTTACATTGGCCATAGGTGCAGGTGCCTCAATATATGCGATCGGGAACACTGCTTGCTTTACAAAGGAACCCAAACTAGTACTGAGCCCCTCACTGTGGAGTGTGCCATGGCAGTCTCTTGCTGGATAAAACTGAAGTCCTGTTAAGGCATTTCTAACAGCTCCCTCCTGAGGTAACTGAAGCGGTTTTGTATTTCGATGTAAAGTCAGAATGACGTCTGTGTGAGAACAGCGCCTGTGACATTCCTTCAAAAAAAAGCTTGCCTATCTTCAAGAAGCTCTTCAGTAAGACGGATGTCATGTGGCTTGGGCGTGGTAATGACTGTTCACTTGTGTCATTGATTATTCGTACCGTTCAATTATTTTGCGAAGCTGACGCATCCCTTTCCGCTCTTTTTTTTTTCTTTGTTCTTTTTTTTTTGGGGGGGGGGGCGCCAAAAGCGTGCGAGTTCTTTATAGTGTATTTTCCTTTTGATAAAATGTAAGTTGGTAGTAAACGGTCGTGCTGTGAAGTTATCTTCATGTTGTGTGAATCGCTTTTTCTTTTTCTTTAGCATGAGGTATCCATAGGCCACATATATGCGACGGGACCTCTACGTCTGAACCTTCAAAACGCGCAACACTGAAAACGGGATACAAATGAAAGAACCAGAGGACGAGCGCTTGCTCTCAACTGAAGTTCAATAAGGAAACACGAAGAACACTTGAAGCGTTTTTTTTTTTCCCTCGAAATGAACCAGATCCAGAAAGTGAAACTGAGTCGGATAAAGCTGCAGTGAAAACAAAAGCTCGGCAGCTTTCCTCTAAAAAGGGGTGGCTAGAAAATAGTTGAGATGGCCCCCTGAAATTGTGTACGTAGATCGTAGTTCCTATAAATTACATCCAGATGCTGCTTTTCACGGATCGTAATAAGCCAACTGCATTTGCCCAATGGGAGTTTTGATTTATTTGATTGTAGGGTTTAACGCACCGACGCAACGCAGACGATGAGGGTCGCCGTAGTGGAGGGCTCCGGATTAATTTTGACCAGCTGGGGTTCTTTAAATTGCGCCGAAATCTCGTACGCACGGGTGTTTTCGCTTTTCGCCTCCATCAGAAAAGCGTCCGTCGCCGCCTGGAATCGAACCCGCAACCTCGTGCTCAGCCGCGCAACGCCTTAGCCACTGAGCAACCGCGGTGGGCCCCAATGAGAGTTTTCTTTATGCTTGAGTGTTCAGACTGTTTCGTGGGTGTTTTCAGAAGTTTTTTTTCCTTTGCAGAGCTGGCGTATTATGAATTCAGACGGAAACAAGGAGATCGGCGGAAGATGTGTCCCCATATGTAAACGGCGAATTGAATGGAAGAAGGGAACGAAATCAAACAGGTGTGAAACAGCGATTTCCTTTCGTCTCCTCCACTCTTACGACATAACTTTCATTATATTTATTGGTTTACTCCAATATTTACCATTTCAGCACTAACTAAATAGCCTCCGCTTACAACCAACCTTGGCAGATCCCCCACCAACCGCTCTGAAAGTATGAACCACTTATTCAGGGTGAAAAAAAAAGATATGAGCGGCCTGCTTGCGAAGCGTTTTGCCAATTCCTTGCAAAGCAATGCAGATCTTGCTTACTTCGTTAGTGCCTTGAGGTGTTCCCCACATAATTATCCCAGGTAAGAATTGGAAAAGAGCTGCTAATGGTGCCAAGAGGGCTCACCTGCTCACTACGTATAGGTCTGATGTATTGGAGGCCCTGTTGCATATTTTGATGCCTTTTCCATCAAAACTCAATCGCACAATGCTTGAAAGTCAATTTAAATAAAGTTTTCATAAGAATGCAGCATCAACTAGAGTTTTTCAATTCAATACGCGCCAAATGCAAACTTATCACCCTGATAGTGCTCAAATGCCCGGCATAATGTTTAATAATTTGTTACCATAAACGTCCCCCACCCGGTATTTAAAATATATCATATCACAATTTTGACGGCGCTGCGTTTAAGGTCGTTAATAAACATGCGCTTGTTTCTAAAATTCGCGTTAGTTGGATCTGGCGAATTTCGAAAAAAAAACGCCTCATATGTCCTTCCAGTCACCAAACCCCGCATACGTCAACAAAAACCCATGGGAACAATCCAAAAACATAAAAAGCATGAACACGGCAGGAAAGATCACAAGTTGTGCAACGCAATAGTTGCTGAGATATGAAATCTATTTCGCTTGTAAGAAAAAAGATGACTGACTGACACATTTGTCGCCTCTCTGCCTTATATGAAACAGCTCAGCCATTTCCCTCCTTAATTATCGCGCTTGCTTGAAACCCACCACTGCGGTACAGAAAATCAACCGGAAACAACCACGGTGCCGGAACGAGCTGCAATTCCACGGGAGATGAGCCCAGAGTTACTCTGGCTGAGACGACATAGCCCCTTTAAAGAACAATTGTTGCTCTCTGAGGCGCACATTGACGCATCTACCTGTTTGTACTACGTACTTGTTAGCGCAAGACGTTGGCGCACATAGCCACAGCCAAAATTTCACTCGACATACCTCGCTTCATGTTTCACACTGCATCCATTCCTGCCGGCGTGATGGTCACTCGACAGATATTTTCAGGACCAAGGGAGAAACCCCGCCACCCTTGTTCTCCCTGAAAACGGAATCTTCAGATTGTACTTTGAACCAACGTTTTTCAACGCGTGTGATATTTTTGCAGGTAGGGAATTACTGCTGTCATTTTATCCCTACCGTCCTATACTGCGAGCCCTATCTGCACAAAGTGTCACTTGGGTTAAAAAACGTCGGCTCGGGGCACAATGTGAAGGTTCCGCTTTGACTAAAAAACAACGATGGCAGGGTTTGTTCCTTGGTTGAGAAAATGTTGTCCCGTGACCATCGCGCAGGCATAAATGTGTGCAGTGTGAAACAAAACGAAATATGTCGAGTGCACTGTTGGCTGTCGGTGTGTCCTTCCACAGTCCTGAAATAGGGAGTACGCACGACAAACTGGTAGACGCGTCAACGTGCACCTCCAAGAGCATGAGTTGTCCCTGAAAGGGGCTATATTATCTCATATTGCGAAGCATAGCAGCTCATACCGGTACCGTGTTAGTTGCAGGCCCATTTTCTGTAACAGAAAGATTGTGTCCAAGCAGGCGTGCCGATTGACAAGGGAAATAGCTGAGACGTTTCAAATAGGCGAGAGAGGTGTCAAATGTGTCACTGAGTCATCTGTTTCCTTACACGCGGAAAAAAATCTTATCTCGACACGTAGTGAGTTGCACACCTAGGGGTAGCTGTTTTTGTGAATTTTTCTGGATTTTGAAGTGCAGAGGTGCGCTGCCTGACACGAAACGTAGGACAGGGTTAATACCCCAAAAACAGACAAGGTGAGGCGCAAACTATCAACTGTTTATTATCTTGTGAAGGGGGGCGGTTATATATGACGGAAATGAAGAACATGCACGAAAAAATAACAATAAAACGCTACACGTGACATGATGTCTATTCCTCATTTAGGAAACTTATTTCACGCGCCGAAAGCCGGATTGAAGGGGCGCTAACGCAATCTTCCTCCACTCCTGACAACATTGCATATGCTTCGTATATCTCGCGGGTAATCTTGTCTCTGGAGCGGAACAAAATAGTTGTCCCCTCAAAATCGGGCGAACATTTCTTCTCGCACTTCTTAACATGCGCGGCCAAATTTCCATTTGCCGCCAGTTGCGCGCATGCATTCTTATGTTCCCGTAATCTGTCGTTGAGACAGCGGCCTGATTGCCCCACCTACGACCTACCACAGGAGAGGGGGATCTTGTATACAATACCCTCTGCGCAGTTGACGAACTGGCGCCTGTGCCGTGTGCCACATTCGAAACCTTTTTTCCTCTCTTGATTTGCAGCCTTGCACAGTCCCTTTAGTTTCAACGGGGCAGAAAATACCACCGGAATATTATGTTTGGCGCCCACTTTCTTTAGCCGGTGCGAAACCCTGTGAATATAGTTCATGACAACTGGTCGAATCTTAGGTCTTTCCTTGTTCTTCTCGGGGCTGTTCGCGTTTTTCACCTTCTTCAGCACATTCTCTGCAACTGATACAAGTACATGGGTAGGGTAACCACCCTTTTTCAGCCTTACACATTGGCGGTCTAGGCTGTCCGTCACAGTGTGCGAGCACGATTTCGTGATTGCCTGCGTGATGCAGGAAGTTGCAATTCCACGCTTAATCAATTTGGTGTGGGACGAGTCATAAGGCAGCAGTGCCTTCTCCCCTCTCGTGCGGTAGGCCCAACATGTGTGAAATTCTTCTTCATTTAAAAAGAGGTCAAGAAATTGTAGGCACTTGTTTTCCGGCTTTTCGTGCGTGAAATCTAGCCCCACATGCAACCGGCTGAACTGTTCCATAATTTTAGGGATGGCACTGTCGAGGTTTGTTCCTGAAGGCATGCATACTAAAAAGTCGTCGACGTAGCGGAAACCCCTTGTTACACCAAGTGGTGTCAAGTCCTCGAGAAGATTCACATCCCCTTTTGCCAAATAAATGTCTGCTAACACCGGAGCTATGCATGAGCCAATCGTGATCCCGTCTTGCTGGGAATAAACAGTTCCTTCGAATTCAATGTACACAGACTGCAAATAGATCCTGAGCAGGTCCAAGAAAGAAGGAACACTAACACACGTTTCATTCTGGAACTTGACTGCTCCATAAGCGAGTATGCAGTCCTCTACTTCCAGTAAAAGACGTTCTTGCGGAACACTGTAAAACCGGTCTTTCACATCTACTGAAAAACAAGACACTGGGGGGGAACTGTCCAGAAAACTGATAATGTCCTCGGAGTTGCGCCACGGATTTCTCGTGCTTTTTTTATGGCTTTAGGTCGTTACCATCTATTTTTGTTGACGCATGCGTGCTGTGGGAACTGGGAGTGTATATAGTTTTCGTGGGTCCTCATTGAACTTCAGCTTTGAGGTACTGCCTGCGGTTCTTCTGTTTGTGTTCTAGTTCCAGTATTGCACTCGTTGAAGGTTTAGACATCCAAATTCACCAACTAGTCCAATTCGCAGTTCTGAGATCACGTGAACTGTAAGTGCGCGCAATTTTCTCGAGAATACATACTCAATCCTTAAGGCTCGGCTAAGAAGGAACCGCTATATATTTATTATTTATGTATTTAGAAATACTGCAGGCCACAAAATTGAAGTGGGGTTGTTACATTGCATATACATACCACCAAATGGGAAACAATACAGAGGTGAAAAAATAAGACATGTATGCAAGAAAGTAACGCACGAAATCAAAATGAAACTTCATAATAATTGTCAATACATTTTAGAACATTACCAGACTCAAAGATTTGTTATGGAAATTAATTCCGATTTGTTATGGTGCGAGGAAAAAAAGAGTATTTGAAATTTTTAGTACGGTCAAAGATAGGCGTGAGGTTGGGTGAATGATATTGCCGCGTTCTTTCGGAGATGTCGCAAAGTGGACCGCGTTGCACGCGCAAGAACCGGCTGCAAGCGGCAGCGCAAACTCGACGCCGGGAGTGCGAGCTTGTCTGTGTTCGCCAACGGAGACGTGAGCTCACGTGCACTGCGAGGGGGAAATAACGCGAGATCACGCCACGAACGCAGGCAGTCGTTCTCGGAGATCGAACGAGACGCAAGGACCTTTCTCGTTTTCTCTCTTCTTGTTCGGGCACAAGTTCGCCCTAAATAAATGTCCGTTCTTCACCATTGTGTCCTATCCTACGTGACAAATTGTGGTGAAGGTGCTGGGTAAACTCCTGTGAAGCCTCTGCATGAATCGAGACGACAGGCCTACCCGACGTGGGACTGCAGGCAACGAGTTGACACCCGTCCATCCACGAAGCAATTGCCGGCTTCAGTGGGCCTCACCTGAGATTCGGGCTTCTACCCACCGCAACAAGGAGACTTAGGAGAGCGACGGAGCACACGCTCAGCTGGGCCACCATGACCAGCGTCAACAGCGCGCAAGGCCATTTCGTTCTTCAGCAGCCGCGAACGCCCAAAGCCTTCCAAGACGAAGACGAAGATCTCTTCGAAGACGCCGAAGACTGGTTGAGCCACTTCGAACGCGTGGCAAGCTTCAACGAGTGGGACGACGCTGCCAATTCTGAAAAACGTCTATTTTAGCTTGGAGGACGGCGCTCGGACATGGATCGAGAATAGGCAAGGTGCGCTGCGCACGTGGCAGGAGTTCTGCCGTGAGGATCTGAAAGACCATGAAAATGCGGATCGTCGGGAAAGGGCCGAGCACGCGCTGCAATCTCGCGTGCAGCTGCCGAATGAGAGCGTCAGCATGTACGAGGAGGACATGACGCGCCTCTTTAGGCGAGCTTACCACAATATGCCAGAGGAAAAGAAACTACGCCACCTGATGCGTGGCGTGAAAGAGCAGTTGTTCGGCTGCCTTGTTCGGAACCCTCCCAAGACCGTCGCCGAGTTTATCTCCGAGGCATCCGTAATGGAAACGACTCTGCGACAGCGTTCAAACGCGTACGATCGTCAAGTTGCCACTGCAGCTCCAATTGAAAGCCTTAGCGCCTCCTTTGGTCACAGCATCAGTGGCCTCCGTGAACTAATTCGCCCGGTGGTTCGTGAGGAGCTGCATAAAATTCTTGGAATGGCGCCACAGGCTACAGCAGGAACCATCTCGAGCATTGTAAGACAGGAGGTACAGCAAGCTTTCAGAGTGTTATCATTCCATGACGATGCGTCGCCTGTACCGCCTGAACCGATGCAGTTAACGTATGGCCAGGCAGTCAGGCAGCCACCACCCATTGTACTGTCACCGACATACGCAAAGCCACAGGGTGTTAGGCTATCAGCACCGTTTGTGCCGTCCCCTACGTACACAGCCGCCCATGGAACAATGGTACCGGCCGGAGCTTCGACAGGCTTCGCTGACCGACCTCGGAGGCTCGCTGACCGACAGGCTTCGCTGACCGACTTCTGGCAGCGGTAGCGGCGGCGTGTGAACGCTACCTGATCAACTCCTCTACAATTTTACAGAATGCGGGGAGGCGTGCTGCGCTGTGGCTGTCATCGCAAGTGCCAAGCATCATAGACGACGCATCGTTCCGTTCCGAGAGCCGGCTTCACTGCAAGCCTGCGTTGTTGGCCCTGCCATCTACCAGTGCTGCACAAAAACTTTGACTTCCTATCGCTGGCATCGCGGGGGGCGGTGCTGCCGTGTTTACCGGAGCGAGGATCATTCTGGCAGCGGCAGCGGCGGCGTGTGAACGCTACCTGATCAACTCCTCTACAATTTTTCAGGTTGATTTGGCGGCTTATGCCGACCACAACTTCGCCTAAATTGCTTGCAATTCTTTGCCGTTGCTGTCGCTGCCACAAGTGTGCTGTCACAAGTGTGCTACCTCTCTGTTTGCTAGCAGTGCTTTGTAGTCTTTTTCTACACCTCTCAAAGTTGTTCAACCTCTGCCGGTGTCCCTCAGCGAGGTATGGGGAGCGAAATGTTAGCGGCCTCCAGGACGTGACGAAGGCGCTTGCTGAAAAGCAACCAAACAGTAGTAAGGAGGTTGTAAAGGTTTTGGGCGATTTGTTAGCCAAGCTTGACGTCTTTTCGAGTGACGTAAAAAATGCGGTAGCAAAGGTGACAACTTCCAATGCGGAAATTCGTACTGAGCTGGGCGATATTCACCAATCCATGAAATTCATGAACGACTGCTTTGAGAACTTCAAAAAAGATATCGATGGTTTTCGTCGTGAGATTGCTGAGGTAAAGATACGGAACGCAGAATGCTGCAAACAAAATCAGGAGTTAAGGAAGGAGCTTGCTGTGACTAGGAAAGAATTGATTGAACTTAAGCAGTACAGCCGGAATATGAACGTGGAAATCCAAGGTATACCGGTAGCGCCTAACGAAGACTTGGAGAAAGCCGTTGAAGACATTGCTAAGTGCCTTGAAGTCGAAGTTAGCAAAGACGATATCGACGTCGCTCATCGGGTGCCAACGAAAAAAAAAGGATCAGTTCCATGTAATAGTAAAATTTCGAACAAGACGTGCACGAGACAGTTTGCTCGAAGCCGCTAGAAAAAAGAAACTGCAGACGGGTCTTCTCGGTTTTGATCCTGACCTCCCGCTCTACTTAAATGAACACCTGTGTGTTGAAAACAAAATGCTGCTGGGCAAGGCTCGTCAGGTGAAGCGTGATAAAGACTGGAAGTTTGTTTGGGTATCCCAGGGCAGAATTCTCATGCGGAAGGCAGAAAAGTCACCTGTACTGCACATCACCTGCGATGCCGACCTTGCCAAAGTGGTTTAAATTGATCCTGAAGTATGGTAGATGGCTTGCCCTTGTCTGATAGCATCAGAGCTTGTAAAGGAAAACTGCATTTGTCAGACCCGCCTTTGCTGCTCTTGTGACTTACGTGGAAACAGTAACATCACCCCGGTGAAATACACAAAAATTAAATCTGTTCTTTGTATACAAATAATTTCTGGAAATGTGATGGGTGCTCTAATATTGTCGGTTCCTTCATTATCCCAATTTCTCTGTGAATCATGCCGCACCTTTGCTTTAGACCTTTTCGATTTATTGCACATATACGCCCTCTAATATTTCTGCTTATGGTGTGTAGCCAGGTCTGTGTGTTAAGTACATATGATAAAGCACGACAACCAGTCGCCGTTCAAGAGCAAAGTAAGACAAAGAATGCTTCGGCTAATGAAAATTCTCAACAATAATGGCCACAGTTAAGTACGACACCTTTGATCAATTGAAAAATCAACCAATCCTATGTGACACATTTTTTCGCCGTTTCCACCTCAACGTGCAATCTGCTGTTAATAAGTCGGCCACCATCGAACAACTGTTTAGTGAGCTTGACATGATGGATGTTTTTATGTTAACTGAATCTTGGTGTACCTGTCCGGAACAAGTCATTCAGCTTCCAAATTATAACTCTTATTTTTTAAATAGAACAGTTCGTGCCGGTGGTGGAGTTTGTGTCCTGGTTAAAACATCAAGTGCTTGTGACCCCTTGGTTGAATTTTGTGAACTTACACCTGATTATGAATTTTTTTTACACTGTCGGGCTGCGTGGTCATTGCGGTTTGTTACCGTCCTCCTGCTGGTCGTATCATAGATTTTCTTTCATTTTTAGAGAAATTTTCGAACTATGTAAATCTCAAAAAAATATGACGTGGTATTTGGAGGTGATTTTAATATAAATTTGCTTTCTGATAGTAGCGTTACCAGAGATTTTCTTGCAGTTATTGCAGCCAATGGCTGCGCCAATTCCATTACTAAACCAACAAGAATTACGCCTACCACTGAATCTCTTATTGACCTTTTTATTACAAACTTTGATGAGGATCGTTATTTAAGTTCCGTGGTTGGCTACGGTATCAGCGACCACTTTCCAGTTGTATTTGCCGTTAAAACACAAGTAAACAAGACGGTGCCGAGGCGGCGACTAGTACAACGCGTTACCGTAAATGGACTTGAGGCCTTTAGGGAGGCAGTTGCTTGTGTGAAATGGGCTCACGTCGTCGCCATGACGGATGCAAACGTCGCATACAACACTTTTTTTTGGTAAATTTGTAGAAATCTACAATACTTATTTTCCAACCCGCACTTGTTTCCCATCTAAAAAAGCAAAAAATGGGTGGATTACGTCAAGCTTACTGAAAAAAATTCAGAAGAAAAATCAAATGTACAAGTAATCTGTTGAACAGCGTAATCAAGAACTATTTTCACAGTTCAAACTATACAGAAATAAACTCAACAAAGAATTAAAACAGGCAAGAGATGCGTACTATTACGCACTGTTTGAATCCTGCCATGATGACGTGAAAAAAATATGGACACAAATAAATAGAGTAGTTCTGCATTCGAACAATGTCATAGCTCCTGGTGAGATAACTGTTGAAGGAGCTAGCGTCGCGGGCAAAGGCATGTGGGATGCCTTTAATGATTATTTTGTTAGCCGAAGGACTGAATGTGCTGCACCGCCAAATGAAAATTTATATTTTTATAACAGTAATTGCATGCTTATGAACCCAGTGACATGCTCTGAAGTTTATTCTGTTTTTATGAACATGAAAAATTCTCAAAGCCGGGATGCAGATGACGTCCAGATAAAGCCGGTGAAATACGTCCTTGATATATTAACCCCAGTACTTACAGACATCTTTAACCTCTGCCTTAATTCAGGCGTTTTTCCCACCGAAATGCAAAAGGCAAAAGTGTCCGCCCTCTTCAAAAAGGGAGACAGGAGATGTGTGTCAAACTATCGGCCCGTGTCAATATTGCCGGCATTTTCTAAAGGGCTTGAAAAAATCATTCAAATTCGGATGGCATCATTTTGTAAAACTCATAAATTAGTTTCTGATGATCAATTCGGTTTTGTAACACACAAATCTACGGAATTAGCGCTACTTCAACTAAAAGAATACGTATTACGCTCCTTTGAAGAAAAGAAAGTTGTTCTAGGCGTGTTCATAGATTTTTCTCAGGCATTCGATTGCATTAATAACAACATACTTTTATCGAAGCTTGATAGGTATGGTTTCCGCGGTTGCGTTCACTCTTTACTCGCCTCTTACTTAGCCAATCGTACACAGTATGTTTGCATTGACACCCACAAATCATCTGTTAAGCGTATAATAGCTGGCGTCCCACAGGGTAGTATATTAGGACCCTTGTTGTTTAATTGATATATTAATGATATTTTAAGCTTATGTCAACAAGCGAAGTGCATTTTGTATGCCGATGATATGACCATACTTTTTTCGTTGTACTCGTCAGACCAGATCGGAAGGAAAACTAACGCTGTCTTGCAGTCTGTTCAATGCTGGTCAATTACTAATCGATTAAAAATAAACGCAAATAAGTCTAAAGCTATACTGTTTCGACCCAGAAATAAACAAATCATTGTTCCACAGTATGTTAAATTTGGTTCTGACTCAATAGAAATTGTGGAATGCCTGAAGGTATTAGGAGTGTATTTCAGTAGTCACCTTACTTGGGATGACCACGTAAATTCTGTAATTATAAAATTGTCTCGCATTGCAGGAATTCTAAGCAAACATCGCCACTTAATTCCGCTTAAAGTTAAGTTACTGCTTTATAAATCTTTGTTTGAATCTTATTTAAATTCCGCTCACCTAGTTTGGGGAACTACTACACTTGCTAATAAAAACAGACTTCATGTACTGCAAAAAAAATCCTAACGTTCCATTTGGAATCTCAGCTTCTCGGCCCACACTGGTCATTTATTCTAGAAATACTGCATTACCAAAATTTTCGATCTTTATAATGTAAGATTAGCTCTTAGCTTTAAGAAAGAACTAGCGAAAAAATTGCAAATTTATCTGAGCTGGCCTGCCTTTGCCCTAATTCGCCTGTGTACACTTGCAGAACCACTGAACGATGGCACGTGCCCACCTTTCGTACATCATACGGTCTGCAAACTTTATCTAATACTTTACCGCGCTTACTGAACAAACTGGAAGCACGAAATATAGATATGACACGTACTTCCAAAAAGGAAGGGTGTAGATTGATAGCGTCATTCTGGTAATGTTTCTTTTTTTTTCTTTACGTCGCCCATTTTGTTATCGCCAAGCTAGCACCTATCAATGCTGCTTTGCAAAACACTTCGTTGCGGGCCTTCCTTTAATTCTTCTCTTCTTTGCTACTCCAATTTTTCGGGCCTTCAATAATTAGCATTACTGTTTTTCCTATCTGTAACGTTTTAATGAATTATACATCTCACTGTGGGTAATGCCCTGATTGGTGTAACCATTTTTCTTGGAGTGCTTATTCCTGTTCTGTTGTATGCAGTAGCTCATATGTATACTTGTTTATCACTTTTTGTTTACAGGTGCATTTTTTTTGTAAACTGACACTATTTGCATTTTGTATGTTTCAGTCGTTTCTCTTTTTCTTGTTTGTCTTTTTTTTCTCAGCAAAAATATGATTTTCCTGTAGCGTTCTCATGTTTTTCGAATAAAATATCGTTTCTTTGTTTAGATGTTAGCGTGCATATATATATATATTTTACTTTTCATATCTTTGTTATCGCAATAGAATTGCGTTACTTTGGTGTGTTTTGTGTTTATTACTGTAAAAGCTGTACAGCATGCATTTTTGCCGTCTGCTGCTGACGTTTGAATTGGGCTGACGGGCTCGTCAAGCTGCTTCTATGCAGCTTTTATCGTCAGCCTTCGATGTATATAACGATAAATTGAAATAAAAGATACCTCACCTCAAAAAAAAAAAAAGTCGGACGTATGGAGGACGCCCGATCAACTCCCCCTCTGTTACCACTGTGGCGAGGCTGGACACTTGTACCGTGGGTGTCCGTACAGGGATTTCGGGCTTCGGTGCTTCGGAGTCAATGCTCCCAGGCCCAGATCTGGTGAAATACCCCGCGAGATCGAGAACTACCTCGCACGCCAGCGTACATCAGTAAAATCAAACCGTCGTCCCTCCAGGTCACCATCGCCGCGCCGGCCTCGTGCGAACCGCTCTGGCTATGACAGCGTACGCTCACCGTGCCCTGGTCGGGAAAACTAGATGCAGCGGCCTTTGGAGGCGGGGTCGCTGAGTGCCAAAACGATCATCGAGAGCTTCCACCGTTAACAGTGCCTGCACGTGACGCAACGATGACGGCGAATGATGGTGTGAGAAACAAGTCTCTGGATATTCCCATTCATATCGACGGCTGGAGCATGGACTCTTTAGTAGATACCGGAGCGGACTATTCTATTTTCAGCGGGAAAATGGTGACGCGTTTGAACAAGGTGACGACGTCATGGGCAGGAGCACAAATTCGTACAGCTGGAGGGCACATTGTCACGCCGATTGGTATCTGCACTGCTCGGATTAAAATTCAGGGGTCAACTTTCATCGCAAGCTTCTTTGTTCTCCGTGAGTGCTCTCGAGATGTCAACCTTGGTATGGACTTTCTTCGCGAATATGGGGCCGTGATCGACTTTCGGAATTGCCGGATTGCTTTCGCAATGGAGTTAGCCACTGAGGAAAGTGACTGTGATCGTATGCCAGTCCTACGTATCACAGGCGACGGCGTCACCATTCCTCCGCGATCAAGCGTGCTGGTCGAAGTTTCGTGTGAGGGAATTCCCTTTGGCGAAGCAGTGGCGGACGCCACCCTGTCTCTCCTGTTCACTCTGGAAGTGTGCGTGGCGAGAGGCATTGTCCAGTTGCGTGATGGATGAACGCATGTACTCGTCACAAACTTTAGCAATGAGCACCGTCATCTATATCGGGGTACTTCCATAGCTTACGTCGAGAAAATTACAGAGGTCGTCGAATGTTTCAAGCTTGGAGAAGTGAGTGTTGTGAAACACCGAAAAACCGATTCGACCGTAAATTTAGACATCCGTTCACAACTGCCAAAAAAACAAGAGAGCCAGCTTTGAGAACTCCTGCAGGAATTTGAGGAATTCTTTGCTTGTTCATCTAAAGTACGACGGACCAAAATTACGAAGCACCGCATCATAACCGATGAAACCACGCGACCCATACGGCAACAGCCGTAGCGCGTGTCAAGTAAGGAGCGAGAAGCTATTCAAACCCAAGTGAAAACTATGCTCGACGACGACGTCACCCAGTCATCACACAGCCCTTGGTCCTCGCCTGTTGCCTTGGTAAGAAAAAACAAGATGGAACTCCTCGCTTCTGCGTTGACTATAGAAAACTGAATAGTCTGACAAAAAAGGAAGTTTACCCGTTGCCGCACATAGATGACTCTCTGGACAAGCTTCGGTGGGCTAAGTACTTTTCGTCCATCGACTTTGGAAACGGCTACTGGCAGATAGAGGTTGCCGAGAGAGACCGCGAGAAAACCGCATTCGTCAGGCCGGACGGTCTCTATGAATTTAAGGTGCTTCTGTTCGGCATCTGTTCCGCCCCAGCCACATTCCAAAGAATGATGTAATCGGCACTTTGCGGCTTGAAGTGGCAAACTTGCCTTGTGTACTTATATGACGTTGTTGTGTTTTCGACCACATTTGAAGAGCACATCAGCAGGCTCAGGCAAGTACTGGAGACACTGCGCTCAGCTGGTCTTTCACTGAAACCGGAAAAGTGTCACTTTGGTTTCACCGAGCTCAAATTTCTGGAACACGTCGTCAGTGCGGATGGAGTTCGACGTGACCCTGAAAAGACGGCCGCCTTCGCCTGTTTTCCCTCCCCTCGGAATAAAAAAGGTGTAAGGTGCTTCCTTGGGCTCCGCGCCTACTACTGTCGGTTCATTGAAGGCTTTTCCAGGATGGCTGAGCCCCTTACGTGGCTGACCAAGGAAGACGTCCAGTTTGTCTGGCACGAAAATCAGCAGAAAGCCTTCGACGAGTCGCGCCAGCGCTTGCCGTCACCTCCTGTGCTCGCGCATTTCGACGAGGATGCGGAAACAGAACTCCATACGGATTCCAGCAACATCGAACTAGGGGCCGTGCTTGTCCAGCGGCAAGAAGGTACCGAAAGAGTGATCACCTACGCCAGCCGCACCCTTTCACGTTCCGAGTCGAACTGCTCGACGACCGAAAAGGAGTGCCTAGCGGTAGTGTGGGCCATTACCAAATTTCACCCATATTTGTATGGCAGACAGCTTAAAGTGATCACTGATCATCACTCCCTTTGTTGGTTAACCAACCTGAGGGACCCATCGAGCCGTCTTGCGCGTGGGAGTCTACGGCTACAGGAATTCGACTTACGGAGTGTTCACAAGTCAGGCCGGAAACACAACGACGCTGACAGCCTGTCCCGTGCCCCTGTCGAAACAACCGGTGGAAACGCTAAAGAGGACACTGCCTTACTCGGTTCCATAAGTGAATCAGATATGGCGACAAGGCAACGAGCAGATCCAGACCTTATAGTGATTATTGACCATTTGGAGGGACGAAGTTCTGTTATACCACGTAGCGTTGCGCGAGGGTTCCCTTCGTACTGCCTTCGGAGCGGTGTCCTCTACAAGAACAACACGGAGGCTAGATGGCAGCTGTACCTTCTCGTCGGGCCACTGGATCTTCGGGACGAAATTCCTTTTGCGTGCCATGATGAACCCACGTCTCGCCACTTGGGATTTCCACGAACCCTCGGTAGAGTTCACCAGAGTTATTACTGGCCTAAACTAGCTTCTAGAGTGAAACGCTACGTCAGAACATGTCGGGAGTGTCAACACGCAAGATGCCACCGTTCAAGCCAGCTGTTTTCCTGCACCCCATAACACCCCCAACGATACCATTCGAGCAAGTCGGCTTAGACCTCCTAGGACCTTTCCCTCTCTCGTCATCGGGCAATAGGTGGATTGTGGTGGCGACCGATTACCGAACACGTTACGCGGAGACGAAAGCGTTACCTAGAGGCACAGCCTCCGAAGTTGCGGGTTTCTTTCTACATGTAATTGTGCTACGACTAGGTGACCCATTTATGGTCATCACGGACAGGGGAACAGCCATTACGCCGCAACTCATGCAAGACACCTTCAGACTGAGCGGCACTTCACATCGCAAGACGACGGATTACAACCCTCAGACAAACGGGTTAACTGAAAGACTAAATAAGACAATAGCCGACATGCTCTCCATGTACGTAGATGTCCAGCACAAGGCATGGGATGAAGTACTACCGTACATCACATTCGCCTATAATACCGCTATGCAAGAGACAACCCGGTTCCCCCTTTCCGTCTCGTCTATGGCCGTGAGACTCGAACGATGCTAAACGCGAGGTTGCCTTGGGAAATCGACGACGAAGTAATTCTAAAAGCCGAGCTTTTCAGCCAGCGCGCTGAAGAAGCCCGCCAGCTGGCTCGATTTCACATTCAGAGACAGCAGACGACCGATGCAGCACGTTACAACTTACGTCGAAGAGAGGTGAAGTGCAACCCGGGAGATAATGTTTGCTGTGGACTCCGATCCGCAGCCCGGGCGTGTGCGAGAAGTTTCTCCACCGCTACTTCGAACTGTACCGAGTGCTACGGAGTATTAACGACGTGAACTACGAGGTCATCCCAGATGGAATTGTGCAGACCCGACGCCAGCCACAAGCTGATATAGTTCATCTGGTACGGATGAAGCCGTACTTTGTGCTGTAATACGGCTCCGTCATTAGTGTTATCCAGTTCTTTGTTTCTGTTGTATTTTATTAAGGACAAACAAAGCTGAATGTGGCCCTGACTGTGTTTTGCGCGTATAATAAGGGATTTGTGTGTTAGTTCAAATACTGAACTTTTATATTCTTTTCTTTTTGTTAGCGTAGCGTTTTTGTTTGATTTCTGTCACGTGCTCCCTCACGTCTGGTCTTTATGATATAGCATGCTTGGTCTATGATTAGAAAGGCATCGAGACGTTGCCTCTTTGAGAAGGGGAGTAATGCCGCATGCTTTCGGAGATGTCGCAAAGTGGGCCGCGTTGCACGCGCAAGAATCGGCTGCAACCGGCAGCGCAAACTTGGCGCCGGGAGTGTGAGCTTGTCTGTGTTCGCCAACGGAGGCGCGAGCGCACGTTCACTGCGAGGGGGAGATCACGCAAGAGATCATGCCACGAACGCAGGCAGTCGTTGTCGGAGATCGAACGAGACGCAAGGAACTTTCTCGTTTTCTCTCTTCTTGTTCGGGCACAAGTTCGTCCTAAATAAAACCCCTTTCTTTACCATTGTGTCCTATCCTACGTGACAATGTCGTCTTGTCGGACGCGAGGATAGAGGAGAAAGGACGTTTGGTAAGCCTAGTATGCCTTTTTGCTAGATAAGTAGGAAAGAAGTTGTAGACTTGCTATTGTTCTTCGGCATTCTAAAGTTTGAATTTTGTTGTTTATCACCAGATTTGTTTTGGAGTCATACTGGCAAAAGCGGTTGAAAATAAAACGAAGAGCTAATCGTTGAATTTTCTCAAGATTGTTAATATCCTTTTCAGTATGTGGATCCCAAGCCTCAGGTGCACATTCTAAACTAGACCGGAATATTGTATTATAGGCGAGGAGTTTTGTACTAGGCGGAGAATGTTTCAGTTTATGCCTGAACAAACCCAATTTCCGTCGTGTGGATGAACAAATTTTTTCAATGTGGGGGACCAAGCCAGTGTGCTAGTGATTGTTACGCCAAGATATAACTGTCTGTTATAAATTGGAGTTCCTTTAATGCTGTACGGGTAGATGAATGGTACTTTTTATTAGTTATACGCGTAAACAAAAGTTTATCAGGGCTTATATTCATGCTATAGCGTTGTAATGGCATGTTCTTACTTTTATGTGTGACTATTCCAAGCAGAAACAATTTACGTGTGTAACCAGGATGAATAAATAATACTAAATCTGTAAAAAGATTGCAGGGGATACCCTAATTATGGCAATGTTTGTACTCTTCCTGATGAATGCCTACGCAAGAACTCTCCTATGTAGCAGAGTTCAAGTTAACGACCACAATATAATTACAATTTTTCATACTCATCTCTTCCAGCGGTATGGTAAAGGATGTCATAACGCCGTGGGTAAGCACAGATTTCAAGATTAAAAATCGGCATCGCAGTGGGGTTGAACCCACACTTTAAATATTCGCCCTTGCATAAATGGGGCAACAATTTTCCCACGCGTCACCGTTTGAACCCACCCACAAGAAACCCTTGTCTTCCGAAATGTACTAAGTATACAAGCAGCCAAAATCATTCGAAAATTCATTTTATTGTATATAACAAAACAAAGAACAACACTATGCAATTTTTCGACCATCAGGAGTATGACGCAGAAGGTTAATTTTTGGGCTCATTCCTTGCTCTGCCCTCCACATCACGCTATTTTCAGATGTACTGAGCCACAACGAGGACACGATGAAGGTACTTTGTAATGTCAGCACTCCTGAGGTACTTCCGTCGGGTTCCTGTACATGCGAAATGACACAAATTCGGATGAACGTCGGCGCGGCGGCACAATTTTCATATGTAGGTCTGTTACTACTAAAATGTATTTATAGACCAGATTTAGGGGAAATCCCCAAGATGTGGTAATGTTATGCGGAGGAAAATTTTACATCCACCTCAATGCAGCCGTACGGGTATAAAGGAAAGCTGTACAGCTTCCTCGTAAACTCCGCTGATGAAGACAAATTTGTCCTAGTCCAGAATTCGAACCCTGGATCGCCGCCTATCTAGGGCAGTCACTATACCAACTGAGCGAACGAAGAGGCTAGCCATGTGTAGCGCGAGAGCGAATTTATAACTCGAACTATTAAACAGGTGTTTATCTACCTGATTGAGGGAAATCCCCAACGTGGAGTAAGTTTCTGAGCAGGAAATAGTGACATCCACCTCCATTCAGCCGTATGGCTACATATGAAAGCTGTACAGCTTTTGCGTCGTAAAGTCATACAATCTTACTTCGTACTAAAATGCAGCTAGCGAAACCTCTTTCAATGTTGTTTTCACTATGGAATAAAGTACTCCTGATGCAGCGGGTGAGCCAGCAGTTAACCTGATTAGAAGACAGCGGCAAAAGATAGACCACGAACACTGGTGAAATATCGTAGCAGACTTATTGACAACCCGCCGAGGTAACTCAGTGGATATGGCGTTCTGCTGCTGAGTCCAAGGAGGCGAGTTCTATCTATGCTGTGATTGCTGCTTTCCTCATCACAGCAAAAAACAAAAACGCCCATGTGTCCAGGGCCTGCTTGCTCGAAGCCAAATAAGACAGTCTTATTCGCAGTCTAATCTTATTGGCAGTCTTATTCGGGGTCTTATGTTCCCTAGGCTATAAGACGCTTTCTGGAAACTTAAAACAGCGAATAAGACTCTAAATAAGAACGCAATAAGACTGTGAATAAGCCTTCTCCGAGCAGTCTTATTCACAGTCTTATGCTGACGTGGTCGGTCGTTTCATCATAAAGATCGACCTCCATACAGTGAAAAACGAGTTCAGTAGCCGTACAAGCGGCGAACGATACCAAGCGGCGGCCGTTCGACCGTCTGCTTGGAACAAATAAATGCCTGTTCCGAGGAGATCGACGCCGTTGGAAACGCCCTCGGGAGAGAGGGCGGAAAGCGACAGACAACGCAGGCGCCGGAAGCCGCAAGGCCTACCTACTTTCAGGCGGGTAAAGCTGGCTCAGAAATGTGTCTAAACATGAATGCCGCCATGATGCCACGCTGTAGTTGCCAGATCAGTAGTTGAAGATATGGCTAACAATTTTTCTTGAAAATGAGGCACAAATTTAGGGCCCTAAGCTAAAATTAGGCACCTTTTATGGCAATGACTGAGTTTCTTCACAAGTTTGCATGCTTTTTATTAGTTTTCTTGAAGTATTCATGCTTGACGAACAAAAACAAATGAAATTATAAGCAAGAAGAAGACGTCGGGCTGAAGCGCCAAATTCAGTTTCGGTATATTGTGAGGAGCGTCAGTCGTGTGGGGCTAATTTACAAAGGTTCACTCTAACACGCCTTAGTGTCTGCTGTGTGACTTCGTTGCTTGCGAAGACAAGCTTGCGAAGACTGCCGACGATACGGAATAAAGCCGCCGCCGGCTATCTTCAAGGACACCTTCTCTAGATGTCCGTAGTGGCTGCTGCCGATTTGAACTCGCCGTCAGCCGGTGATATCATGTTACGCGAAACATGTCTGGGCAGATCAGCTCCTTTTAATCGTATATGATTCTTAAATTAAAAACAAACAAATGTACGAACCATTTTATCATGCCTAGCGTATAACTAGGCTCTTGTTTACGGGTGCTGTTATACTTTCACTGAACGGTGTTTTACTTGAGTCAGAGATAAAACAACCGCCAACTAATAATAATAATGGTAACTTTATTTTCACGATAAGGTGGTTTTCTAGAGGACGACAAGGCGAAGCCGAAAGGTAATCCCGAATGTAGGTGCAGAAATCTCCTGTATGGGTGTGTGCGATTGGTGCATGCTCCTTCGATCGCTGAAACACGCAATCTGAAATTTTCGAGAATATATTTGATGCTTTGCATGACACATTTCTTAAACTCGGTGGATCAGCGACGTTGTTTAATTACGTATACTTGCACCTCTACTCTCATATGGCCCATGTATATACCTGCACAGAGGAGGAAGAGGAGGAGTAACCTTCATTCATGTGAGATGGGCACCCGTGTTGGGGGGGGCGTTAAGAAAAATTATTCTGTCCTTCCCTGGGTGCCTTCGCAAATGAACGGAAACGGCCACTTCTGTTCACGCCCAATTATCAGGACCACCCCGCCTGCAGGTGGTTTTGCCTGAAATGCCTGCGGGTTCTGCCGGAAATCTGTCTGTCAGCAGAAACCGCCTAGGAAGCATGTTGAGGTGACACACATATGCGCTTTCTTGGGTCGCGATGGGACCGTCATGTATTTTGTGCAAGGCGAAGTCGACGAAGGATATACGTCTCCCTTGAAAAGTAAATTAATTTGAGTGCACCTATAAATTGTTATTACCGCTCATTACTTCAATCATAGTGGTTAATTTTGAAACAGCTGCCAAACATAACTATAGCAGGTGAATAAGACTGCCTAGCATGAGACTATCAATTGCTAATATAGAGTATTCAGACACTTAATGTCCATTGCATATGGCAGTCATTAAGAAAGCCGACAATAAATTGAACTCTCAATTTTATTATTTGCGACAGTTACATCTGCACGTATTGGTTCAGCCAGGGCCATCTGGAGACGTTCTTCAGCTGTATACACTAGATAAAAAAAAGGAATGCGATATGCGAATGCGATACGCGATAGAACGAAGGAATTCGATATGTGTAGCACAGCCTTCTCATTTATGCCAACATCAAATCGATGCCCACAAAGGTGTCACACCAGACCTTGTAGAATTTCCACGCTTCCATTCCAGCGTGCTCACAGCAACAAGGATGATGACGAAGTTCCATTACCGAAGCTGGGTTCCAGTAATGCTGTAGCTGATTATGAAAGTTCTAGCTAATGCTCATTCAGATTGTGGTCATCAGCATTCTTATTTTCATCAAAAATAATGGGCCATCGCAATGCCATCAGCCCGTGTATCATAAGCAAAAATAAACACAGAAAAAGCAAGAGGGTCATATGTACAAGCAATTCTCATCCAACAAATTTTATTTCACCCCCAGTAATACCACCAGACCTCAGGGAAGTTAGTGATGGTAAGAGCAAGGCTAAGATGACCTAATGTGCGACTTCAAAGAAAGGAAGAAACTGTAGAAGAAAGCTAGGGAGGTTAACCAAGGAAAGAAGAAGAACTGTCCAGATGGCTGTGCTACATGTGCAAATGGGAACAGGAAACTTGAAAGGAAAGGAAAGGACTGGCATAAAATCAAGGATAAAAAATTCGAGAGAAAAAAAAACATGATGTGGAAATGGCCAGTACAAAGACAGCACCACGGGCGAAAAAAAGATAGGCATAAAAGAAGCAGGCAAAATGACAAAATGGGCAAACTAAGGATGCTGCATGCTGGTAACACCCCTACAGCACCTGTGATTGTTTTTCTCTTTTAATCACTGCAATCTGCTTCTTCAAGGCAAGAACTGATTTGGCTACTTCAGCTCCATCTTGTCTAAAACCACTGAAATATGTCCGATTTTCTGTGTACATAATGTAAATAGGGTACATAATTTCTCATTTTTGTAAAATTTCTCCTGAAGTGTCTGCTCCTTCGTGGAAGCTTTCGTGACTAACTGCATCGTAGAATTGCATTTGCTTTGTTCATTTTTTGCTCTTTTATGCTGCCTCTGCTTGTATTTGTTTATTTCGTTCTTCTCCTCTTCTCCAGTGTTTAGGTTTTTTATCATGAAATTGTTTTTTCTTCAAAAAGGTTTTTTTGGCTTTTAACCCTGTCTGTCTATTGGCTTTAAACCTGCCATAGCTTTGCTGGAAATAGTCAGTTCCTCACACAATTTTCGTCTTTATTCTGGGAGAGGGGGCATGAAATTTTAAAAGGTAAAGAGCCCTGAAGCGACTAATGAACACTTGCACTACTTTCTTTGTAGTTGGAAGTACTGAAAGCTATAGTTCCACAAACCCAAAATAGAAATGCGCGTTCTACATGATATCTTCTAGTCTCTGGTTTGCTTTTGTTGAGATTTTGTTTAAGCTGGTATTAAATAGAATTATTGCGACCTAATGTAACCTGACAACATTAATCATGTACCTTGTGTGACGTCCCCAAGCATACAATCAATGACAAATCTTCTACGCGTACCTAGAAAAACGGAAAATCTCTTGAGAGAGTTTCTTGATGCACATAACTTAGTAATATTAGGCTTGGGTATTTCACGGTGATTGAATCTAAGCTAACGCAAGGGCCACTACCTAAACGCATTTCAACTGGAGATAAAAGTTGACACACGTGCTGCAGGGGCCTCGTAGACAGGCACAGGCACAGAAAGCACGTTTGTTTAGCATAAAGTGCAGTCACAAATACGATTTCCATTTACATGCATTTCTTGGAAGCGTTGTCCAGTTCGAACTTCCATTCGCTAGAAAAGCAAGTAGTTGTAAAGAGCACCTCAATAGATTGCGAAAACAATCAGCTGACGCATACAGAAGGGGGGGGAGGCGTGTGAAACATGTTAAAATAGCGCTGTACAGACGGGACAACAAAGAAAAGACTACACAGGACTAGCGCTGCATATCAACTGAACTCTTTTAGCACACACAAAATGATGTATACAGAAACAGTGCATGCGCGAATACAGGGGAAGACACCAGGAAAAAAATCAGGGGAAAAAAGCAATCAGGGGGAAGTTATTTCTTTTTAAAGGAAGCAGGAAAATAAATGGACTGGGGATATTGTTAAGCTCTCATGGGAGCTCACCTGCATTTAACACAGTCCGGAAGCGGGAATAGTTGGGGAAATAGGATAGGAGAAAGAAAAGTAAAGATTACAAAGGTGAGGAAAGAGTAGAGAAGAGTAGTTCCACTGTGGTCGATTCCGTCGCACACAACACACCACGAACACTGTTGGCTGGCGTAATGCTGCGTCCGGGAGACGAGAAACCTCGAAGGGAACGGTGAAGCGCGGAGGCGAGCATCGTGCGACGAAGAGCGAAGGCTGCGGCGGTCCTGACCGCTTTGGAGACGGGTACTGGAGGGAGGGAGGGGGGGGGGGAGCTGGCACTCGACCGCCCACACCAGCAGAGCGAAAGCCGGGCGACGTCCAACGGCCCGCGCTTGCAACGGGCTGCCGAAATGAAGCCCCTCCGAAGCACAGGAGCACGAAAAAACACGTCCGCTTAACTCCGAAGCGACGACCGAACTCCCCTGACGCACCCGCAAAAGCTACCTCTCCGAGCGTACGAAGTACCCGCTAATCTACGCGCTAACCTTCTCAGTTGCGGAGAATGCAAAACTGCATCTAACGAGGCAGCATAGCACAAAAGTTCGCTGCCTACCACAGGAAAAACTTCACACAACGTTTCTGCACAGCAAAGTTTTCACGGCGCACTCACAGCAACGGTGGCTGCCATGATGGAATGCGTATGTTTCTAGGTGAAAACCCACTACTGCCGCCAACTCTAGTAGGCAAAAAGACAGCGGGCAACGCTGTGAGGGTGGCATCATGTCTGCGCCCAGGTGTAGCACGGTTTCAATGCACGGGCTGGCCGGGCAGCTTTTCCTCTAGAGTCAGTAGTATTAACTCTATGCCTACTTTGGAAGTGGCACCGATGGCTGCAGCCAACCACCGTTTTCAAATTTCGCTGTGCGCTATGGGCGTGGGCTTGTTTTTCCCGGGTAGCGCGGCTTTTTTTCTCCCTCAGGTCAAACAAAGATGGACACGAGTGATAGTCTGCGGCCCGATATTAGTCCCGAGCAGACATCGGGCGGCCAAGCGCGCGGTGTGAATGTATGATCGTCTGCTATGTCGCCTGTCACCAGCTACGAAAAGGTGGCACGGAAAGGACGGAACAAATGTATTGTTTTATAAAATCATGCCCATTAACCCAGGAAAAACAAATAGTGTAAGGGCCTTGGTTACTCGGTGAGGTAAGGCGTTTATTGTACGACTAAGCCGTCTCGGAACACCGGACCAGCAACCAACGATGATGATGATCAGTCTCGTAGAAGACGAAGCGTTCCTCGATGTGTTTGGTGATGCGGATAATGGAGCAGTGAAATAAATGATTTCCTACGCTTCGGAGTCTCGCGCTCACACTTATTCCCCCCCGCCCGTTAAGGCGGCCTCCCGGCCGCAATCACACGGAAGGACGACGATGGAACGGCTTGAGCCGAGACACGTGCACAATCTCGGTGCCACGGCATCGGCGGTCGGCAGGTGGAGTTACGGGGGTTATGCGGAAGTTGACCGGTGAGGTTTTCTCTAGAACGGTGTACGGTCCAAGGAAACGGTGAAGGAATTTTTCGCAAAGTCCAGGAACCCGGAAAGGGGTCCATAACAAAACTTCATCGCCAGGTCGGAAATCAACAGTCCGGTGAGATGCGTTGTAGCGCTCTGTCCTGTCCTGGTGGCACTCAGTAGTGCGGTCACGGGCAAGCTGGCGGCAATACTTCACGCGAGAGATGAACTGTTCAGTGCTTGGAGCAGAACGTGATACAGGGGCGGTAAAGAAACATGTGTCTAGTGGCGAGGACGGTTGGCGGCCGTATACGAGGAAGAATGGGGAATAACCGGTGGTGCGTTGGGTAGCCGTATTGTAAGCGAATGTTACGAAAGGGAGTATGTGGTCCCAATTGCTGTGATCAGGTGCGATGTACATTGAAAGCATGTCAGAAAGCGTGCGATGAAATCTTTCAGTAAGTCCATTAGTTTGAGGGTGATATCCGGTGGTCAATTTGTGAACAGTTCGTGAAGCATGCAGGACTTCTGCAACGATATTCGAGAGGAACGTTCTCCCCCGGTCACTTAGCAGGACACGAGGGGCGCCATGCCGCAAGACGATGCGGTGCAAAAAGAAGCTAGCGACCTCTTCGGCACATCCAGTACGCAAGGGAGCCGTTTCAGAATAGCGTGTCAGATGGTCCACAGCTGTGACGATCCAGCGGTAACCGGTAGGAGTTCTAGGTAGCGGCCCGTACAAATCAATCCCCACAACCTCAAAAGGCTCAGCGGGGCACGAGATAGGTTGTAGCTGTCCGGCCGGAGGTGATGTAGGGCGCTTGCGACGCTGGCAGGAGGTACAGGACGCGACGTACTTGGATACGCTTTTGGACATGCCAGGCCAAAAGAAACGGGCTCGGATGCGGTCATACGTTTTCTGATATCCGAGGTGGCCAGAGGTCGCATCGTCATCAAAGGCCTCCAAAATTTTCTGCTGCAGTGCCCGGGGTACAACGGGAACCCACTTTTCTCCAGTAGGATGGTAATTTTGACGATGCAACACGCCATCAACAACCCGAAATTTTGTTTGCTGGCGGCGCAAGCGACTGTTTCGAGGCTGTGTTCTACCACTCAGTCTGTCGACAATGCTTTGACAATAGTGGTCTTCTTCTTGGAGCTTTTTAAGCTCAAAGCGTTCACCGACCGCAATGGAGCTGACAGGCGCAAGCGGCAACGCTTTTGCCGGCGGCGTTACGCAAGCAGTATGTGAAGGCGATAGCGGGCAGCGCGATAGCGCGTCTGCATCGAGGTGTTTCTTGCCCGACTTGTATGTGACAGAGAAGTCGTATTCTTGTAAACGAAGAATCCACCGTCCAAGGCGTCCAGTAAGGTTCTTTAAAGTCGATAACCAGCAGAGTGCGTGATGATCGGTTACGACGGTGAAATGGTGGCCGTATAAATATGGCCGAAATTTCTAGACAGCCCAAACGACGGCAAGGCATTCTTGTTCTGTGATGCTGTAGTTTTTTTCGGCGGGCGTGAGCGAGCGACTGGCATAAGCAACAGGCCGCTCTCTTGATTGGTCGTCCCGTTGGAGGAGAACGGCGCCAATGCCGGTCCCACTGGCGTCGGTATGGAGAAGTGCGGGTCTTGTCTCATCGAAGTGGCACAACACTGGGCGACAAGTAAGCGCACCTTTAAGAGCGTGCAAAGCTTTTTCACATTCGTCCGACCAGGTGAAGGGAACGTCGGATTGCAGAAGCCTGTTGAGAGGTGAAGCAAGGATGGCAAAACCGGGAATAAAACGGCGAAAGTAAGAGGCAAGGCCGAGGAAACTGCGGAGGGCTTTTTGTTGTAGCGGTCGAGGAAAATTGATCACAGCTGTTATTTTGTCAGGGTCTGGTTGGATGCCTTCTTTGCTGACGACATGACCGAGGACTTTGATTGTTTTGCTGGCAAAACGGCATTTCTTTGTGTTGAGCTGAAGTCCAGCATTTGCTAAGCATGTAAGTACTTCGTTCAAGCGCTCAAGATGTTGAGGAAAAGTCGATGAGACGATCACAAGATCATCCAAATAACATAAACATGTCCTCCATTTGAGTCCACGCAGGACTGTATCCATGAGACGCTCAAACGTAGCTGGGGCATTGCATAATCCAAAAGGCATAACATTGAATTCATAAAGTCCGTCCGGGGTAGAAAACGCGGTTTTTTCTTTGTCAGATTCATGCATCGGGATTTACCAATAGCCGGATCGGAGGTCAATGCTCGAGAAATATTCCGCACCTTGTAAACAGTCCAGAGCGTCATCTATCCGGGGCATGGGGTATACATCTTTTCGGGTAATTTTGTTTAGTGCACGATAATCAACGCAGAAACGCACTGATCCGTCTTTTTTGCGAACCAAAACGACGGGCGACGACCACGGGCTAACAGAAGGGCGAATGATGTTGCGTTCAAGCATGTCCGAAACGTGGTCCTCGATGATCTGTCGTTCAGACGAAGATACACGATACGGACGGCGACGGATGATACGAGAGCCATCCGTGTCAATGCGTTGTGCTGTTGCGGAAGTCTGCCCCAGCTTCGACGAAGAGAAGTCAAAACAAGCTGCGTGTCTTTCAAGCAAAGCAAGGAGGGACTCTGCCTCTTTAGGGCTGAGGTCAGAGCTAATGGTTGCGACAAGAGCGGCCGATGACGATGCAGGATCCGAAAGGCGCTGGCCTGCTGACGACGAGCAAATCGGCATAACAGACATGACCTGGCTGTCAGCAGCAGCAGTAGCAATAGAAGCACCTTTGGGCAGCAAGATCGGCTCTGAACTGACGTTCGTTGCAGCAAGTACCGCTGACCCATTCGAAAACCGAACGAGGCAGGTGGGAATGACGACTCCTTTAGGAAGGAAGGACCCTGCAGGAACGGCTAAAATGTCACCATCTTGAATCCTATCTGAGCACATTGTCGATAGTGTCTCTTGCCCAGGAAGCAAAACGTGATCAGCTTGTGCCACCAACCGAGGCGGCTCCTCATCATCAACGCTGGAGAAGTGGGTAGCCGTGAGTTCGACAGCCGGTAAATTGCAGGAAATGACAGCGGACGCCGAAGATAGAAAGTCCCACCCCAGAATCAATTGGTGTGCACACGGAGTAAGCACTGCACAGGGAACGTGATGACGGCTTCCATCTATGAATACTCGAACTGTACACTGCGCTGAGGGTTGCAGTACGACTCCGTTAGCATTGCACAGTGAAGGACCCGTGTAGGGAGTTTTAACCTTACGGAGACGCGAACACAAATCTGCATGAATAACCGAAACGCTTGCACCAGTATCCACAAGAGCATTAACAAAAATTCCTTCCACTAGCACAGATAAAAAGTTTGATGGTCGTTGAGGAGGACTTGAGCATTTTCCGAGCGACGCAGTTTCACCTCCGAAACCTGCAGGAGCTAGTTTTCCGAGCGGTTGTCGGGAACGTGGGAAGCCGGGTGAAGAGGAGACACGGACCGTCGATACGGTGAGGGTGATCGGCGGCGGGAGGGACGATTGGTCTGAGGCGGTTCAAACGAGGGAGAGGGTGGCGATGAGCGTCGCGGGGTTGAATCATAGACACGACGGTGTGAACCGTAAGGATAACCGAAATCTCGTTCAAACGGTGCGTACCCTCCTCGTTCATCTTGCATACGGCGTCGGCAGAAGCGGGATATGTGTCCCCTGATCCCGCAGTAATAGCAGACGGGTCGGTCACTCGAGAAAGCCTGGCGAGGGGTTCGCATGTTGGTGTAGTACCCCCGTGGAACGGTCGCTGCAGAGATCGCTGTTACATGTGCGGGTGCGAATGGGGCACCTTGAGGCAGGGGCGGTCGCGATACCATCGCCGAGTAGGACGGGGTGGGAGTTGTAGTAATGGGGGGTGGCGTCGGCATCCCACCCGTCATGGATGCCAGCTCCTCCTTCACGAGGTCGCGCAACTGGAGCGCTTCCGAGCGAAAGGAATCACGTGGAGGAGATGGCGGGTCATTGAACTGGAGCTCTTCGCGGATGATTTGACGTATGAGGGCGCGTAGGTCCACGTCCCCCTGTGGTTGCACAGCAAGACCATTTGCTTGCAGACGGACGGCTTGCAGTTCGTCCAGGCGCTGACAGGTTGTCCGGATATCGCTGATGGTCGAAGGGTTTTGTATTACAAGGGCGTTGAAGGCAAAAGGTGCTATGCCCTTCAGGACCTGGCGAACCTTGTCCGCCTCCGGCATGCTTGCATCCACACGGCGACATAGAGCGAGAACGTCCTCTATGTAAGACGCATACGTCTCCTCAGGGCCTTGAAGGCGACTGGCCAGCTTCCTTTTCGCCATGTCTGACCGCGCGGTTGGCCTACCGAATATCTGGCGCAGCTCCTGACAAAAGGTGGCCCAGTCGGCGAGCCGGTGGTTGTTGTTAAGAAACCATGTTTGTGCCACCTTGTCCAAGGAAAACCCAACGTTCTGTAGCTTCGCCACGTCATCCCAACGGTTAAACGCACTGACTCGAGTAAACTGATCCAGCCAGTCTTCAACGTCTTCATGGTAGAGCCCGGCGAAATGAGGGGGATCGCGCTGGCAGCTGGTGATAGCAAATGCCAGAGGCGCAGCAGGGGAGGTGCCAGCGGGACTGCTTCCGGCCTCACGCTGCATCGCTGCTACAGGCAATCGCCTACCTAACGGAGCTCCAGGGGTCTGCTTGGAAGGCGTTGAGGACGGGATCGAGCGCAACCTCCACCACTTGTAAGGGCCTTGGTTACTCGGTGAGGTAAGGCGTTTATTGTACGACTAAGCCGTCTCGGAACACCGGACCAGCAACCAACGATGATGATGATCAGTCTCGTAGAAGACGAAGCGTTCCTCGATGTGTTTGGTGATGCGGATAATGGAGCAGTGAAATAAATGATTTCCTACGCTTCGGAGTCTCGCGCTCACAATAGGCGTTCACAATAGAACTACAATGTGACAAAAAAATTACACACAACATCAAAACGCTAGCAGCCTGTAGTACCTCTGCCCGTGAGCGTCAAATAAAATCACGTTTTCAACGAGAAGCTGCGCAGACTCGCGTCTTTCAGTCCTTCTCTTCGAAAGTGGCGGTTACGAAGCGCATTCTTCTTGAGCAAATGGGATCCGGAGGCGACACATAAAAGCAGCATGCATAATACCAACACTCGGCTATATTCTACAGCGCGATTGTTTACATCGGCAGCCCTCGCTGACGTGCTGCCGGCGAGGCAGCGGGTTGTTGCGATCGTGTGACGTGTCGCCGTTCCAGGCGGCGTGAGCCGCTGGAGTGCTCGTTGCATCCGAGTCTACGACAATGAACCCGAAGCCAATTCGCAACTTCCTAATTTACGGTGAGATGAACGCACGACTCGTGTTGCGACAACGTCAGACAACGTCGCTGCTTTTTGCGTCAGCCCAGTGGGTTTCTCGGGCCCACGCTTCGAGCAGATGATCTTTGCTTTACGCGGCCGGGCGACCGAGGCCCGGCCGCGTGAGTTGGCGTACCAAGGATGGCGGATCATTGTAACGTATGTGTCACAAGGACCAAATACGGCGTCTGATGGTCAGCATTTCTTGATTTTATAAAATCATGGTTGAAAATAAACGCTTGCCCAACGCCGGCGACGGCAACAAGCAGTTTTGCGGCGTATTCCCCGCTTTTCCCTAGGGGCCTCTTGTGCTCACCTACGTACCCGCTATCCCTATATTCTTCAATAAGGCTGCTCTGTAGACTGGCCCGAGTGCTTTCGAGCAAGCGCACTAGTCCGAATCTTATTCGTGGTCTTATTGAAGTCCGTGAATAAGACTAGACTGTGAATAAGACTGCCAATAAGAACGTGTGTTCGTGCAAGCGGGCCCAGATTTCGGCTCACGTTAGAAATTCTGATGTGGTAAAAATTAACCAGCAGCCCTCCAGTACGGCGCACCTCATACCCAGGTGTTGCTTCTTCAGATTCTTTTTGTGTTGCAGGTGTTGCAGATTCTTTTTCGCCTCTTTCGAAAATCTTTATCATCCGGACAGCTACCCAACGACCCGAAAACTACAAAAGTGGTTCCGGTCTTTAAAAGTGGCGATAAAACTTCCCCCAATAACGTTCGCCCCAATTCACTGACTTGCATTTGTTGCAAGCCACTCGAGCATATCATCGTCTCCCACATTTACAACCACCGTGAGTCTAATAATTTCTGCTTCACTAATCAAAGAGGGTTTAGACAAGGCTTCTCATGTGACCCTCAACTTTTGGAACTCCCGCCTGACTTGCACTTAACATGGATAACAATGTACAAACCGATTCCATTTTCTTAGACTACTCTAAGGCTTTTGACCACGTCGCCCACTACCGCCTTATCTCTAAATTATCGTCCCTTCAATGAGATTCCCTTACGCTATCGTGACTCCGTAACTTCTTACCGTTACGCCAGCAATTTACAGCGGTCAATAGCTTCAGCTCCCCGTTCACTGACGTCATATCGGGCGTCCCTCAAGATGGTATTCTTGGCCCTTTACGGTTTATAATTTACAATAATGAGTTACCTACTAATAACTCGTCTTCCATGTCGCTTTCGCAGATGATTGCATCATATATCGGCCCATAAGCACTCCTGATGATCATATCGCCTTTCAAAATGACCTAAACATAATTTGTAATTTGTGCGGCACCTAGCAGATGAACCTTAAATCTAAGGGTAAAATAATTTGTATCTCTCACAAGCGAAATAATCCTAACCATACATATTCTGTCAATACCACTGACTTGACAAGGGCAACGTCATACTGCCTTGACCTAGGAGTACACTTAAAACCTCACTTGTCATGGTCGTATCATATATTCACAGTGTGTGCCTAAGCATCGAAATAATTGGTTTACCTATGCAAAAACTCTTGTAACACACCTACTGACATGCGTAAATCAGCCAATATAACTTACGCGGGTTCGAGTCCCGGTGGCGGCGGTCGCTTTTCTGATGGAGGCGAAAAGCAAAAACGACAGTGTCTACGAGATTTCGGCGCACGGTAAAGATCCCCAGGTGGTCAAACTTAATCCGGAGCCCTCCACTAAGGCGCGCCTCATCGCCTGCGTTGCCTCGGCGTGTAGAACCCAACAATCAATCAGCCTATTTAACTTTCGTTCGTCCACAGTTAGAGTTTGCTTCATCTGTATGGTCACTACATCAAGCTTACATAATACGAACCATAGAATGGATTCAAAATATAGCTGCGCGCTTAATTTCTCAGAATTAGGACCGCCACGCTAGAATTACTCATATTAAACTAGATATGTCAATTCACCTGTTAGAAACTCGCTGCTCCATCGCTCTTCTCTGTCTTTTGCACAAACACATAAATTCAGCTGCGCCATCCCCATTGCATCTGGAAGCACCTGTATGCATGTAAGCACGGCTTCATAACCAATTCAGTTTCGAGCGAAGATTTGGTAAAACACGTCTATTCAACTTATTTGGCTTGCCACGTGCCATTTCATTGTGGAATAATCTTCCAAACCCCATCGCCTGCTTATCGAAGCGTGATGCATTTCTTGAGCACCTCACCAGCCATTGTGCTGGAAAGCTTATTCCCAGATCTTAATCTTGCTGTCATATTGCCAAAATTTCTTTTTCTTTTTTGTTCAAAATTGATAATGCAGTCTATAACACTTGCTCGAAATTGTATAATGATGTCACATAATAATGTTTTATACCGTTTCGCATTGCTCCTGTTTTATTTTTCTACCCTACCTGGTACCAAGATGTTCCTGGTAGCCTGAATTTACGAAATTCCTGATGCTTCGTTGCAAGCTTCAGGAATTGCGCTGTGTAATATTGTTTCGTTTTGTCCCCCCTCACGCTATGCCCTTAGGCGCCTGTGAGGCACTGTGAAATAAATAAATAAATAAATAAATAAATAAATAAATAAATAAATAAATAAATAAATAAATAAATAAATGAAAATAAAAACAGTTCTACTGGAGGTGAAATCTGTCATGATCGAAGCGGTGATTTGATAGACGGTCTGTGGTGTCCTTTCTTGACCAGTTTCAGTGCCAGCGTGGTGTTGATACCCGAACTAGTCCTGAGAAGGCGCCGGGGCCCCTAAAAACCTATAAAAAGACACTGGATGAAGTTTTCATTAATGCGGGGAATTAATGGCTTAATTTATGGTTGTTTTTTTTCCATTTTTATTTTCTCGTGTATCTTTCTGTGGCCTAGCAACCGCAACCGCTGTGGCAACGGAGCAGCGTAACGATCATACCCAACACCTTGCATCAGGGCAACGTGTGCCTCGGCCACGAGAATTCGCTGACCCCGGCTTGTCAGGCCGGCATCCTGAGCCTGCACTGCACTTGCGTCCTCTACTATCACTCTCTGCACGTGCGCGCTGCGCCCTGGACTCCCTGGCTTCTCAGCAATTTTCGGGCACAGCCGGAAGTGTTAGCCCTCTCCCTTACAGACGCTACACATCCACATTCGCTTGCCACTGTTGATATTGTGCGGAGGTACTTGATCTCTACGCCCAACAGCGGAGCCTCTTCCCTTGGCCTGCTCGAACGTTTGCAGCACGTTAGCTATCTCTGATGGCTTCAGGCACGTCTCTGCTTCGCGCAGGCGAACGTACTCCAGTCCCTCAGCGCTCAAACTGTTCTTAATTCTATCGACCACCATAAGGGCCACTACCTCCTCTTTTGTTTCGACCTTCCCCGATTTCAAGTAGTAGGCAAACTGGGTGCCAACGCGAAAGGCAAATTGCGACCAGGTTTCGTCGTTACGCTTCGCTGCCTTTGCAAATCGGTCGAGGTATTCTAGCCTAAGCTCCTGCAGCACGGACTTTTTTAACAATTCGTAGTCATTGCACTCACTGTCCCCGAGTCCACGTAACATGTACCTCACCCGTTCCGACAACCCCGGTACAACTAAATGAACCCGACTTGACTCCGGTAGACCGTACGTTACAAACAACCTTTCAACTTCGTCGAACCACAACGGAATGTCCGCATCGCACGGCAGCTTAAGCCCTTTCAGGACCTTTGCGCACTGAGTGACCGGGTCTAAGCCCGGCCGCCTACCCTCGTCTGAGTCCGAGCCCGTAAGAGTTTGCATGCCAGCACACGTCTCCAGCTCGAACCTTCGCAGCCGCTCATCCGATTCGAGCTTCAGTTTTTGTATGCGTTCTTCCGATTCTCGCGCCTCTCTTCTCTCGCTCCGTCGCCTCGCGGGCTCTTTTCTCCGCTTCGCGTGCTTCTTTTCTCTCTCGCTCCGCCGCCTCTCGCGCTCTTTCCTCCGCTTCGCGCGCTTCCTTTCTCTCCCGTTCCTGAAACTCCAATTCCATTCGTCTAATAATTATTGTTTCGGACTCTGCTTGGACCACCCCTCCTGCCGCTGCTCCTCCTTGAGGTGGCGCCTCATGCGTCTGACCGTCTCCTTCTGCCATGTTCGCCAGCATGCTCCGCGTGACTACCATGGAACCCCAGACTCAGCTTCACCGCCACAACGAAGCGCGAGAAATCCCACTCACCCGCACCTTCGGTGGTCGGCCGCCGCGTCGTTGGCCGCTTGCGCTGGCTTGGCTCTGCCACTCTACTCCGTGTGGAGCTCGGCAGCCGCCGATGAAGGCGGGCTTACGTCTGCTTGCCGCCCCTGGTTGTGGCCTGGTGATTTCTTCTCCCAAATCCTGTCGTCTGCGCCAGTAAAGATGATTGTTGTTCGTTTCCCCGAAGTCCGGTGTCGATCAGGAACCCAATCGCCCGGGCTTCGGTTGATTTGGCAGGAGGCTGGCAGGGCAATTGTGTTCAAGTTCTTGGAGATGGCGGTCGAATTCACGAACTCGAGGCGTTGAGGTCGATTAAATGAAACGGAGAGTTTATGTACGGCTATTTACAGAAGGATAACTGGGTACACGAGTAATGAAAAGAAAAACTTCAAACTTCAGCTAGATGCTAGCACCGAGTGCGCACAAATCACTCGAGCTCCTCAACTTCGTCTAACTCTCCTATCCTCGGAGCGTACACAAACCGCTCGAGAAACGACGGCCGAGACTCTGTCTCGCCGCAAGATCCGTCTAGGTGCCCGGTACGGCGCCGTACCCTAAACCTCCGACGCAATCTTAACCTCTAACCTAGGGGGCTCACAAATCCCAACCAAGCTTCAACGGTCGAGACTCCTTGTCCCGCCGGGTTCTGCCCAGCTCGGCGCTCAGACAACAATGATTTCTAACGGCCACGTTCGGCCTTATAACACCTCTAGATCACTCTCTCTCGGGAACGCCCCTGTAGCGTTCGTACACGCGTAAGGGAGTGCACAAATTTACGTAGACAGCTGTCACTCAGCACGCTACGGAATATTCAATGAGGTGCCGCCATCTTTTGGTCAACGGCACGCTCGCGCACGAGCAGGTGCGCGCGACCCCGCGGGGTGCGAGCGAAAGACGCGACAGCGCGTCGAGTGAAGCGGGGCGCGTTAACAATGGAGGCTCGCGCGGCGCTCGTCCCGACGTCAGTAATCACACCTCCCCGGCGCTTCTCGGAATCCGGCGGCGCCGCCTGCGCTTTCATTGGGAGAGTATCCCCGTGGTATTCGGTCGGCCAGACAATACGTCACCCGTGCGCGTCGTGCCGAATTGGCGACGGCTGCAGCGTAGAGTCCACCGTGCTGAGCCTCCAGACAGAGTGGCGGGTTCTCACGCGCTGCCCGGGCACTTGGCTCCTGACCTCATCAGTGGACCTTACAGGGGGCGTTGTAAGGTCCACTTATGAGATCAGCGTCCAGGCGCCATGGCTTCGCGTGAGAAGCGGCCACTCTGTCTGGGGGCCCAGCACTATGGACTACGCCCCAGCCGTCGCCAATTCGTCACGGCGCGCACGGGAGACGGATTCTCTGGCCCACCGAGTGCCACCGGATACCACTGGGATACCACGGGGGGCGAGGTGTAATAACCGACGTCGGGGCGTGCGCCGCGCGCAGCCTCAATTGTTAACGCGCTCCTTCGGCATAGTGCACTGTCGCCGCCCTTCGCTCTCACCCCCCGCGGTCGCGCGCTCCTGCTCGTCCGCGAGCGTGCCGTTGACCCAAAGATAGCGGTGCCTCATTGAATATTCCGTAGCACGCTGAGTGACAGCTGTGTACGTGAATTTGGGCACTCCCTTAGGTGTGTACGAACGCTACAGGGGCGTTCCTGAGAGGGTGTGATCCAGAGGTGTTATAAGGCCGAACTTGCCCGTTAGAAATCGTTCTTGTCTGAGCGCTGAGCTGGGCAGTTCCCGGCGGGACAAGGAGTCTCGACCGTTAAAGCTAGGTTGGGATTTGTGAGCCCTCTAGGCTAGAGGTTAAGATCGCGTCGGAGGTTTAGGGTACAGCGCCGTACCGGGCGACTAGACGGATCTGGCGGCGAGACAGGGTCTCGGCCGTCGTTTCTCGAGCAGTTTGTGTACGCTCCGAGAATAGGATAGTTAGATGAAGTTGAGGAGCTCGAGTGATTTGTGCGCACTCGGAGCTAGCGTCAAGCTGAAGTTTGAAGTTTTTCCTTTATTACTCATGTACCCAGTTTTCCTACTGTAAATAACTGTATATAAACTCTTCGTTTCATTTATTCAACCCCAACGCCTTGAGTTCGTCACTTCGACCGCCGTCTCCAAGAGCTTCAATACCATCGCCCTGCCAGCCTCCTACCAAATCCACCGGAGCCCGGGCGATTGGGTTTCTGATCGACACCGGACTTCGGGGAAACGAACCACAACGCTCTTTACTCCCCCTAAGTGGGTATGCGTATTTTTTGGGCAACCACCACCACCACATGATGACGTTCGAGGCGATGGAAATGGGCGGCATCTTCCACTTGTCACGAGGAAGCGACTTCCACGCAGGAGCTGCGTACCAAGCGCTAGAACGTTAGCACAGTTATGTTGTAGAAACGCAGTGTGCAGTGGTGAGCTGAAATATACGGGCCACGGGAGCGTTGGCCAAAACGAATCACTGCACCGTCTGGTTGCGCGGCGCCTGCTGTCGAGATCGCGCGCAGCGCAGGCCCGGGCTAGCTGTACAGCCCATATGCCGCTATCGCTCGCTCCTTCCCGATTGCCTCATGCTGCAATAAATTTACGCCATGGGAACCTCGCTTCCCTATTGCTAACTGCTTGTCAAGGCCATAGAGTTTCTTAGTAAGTATGGTAGGGAGGTAATCCATGTCGTCGTGGGGGTAATGGGAAGGCCCCAGTTTTTGGCTTGGGCTTGGTATGACAGTTGGTTTCTTAAGCGCTCTTTCGGATTTGCTTTCTTCACTATGCATTAACTCGTCTACGAGATACCAGGTAGCCATGACATAGAGAAAAAAATATATGAGAAGATACCCGGGCAATCGCGGCCGAATGTTCTTACATGAGCACCTAACTTTTGATCCTCTCCGGTAGTTGGCGCGAGGGGTAAAAAAGTCTTTAAAATTAGGTTAACTCGTGATATTATAGTTTTAAAGTTATGCTGGCTTCTGGGCTACACACTTTTATTTATGTAACAAATTGAATATTTGTGAATATACATTTTTGTGGCTTCTTTATGCATGCTATGAAAGCAAGCATGGCCAAGGCGCCAGCGGAAGCCTCCATTTGGCTATTTCGGCAGCGTTTACAACTGCGTTTCTGCAGCCTGGTGTTAACTTCTCTTAGTGAAAGAAACCCCTACTGACTTCCTCGCGGCATTGGTTTTGCCTCCTGAATAAAAGGTGACACTTTTTAAAAAACTGCTTGTGTCAGGTACCATATTTATGTTTCCTTGTACTTAAAACGCTGCGAGCATTGCGTAGCTTCAGTGAAATGAGACATGGCTAGTTCGGTGTCTGTAGGACTGCTGCCGCCTTTGGGCATAGCGGAGGAAGGGAGATTGAGAGATAAGATGCGCGGCCCGCACTTCTCTTAATGGCCGCCGCCATATTTGGTTTTTCTTGGGGGGGGAAAGCGGCTTCCCTTTTTGGACGCCTCTGAATAACGCGCCCTTGAGTGCTTCCGAGGTCACCGTGTCACTCTCACGGTGCCTATGCCGGGACGACGTGTTTTGTAAACGCCACCCCTGCTTCTCTTTGTAGCCGCCGGACTAGTTCGGAAGAGACTGGCTCCCGTCTTCAGATGCGCCGAAAGGGCGCGGCCAATTAGGGCAGTAAAACGCCGCTTTGGGGTTGCGTGCCTCGGGGCCACCGTGTTACGCTTGGAGTGCGTAAGCCCGGGCAGCGGCTTTTGAAAGTGCCGCGGCGCCTAATGGCTACCCTGGCCGTGGCAAAGCTGCCCCGCGCTATAGTGCCTAGAATATTCTAGGCACTATACCCGCGCACGTGTACGCGTCCTCCGTCTTGGGAGAGGAGGGAAGTGCGCGAATTTGGGAAGGCGGCGTTTGGCCCGACGATTGGTGGATTTGAGAGGTGGGCCTGACCAATCAAATTGGCTGCGCGGAATACAATGGGAGCGAGGAATGATATTCCCGTGCAAGATAGGAAGCGGCAGACTTAGCTGAGACTTAGCTCGGGCTAAAGACCAGCGAGCCTCCGTGCTTAGTGCACGTAAACCTTGCCGTCTAGGGCGTAACCCAGAGTCGATCGCTAAGGTATGGCACCTAGGGCGTAACTCGGAGGGTCGATCGCTAAGACGGCCATGCTTAACCAACCCTGTAATCAACTTTCTGTAAACAACTCTTGTAAATAACCGTAAATACAGTTTGTGTTTGTCATCATCTCTTCGTCCCGTCATCGTCTTCTCCTCTCTTCTGCTTCACTGCCAACACCGCCGAATTCTACAAGCGAAGGGTTCCTTCGCCACCGACACCGAACTTGAAAACCTACTGTGTCTTTAGGATAAGAGCTTAGGAAACGCCACGGAAACGCGTAAGAGATCATTTTTTAGACGGACGCAGTGATATTTTAGGCAGGTTGTGCCGTTTGCTCAAGCGCTGAGGTGTCAGCGGTACGCGCCCGTCATCGCACGTAGCGTTCACGTGCCGAAACGACGGAGGTGTGTTGCGGAAGTGGCCAGCCGGCCGGCGGTGCGTAGGCGAAGCAGGCGGTGTGCGCGGTGGCTGCACTGAAGTTACGTGAGCCGCACGCTGCCCTGCATTATTTAGCCATTGCTGGCTTGGCCAACTGTTACTGCTATTATTTATTATGGCCATAAAGCACTGCAAAGCCGTCCGTGCGAACCTACGCAACGAAGTAGCCTTATCTACAATATTTGGCTTATGTGGGCATAATAAACAGCATCCGTACACTCATCGCAAAGTTTTACACGTGCCTGCATACCAAGCTGCCTGCCTACCAAGTGAACCCACTCGCCGACGCCAAAGACGCGAGCGCGTGGCTTCGCTTTGGCATGTCAAATGCGGTGAAAATGCGTGTTTAGTCGGCAGATAACGGCCTTGCTCGAGGCGGGGTGAGTATGCAGTGAATCGAAACCTTCAAATTTAGTCTGCGTTCTACATTGTATATCAAGTCTGTGTTCGCAGGCATTGCATAGAACTGTTCCCTACTTTCCGTTTTTTTAATCGTTTGCTCTTTTTCCTCTAGTCATTTTTTGGTAATTTCATAGAAGACGTATTGCGCATATCGCACGTAATAACTCTGAGCTGTGTGTGTTCTTGTCATGTTTTTCATTCCATGGCCTCTGGGGGTCATCAGTATGGAGCTCACTGCTGCTTGCCATGGTGCCCACACACCAGCCAAATATACCTTCGCCAGGTGCCCGCTCTCGGCATGCGTTTCTTTCGCTGTCCCGTGGGGCAACAGGAGCGTTTGGGCTTTGTATTACGTTCATTTAACCCTCGCTACTCATCCTGATTTTACAAAAAAGACATTGGGATGCAGGCTACGTTAGTAGCATTATCATTTTTGTTATACCAAACAATAGCTCAGTTGCATTAAGAATGTGCCTAAGCAGTGTTGCAAAATTACGAACACGCATATTTTAGCTTTACTAATAGCGCGACCACACGATTTCTGAATAGAATACGAGAACTTATGTTGTAAGTAGGTTGTATGCGCTGGAGGGAATACTTGAGTACTTGAGCTGCAGTGAAATTGACAGACTATTCACAGGTCATCTGCATTGCAAACAGTTTGTGTACTGTTTCCCCTATAACCTGTTCTGGTCTGCAGAATGAGTGACCTACAGTGGACGAGGTGCCATCAAGACAAAGCCAACCAGCCAGCTGCAGTCGTCATACCAGACATGCTGTAAGCACTTGATGGCACAGGACTTAATGAATCTTGCATTAAAATGGCCGTGCCAACTGTTTCCACAGTTATTCAGTTGTAATAATGACTCCCTGCAGTTCTTCTTGCTGCCTTATTGATGCGTACGTACGGGAAATGTATTACATCCTGTGAACCTTGCCATTAGCACCCGGAAATCGAACGCAAGTCCCGGCAATCAATAAGGCGTGACAAGTGAAAATCCTATCGTTGGCACAAAGAACAAACTGTTTTTTATCTCTGACTTGTCTCATCTCGTTAAAACCACTCACAAGAGCGTCCAGTCTCCAAACTCCACTAACAAATTATTGTTGCTGCTAGCACTAATATGGTGAAACAGTGTATCCACGAAAACCCCTTTACAATATGAAGGCTGCCAAAGTAAGAGGTCATGCGAAATGCCGTTGTTTGTCACCGTACGTGCTGCGTGTTGTTGGAGTGACCTAAATGGAAGAGAACCATTTTGGGACCTACGTTGTCAAATGCTTTCATAACATCCTCAGCAAGGATGGTTTTTTTGCTGAGCCTTAGAAGTTCGTCGGTACTTAGTGTAACCCCTCAACAAGGAAAACTTTAGTCGGGTGTTTTTTTCTGGCGAATTGTGTACTCGTATCGTGGTAAATAGATGCATCTGTTGTAAGTGCTGTGTACGCCGACTGTGTAGTGTGGCGGTGCTTTTCCGGACTCTTTGTTTTCAGGTGAAGTACAGCTTGCAAATATACGCAGTGTTCCCATGATTGCCCCGTGAATCAAATTGCACTGCAATTCTTCTCGTATTAATCAGGCAGATAAAATGTATAATCCTATATGGAATGCACATATTCGGCGTAATCCGCGAGCGTATAGGTGGCACAGACATTTTCATACTCTGTCATAGCACATGGCGGATTGCGAAACACGCCTGATATAAAACGTACTCTAGTAGCATTCCTCACTGCCTGGTGCCTAGTTTGGAGATGCAAATGTTGTTGTGTTACATTATGGGACTCTGTAATCTGTCGCCATTGTCTGATACACAAGAAGAATTAACTGCTTCCCTGTTTCTTATATTAGAATGTTCGTATTGACAGCGGAAGCCGTAAATTTGTGTGCCTTGATCGAGCCTGGAACCTGTTCTTTGACTATGTACACGTACCTAAACTATCCCCGCCTGGCCCTTTGCCTTTACTTGGAAGGCAACTCTTTGGGAAGCTAACCCGGCTTCTTGGGAAATTGCGCCCTTACAAGGTACCAATAGGAAGTTGATTTTTTTCTCTTAACGTTTTTGCGTATGCATGCCCATCAAAATGTTATTTCTGTTCAATAAGTGCTACTGATTTGAAGTTGCGCACAGGCAATAGACCTCGTTGGAGTTCATCAAATAAGCAAGGCCATCAAAGCCGTTCTGGTAAGCGGGGCACAAGCGTTTCTCTTCTTTCACAACCTAACTGGAGAAATTGCCACAGTAAAAAAAATTGCCTGCGGAGATTCTGGTAGTAAACACTTGCAAGTATCCCACTGTCTAGATTTTGTTATGGTTGTTATTTAAGTATGCTTGCAACAGCGCACACAGTCTGAGGGTGTCGTAGATACAAGTAAAACTGTGGATGGCTGACTCTTCCGGGTTCTCTGCGTTTTCAATTACCATGAGGATAAATCCTTTGTGTGGTTGTGTTACCTTTACTTTTGCTTTTTTTTCGTTCCCGGAAACGTGTTTTCCTCTCACTACTGTGTATATTGTCTCGGTTGTGGTATTCACTGTTTATTATTGTATGTGTATTGTAAAGAATGGTGACAATTTCAACTTGTCATTTTAGTGCCATGCGATAAATATTTCTTCATTTATGACGTGTCTCTTTTATGTGGCTTGACAAAATGTGAACAAACGACATAATTTGTAACCATCTTAAACAACTGTAAATTGCAATGGCAAATTAACAGAATTTTTCTTTTGAAAGCATACGGGCACCAAGCCTGACAATAATATATTCAAATAAATGCTAACCAATGCATGAAAGCGTCTGAACACCGTACCGATGCCCGTCGCCGTGAGCAGTGCTTTCCAGCCATTCAAACTACCCTCTAAAATCCGTGTCCACGAAACCGAAACTGAAAGCGAAACATTAGTTGTTTGTCCGCCCGCCTGGTGCGCTAGTCAATTCGGCCGCAGAACTCTATGGGAGTGTCTTCTCTTACTAGTATTTCTTTCTCGATGGCCGTGGGCCGTGGTAACTGCGTCTGCGGTAAAAGAGCAGGCAGTGCGTGATCGTACCTAACGTTGTCGACGCCAGAGTCGAAGGAACGTGTGACTGAGCGGGTGATATGTCGCCGCGAAAGTTTTAGCTGATGAACAGAAAGAAACCAAACCTACTTCGACAAAGACAAGATACGACGGATACGGGCGCCCGTATCCGTCCTATCTTGTCTTCATTCACGCCTTTTTGGCGCACGTTTTCTTCTTTCTTCAAGCATGAACCAATTCGCTCAGCAACAAGTTTTGTTAGACTGTAACTGACATTCGGTGCACCGGTTCACCACAAAGGCGATGTCATCATAAGCACGCTCAAAAACATGTCCAAGCTCTTCAAACAACTTATTATTTTAAATATTAATAAGAATAATAAAATAAGAGTCTATAATGAGTTTTCCCCAAACTACTAACAATGCTGCTTACTACCAGCTTGGGTTGCGGAATAATAGGCAGAACCGTTCCCCCAAAAATACGCTTTGCTTCCTTTTTCCTTACCTTTAAAACAGGCTATTTTCCGCTTATATAATAACACACCGTTCATTGCGTTGTTGTGGCAGTGTGTTCGAATATACGGCCACTTAAACGTTTTATTCCAAGCCAATGACGAAACTAAGGCGAGCGCATAGAGAAATGGCGGCCCATGTGTCATGCGAAGAAATCGCAACGACATAAAAGAAACGCCCAAAGAAGAAGACAACAAAGAAGACGCAAGGCACGCGGCGCGAAGGTCATCGACACCGGCTACGACGCCGAAGGCTCGCGACTACGGCTCGAGCTTGCGCCGGCGACCAGCCAATGGGAAGCGGCCAGCGACAGCAGCTGGCGGCAGAAGCGGCCGAAGAAGAACGCCGAGTGTGAAGAGAGACCGGAACGCTGGCGGCCGGGTGCCCTGACCCGGGCCACGACCAAGAGGTCCTGCACAACGAAACGCCTGACGCCCTCTCGCGCAAGCAAGTTGTCTCGTCGGACATCGGCAGAAGGCAGCGACGTTTTAAGAGAGCTGCGTCGGCTCTTCAGCGACGGGAGCTCGGAGCGCGTTGCCCTACCTCCAGCCACGAGATATCACGCCCTGACTGTGCTACTGGGAAGTGAGGTGCGGTGGACCATTTTCGGTGACAAACCACGTACTTTCTCTACTTTTGCTTGGAATGTAACGTCTCGCCAATAGTTAGCCACGCTCATCTTTTGTTATTCTCTCATCACTGTATCTGTTTATGTTGTGTTCATTTTGGGTGGTTTGGAGCAATAGAACTTAGTCTCGTTGAAAGTTTTTCGTTGTCTTATTATTATTGTCCCGAACCTGACACCATGACACAGACGCCCTTGATATGAGCCGCATAGACGCTAGCGCCAGATTCCTCTCTCGTCTATAATGTAAGAAACTCTATTGTCAAGACACCTTCCGCGGAAACTGTGCGCTGGCGCAATCAGCGGCAACGCTGCTCCGCTGGAAGAGTTGGCGCGCCGGTGATTATCTCGTGCTTGAAGCTTTTTAATTTTTGCACCTCCCCCGCGTCATTTGTTGCAGCAGAAAATGATTTGTTGAAGCAGAAAATGACGAAGAAAAAAGAATCACTGTGCAGCGGAAGAAAAAAAGAGAACACACCATCTTTTCCGGGTTTTGGGATAGTCGCGAAATGACAGCGCGCTCAGAATATAAGCGAATTTGAAACATTGTCCATGCTAACATTACTTGCTAAGCTTTTGACAAATACTGAAGTGTATAGGCACGTTCTGCATTGATCTATGAAACCTTTTTTGCCGTATGTGGCACGTGTGGCATTCTGGAATTGCACGGAGAAATCCAGCTTCGTAATTATTCCAAGTTTATGCACACACACATACATTTAGTGTTCAAAAACTCCAATGCGAGATGAGACACCATTGAACCGCGCTTTGAATGCCCAGCGACTATCGAAACGCTTAAAAACTACATTCTTCAATTCGATTTATTTGCTCTTCAAGACAATATTGTCAGTTCTTGCGTACTTCAGTGACAGGAGTTGAAATTAAAGGATTTGATCCCAAGGGGAATCGATCAGTCGATGATTGAAAACTGAAAGATTACTATCTTATGATTGGCGGCATGCGGCAAACAAATAACGGTATACTTCGAAAAATTCCAGTTCATTTACAGGCATTATTTGCAAAAAATCGCAGTCGGCCGCCGTTCTCAGATGGGGTCCGCAGACAAAATGGGGTCCGTGAAGACGCTTCGGAATCCATGGGCCCTCCGCGATACTCCCAAATTGTTTTTTTTTTCCAAACCTTGCCGCCAACAAAAAAAGAGTACTGCTTCCGAGCCCGTTCGAGCACCCTCACCAGGTTCGACGAAAGCACTGGGACAATTGCTTGACCGCATCCACATTTCTGCCTGCTAGGATGATTCTGCACTAATTACAAGTTTCATCAACGATACAAAAGTAGGTTAAGTGCCGACTACAAATGTTCCGTTTAGTTTCTTCAGCTGATTTGGTTAATACTTTCGAGCAAACAGAAAAAAATCGGAAACCGTTTTTTTACATATCCCACATCTTAATTACTTCAGTTTATTAAACTAAGAAATAAAGCAACGCGGGCACGTCACCTTCGCTGGACGGATTCATGTTATCAATGAATTAGTGGGTCGTATTTTTCACCGATTGGTTTGGATAATTTCAAAGCAGTTTTTAAATGCTCCAAAAGCCAGATATACTGTGTTTCACTTCACCAATCACCAGTGTGGCATTTCTTTTTCAGCTGTTAAATTTACGCGAAATATAACAAATGCCCCAAGCACGCGCACGCACCGACGCATTGGTCACGAATAAGCTGCTATTCTCGATTCAGTGGGTGTCCTTTGCGAAAATCCAAGCGATATAACAAGGTGTGATGGGAACAATTGCGGGATTTGGTGACGTGGTGTGAGGGATTGTGGCAGCTGAATAGGATAGGATTTATTGTAATGTAATGGGAATCCTGTTTTGTTAGGGGAGAAGTTTTCCCTGCAGCAGGTGAAAATATAAACAAAACACGCGAAATAGCCCGTACACCATCGTGAGCTAAGAGGAACCACCCGCGATGTTTGGCCCTTTTGTTCAGATGTATTTACTGCAATGCTTTCCCGCTGCTACCTTGTGATACCGAAGAATAAAAAAGACTACGGGTACAATGAAGCCACAGCACGCTATGTGTAAGAGCGTAGCACTATTGCCGCATTTCAGGTGAGCGGCACCGTTTTCAATGATAAGGCGTTGCACAACGCTGTTCCCCTAACTGTCCGGCGTGGTCCCGCGGCGCTAATTTATTCAAGCAAGAACCACTCGAGAGTGCGAAAGGAATAGTACCATGCATGCAGTACAAGTTGGCCGTGCCTGCGCTGTGCGCTTTCTCGACAGCACGCGCCCCGCAACCGGATGGCGCATCGGTTAGTTTTGGTCGCCAGTCCCGTGGTTCGTATACTTCAGCTCAAGACTGTACCTCTGCGCCTGAAAAGCAACGCAGATGCTTGAAACTCCGCAGCTGGCAAGGGGGTAGCAGAAAAGCACACCGTATCTTATAGGATACATTCATTAAATGTTTACTGATTTAATTTTCTTTTTGTACGAAGTCTTAATAGACCTAAATAAAGTCTCAGTTTCAGTTTATTATTCATTCCAAAAAAGTAGTGCAGTAATAGTATTATACAGACGAGGGTCCCAAAGTTAAAAACTGCAACGGGACCCTAGATGCATTACAACAATCAATAAATTAGATCAAGTAAACAAGCAACATGTAATACGAGTGAATGGCAATCAATTATACAATATAGTGGGGTGATTAATCATTATAAGCTAAGTGACAATCAGCCAACGAAAAGCAACGCAAATAAGTAAAGGAAAGAAGAAAAAAACGAAAACAAGAAATAATCATGTCTTCTTTATAGGCGGACATTGTCAATCAAAATACAATTATCTAAACTGCATAACCAAAACCCCAAAGCCCCCCAAAAGCCCATAAACAGGCAGCTAATATTTGAAAAGGAAACTCTTAAGCGACTTTTTAAATGATGACAATGTAGATATCGATTTACAGAAAGAGGCACGTCATTTCATAAAGAAATGGCCGCAAAGGCAGGGGTCATTTTTCCATAATTTGTGCGTGACGCAGGTAGCAAAAAGTTAAGGTTCGTTGCTATTCTGGTCACATTGTTGTTTCGTAAGAAAACGGAATCAATAAACTTGAACGGTAGTTGTGCATTTCGCAATTGAAACAAAAGAATGGCTATGTATAAAAAAATAACTTACGAACAGCTAGGATTTTATTGTCTTGGATTAGACGGCCCACAATGGAGTAATGTTAGGCATTAGTGACAATGCGGATCGCTTGATTTTGTATGTTCTGAATGGGTGATAGATGACAGTCATGCGCGTTTCCACAAGCAGCAATACCGTAAATTATACGGGAATGAATGAAGGTGAAATACCGACATAAGCACATTTATATAAAGAACTTGACGAGCTTTTATTATAGCCCGAATTCCAAATGCAGTTTTATGTCTGAGGTGATCACTGTGGAGATTGAACTTCAAATGGTAATCAAGATGTACACCATAAAAATTACAGTATCACAGGTGGGTATAGAGTGAGGACCTAGGTTTAAGGGTTGATGAAAAGGCAATGACCTTTGAGCAGACCTAAATATCATAAACTAGGTTTTGGTTGGGTTAATAGTAAGTTGGTTCTCGTAGCACCGTTTAGTAATATCTAGAAGTGTGTTATTCAAATGTAAAGTAAGAGCAGTTAGACAGTCATCCGCGGCAGATATAGTCGTGTCATCTGCGTATAACACGCAGTGAGTTGATTTAATTACATCCACAAGATCATCAATAAAAATTATAAATAATAAAGGACCCGAATAGATTCCTTGGGCACACCTTGATTAATTAGCTTAGTTTCATAAGAAGCGCCTGCTACGTACACCTAGCATTCTCTATTGTGCAAATAACTTTTCAGAAAGGTCAATGGAGCTCCAGTTACCTCATAAGCCTCCAATTTGTTTATCAGGGTGGCATAAATAATGGTGTCAAGGCCTTGGTGAAATCTAGGAAAACAGATCGAACAAATTTACCAGAGAATTGATTTTTAAGTAATCTATTAAGGAGACTAGTGATAGGCTTGTCGAACTGCCTGAACGAAAGCCAAATTGAAAGTAATGAAGTATATTAAATTTGCTTAGGTAAATATTTAAACGATTAAACAATTTTTTAATAACTTTGCTGAGGGAAGAAACAATAAAAATGGGCCGATAATTGGAAATTATTCTTTGTCACACTTCTTGAACACCGGAACTATTATATATTTTTTTAAAGGTTTAGGAAATACGACTTGCTGAAACATTAGGGATATGATATCACTAAGTATCCCAGAAATATTACGAGCAACAAGTTTTAAGTGATACGCAGAAATATGGTCTAGGCCCGAGCATTTATTTTTTAGATTCAAGAGAACTGGGCCCACTTCGTCAGGGGTTACGAGGAACAGAAAAAATGAAGAAGCGACCCGAGAAAAGAAACATTCTTCGATGGCCGATTGTGAAGTAGGGATGCTAGAAAAAAATCGCTGAAAGCATTCGCAATAGAAGTTGGCTGTCGCAAAGAAATATTATTATATATTATTTCATATATAGGTGAATTTCCAGATTATTTGTTTAAAAAGTTGTCCAAAAGGTGTCATTGTGTTTTTAAGGTCCTCGCGATTTTTCATCAACTCATTTTCGTAATAACGCTTTTTTGCTACTCGGAATAAAGTTTCCAACTTGTTGGAATATTTCCTGTGTCGGCGGGCGAGCGAAGTATTAGAATGCTGTGTTTCTGTTTTGTTGTAAAGGTTAGCCTTTTTACTAACACCTGTCAATAAGCCATTTGTCATCCATAGATTGTGGGGAACTTTATACCGTTTTTGCATTTAACAGTTGTTGTACTGGATGTTACGGTATTTATAAATAAAGCGGAAAATTTCTGTAACCTAGCCTCAACGTCGAGGTCAGAATTATCGAGATTATCAGAATTAACAAGTGACCAGTCAGTTGCAGCTATAGTATCGATAAATTTGTCATATACCACCACAGATGAATAAAAAATTACACCCCATTCCCGTGGAGTACCATGAGGAGGATGCGAAGCATCATAGGGGTTCCGTGTAGGTTCCATTCTGTTGCCTTGATGTTGTTTCATTAATCGGAGCATGAATGCGAACGTAGTGTGAACAACGATGTAGAGACAGATAAATGTAGAGAAATGTAGAGACAGCGAAGAGACCGACACCGGCGTTACCTGATCGAAGACCTCTTGGTTCTCGTCTTTCTTTATTGCGTGCTCACTCTCCTACCCCGCTGCCCGCCCTCTTCGTCCTCTTCTCTGGTTGAGCTGCAAGGCGCGTGGCGCCTCCAGCCACAGCTTCCCCACGGGAAATTCAACATCCTCCTGTAAAGTTTTCAGTTCGTCGTTTCCGTTGACGTTGAGCTTCGCCTGCCTTCGTTGTATCAGAAGCTTCTTGGCGTAGGTTGAATGAGTCAAGGACATAAGGCACGTTCGTAGCACTTGCTCCTGTCTCAGTTTTGTTGCGCAGTGGGAAGAGCGCCACGTACCTCCCGTTGCGGCCAGAGAGTAGTGGGATCGAAACCGGGCGCCACCAACTATTATTTCTTTTTGTAGTGTAGGGGTAGAGGTGCGGATGGACGGACGACGGACGACGAACGACAGAGCCAAGAGCAAGAGATGCTTCGCATCTAAAACAGCTGTCGACACTGGAGCGTCCAGCATTATATGCTATGTAAACGGGGAAGTGATCTGCAATGTGTGTGTCAACCACGTCAGCCTCGGGGGTGGGGAAGATTTGCGTAAGACATGATCTAAAAGAGATTGTGAACCCTGGTGGCCACACCTTGTTGGAGCAGTAATAAGCGATTCATAGCGGAAGCCACTGAAGCAGTTCGCGTAAGCCGAGTAGACACTAGATACCATATCTGTTAAGTTTATGTTTTTGTCCGCTACTAGCACAACTTGCTTATTCTCGAAAGATAACTTGTGAAGTAATTTATCGAGATTTGACAAAAAATCCGTACAGGAGATAAAAGAGAGCGATACACACTGCCAATGAATATTTTTTATGTTGTTTAGGAATGACTTGCCACATTCCATCCACACAGATTCGCACAGTGATACGGTGAAAGAAAGATCAAACCTGCACGTGTACGCAAAGCCGCTGGAAACAAAAATTGCAGCCACACCGTGCGCGTCAGAAGATCGGTACTGATACTGCGGAAAAGAATACACGTTAAGGTCTGCGTCGCAAAACCACGTTTCAAAAAGGCAGATAAACAAAAACTGGTGGTGCAGTAGAGAAAGATAAGTGGTAATCGCGTCATAGTTCTTACGGATGCTGGGAGCATTAAAATGAATTAGTGAATATTTCTGTAACGTAAGCGAATGTTTCAGGTTGCCAACAGTGATCGAAGACATAAAAAGGAAAGAAAAGAAAAACTGAGTGGCCAATACAGTGCATGTAAGGCGTCGTTTAAATGAAAATCGAAAAGTCAGAGGCGGTATTTATTTGAAATACCCTGCTATCTTCAGACTTGCGTGCCAGAATGCGACAGTTCTCTGTCCAGAGAAATTTCCACTGGTGCTCCTGCTTGAAAGCCAGTGCCCTAGAAATTAGCTTCTTATTCTCAACAGTCAGGTGGTCATTCGTGTAAACCGCCCTAGATTTTTCCGAAAAGCCAGTGTTGCTAGTGCGAAGCCCAGCCTTGCGAGCTTTGCGGATGAAGTCATTTTTTTTTTGTCACGACTACAAAACCGCGCAATGATTTTGTTCTCTGCTGATTTCGTGGAGCACGATGCACTGTGTCTATGTCAGCAGGTGTCACAGTACATCCGATTGTATCACCCATGCACTTTAGAATGGAAGTACAGTCCTCGCCTTTAGTCGTTGGCACACCTCTAATTTCTATATCGTTTTGTCGAGAATATTGGTCAAGTTCACCCAAACGGGTTTCAAGAGACTCGTTAAGGGCCCTTAGCGCTTTATTTTCTGCAATGAGCGCATCCTGCTTCACGCTCATGCTATTGTACTTAGCACTGAGCACCTTAATGCTCTCGCATAGTTTCGCATGCTCGTCAAGGCCTTCGTCATCAAGTGTTTTCCAAGCCTCCGTCTTGACCTCTAACTGCAGTTTCTAATTGCTCTTTAAACGCGGATTCAAGCGCTTTAAGTCTTTTAGCAAGTTCAGCACGGGTAGGCATTGCATACAGATAACAAAAAGCGTTGAGCAGCAGTCATGGTAATTTTTACAGCACAGAATAGTTACTTAAAACTCCCACACCAATCTGGAAATACAGAGTGCGAAGACTCGGAGCGTGCACCTTCCGCGGTGACTGCTGCTGCTGCTGCAATGGATTCCAGGTAGCCCAGAGTGGTCCTTTTAGCCCCTTGTTGGATGTTCAGAGCAGGATGCGCAACCGCTGCTTGCTTATCCCTGGAATACTGCAGCTGGCGACACGCGGGCGTGACGGAGCGTTGTTGCGAGGGGTAGAAGGGCGATACTCACGTATCTGGACGCACACGTATCTGGAAGTTTTATTAGATGCGACGCATCTCTTGCTCTCGGGCTTGTGCCTCCTGCGTCGTCGTCGCGGCGTCCGTCCGCACCCCTCCTCCGTTCTTCTCTCCCACAGCTGTGTGCAACACTCTCACTCCGGCTCATTAGCATAGCACAGCTGGCGCGCTTGTTTGGCGCGCGCTTCGCTGCGTTAACAACTGCTCCGGTGCGCGCAAGTGCGCGCATGCGCGACTCTCCTCCGTTGTCTCCTCTCCTTCAATCGCTGTGAATAAAAAGCGGGTATCGCGCCACGGCGGTTCAGTGAAGCGCTCGCTCTCGCACTGACGTGACCTTGCTTTGACTACTTCGTTGAAACCCCCATGCGTCGCATCACACTAGGGTTCCCTCGCGGGAAGATGGGCGTAATTTTTGCCGGGACATATGTTTGGGATTTCTGGTGTTAAGGAAGTGGACTTTCCTTGCGTATGTCTTGCTACATATGTGATGCTGAGAAGTTGCAACAGGTGCTCCATCAGCGTAACAGAGTGGCCCCCGAGTGACAGGAGTAGAAGTAGAGTAGGAGAATTGTTGGGTGAAAAGATGACGAAATGAATTTTGGTGGCAAAGCCGGAAGTAAGGCATTAACGAGAGAGACGGCTGAAGGACGACGACACAGGCCTTCTCCCTGCACTCGAAAGGAACAGACTGATAATGGTGATCATCCGTGCTCCATATAGCATTACTATGTGAGAACTGGCAATGGTAGAATAAACCCCTTCTCAGTTTTAAGTGCTGAACACTTTAGGGGCTCGCCTTGTTATCGTAGCTCGCTCGCTGGATCAAATTGGAGCCCCGCGGAGTACTGTCCTAGCGGACTCTTGTCGTAGCGACCTCCCACAGAGGCTTCGAAAACCAAACGGTTTATATTATAATAACCGTTCGAAACTCGTGAACCACTGGCGCTGGTCATACAGCTCCCTCTTGTTTAGCGCAAAAAAAAAACTGCACGTACATTTGAAGCAAAATATACGTAATTAAACGGCAGCACCCGCGTTAACTTATTTTGGAACGCTCGTTGGGTTGGTAGTTACGATAATAAGCGAAAAAAGTGGCAGTACAATGCCGGCACGTGCGGGAGCAACAGCAAGAACAACAAGAAAAGAACTCCCCCGCTGGCGCAGTTTCAGACAGGGGTGCGCGAGCACTGCGAAGCCGGGCAATTAGAATTGCATACAACAAACCCCCGTTCCATACATAAAGAGCGGAGTGAGAAAGGGCGGCGAATAGCGTAATGGGGAGCAGTTGTGAGCGGATAACGTCTCTACAGCCAATTATGGCGAATCACTGCTCTGCACTTCCGACAGATGTCACATTGAGTGGAACGACTTAAATTTTTTTATTACAATTTTACCGCTATATACTTTTCGCTAAAATGATCATGTGATAGCTGTAAACACTAATAATTACCAATTGATATTCCTGTTACAATTTTGGTGTAAGTGTCTGACATATAAAACACCCTCAATTTCTGAATGTGTGAAGAATCAGCCCTCGTTTAAAATGGAATTTTGAATATCTGTCGTTTGGAGCTGTTGCGGAACTTTCTTGCTTTTTGTATGCGCACACATAAACGGACATTTTAACTTTCGTACCTGTTTTATTTCTTAGGTGGTATCCATTTGTCTCGCATTCCATCCCAAAAAGCGCAGTAGTTAGTTTTATAAAAACGTTCCACAGTGAGGCTTAGATTGAGTGCAAGGTACATTTTCGTGGATTCGTTGCGTATGGGCCACACAACACCTTTTGACGCAAATCCAGCTTCGGCGCGGTTGGGGTCTCTAGAATGTAAATGAGCGCTAAGTTAATTTCAGATTGTTCAGAACAACTTTGTTTGATGCACTATAATTATGCGGAAAAGACACATGTTTCCGGAACGTTGAATTAGACAAAACAAATCATTTATTCTATTTCTCTGAAGAGTGTCGACTCATACTCCACTTTTTCCATCACTCTGGAATTGGTTCGCATGAGCACCTTTAATGTCCGCCCTTTACTGCTCCTTTTTAAAAGTGCAATAAGTTTCTCTTCCTATTGCCAGCGTACTTCCTATTGCCAGCGTACATTCCATTATGACAAATGCTGGGTACATTTGTCCTTAAATGCAGCAGGTGGGAACACAGGGTGCACATACCGGGCGTACCTAGATTTTACAACACATGGTAGAGGAAAAAGTGCACTCGCATGCTGGGCTGTCAATTGCAAAGGTACCGATGCTAAAAATACGTTAAGTAAACTCTCGTGCTTAGCTTTTCGAAGGAAAGCAAACTGGGTGTAAAAACATGAACTATAAATAAAAATTAACATGAGCAAACATTCTAGACAGTAAGGTATGCACGATGCATATTTTCAGCCCCAGATAACACATAAATATCAAGTATTCACGGAAAATTTACAAAATAGGATTTCGCAAAATGAGATAATGCTACATTTGCGAGCACTGTATAGCGAATATTCAACCAGCTCCTTGTACAGTGAAACAACTGCGCGAAAGATGGTAAATTTTCCTGTGGTAATTGGTTCATTAAGAGAGAATATTGTTACGGGCGTGCGTCGATGATGCCCCATTGAGCCACAACCCCGCATCTACGACGATGAGAAGGTGGCTTGCTCGCAGCTTGGCCGGAGTTCGTTATGGCCGCTTGTAAAGAGATTGTCTAATCCAGTTAATTAGTTGCTTCATTATCAACCGTGGTTTCTTTTATCTGTTGTGCCGGCGCGTAACAATATACTGTTTTTTTAGGCAAATTGTTATTTCTTCCATTTCAGCTATTTTATCCTTTATTTCAGGCACATTTTGTATTTATGAGGCACATTTAAAGAAGTCCACAGTTTGCGAATGCATAACTGGTATAGGACGGATTCATAAATAGTATCTGAATGTTTTATTGGCTGAAAATGTTCTATACTGCATGTGTGTGTTTGTTGGGGTTACGGGAGACTGTGCATAAGGCATGTGAATTAAATAGCCCACTGTAAAGGTGGTGAAGCACCTGGGAACAAGAAAATGTAACCATTTATTGTCTCTAATATTTAGTAAGAGCCTAAAATATTTATTACGTTAGTACGGTATTTATTATGCCATTATTGTTTGCAAACAAATATTGCTGCCGCCACTGTTACTTGTTATTGTTAACGATGTGTACCTCTAAAGAACCCGTATCTTGTTCGCGTGCTCTATTTTCGGCGTGGCATAAGTATAATACGCTTAAATATTGCTAAGTTCTGTATCCAGCCCTTTATATCCACTTCGGCCGTTGAGGTGGCAGCGAACGTTCTGTAGAACGTTCACTGCCATTCCACTTTGGTTTTACCTAGTGCAAGCATGCAAGAAATTGCCGAATGCAGTATTTTCTGATGAATTATAGTCACCCAGTCACGGACAGCCTGCGGCTTTGTTGAGGTCCGGGACCGCGGTATATTCCTCAACTGGGAACTACTGCCGCCAGCGTCCCCTTGCTGTCATTGACAGCCTCAAGCCCGACACCACTGCACCTGCTACGACCACCCATCGTTATTTGGGCATTTGAGGTGGCAGTGACTGTTTCGCTGAACTGACGATGTATTCTTCGTCTGGGGCGTCCCTCTGAAGGTGGGGTGGGGAATGAAAATGGCGCAAGGAAGCACTGTCGCAAAGGCGCAAGGCGACGCGCAATGCGTCCCCGTCGTTTTGCTAGTCACCTTGCGCCCTTGGTACAGTGCCTCCCTGCGCCATTTTCACTCCCCACCCGCCCCTTAAAGCCACGCTCCAGCCCAAAAATACATGCACACGCATCGCATTACAGCGAAGCTCCAGCACGACGCTGATTTTTAGAGCATTCGCCCCCTGGACGCTTTTCTGGGACACCGTCACGCCGTAAAAGACTGCGTGCAGCCACTTTGTATGTTCCGTGGGCATTGGGGTATTCTTCAACTGGAAACTACCACCGCTGGCTTCACTACGCTGTCATTCACTGCAACAAGCCCGACACCACTGCAGCTGCTACGACAGCCGTTCGGTAGTAGCTGATATCATAGGATGACTCGCGGCGTTATAATCAGGGTGCTCAGTGACCGCCTTCTCATGTTGCTGATGTGCAGGGGTGGCAGAAACTATATCGCTAATTTTAGATGTTTCTGATGTGCATGGTATAGTTGCAAGGTACTATATCGCTGACTTAAGATGTATTGCGAATTATGATTTCCTACTTGAAGTGGCATCCAGTATATTCGTTTACGACACGGATGACGTGTTTGATATTTTTATCAGTTCTGCGTCCCTTAGCATGGTTTTTTTTTTTATCAAGAACTCAAACGGCCCAAGCGAGCACGGAAGCCATGGGTATAGAGAAAATGACGCTTAATAAATACAGGTCATGTGAGAAGTTACTACGAAATCGAGACCCTGCAACCTTTTCTGATTTCTAATACTACCAAAATAATCTCAACTCATGTTTGAGTAAGGTGGAGAATCACTACGTTTGACAGCCCAGCTGACCCAAGTCAGCTGTGGCTGTAAAAATTGCGCTCTTACACCGTAACAAATCCAATACTCCGGACTTCATGGCAATTACCAGACAAACATTACCCCCGAAATAAAATTGCAGACAAATTTTTGCATATTTTAAACGAATATTATTAGTGCTCAAGACAGTTGTGCAGTGCGATATTTCTGTGGTCAATCCCCAAAAGCATATTGTGGTCACAGTGTGATGACGCCGAAATACTATCAGTATTTAGAGGTATAAAAGCAGTAACAGTGAGGATGAATTCGAGCTTAAAATCAAACCCATTAAGTACGTACTATATCTAGTATGTCCTATTTTAACTCATATCTAAAATTTGTCACTGACCTCTGGCGCAATTTCGTGTTAGATAAAACACGCGAAAGTCATTCTACTTCGCAAATGTGGCGCAAACGGTGTCTTCAATAATTATATGCCCTTGTCCATTCTCCCAGTGCTTGCCAAAAATCCTAAAAAGAGATTTTTCAAGCGCCTGACAATCTTGTTTGAAAAGAACAATGTAATAACGTCTAAGCAATTTGGTTTCAGGCCTGGAGTGTTCATTGAGCCAGCTTTACTTCGTAAAAAGAAACTAACTACAGCGGGGCCCCGGTTATATGTCACCGATTTAAGCGATGGACAAGTATAGTCATGGAGAAGTACCGGTATAAAAACTGCAGCAAAGATCTCGGTTGTCCGCCGCGATTTCATGCGTGACCCGCATTATCCGATGATGTACGCGAAGCGGGTGACTGATTGCCGACGGAATGAAAGTGTCGCGGACCTGTTCCGCAGACCTTGAACCCGCTCAATCGGTTTCTCCCGCATAGCTTTCTTCTCCGTCTCATTCGTTTTTCTTCCCTTTTGCAGCAGCACAGTCCCCTGCACAATCGCTGTCGCCCTCTTTTCGCTGGCGTCTCCTCTTGCTGCGCAGCGGTCGCAGGGGCAGAGTGCAGGTTCTTCTTTCTCCCACTCAAGAGTGAATATATCCTATATGCACAGTCATGTATAGGATATGAACGTCATGCTTCTGCTCCAGATCTATGATCTGAAGCATGAGCTTCAGATCATTATCGGGCATAAAGGCACTCCACATAAAACCGATATGACAAGCAAGTGCGCAGCGCTGTGCATGTTCCCCTCGTAACAGCATAATCATGGAAATTCTGTATCACTATCACTTCTGTACATATCGATACTGCTACCACGTGGTAATATAGATACGCCTAATTTAAATACTACGATTTGCTTGCAAATCTTCTTATACTCTTACTATTAACGCGATAACGCGAAAATACAACTACAATTATATAGAAATTGCGTTGTATATTGGCTATATGCTAACACAAAATACGGTCACGCAATTTTTAGTTTCCTTATAGCCCTTGAAATAATCGTGTGATAAGTTTTTCTGAACTCGGTATACACTGCTACTGAAGACCTTCGCATACTGTACCACACCTTTTGGAGCGCTGTGCAGGTTTCCTGTGTAATTATCCTGGGGTGATCAAACTGAGCGCAGGGGAAATTGCCATTATAGTACGTCACTGAAACAACATTAATATCGTAGCTAAGGAAACTGAGATACTACATTACCACCTTTTATGTTACTTTTGCTGACAACTTCGGGTTAGAAAATGTTCTCACATCATAAATAACGGGTGCACTAATGGAAGCCACAACTAGTCGATGGCTTCGTTCTCCCTTTCAATCTGCGCCCAAGTTGTGGTCCTTGTCATTTCGACTGCATTCTCTGGGAAATGCATGAGCATTGGAATGTCCGAAGAGTAGGAGCGGTATGAGGTGTTGCGGGTGTGGGTTGACGGAGGGTAAAGTTATGTCCATACGTACAGAAATATTTCCTGCTAAAGCTACGTCAACGGCATACACGCCAATCAAAGGGTATAGCACGCGTTTGCAGGATGAGGTGTTCTTCAACCTTCTGGTAAAGTTCGTGTTCTGTCATTTCTGCGACGTACAGCATGCTTAAACTCTACACTACGCTCCGATCTGAAACAATGTGCCAAATTATGATTGGGATGCGAAACATTTTTTTTAAAGGAAGAGTTATTGCACTCACCCTGTTTTTGAAAAATTGGACCAGTATTGCATGATGATGCCACTCAAGTTCTTGTCGACCTCGTCGTACTCCAGACTTGTGTTAAGAGGCTCTGCGAATTCGAAGCTTATTTCTTCTCCATGAATTACTCCCATCCACTTCGGCCAAGGATTCTTTGAAGACCGGCGGCCGAACATATACTGGTACACCCGCGCTTTGGCTTGGCTAAGAAGGTCGGCCAATTGCACAACGGGACAGGTGAAATGATAGTAACCCACAATTGCATCTAAAACACTCAATCTTCCGTCGGTTGTGTTCGGTATTACCCCTCCGTACATTTCCAAGACCTTGTTCATGGGCGGCTCACCCATAACTGGGTTCAGGGCTTTGAGGACAGCTGTGAAGTTTTCCTCTGTTACGTTTTCCGGGTCCGCGTCCGGTGGCAGTCCAAGGAAATACTCCAGAAAATAGGAGCCTTCGTTAGCATTCGACCCAAGTAGGACGGTGGTCGTATTATTGAAAGCACCAACAACGGACATGTTTTGGGCTGAGTCCGGGATAAGAACTCCGTCTTGCACAGGTACAAATGGGAAATCTACAACGCCGTTACCCCATACCTCATTCTCTATAATTGCTTTGGCTTCTTTTTCTTGGAGGCATTTCAAAGTTTCGTTACCTAGTGATGTCGAACAATTCACTGCCGCTGCCAATGCTGTAGCCGATTTTCGAGCAGTGGCATTGTTCTGAAAGCCCCAAGGAGCTGTGACATACCCGCTTTGCAGGATAGCTCTCGTAAACAGCGGCCTGGAGAGAGGTGATAGCAGGTGGAAACCAACGCTCACAGCGCCGGCGCTTTCGCCAAAGAGGGTAATACGATTTTCATCACCTCCAAAAGCGCAGATATTCTCTTTTATCCACCTTAGGGCGATGTGCTGGTCATATAGTCCAGCATTTCCAGGGACTACATCGTTTCCGAACGATAGGAAGCCAAGTGAAGCCACACGGTAGTTCATTGAGGCCACAATGACATTTTCCCTCCTCACCAGCGTGGTGGCATCGTAGACGTCTAGAGTAGATGTTCCACTGTAGAAACCACCACCGTAGATCCAAACAAGAACGGAAACGTTCTGTGGGTTGGGATGAGGGGTCCAAATGTTTAGTTTTAGGCAGTCTTCGCTCATATTGGTATTGGCGTTCCACATCATGCTGCCGCTGAAATTACCGTAGATACAATCGAGTGCTTGAACGCATGAGTTTGGCTTAATGGTGGCATCAAGGGTACCCGACCATGACATCTTTGGTACTGGTCGCCGGAATCGCAAAACTCCTAAAGGTGGCTCGGCGTATGGTATGCCGTAAAAAACGCGCACCGAGTTCCCGGAGGTGTGATTTATGAGCAATCCTCTAACAGAACCATTTGTTGTCGTCACAACTAAAGGATCGTTGTCCTGGCCACCAGCACCAATCAAAGGCGTGAGAAGTATGACGTTAGAAGTAAGCTTGGCGACCACAATCCAATAGCAAAGGTGCCATTTTCTCCAGAGCATGGCAGGTCTCTGCAATAAAAAGACAGAAATTTAGCGCAGTAGCTAGGTTCGTTTTTCTTGGTGCCATTTTTTAAGATTGTCCTTGCACTAAAAAAATCACGAAGCAGTCTCTCCTGCGGTAAACAAGATATCTACAAACGTGCTTTACGCCTGGACGGACTTGGTGAAGTTACCTCATAGAAGACTTATATGGGCCTGCACGGGGTTGTCTAGCCAATCAAATTATTGTTTAATTTTGTATCGAATGGTTGAAAAACGATGATGAATGCTTCGAAGGTGCTGCATCAACACCTCTACTAACATCACACAAATGTTTGATGTTTTCATGCTATTCGAGCTTTCAAACATTTATTTTCACGAAATTTACGTTTGTGTTGCATTTATTTTCATCCTTGCACTCACTCCGCGGGTAAAAGCACTTCCAATTCAACGGCATTTACTCTAAAACCGTGGCATAGTGTGTATCCCGTTGTGCTTAGAAATTGGCGCGAAGACGGCGCGACGGAAGTAGTACCTTTGAACCTCTCCAGTAAACCATACTGGTAAATTGGCGCGAAAACATTGAAAAAATTCCTTACGTATGGAGGGCTTTATCATGGTAGGGTGAATAAGCGAAATAATAACGTACATTTCTTTTCTATTTAGTTAGGTACCCACATTATTGATTAGTGGGTTAATTGCTCATCATTCAAACCCCTCACGTTCAATTAAAATAACAGCTGTCGCATGTACGTGCGAGCACATAATTTATTCAAGCGAGAATTGATAGCTAAATTGTAGTCGCGTCTTAGAGATAATGCGCCAAATTCGATCACAGTTACCGAAGCTTCCTAATCATGTTCACTGCGCCTGCAAAATTAAAATTGCATATGGGTAACATATGCGGTTCTATGAAACTGGGGTTTAGAAGTAGCATATTTGCTGCCTGTCACCTTTTTTGACACTTTGTTGTGTGTACCGAAAGGAGAGAGCCACTACGGCTCACATCCTTTGGGACTGTGCCAAGAATCCGCACAAAGCTACGATGATGACAGCGATCCCGTACCGGCTCGCCGCCGCAACGCATTGCTACGATCAAGAGATCCAAGCACAGGCCTTCCAGCGGATCTCGGCGGCCCTCTAAAGGCAAAGACCGAGGGAAACAGGAGGGAGGCTGCCACCCCAAAACAGGGGAAGGTGCAGTCGAAAAAAGGGAGTGGTGAGGCCACGGCTGGAGTAGAGGTGCCAACAGCCGGGAAGACGTCATGGCTGCGTCACGGTGACGCCTTCCTTACATGGGACAACTAATCGTTCTGCGAGCATTTTTAGTAAAGTTGATTCGCTCACTCGCACTACCAGTCGCTGCATTAAACCGCCGCCAATCTCACTCTATTGTGCTTTTCTGCACAATTGGCCGTGTACCTACGTAACACTCCATTCTTGAACGCGGACATTCGATGACTGGACCCGTTGAAAAAAAAATACCATGACCGACACGTCGACGAGAAGCACTCGCCCTTATGAAAATGAACTTTTCCTTTCTGTTTACTTTGTGTCTCCTGCATGTTGACTGTGTAGCCTTTCTTTTGATTTTTCCTTTGTGTTACCTCTAGGACATAAGCAGGCTGTGTACTTTTTATAGACTGCCGGATAAACAGCCATGCTGTTTTACCTTTATATGTACTATGGTAAAGACGAAGTTTAAATTTCTATACGAAGATTTTATTTCGGATGAGAAGTATAAAACTTTAAAACTGACTTGCTTTCTTCTCTTTCTGAGTTCCGCAATGCTATTGCCCATGTGTGTACTCAAGGCAAAATGAAGTCAAAAGACTTTGGCCTGTTTCCCCTGTGTTGCCTCTAGGACAAAGGGTGGAAGATAGAACTTGAATTTGCTGTCTTAATTCTTTTTCTGTGTTCCGTAATGCTGTTGCTTAGGTATGTACTGAAGGCAAAATGAAGTCAAAAGACTGACTTATGTCTTTTGTGTTGCCTCTAGGACATTGGGTGGAAGTATAACTATTTGTTGCCTTACATTCTTTTTCTGAAGAGCCGTAAACTAAACAATCGTGCTGTGCTTCCTCAAGTAAACATAAAGTCGAGCATGTAAGCCTTAATTATACTCGAAAGGTTAAGTTTTTTGGCTTGGCTAGAGATGGTAAGAAACAATGCCGATGGTTTGTGGAAATTCTGCAGCACTGTATACGTTATTTCGTGCTAGTGAGGTCTGATAAATTCGCAGAATTAATATTACGAACTGGCACGTTTGTATGAAACAGTGGCGTAAGAAGGATACATATTGAACTAGGCTGTTCGAAGTGCCTCGTCCCTCCCCTTACGAAAAAAAAGTGGAAGGGAGAAGAATATACAGACCAGAAAAAGTAAAAAGAAAACAAAAAGCCGAATAGAAAACAAAGCAATGAAAAGAAAAACAACCTAAAAAGTGGCTTTCGATTGTCGTAGTCTGTGTTTTTCTTCAGCGTCGTTGTAAAATGGCTTATCCTAGCAACTAAATGCTGAAGTGGTGTACTGTTTATTGGGGTAGAGCTTGTGGTAGAAATATATTGCGACATAAAAAAAGGGACAGCCAGAGGAGAGCAACAAGAGCAACAACAATGTCAAAATATACCCTAAGGCAGAAAAGCTTCAATTAAAACACGGTTAAAAAAAATTCCCGAGCTGGTTACAAACCTCCGCCCTTTGGGTCAGAAGGCGAGTTCTTAACCTCCAAGCCACCGAAACAGAATGCGACGCCTTGTTAAACGTAGGTGTAAATATTTGAGCTTACATAGTCTTGCTAAGCCTCCATTTGAGTGAATTGTTTGCCTGCGTGGATTTGACGAACGGTGCTTTTGTGTGCTTGCGTGCTTGCGTGCGTGCGTGCGTGTGTGTGTGCGCGTGCGTGTGTGTGTGTGTGTGTGTGTGTGTGTGTGTGTGTGTGTGTGTGTGTGTGTGTGTGTGCATGTGTATGCGTGTGCATGTGTATGCGTATGCGTGTGCGCGTGTGTTTGCGTATGTCTGCGAGAATAATTGTTTTATCGGGCCGTTCTGTTTCGGAAAAGCCCACAAACAGTGAATGCTCGGACGCTGAACAAAACACAAAACAGTCAATCTAGATGTAGATGACGATGATAATAACTTCGTTTGTTAATCCATTTTTATTTGCTTTTGATTAGCAACAACTTACGACAACAAAAGACGTTGCTCGCATCAAGAAAATATACTCCCATTATATATATGTTTGCTATTATCAACTTTAACAAAATACTATAATGGCGTCTGCTTTGTTTGCTTCAGGGGGGATCATGAAGTAACCAAGTAACTGCTAAAACTCTATGACTGCTAGATAGCCAACTGTAGTAATAAGTCTAGTCTAGGCTAGCATATATGCAGTCATTGTTAATGGTGCGCAAGAAAATATGTGGCTGGTTCGTTGGGCGTGGTTTTGGTGGTTTGTTTTCGATTTGCTGGTGCTACGTGAATTACTAGGTGCTCCTCCTGCCGTAATATTACGTGTTAGTGCTCTTGTGCTACCTGAAACATCGTGAGTGCTGGCAAAGCGCCTGTGTCGCCGCCGTACTGCGCTGCTGTAGCAAACGCACATCGAGGTCGCCATTTGACAAAACACCTAACAAGTTGTGCGTGCCTACGTGAATCAAGAGTGTCGACTGCAAGTTCCAGTCTGTCGACGCGACGTGTGAAAAATGCTGCGTGTTCTGCCGTAAGTGATTGTTTAACGTGGTGCATGTTAAAATTTTCTTACGCGTTGCCGCAGAGCCGTTTTGTTAAACGTGTTGAGTATTTTCCTTGGGTGTTCGGCTCGCCGCGCTTCTTTTATTGTAAATTACCGGCTGCGTCGGCGCGGTCACATGAATGGGCTTCCAGGAGCGGCGGCCAGTATGCTGTGTGAGTGATCGACCCCCTTGCCATTGCCGGCAACAAAAATGTTATCATGCTGACGGCAATGTTATCATGCGGCCGCCGCTTGGCTTGGGTGGATTCGACCGCTAAAGCTTGTTGCATAAAAAAACGAAAACTGCGTTAATGGTTGTAAAACAAAACGCCCACTACCCGATTTTTTTTTAGGAGGCAGTTGACCCACAGTATATTTTTTACATGACGTAGGCAGCTTAGCATTGTTCTAACGGGTAGTTTTCGTTTACGGGTAAAGAAATGCAAGGAGGCTGCATTACATTTGTAGTTATAATACGTAAGAGTTGCATATACGTTGAATTTTCAACATTTAAGCATTGCTAGCAACTTTATAAGTAGTACCACATGCACAAGGTCTTTAGGCAGTGAACATTTGACCAGATAATTGTTTAGACGTCGCAGCTTGAAAACATGCTGTTCCAGCCTGCATTGCTGGTGCAGTCAGAGGGCAGCTTTCACTGTTTAAATGCAAGAAATTTTTCCACCTTCCTAAGCTCATCTAGCATCGTCATGATCAGACAGAAATTCTTGTGTGGTGTGACGTTATTTGTAGCTGGCTTGTATAAATTGTGTTGACCGTAACATGTTGAGCATGGGTTGAACGTGTTGATTCTTACAAATATGCATGTGATGGGGATACAATCACGGTGCGAAAAAGATTAAACAGGGCGTGGGCTTACCACCGTGCTCCTTCGCCATCCCCGGCGCACGTTAAAGATCCCCAGGTGGTCAAAATTAATCCGGGGCCCTCCACTACGGCGCGCCTCATCGCCTGCGTTGCGTCGGCGCGTTAAGCCCTACAATCAATCAATCAATCCTTCGCCATCCCGTTTTTTCGTTTCGTCAGCATTTCAACTTGCCTGCCCCTTGGTGGTATTGGCACGCTGAGACGTTCACCATGTGCCTCAGAGAGAATTTTAATGGCGCCATGAAGACAAACTACAAGTTTGTGTTATTCAAAAGTTTTCGTGTGTAATGGTGCCCCAGCACTTGTGCAAATGCAAACGATGCCTTATTCACTGAGAAATTAATTAATTGAAGTTAAAATTTTGGTTTTACCGCTAAATCGTGCATTTTCAGGGTCTGCAATGACATCACAGGAACCGACCGCTCTGCAGCCGATTGGGAAGCCTTCTTTACCGTTAGTGAACCTAGATGGTGCCACCATACCGTGGCAAGCCGCTTTCTGCTTTTGGTTTGTTTTTACCGTAATTAAACCTGGCTTGTTTTTGTTCAGCGAGAAAATAATCGTTTCGTGAAACATAGTGCTCGCTCCACAAATATGGTCCCGTAAGACACCGTTGCTTGTGTCAATCGGCCAGTGTTGTCCGAGACAACCCCGAAGCCCCGCAGTCCTGTGCAGCTAAACCAAGCATAGTGCGCGCAGTACCAGCAGCAGTACCCATCGGTACTTCTATGCTTACGTGTGCTTTCCTAAGCTTTACTGTTGGTCCCACCATTCTTACTACTGTAAAAAGAATGTGCCCTAAATTTAAGCGCAAATAGTTCGTTCGGCAAGCTTATAGGCTCTGCCTAATTCGCGTCTGCTGTTGCCGCCCTCCGCCAACTGCAGAGCTGGCTGGTATGACATAGGTTCTGTTGCGGGAAATGAGCTAGTGGTTCACATGGCCATTTCATTTGTTACTAATTTGTAGCTTATTTGTGTGGAGTTTACGTTAAAAATGGTGTCAGCATGATTCTAGCAACGCGATCCTTTTAATGAACCAAACTTGTGTTTTCTCTTCATGGCTCCTTTAAAAGCCGTAACCACGTTTCGCACCTCTGGGCCAGAGAATATGCTTGCACAGTGGAAGTCTGGGGCCACAGATTTCTACCACCTAGGGATATTTAATAGGCTTAGTTTAACATTAATTCAGTGTAACGTTGCTTGTGTTCCTTTAAAGTATGGCTGGAAGCCTTGTAAGGATTGTCATGCATGTACAGTGCTCACGGATTGAAACGCGACACTGCGAGCGCGTGGCCTGCGCTACATGCAGCACCGCCAGTGGACGCCCGTGGAAGCTAGGTGTTGCATTGTGGTATTCCACGAGGATGAGAGTGTTTTGACCATAAGCTTGCTGCTTCCGGTTGCCAATAAGCGGGGCAGTGGTTCATCGCAGCGACAGCAGTGCGCTACGAGCCTGGAGCGCAGGAGTGTGTTTGTGCGGCGGTGGTAGTGGCCTGGCGTTCCGCGCAGCCAATGTCGCGACATCGTGTGCTCACGCGCTGTTGTTACGCGTGCCGTTCCGATGCGATACAGATAATTTGCATGTAAGGCACAGTCACGCTTATCTGAATAAAACGAGCATTTGCACGAAGGAGTAGCCAACTTTATTCCATGATATAAACTAAAAAAAAGAGGAGAGCCGACGAAGTACTAATGCACCGCACCACACGCAAACGTGCCTGCAAAGGCGTCTTTCCTGTTTTAGTTTACATCCTGGAATAAAGTTTGGTGTTCCTGCGTACAGAAGTTTCTTTTATTCTGATGAGCGTGACTGTGCATTACATGAACACTACTGTGCCGCATCAGAAGGGCACGCGTAACAAGAGCGCGCTTACTATGTCGCGAAATCGGCTGCGCGCACAGCCGGGCTACAAACGTCGGGCTCGCTCCAGGCCCAACGCTTGGAGGTTCGCTCCTGGCTACAAGCGCTCCAGGCTCGCAGCGCCCTGCTGTCGCTGCGGGGAACCACAGTCCCGCGCATTGGCAACCGGAAGCAGTAAGCCCAACGTTTTTAGATTAGGTCAGTTTGCAAACTGCGCCTCGAGAGGCGGTACCATTTTGTCGCCATTCCGAGAGGTGGCGCTGGCGTTGCGTTAAGATCTAGTTTGGGGAGCGAGGCTCGCCCCGGCCATGTGTTTTCGCTGTGCTGTTGGTGCTCGCCTGTTCGTCACGTCTGTATTAACGTATTAGCTGTGTGCTGTCATCGTGCATACATATTTTAGTGGATCTCTGAAGTGTCGGTGCGGTTTGTTGACGTGCTGTGCGCCGGGCTGCCGTTCGGGGTATGCTTCGGAAGCGGCAAAGTCCGTGCAGCGGCATTTCTTCAAAGCGCCGAAGGGTCCTGACGGATTGAAGGCGTGGGAAAGCGCGATTCCGCGGAAAAACTTCAAGGTTGCGCCATAAACATACGTTTGTGAAATTCATTGTGAGCCTTCAGACATCGTCAACTGTTACGAACACGTCGTGAACGGTCAAACTGTAAGGATACCGTAAGGCAGGTGGACTCGGAGGGACGGCGCGGCGCCCTGTATTTTCCCTGACATACCTGAGCATCTGTCGGCAGCAAAGACGTCAAAGTCATGCCGAAAACCACCCAAATGGATGACAGTAGTTCCCACCTATTTTGCGTCCTGCCAAAATGATGGGCCTTTGCGCGATGAAACTGGCGTAATTAAGTGGCGGTATGAGTGGTGTAGAAAGCGCCGAAGTCAGCACGTACGTTGGGAACTCAGCTGTGGTTCGCGGTTATGCAGGAATTCAGCAAATGTCCGACATTTCAATCGTAGAATGTGAAGGTTTCGCCTACCCAGGTTATCTTCTACAAGCTCGAAGATTCTGGGTGTGATTGAGAAGGCTCTAGTAGTCGGGCAAAACTTGTCGGTTGAAGTTAATTCAAGAGGTTTGCTTGTCCCGCCGTGTAGCTACTGCGATAAAAATGGTATTACTCAGCCCCAGCTGGCAAGGCGGAAGAATGTAGCATCATCCCATTTGTTCCAAGATCAGCCCTTGGAACAAATGTTACCTGTTTCCAAACGTTTCATCCGCAACAACTGCCGTGAAAGGGCATGCAGTGTGTGCGGCACAACATATTCACGGTGCTGTCAGATTAGATCCCTAGCCGGCGCGGTGGCTAAGGCGCCGTGCTGCTGGACGCAAGGACTCGGGTTCGATTCCCAGCCGCTATTCTGATAGAGGCGGAAAGCGAGAACACCCGTGTGTTCGAGATTTCAGCGCATGTTAAAGATCCCCTACGTGGTCAAAATTAATCCGGAGCCCTCCACTACGGCGCGCCTAATCGCCTCTGAAGCGTCGGCGCGTTAAACCTCTTATAAATCAATCTACCTAGTCAAAACTGAGAAGTGTTGCCTATCTGTAGATTGCAAAAAGAAACGAGCAGGAAAAGCAGAAGATAGCATAAGCGATGGCTCAACGGAAAAACTACCAAACTAAACGCTTTAAAAAATCGGCATATCAGGGCTACAAGAAGATAAATGAAAGTTTCTGTGACCCTAACAGATAGTCCATCAGATTTACAAAAAAGAATAGCAGTACGACAAGCATTCTCATCCGACAACAACGTTTATTTCTTTTAAGAAACCATATTTATACCTGTCAAAGAAATGAAAAACCATTGGTATAATAATTGGTTCAAATTTCTTTGTTAGCAGCAAAGCTGTTTAACAAATCGTAATTTTTCGTGTCCGCATTTAAAATACCAAGAATTTGCAGAGCGCGCGCGCGTGAGCGTGCACGTCAGCACGTGGTTTCAATCGGCTCACTTGATAAGTTTTGTTGGGGTTGTAAATATGTTCTTATAAAAACGTACCTACTGCATTTGCTTCCACAGCAAAAATAAAAATGTCGAGGCGTCTTTTCTTGATTCCAAGTAGATGGCTGACTATTGTAGGCTTTCCCGCAGTTTCAGTAGCGTAAGACGCGTTCGGGTATGCTATAAATATTATTGAGCTATAAGGGATCCCGTACTGGGAAAAAATAAATGGAAAAATAAATAAATGGAACGGGAAGCTGCCGAAGACAAGCGGACTGTGCAGTGTTTGCCTTGCCTTTTTTTTTCTTACGTACAGCTTGTTTCTCGTTATAATGTCGATAAAAATGTAAAGCACTTGTCACTAAAGCGTAAGAGTAGAGCGAAGTTGGATTTCGCATGTCAAAAGAAGAACATTAACGGTGTGCGGTGGTCGTTCACCGGCGCCTTTCCGAGCAAGGAGTAGCAGACGACGCGCCGAGACCGATCTCAACACTACCGCAGCGCCACCGCCTGGTCGGCGACAGACCCGGCCCGCGCCGCTGTGCTTGGAAGGCCGCGCTCTTTGCCAACTGACCTAATCTAAAAAAATTCCCCCGCATTTCCCCGAGGGGGAGAATGTGAAAGTGCGAATGCACGGTTGTCGGCCCGCTTGCGGCGCTTGCGCTCGGCCCCCGCAGCCCACCGCCTCGCCGCCTTCTCTTCCATCTCTTCCATCGGGTTTGTAGTATCACGTGTGTTGCGTCCGCACAGCCGTGGATGGCTGCCGACGATTTATTACAACTCAAGAGGTTGGGAACATAGGCAGTAGTAGTTCGGGCGTCGGAGACAGCACTGGCCAGCGTTCGACACGTGAGGCGCGCTCGTGCCACAGGACCCAGTACCTCTCTCGCGCGCACATCATCGTTGTCGTCTTCTGGCGACATATCAATTCTTCCCCCCTTAGAGAAAACAGTAAACAAAGTCTCCATAGCGATCTGGAGGCCGCCTAGCCTCGGCTGGTCGCAGTTGCCGGGTGGTCCCTGCTTGAGACGTTGAGGTCGATGGTTGGGAGGAAACATCTGGAGTATCCAGCGAGTCCGGTATCAGTGGAACAGCAGAACTCGACGGCATCTCTTGTGCTGCGTCAGCGAAATCGTCTGCTGTGCTCCAGTCCGTGGGCGTCCTGCTCTGGCTCGCTTTCCTGATGTGGTTCAGATGACGGCGAACCTTTCCAAGAGCGCTTTTTACCACCCAGGATCGTGGTCCGACGCGGCGCAGAATTTCGCCTTCAATCCAATCTGGCTTTCTTAAGAACTGTCGTATGAGTACCCTTTCCCCTTCTTCGAAACGACGTGATTGCTTCAGCGTCGGCTGGTGATCAGATGTCTGCGTTCCCTTCTCTGGCTTGAGCAGATCGAGGGGACATAAAAGTTCGCGGCCAAACATCGCTCTCGCCGGTGTCATTCCTGTGGCTGTGTGCACCGTCGTGTGCTGCCGATACAGGAACCTTGCAAGTCTGCACTGTATGGAGTAGTGTTTATCCATTAAGAGGGCTCTCTTTAGTTCTGCCACGTATCGTTCTGCTTGCCCGTTTGTTGCAGGGTGATACGCTGGTGACGTCATAGCTTGTATGCCATTTGATGCGTAGAACTGCTTTATCTCGGTTGAAATAAAGGCTCTTCCGTTGTCCGAGACGACTTTTCGTGGAATGCCGAACGTAGCGAAGAGGCTCCGGAGTACGTCAATGACAACCGCGGATGTTGTCTGGGTGACGTGACGGACTTCTACCCACTTGGTGTACGCGTCCACAACAACCAAGTAGGTGCGCCCGAGTAGTGGTCCCGCGAAGTCAACATGCAGGGTGTGCCATGGTGTCTGGGGACGGTCCCATGTGGGAATCGGAGCTTTTGGTGGGCTCTTCTGGGTTGATTGGCATTCAGAGCACTGTCGCACCGTTTCTTCAGTCGTCTTGTCGATTCCGGTTATCTCTATTCCCAAATGAGGAAACCAGTTTCGTCCGAGGAGGTTACATCCTGATCCCTTGATTACCACAAGCGGTAATGTAAAAGTCTTGCCTTTGTGCGTTACTTCTACCGTTGCACAGCCGAGCACTGGAAGAGACTGACCTGACCATGTCCGTAGGAGAATGTTGTTCGTCTGGAGCCGAGGTGGGTCATTCGTCCACGTGGATCTGAACGTTGTCTCACTGATAAGAGTGCAGGCTGCACCAGAGTCGACTTCGAAGGTCAACGATTTGCCATGTACACGTAGCTGCATCATGACCTTCTGGGTGCTGGATATGTCCATTAAGGTGTTGAGCTCATAAAGCGCCTTGCTTGGCGACTCTTGAGAAGTCGTGTCCTGATCTGATGCTGTTGTCGAAATTCCTTCACATGGATATTCGATGCTGTTGTTCCCCTTAGTTCTTGCTTCTTTCCGCTTTTTGATACATGCTTTTTCGATGTGTCCGCGTTTCTTGCAGTAGTTGCAGGAAGCTGTCTGGAACTTGCAAGTGTCCGGACTATGTTGTGCGTCACAACGCCAACAACGTTGGTTCTTCTTCTCGGCGTAGCTGCTGGAGCGGCCTGTCTTTCCCGTACTGCAGGTACTTGCACTGGCTTTGTGGATCTCTCTCCATTCCGCCTTCACGTTTTTCTGGTCTTCAACGGCGTTTTCAGCTCTCAATGCGAATTCAAAGGCTTTCTTGAACGTCAAGTCCTTTTCTGCAAATAGCCGTTGTTGGACCTGCTCATTCCGAAGACCACAGACAAAACGATCTCGCAACATTATGTCCAGTGGTAGCATAGACGGATTAGCAACCATATCTGTGCTGGTGCCAAAATTACAATCCGCTGCTAGTTTTTTTAGCGCTGCCACGTAATCACTGACCGTTTCGTCGTGCCTTTGGTCCCGTCGTTGGAAGCGTGCCCTGCAGAAGACTTCAGAAGGTTGCGGATCAAAGTGAGCCTTGAGCACCTCAACGATGTCATCATAGTCCACTTCGCTGGGCTGCTTGGGTTGAACGAGGGCGCAGACGATGTCGTAAGTCTGTTCCCCGCACAGCGTTAGCAGGTGAGCGCGTTTCTTGGAAGCGTCCTTGATGTCGTTAGCTTCGAAGAAGAATTGAAGCCTTCCATACCAGGATCTCCAGGAGCCGGAGCTGCCGCTGAATTCGGGTAGCCGACCGAAGTCGCACGTCGCCATGTCGTTCCGTTTCTTGACGTCGGTGACCTGCCGGTGAAGTGCCGGTGAGTCCGCAGTCTTCCTCGTCGCCAAATTGTTGCGTCCGCACAGCCGTGGATGGCTGCCGACGATTTATTACAACTCAAGAGGTTGGGAACATAGGCAGTAGTAGTTCGGGCGTTGGAGACAGCACTGGCCAGCGTTCGACACGTGAGGCGCGCTCGTGCCACAGGACCCAGTACCTCTCTCGCGCGCACATCATCGGTGTCGTCTTCTGGCGACATATCAACGTGTACACCACGCAGTTATCAAGCCGCTATAACGCCGCTGAGTCGCCAACGCACGCCGCTGACGACGTAGTTCGAATGCGTTAAAGATATAAGGCGCGTCTAACACTGATATCACCGTCGCGTCTGTGGCTTGGTCGGTAGCGCGTCGCGCTGCGGCCCGCAAAGTCCTCGGATCGAAACCTGGCGCCGGATGCTGTTTTTTCTTTAAAGAGCACTGCGGACGCCGCCGCCGATGCCGGCGGTGGATGGTTTGGGGTCGCTTATAAAGAGCATTCGCTCTTAAAACGTTGAGTAAGCCTACGGTCAACACGCTCTCATCCTCGCAGTATACCACAATGCAACACCTAGCTTCCACGGGCGTCCATGGACGGCGCTGCATGTATTGGCGGCCACGCGCTCGCAGTGTCGCGTTTCAATCGGTTAGCACTGTACTTATTTTTTAGCTTGAAAGAACTGAAGGTGCCTTTCTTGCACCTACAAAAAATAAATTCTGTCATGTCCTGTCAGAGCGAGTATTTCACGGCATTATACCGCATATTTACGGCGTGTTTACTACTTGAACTTCCATTTTTTTCAGGGCCAGGTGTTTGACATGGAGGATGTACGCTGTGAGCTACCAGAAGAATTGGCTGCCTCCTGTTTCTATCTATCCTGCACGACCTGTAAGTGGAGTTCATTACGGCTGTGAAATGCATGAAAATCTCGATTTTGAAGTCTGAGGGAACATGAAAACATATGAAACCATTATGGCATCCTTCTGGTACCTTAGTGATATTAAGACATAAGAACATTGCAGAGATGGGACAAAAAATAAGGAACCGATGAGGGTGAGAAACTTCCTGGTACCTTTGTTATTTTTTTGTCGCATCAGGGCTGCGTCCTTGCTCCATGAATTAATAACGACTTTGTCACCTTTGTTCACTGTGGTAGTTGCGTGGTGGCCACAGACAGTGTGTGGGGATTTTTCTTCTACCGCTTATTACAGATGAACTAGATCTTTAGACTTCTACACAAAAGTCATATTATGGATTACATTACATGAGTGAAACAATTCCATACACCCAGACATAGAATCTAGGTGAATTCACTTCAATGTCCTAGATGCAACTTGTGCCTAGCAGTGAAAAGGGTATATTGCGTGCCTTCTTGCCACTTTGTTTCTTGTAGTGTAATGAGTGTCACTGGCCATCGTAGCCCTCTCCCCCGTCCCCCCCCCACCCCCCGAACAGCTATTTACTTTAGCAAATATAATGATGGTCCTAGTTGTAGAAGGGTACTCAGCAATTGAAGAAAGAGCTGTGGGGGGTTCTGGTTTGTGTATCAGACTTTGTTTGGAATATTGTTATGTCGCCACGGATATTGCAGGGTTTTTGTAAAAATATTGATTATCGGAGCAAACGTGTGCTCCGCAGTGAACATAAAAAAACACAAACCTCGAAGGAGTCAGCAAAGGGACGTGCATGGATGAGCATTGGCAAATTGAATGCCGCAGGGTTTCTTTTGCACTCATTCATTTAGATCGAGAACATTTTCAATAAAAAACAGGAAAAGCTAGGATAGGGATCGCAAAGCAACACCCTTTCCATATCAAACAAGCCTGCTGGTGCAGCATACAAAGGAAAAAAGGGAAAAAGACGGTTCCCTTAAAAAAAGGATAAGTTTGCAGGGTGTGGCCAGGTGCTTGTAACAAAACATTTTGTAAACAAATCAAATGGCGTGGTTGGGGGCATTAATGTTTATAGTAGGAAAAACCTGCATTATTTCCGAACAGTATGAATGCTCTGTGTGCAAACATATGCAAAAACGCTTGTGTGTTTTTAGCATTTGAGTGCACGTTAGAGTAGTCAGCTCAAGTTACTGCGGTAGCTTTCCTCATTGCTGATAAGCATAAACCCTGAAATTAAATTTGCTGTATTCGACACGCTTTAACCCTTTCACTGTCACTGATGTCCTGGTTTGTCTTCGAATTTCTCCTCCACAGTGTCACTGACATACCGGTGCGTTTTCTGTAGTGCGTTGAAAAATTCGTGCCATGGTGCAAAGTTGGCGCACCTGCACTGTTTGTGCTATCTGTCGAATCTTTCTAGTAGCTGGTAATTTCACAAAGTACAGAGCGACCACGCCCAGCTTTCGCTGCTTGGGGGTCACTCCGTGCGCTGTACATCTGTTGGGAGGAGTGACCACGTGGCACGCGTGCAATTATGGGTGCAAGTGTGCTGTCCACCACGGTTTTCTAGGGTTGTTTTTTATTTCTGTTCCTGTGTATGCTACGGCGTGCCAGGTTACCCCAGCACACACCTCGTGTCAGCAACAACCTCATGTTTCAGCAGCACATGAGGTTGTTGTATTAAGATTGTATACATTTTTATCTCTATCTGCCATCATGATTCCAGAAGGCACCATTTCTGTGCGTTGTGGCGCTGCTAAAAGTGCTCCCTCTATGCGTGCCGTTACTTTCGGATGGCTGACCGTGCGGGGCCTTCGCCTGAAGATAGGAGCGATGGTTCTTCGATTCCAATTCGAAAATGAGCTGAGCTCGAATTTGCACTCTGAGAGTTTCTCATCTAAAGAAGGGGTGTGAGTTCCACACCATCAGATTCTGATGTTGAAATAATGGGTCATCCTCCCGGAAGTGTGCACTTCAAACTGAAAATATCTGGAAAGGCGATTTCTCACCCACGCTCTTCCTTTCGACGTGTCACGTTCCAGACGCTATCATAGTCATATAAATCACTGTGTTCCTTCCTTGATATTCCGGAAACCAATCCGACACCAGGGGTGCCTCATGGCCAGAAACCCCCAACAGTGAAAGGGTTAATACCGCTGACATAATTATTGAAAAGCCCCCACCCCCCAGTCACAGACCTCTGGTATACATGTGCACCTTCTTAATGCCCAAATGATGGATTTATATTTGTATCGAGCAGTAATTATGGAATTCACATGGGGGGTGCACACTTCCTTCTGCTTTATTTACCAATGTTCTGGTCGACCCATCGACACAAGGAAATATAAAAAGTGAGGAGCCAACCTAGAGGTTGGTCAGTTCATGGTGATGTACATTTGTTTTTTGTCAGCAAGCACAAACAAACAAACTAGACAATGCAAGTGCTGTCTCGTAAACGAAATGCACAATAAAACTGCTGCCTTTATAGGTTTCAAACAACGCGTAGACACAAGCAACTAGTCATGATGACGACTGATCAATGCCTGTCTTGGCATGTTCATGCAATTTTATGTTGCCTTCTCTGCCCCCCCCCCCCATATTGCTTTGTTCCCACAGTGCTGCTGCAATAATCTCATCTCTGAAATGTTCTTGCGAGGCTGTATAAATGCCCGTCATGAGGAGGCCATGAATCTAAACAGTACTTAGTTCTGGGTTGTGTTGCCTATGTAACAGTATGTCATATTTGATGTTCGTAAGCGCCATTAGTTAATTTTTAGTTAATTTATGTGGTCTAAATTTTGTGGCTAATTTTGCAATCTAGAAGTTGTACCTTCTATTTCAGGATACTTGGTTCAGTTTTGTATGAGAACACTCCTTTATATTTATAAGCATAACCAGCAAATGTTTGAGACGTGTTTGTTTAAACCCCTTCATATGCAATCAATGCGTTTGTCATTTCAGATTCAAGTGTGGCAGTGGCTATCCCGTCCTGTGAGGGGTAAAGATGAGGAGACACCTGGTGTGGCAGGCGGCAGCAGCACGTGTGGATCCAACCTGAATAAAATAGTCAGGTTTGCAAGAGTCATATGTGATTCATGTGATTTTCGTCAGCTTGCTCTTACAGAAACAACTGCAGCATGAAACAGTGACTGTGGAGCTGGCTGACATTTTCCACATGCAGCTGGCTGTTGGGCGCTGTTATTTGACAGCATGCAAAGGGCACTCAAAAGGTGGAAGCTTGTGGGACACGTAGAGGACGGAAACATAAAGGATTCTTGGAGGACGCAGAAAGTGGGTGGCGAAATTTCAATACAGGGGACACACAAGGGACGAATGCGGTCTGTTGCCTTTGAGACATACAGGGGACACACAAAGGCCGTATGGTGTCTGTGTTGCCTTTGGGAGATAGACTGGACGCATGGAGGACGGAAACACACGGGACACTTGGAGGACGCAGAAATTCGGTGGCGAAATTCCAACACAGAGGAAACACACAGGACGCACGCAGTCTGTTTCCTTCGGGACGTAGACTGTCTTTTGACTGGACATAGAAATTTTCATAAGGGCGTACGACAGAAGCGACCCTGCTCTCAATCAACGTAGCCCCCGGCTCGAGAATCGCGTGATTGTTCCCTTTCCACACAAAGTCTAAAATGTTCTGTTATTCTGTCACTCTTTTTTTGCGAATCGACGTAAGAAAGTTTTCTGGGCCTACATAATTTATTTGAAACTCTATATCTGAGAAAATTTAATTAGTATTGCTCTTAACTTCTAAATGCCGCAGTCTTGATGGGCTCTTTCAACGCCAAAATTTTGGTCTGTCCGCCCCGCGATACAGCCTGCCGGCCATAAGTTGAAACAATTAGCCGAAAAGAAATATACAGAGGCAGAAGCGCTCCAAACTTTAAACCAGCTGGCGTAAGTCATACACGCCCCAATTTTTTTAGAGCAAAAGAAACCTGAGGCAGAATTGAGGCAAAATGTAGGTACTTCACCAGTAGTCTCTGCGTGCGTTTAGTTACTAGTACACGTGGAGTTGCGTTTTACTAATTTGGGAAACTAGCGCAACGTTCCGTTCTTGTACAGACCAAGAAGTCGAAACGAACAATGTACTACACTGTCATTTAATTCTGACATTTTCCCACGGAAACATTTGGATAAATTGAAAAAAAAAAACGATTAGCCTTACGTTGCCACAATAAAGGAAGTAAAAAATGGCTCGCGGCGGGTCTGAATTAGTCAACGTAGAGATGTTGGTGAACCAAGAGTTTGACCAGGTACAATGGCATCTATAAAAATAAGCACACTCATGCCTTGCACGAAGTAGAAACTGACTGTACAGGTGAAAGCTTGAAAAAGGGATTGATTGGCGTGCCACGCAATTGCGATACCTCCCATCCCCACCTAAGAGTACAGATGGAGTTGTGTCAACTATGAAGTTCCTGAAAGTTACTTCAAGTGGAAGAAATGTTAAACTGATATAGTGTGGGCAGTAGGGACAACCTGCCTACACTAACATAGCTCAGGCAAGCGATACGAAGCTGTGAGGACACACCAACTCTTCTTTGCCACGTTACTAGCCTGCATTATATCCATTCTGCACGCCTCTAAGCGAGTTGCTGCAGACTCTCCTTTGATAAAATTTGCGCAAACTGTCTTATAAACGACGGAGAGACAGGGCAATTATTTTATGGGCAAAAATTAAAGCGCGGTTGGTGGATCCCAGCGGGTCGCGACGACTTCAGCTGTCCAAGTTAGGAGCTTCACAGCATATCCACGGGGTGAATGATGATGAGTGGGCGAAGCTCCTGAGGGGAAATCATCGGTAAAACCGTGACTCTTCAGTGAAAGTTCGCCCACTACATCTGTGTCCGAACGTAACGTCTAGAAAGTCTCGCTTAAACCGCGCGTCGGCACCTTGGGGCTGAGCTCGCCTGATGCGTTTTGCAGACGCCTCACGAGCTCTCACTGCATCGGGGTCTGCCTGCCGATACGCGCGCTTTCTCGCCGCTTCCCGTTCTCTGACGTTTTGGAGATCCTCTTCGCGCCGCAGCCGTGCCGCTTCGCGTACGGCAGGTTCCTCGCGCCGTTGCCGTGACGCTTGGGCCTCTCGTTCTCGAACGCTGGGATCTTGGCGGCGTCGTCGCGCAGCCAGACGACACGCTTCGGCCTCCCGCTCTCGTACGGCAGGATCTTGGCGGCGGCGTCGCGCAGCTTCACGGAGCGCTTCTGCCTCGCGGGCTCGCACATCTGCAGCCTTATCCATCGGGCGACTCCGAGCGCGCGCCAACAGCGAACGGATTTTATTACAACGCTCCCCGCCATCTAGTAAACAATCCAAGAACTAAACTAGAGGTAGCCACGCCATCTAGTAAACAATCCAAGAACTAAACTAGAGGTGGCTACATACATACGTCGAGGATGGACAGACCCACGCCCTAAGGAGCTTCGCCCCTAAAAAAAGCGCGGTTGGTGGATCCCAGCGAGTCGCGACGACTTCAGCTGTCCAAGTTAGGAGCTTTTTTTTGGAGTTCGGGATTCTAGCTACCCAACGCCTCTATCAACTTACAGGACAACAATAGGAAGGAATGGGTCCTCCGTACAGGTGTAAACTTGGTGTTCGACCGTGAAACTTTTTCTGCAAGGAGGCAAAATGGTGATAGGTTGTGGTAGGGGTGGATATTGTTCAGGATGGCTCTACAAAGCCATCCTGTCTGAAGGAACTCCAAAGGCGTTCCTTGTCCTGTGTGAAGGATGTCTGCGTGCCGACTCATTGGCTGTGGCAAAGGCGATAATGCCTTCTCACCTCTAAGATTGTGAGGATCCTGGACAATTTCACTTTGTTGAGCCCGAGTGCCCAGCCCAAACCACCCGCGGTAAACGTGCGCCAACTTGAAGGCGCGCTAGAGTCGCCTCTTCTTTCCCCTTCTCAGCGGATGGGCCGAATCATGCCTTCATAGAAACGCAGCGACATGCCTGGAGACGGCGCCGCTGAGTCGCATTTCCTTTCCCGTCATTGGCGGCTCGGCTGACGCAACCGGTTCGCATACATTCGTCGGATACAAACTTCAGCCATCGAGAGTCCTTATTGGAGCGACTGAAATCACTCACGGCTGTAACGGACCACCTGGGTTAAAAACAGCCCGGAAGCATTAGCGAGGGCGCCACTTCACGGAGGCACCGGGTTAAGTCGGCCAACGCTTTTGTTACCCTCGTACATATATCTATATATATATATATATATATATATATATATATATATATATATATATATATATATATATATATATATATTGTAAGGCCGATGGTAGGCGAAGGCAGACCAGTACGCGCAAACCGCTTTATTCGCAGACCGAGCTGCAAGGCGGCAAGATGGCGACCGAACCAGGTTACCGATGATGATAGTTCGAGAAAGTAGAAGAATCGGTGATGATGAGTATATACAGAGATGAAGAAGCCGTGGCCGCAACCGGGCGCTAGTGATGATTGCCTTCCACTGGGACATTGTATTCAGCGCTCCGAACTTCCAAAAACGAGGCTACCACTAGTCTTACACAATATATATATATATATATATATATATATATATATATATATATATATATATATATATATATATATATATATATATATAAATGTTGCTTCAGTTTTATGTCGGCTCAAGAACTTTATCACTCTGCTCTGCGGCGCGTCGATTGCGGACGGATCAAGGCAACGTCGCAACATCGGTAACTGTGGTGGAATTGCCCAGTCCCAACAGTAATGGCTGCGTTGGGCTGCGGTTTTGGACGTCGCTATAGCAACCTATCCTACCAGAGCGGCTGCTGTAGCCGCGGTGGTTGACTCAAAACAAGTCCAGCTCGCTTCCGCCTCCTTATCTACGACATCCCCCACGGCGGGAGAAGAGATCGCCCACAGTCCCCACCTTCAAACAACTATAATCAGTGACTCTAAATCAGCCATCCTAAATTTCCTTTACGCAAGAGTTTCCCCAGCAACTTCATCAGTCCTGTTGAAGGCACAGAACATCGATCGCGTTCTTTCACTCTCGTCTGGGCTCCCGCCCATACCGCGCTACCTGGAAACTCAGCGGCCCACGAAGCTGCTCGAGCTTTGGTCTACCGAGGGCTCGATGGCGCCGCCAATGATAGTGTGATATTCACTCTATGGGATAGGCTGCACACATACGGGGACATCCTCGCCCATTACCGCTTGGAGCGTGCCATTTTTCCTCCTGCTCACCCAACTCTATCCCGATCCTTGCCGGTCATATATCGGCAGCTCGAGACCCGCTCCTTCCCCACCCCTGCCATCATGCCAGCGATCTTTCCCAACACCTACATAGACGAATGTCCATATTGTTCGGTCCCTCACGCATCGTTATCCCAAATCATATGGGCCTGCGATAGCATCCCCCTATCCAGGCACCGATCCCATCCCATTCTTCTTACTATCACCAGCGAGGCGCGCTGGGAGGCCGCCCTGCGTGACCCAAACCCCCAAATTCAAGAAGACCTGGCCCGCTTGGCCGAAGGCACCGGATCCTTGCTGAAAAGGGGCCCTGCTGCCCGACGGACGGCGGAGAAGACGTCGCCAGCCTAATCGCCCCAGCTGTGGCCAAATAAAGTTGTTCTGTCTGTCTGTCTGTCTGTCTGTCTGTCTGTGCCGTGAACTGTTGTATTTCGCTTACCGCGTACTGTGAATTTAGAGAAATATCTTGAGTTACAGGGCTCAAAAAGCCCTTCGGGAACGTTTTGTATAGGCGGTTTTTGAATCCGGGGGCCATATTTCGGGGTGAGCCTTTGTGTTAGTGTCACTACAATGTTAGGCGACATCCGGGTGCCTCATACTAACGGCGAAAGTGGCAGGCGAAGTTCATAAGGAGTAAATAAATGCTATAGTGAATACCTCTGTATGCTAATATTCTCCGGCATCGCCGTAAAGGATAGTTTCAGTGGATTCCCGCCCACTGCGGTGTAACTGGGAACGTCAAGGCGGACACTGCGCCATCGATCGCGCATGATCTGCACGGGCCAGTGATACCGATACCGTCCTCCAGAGGAGGTTCTGCCCTTGCGTCTAAGGCTGCCTGGCCTGGAGCTTTCAGCGATTTATGTGGGCTGTTGCGCCACACAATTGTGCGCCTCTTCACCCCACAGACCCGCACGGGAACCTAGGATGCCTGACATACTGTCCCAGCATGACGAAGCGGTTCTTCACCGCGTGCGGCTAAGTATCTCTCATACAAGTTATTTCCGCTTCAAGATGAAGCAGGCCGCTTCCCTTTTCTGCACTCTTTGTGACGTGCGCGAGGACTTGAACCACGTATTATGTGAACATGCGCGGTATAGAGCAGCTAGGACGTCCCTTTTGGCGTCCTTGGGCCTTGCGCTTTCTAGAGGACTAACTTTAGGTGATGTGTTAGATCCTTGGTATAACTCTAAACGACCATATCGAGCGTCAAAAGCCCTATTGTCTTTCCTGCGAAGCAAAGGCATTGATCAGACTTTCTAAGACGACTCTATTATTGAGCGAATCATCGTCGTCATGGTCATTATCATCATCACTTTATCGATTATTTTTTTCATACATTGGTGTAGCAAGCTAGACGGCCTGGCCAGGCTAGCCTCACCAGTATCATTACAGTCTATTCTATCTTTCCCTCACTATAGAGGATTGCTTGTGAAAGGGGGAATTCTTGAGACAGTACCAGGGCTCGATGAGACTGTATTTGAATATGTGATGTGATGTTGTGTGCCTATTTTAGCGGACACGTCTGACGAGGAAAGGATTCCTGATTGATTATTTGATGCTGCACGCTGACTGATGACTTTGCTCTTGATCTTGCCGCTCTGATGTCTCTACGAGTGTGCCCGCACGGCAGCGCGCTAGACGGTTGACTTGACCAGCATGGTTGTCAGCAATTAGTTCGGCTGCCGCATTGTGTGCCCCTGTTTCCTCCAGTCTTCCAACAGAGACGTTCAATGGTAACTTTAAGACGGCTCGCTAAGCTTTGCGGATAAGTCTGTCTGCCTTTGTCACCTCGCTCTTGCTTAGGGGAGGATTGAAAAGAGCCTACGTGGTTCAGCTTGTTTTTTGACGCGTGGGCGTGTCTCAAGCATTTTTTTTTTCTTTTTAAAGTCGTGCCGTCACCAACTATTCCCCTGAGCAGGCGTATTATGTCGCTAACATGCGACGAGGGCTATTTGACCAAATTCATTCGGTGGCGATACTTATGTGCTAGATCATTGAAAATTCCGGTTTCGTGACCTGTGGCACAGGCTTTCCTTGCCCGAAACGTAGATGGAAGCCTCCCACTAAAGTATGGATCCATGTATTCATCACTCCCTCAACTGACCTCTACGGTGATTTCGTCCACATACATGCTATTTTGAAGACCGGAACTCGTTCCGGAACGAAGGTTATTCGTCATACTGCTATACCGGGAGAGAGTGAGAGAAGAGAGAGAGAAAAATGTTTATTTGAGCTTTATGAACTCAGAGTGCTTCCCTAGTCCGGGAATGCGTGAGGTGACCAGATAGCTTTGGCATGCATCCCAGGAGTTGCTGTACATTCATATGGCCACTGGCAACCAGGTTATCCCACAGCTCAGGGGTGGGAAGAGGATATCGGAGAGGTGGAAGTTTGGGATTGTGCTCTCGCACTGTCTTATAATATGACCCTGACCTCCATTCCAGCCGCCGACAAGCCCGAAGCCATGCGCATGAGAATGTTTATGAGAAAATAACAGATGTCGCCTATAAGGATTCCAGTACCTACCCTAATGGTCAGCACAAATTAGCCACAGTCACCACAAAGGGCAACCTCATCACTTCTGCGTCAATCAAGAAATCGTCAACTTGGGTTGCTGAAGAGTTAGCTATCGCCTTAGCTCTCATACATATGATGTACCCAATAATTATCACGGATTTCCAAGCTGCCTGCACAAGCTTCTTAGCCGGTACGGTGGCCCCTTTTACTTTAAACTTACTATCACCACATCAACCCCGCCGGAAGGTTAATATCATCTGGACTCCTGGCCATTCCTCACTGACGGGCAAGAACTTCGCTTATCAGCAAGCCTGCGCCCTCTCTCCCCAGGTTTCGAGGAGAAGACATCGTCCACCCAGCTCGTAACATATCATGACATAACGCAATATTACCGGTCCGACAGACCACAATCTCCTCCTCCTCAACCGGCTCTCTCCAAAGAAGAATCGTTTTTCGGCAGACTAAAAAAGTAATACCTTTCCACACCCAGTTCGCCTGCATCGTATGTTTCCACGTCAATACTCTGATGAATACCAGTTTTGTTCACAATACGGAACTCTGCGAGAGCGAACAGTAGGAGAACATTACCGACCTCTGTGGTGTACCAGATTATGAGAGTTTTAGTTAGGAACCTCCTATGTCACCCTACCTTAGCGCGGTTGTTTTGCCCAATGTTAAAGCACGAACACAGTAGTATATCTATGGCTGAGTGGGATACCTTATCGAATGTTTTGGTAAGGTCTAAGGCTAGGATTATCGCTGGGTCCTGTAAGGGAATGTCCTGCACATCGCGATAGAATTTCAGGTGGACATCGTTGGTCGCTAGCCCTGGCCGGAAGCCTTACATTTTGGGTGACAATTCGTCTTCTTCAACTGGCCTGTTTTTTCATGTCATATTCATTCGCTACAATATTTTTCTTAAGCATGAGGTAACGAGGTGGATCTTACGTTTTCTATCGAAAGCAGTTGGCTTGGTTCGGAGTCAGAGGGGCGTTCGCACTACGGCATTTCCGAGAAAGAATGCCTATTGAAGGGTCGGTGAACAGTGTGATGAGGTATCCAAAAAGGTTATTGCCAAGGTTTATAAGCTTTTTATTGGTGGCTCGGCCGTGCCCTGGACGGCAGATGTTCGCACGCCTTGCAGTGCTTTTTGGAGTTCGAGCTGTTTGATTTCATGATCCAGGAAAGAGTTAGTCGGCCGGGGCAGTCTGGCCAGTGTTCCCGTTCCCTATCCGGCGCGCTACACCACCCAAAAAGAGAGTTCGCGCAAACCAATTCGCCTCTTTTAATAGGTTTTATAGTAGCACATGGCGTCATTAAAGGTACTCAGAAATGCGGCTAGCACTTCACGGTGAGACCAGGGAGGTGCCCATGGTCGCAGAAGTGCTTAAATGTTAGGAAACGGGTTTACGCACTCAATCTTCTGTGCAAGGCTTTTTTTTGCTTGACTGTACGCAGGGCCCTCCAGTAAAATATGCTCTAGACGGTGGTAGCTGGGCTCCGTAAAAAGTGTTTAGTGTTCTCACATGCATGCACTCAAAAGCTACGCTCCGCTAGCCAGGGCACAAGACAGGAGATTCTACGTCTACACACCACCGTTGCCTCGCTATTTACACCTGTATACCCGGCAGTGACAGATACGCTCAGGAAACGCAAACGCAATACCAGGAAATGTACTATCGTTTTCTTACTTGTAGGAAGAATAGGATCACAGAAAAAAGTTTCACTTGACACTATGCAACCTGCGCTTTACATAAACGTATTCTGCTCACCCTATTACCCATTTAGGTGCGGACAACAGCTGGTGGTTCTTGCGTGTATACAAGTTATAACAATAAAACCATAAAAATTTCATGCGAACAAGTTTTCGAGCACGGTAAACGTCGCAACGTTATTGTTGCCGTTATACCATAGCGCTCGGACACACAGCGCCAACCAGCCACTGTTTACATTGCGCGTGAAACAACAATCGCAAAAAACGCGTCGAATGCTGCATTTTCTCAAGAATGTGCCGGCATGCACGCCAAACAACGTTCTGCTGGCATATACACACTCTAGTGGAGCACAAACGGAACCGTTACCCACAACACCAGCTATCAAATGGGGAGCGTCTGTATGCTGTAGTACAGTTTGCTACCGTCACTTCTACAGCACCGGGCTCTAATTTGAAGTTAAGGGGCCTTGATACAAGTAGTCTGCTTCCTAAGCAGTGCTGTGTCGTACGGAAAGTTTTGTTCGCCTAAATTACAGGAGTGTGTTGATCAGGACGATCAAAACGCCGCGGACGATGCCACCTGGGAGCAAGCCATATTATGTTCTTCAGGTTGGGAAGTGAATTTTAAAAAGTACGTTTTTAGCGTACGAGATAACGTTTCCAGTGCGGAAGCATTTTTTTCTGTTTTCCCACTGAATCCCATGGGTTCTTTAACTAAAAAACGCGTTCAAGAGTGCCAATTTTTTAGCACCGGTTTCTGCACCGATAATTTGTCGTTGCGAATAGTAAGTGGGGAGTACAGGGGTGAGACAGCTGCGCATATTGCGCCTTTTTGATACAATTCCGTTTTCCTGCGCCAAGCTGCTCCAAAAGCACGAAAATGGAGAAAATTGCGCCAAACTGCTCCAGAAGAGCCTCAACGGCACGGATTTTGATGCTCATGTCAGTTTCGGCGGGAACGAAAGCCTCCCGCATCCCGGTCACCGCTTTTATCGTCGGTCAATCGCAAACACCGAAATGGCACAAATAAAAAGACTGAAACGAAGCAAGCGATAGCTTGTAAAACTCGATTCGCTTTCCGTCCGGGTTCGCTGAAACGGCTTTCTCGATTAGGCATCGCTGTGGCAGCAAACGTGGTCGCCGCTTGATCTGGCTGCTACCAACGCGCTCAGTGCGTATCGCCGATATTTTCCCTGGTTTATTTTACGCTATCAGCTGGGTTCCAGTCTATTCATTCTATCTGTTGTGGCTCTGAACAGTGACGTTAACGCGGGGATGTGGTTTGAGGTTGGTGCCAGATTACGGGAAGTTGGGCGGCTCGAAAAAAAGTTCATTAAAATGTGGGGCCAACGACTTCGGCGTGGTTTTTCCTTGAGTGCGAAACGCGGTGCGCGCGTCTATAATCGGGTTCGTGAAGTGAATTTTTTGGCTGGTTGTGCTGTTGTAAAATGCTGAGGTGTTGCTGTGCTTCGAAGCGCGATTGCGAGCCTCGGGGATGGAACGGTCGACACGAAAGTTGCGGGCTTTGCTGCGGCGCCGCGACCTGTTCAGGCAGCGCCCAATAGCTGCAGGACTACACGGTTGATTTATTTGATTGATTGTAGGGTTTTAACGCTCCGACGCAACGCAGGCGATGAGGCGCGCCGTAGTGGAGGGCTCCGGATTAATTTTGACCACCTGGGGATCTTTAACGTGCGCCGAAATCTCGTACACACGGGCGTTTTTGCTTTTTGCCTCCATCAGAAAAGCGGCCGCCGCGGCCGGGAAGCGAACCCGGAACCTCCGGCTCAGCAGCGCAACGCCTTAGCCACTGAGCCACCGCGGCGGGTAGGACTACACGGTTGCCATAGCACGTGACCCTAGCACTTGATGTATGCAAAGTGATATTTTATGCCAAAATCTACGTGGCTAAACAATAACGCTACTCAAATGACCATAGGGTTAACCTGTGCCCCGGGGACTGAAACGGGTAGGCTGGTTGGGCTATGCGACCGTTAGCTCGAAGCTGTTCAACTGTTGCCGTGACTACAGTCGTTTGTACAACGCAGCCTGGGATTACAAAAATAATAACTTTAGCATTACAACAGCAAAAAAAAAAAGCCACAATTGCGGAGCCCTTAAATTTGATAAGAGTTTTAGCAGTCCGTCTGTTCCGTCGTGTACGTAGTTACCGTGCTCACCGGGACTCGTCTGGGCACTTGGGCATTCGTAGCCGTAGGGGGATTAGTTCCGCGGACCTGCCTTCGCCTTGTCTGCGCCTCCTCGCCCTTCCGCGCGCGCAGGCGCATACCGGTCTGGTCAACCCGGTAACAAAGTAACCAACAGAACAGACGGACTGCTAAAACTCTAATGTTAACGGCAGTTTTGTTGTCAATGTTGCGTGCAGGCGCAACACAATATCACCAGTTAGGAAAAAGGTAGTGCAGTTAGTACTTTGTGATACTCTTAAAAACTCTTTCAGGTAAGGCTGTTTGAGTGTTCTGTGTATTCAAAACTGATTGAAATGTGCACTTGACCCTGCAAGTTGCTGAAATAATGATTTTTTAAGCTCACAAGACGACGTAATAAATTTTCCTAACTGCTCCAAATTAAGATTCTTCTGCTCCACAATCGAAATTTTGCTGCTCCGAAAACTGCTCCCAAATTTGTTTGGGCTGTCTCACCCCTGGGAATATACCATAATGACGTTTTATTCATTTGGGAGGATCGTTATGCAGAAATTTTCTGAGTAAACAAACAAAAGTCTATACAGTCGAAAATGGATGTATCGAACTCTAAATGAATCGCTTAATGGTTTGATATCTCGATATTCCCAAAATATAAAATACGCCTCTCTGAAGACTACCTGAAAACTCCGATCATCACTGAGTTTTCCGACATCGTTACAAAATGTGGCTTAGCGATTTGTTCTTCAAAGGGCGAAAAATTGGAGCTACAGCGTAACGACCACCGCCGATTATATTTAGCATGAAAAAGGTATTTGAGCTTCGCTTGCTTAATCTTCTGTGTCATAAAGTTCACCAGACTACCTTCGAGCTTACGAAGGCGGTACGCGGTACAAATGAGAAAATCCAGCCCTGCTTATGGTGCCACAATAGCGGCGAATAACGCTGACGCAAGCTCGCCTGTAGTAGGCGGTTGGGAATGTCCTCAGGACGGCTAGTAGGGTCTGCATCTTTTGAATCGGTGAAGTCCGCCACAGCCTGCACATCGTCGTCAGCACTTACAAAATTGTGTGCCGTTTTGTCATTGTGGATGGCTGACAGTGCTCTAAATTCACTCTTGAGGCACTCGGTGGCTTTGTCTTGAGTATCTGAACACCACATGTCTGGAGCCGCGCAACGAAGCCGCTGTGCACGCGACACTCTCTGGAATGGCCAGGGCGGGCCGTGCTGCCTTCGCCTTTATGTCAGGTTTGATGCGAGCCCTCATCATCATCATCCTATCTACGCCCACTGCAGTGCGAAAGCCCACCCTATTGATCTCCAATTATCCCTGCCCTGTGCTAACTGCGACCAGTTTATCTCCGCAAACTTCTTGATCCCATCTTCCCATCTAACGTTTTGCCGTCCCTTGCGCAGTATCGCCCTCAAAAATACTGCGAAGAATTTCTAATACCTCTGCAACCGACATCTTTTCACCAGTCTGTAGCCGTGGAATGTCCGCTTTAGTCGCTCCAAACCGCACTGCCGCGGTCGAAACAAACATGCATCAGCCGCTTCTGTCTACGTGAGTGTTTCACCAAACAACTCAAAAACGGAAACTGAATACCTCAGGTCGGTTTCCCCTCGCCTTCATGGCATTTCGCAGCAAATCACTCCCCGCGTTCTCGCTACGTGCGGCTGCCAAGCCCCCCCCCCCCTTCCGCCTGCCCTCCCAATGCTTGCGTGCGAGCAAGTGTTGAAGGCAATGGACGCACCGGGACACCGCAACCTCATCCCTCTCACCAAGAGCGGCACCACCCGCACGAAGTCATCATCCACATCGTCAAGATCCCATCAGGAGAAGAACACTTGAAAGGGAACTTGTGGCGCGCCGTTCGATACACCGAATGTTCCCGTGATCGGAAGTTCGATACACGCGTACAACAGCGCCAACCTTTTGCATATAAGTAAACCCATCAAGAACGAAGTAGCAGGAAAACACTCGCAGTATGGTACGTGTTTACATATTGCAGCCGCGAATGGCGAATTTTTTTCCCCAAATGAAGGTAAACGGGTGTTCTGAACTTACACTGGAGTGAACTTAATGAATGAGATAGGTGTAACTGTTAAGTGGAACCTCAAATAAGGCTGATTCGCTTCACCGTACCTTCAACACCACTTCAGTACACCTGGAAGCACCGACAGATCTGATTCGATGAGCACGCCACTAGTTCCCAAACGAAGGAAGTTCTGCAAGATTCCTTATGATATCCAAATTTCAATTTCGCCTGTGTCAGATATGTTTCATTCGAAATTGTGGCAATGGTGTGGCCAGGGGAAAAACTTCACTCCATGGGTCTGTACACATAGCCAAAGCTATGTTTGAGCGTTTTGACGTGGTGATGTGCACAATTACGCACACCCCTTACAGCGTGTAGTGTCTACGCCAGCTGCTTTCATTTTGGGATGTGTTCGTTAGTGCAGCGTTGAGGGCGTGGCACAATATTGAAAGGCGGCGACTGAACTGTTTTAATCTGATACCTAGTTCATACGTCGTCAAACTGTCTGTGTGCTTTCGTGCATATTAGTGCTCTCAAAAAGATCCCAAGAAGAATATCGCAATGATGTCCTTCAAGATTTTCCTCTAAGTGTAGCTTTAAACGTGATAATCGAATTTCGCACCTTTGGAGCAGCCGCTGCCTCCTCACGGACACTTCTGCGTAGAAATAAAATGTTATGCTGGCAGAAAACGGAATCATAAATTCCTGTAAAGTTTCTGATGCGCACATCAAAAGCAGTTTTATGTATAGCTGGGAGAGAAAGCATAAAGGATAACATGAACCGAGCCCCGAATACCTCTGCCACAGCTAACACATGCGTTCGCAATAGAGATGCAACCGGCCATATTGACTTCCCGTCGTATGAGAAGACCTTCATAAAACCGTTAAATAATCAGCGTTTACTGCTCCTATAGAGTATACACAGGTGAAACTACAAAAAGGGGCTCAACAGACCTCGTACGACCTTATCCTTTCCGTTGTAATTAACCAAGGCCCCTTCCGTTCAGAACGCAAAATTCATCTGCGTCGCATCGTGCCGTGATGTACTCCAAACCGATATGATACGTGCGCGCCGAAATTCAGGACTATCGTCCCCTCCGGCCTGCTGGTGGGTACGACAAATGTAGCTGGCTTACGTAGGCGTTTTACCGAATTAAGCAAATGAACTTTACGGCCAAACCGCGAAATTGTTACAGACCGTAACAATCTGTGTAACAGTAAGCGCAACGTGTACTGACTCAGCGTGGGTAATCAAAGGACACTTAGCAGAACTTGGATGAGAAGGCGGATAATGATTCGTGGTGTGGAGTGTTCTATGGGAATACATACGAATGGGCTGTCGTAAGGGTTCACGAACTGAGGTAGTGCATATAAAAAAGAAACAGAGGAGGATTGGCATCTCAACTCAGAATTTGTGCATTCGTTTAACCCTACATTTACATTGCTTACTCTTTCTCAGTATGTTGACCATGCAGACCGCACAAGAGTGGTAGGTTGTATTAAACACTGTCGTCCCCTCTAGTAGAAGCAAGTTTTCCATCGTGAATATGGTAGTTTTCATGCAACTAGCAAACACTGGCTGCCCAAGGTAAATCACAAAAACTAGTACCGCTAGCAACCATCCTATTTTGACATTATCATTTAGGAGCCTTAATTGATAAGACAAGAGCGAGATGGATAAACAGAGAATAATTGTTTTGTGAAACATAGGCTGGAGTGTAGTTTTGTTCTGTCTATGCGTCATGATGGCGATTACGTAGTTTCTCAAAGACAAAACAGACAAACTAAAACAGACATACCATAAATAACAAATTGGGCATATTGACGTTACTCTACTCATTCATTGTTGTTTTCCGGCAGGCCTACAGCAAAATTATTGCTGCTTTTCTGTGAATACTACTGGAAGACACGGAAACTTCGTGCGCACCTTATGACTCTACAAAAATATTACCAGTTGGCTACATTTAATGGCAAGTATGGTTCGTGGCCTGGCCTCATTGGCCTCCCCATGAAACGTTTAGGTTGGAGGCTACGGCTGCCTGGTTTTCTCCTTCTGCATAGAAATTTCTTAACTTCTGCATGCCGTTTGTTTTACCCAACTGAGTGTTTTAAACTACCGCGCGAAAGACGCCCGATTACTTGGCAATGTTTTCACCACGCGGAGCATGATCCAGCATACACACAACAAACAGTCGCCCCCTAATTTTTGTTCCCCTCAAACCTTTTTGTCTCCCTATAATCTTGATAGCCTCTCCCGCTCCCCCACCCATTTTTTTCTGAAATAAATTTTATCTACTACTACACAACCAACACAAAGCTATTATTGGGCAACTCACAACGCTGCTCCAATATAAAGGTTGTGCATCCTACGAAACATTGTCAATGACCACAAACCATAACAGCAATTTATCGATATAGATGTTGTTCCTCTTTACCGAAGGCAGCATTAGCGTTACAGAAAACAGGGGTAACTCATGTTTATTACCACCCATACCGAAACAAACTAAAAGGAGATAGCCGCTAGGATGACTAAAAATTTAAGCTGAGCCTATTTCTTTTCATTATTATGTTGCTGATGGGGAGGTGTATATATTGAGGACTTCCCGCCAGATGTCGACACATCAACTTCTCCTGGAGCGAAACGTACAGCGCCGTGTTTCAAGAGTAGTCGTTTCAAGGTTTGTTGAGTTAATTGGGAATTATGCTCAACCGCAAATTTATTTGGAACGTGTTTTGCTTCGCACAGTCCCTGAATTGCGCTCAGGTTCGCTAGTCAGCCTTCTTGGCACAATGCAAAAACACTGATTTTTATAGATGTTTCCGCCTTATGTAGGCGCCTCGCACCCCCCCCCCCCCTCCCCTCCCTCATCCCCCGCTATACCGTGAGTTTTCTTTACAAATGTATGCAAAAAAGTCGCGCTAAACGTGCAGTCCTAGCATAGTTATCCAACCTGAGTATTTCGTGCTATACTACATCCTGTTCGATTCAGGCCACCATTTTCATTTTTTTTAGGAATGAGTTAAGTACGCTTGAAATCGCCATATTCGGGGCCAAGTGTCCCCCCATATCGCGTAAACGGTTTTGCATCCGCTGTACTCAAAATACGCTTAGATGCCACTTGCTTCCAATCTAGCCCATTCTTGTGTTATCCAGTGCAAATAACTTCATTCACTCGCGGTATACAGGACTGTGAATGCCATAGATGGTTATTGCATCGCGTATATTGGCACGAAACCATATCTATAAGATTGATCCGCGCAAGGTGCCTTCCTGGAACGTGGCGCCAGCTGTTGTCCCCCTGAAGAACCCTAGGCTGTATTTCCAGAAACTCCTGGTACGCGGCGGGACCCGTCCACATACGCAGATATTCAACAGTCATGGAGGAAGAAAAAGTTAGGAGACGGCGCTACCGGAGAAACGTGAAGCATATACATAAAAAGTAAAATCAAAGTCGGCCCAGGCGTCACTGCACCACGTGACCCCATCGCGCTGCCGCCGCCGCCGCCGCCGCCGCCGCCGCCGCGAGCTCTTCAATTTCGTCTGCTCGAAACTACTCTGCTGCCCGTTGTCGCGAAGCCTGCTATATGTTGGTTTTTTTTCACGGCTTTTGTCTTTCACACATACGCGGCACTCCTGTCCGCACGCGGGCATGAGATCACCAAGCAGACAAATGCAGGAAGGACGGAGAAAAGCTACCGCCAACCAAACACGAGATATGCGCCGGAGTCGGAGACCGCCGCCGCCGCCGGCCCACCCGACCATGAAGGTCACGTGCTGGGCCGACTTCGGCGGCTTGAGAAAGAGAAACAGAGGAGGGAGCGGCTTCAACGGAGCTGGGCTTGCGAAGGCTAGCTGCGTGACGTCATGCCGTCTCCTAACTTTTTCTTCCTCCATGTCAACAGTGGACACAGAATCCTGCTTCTTTATTTGGGAAAATCTTGCAACAGTTTGGATCGCATACGATATGTAAAAATAAAAATAAAAATTGCTATATGTGAGGTAACTTAATTTGCACTGCTGTTTAAAGTGCAGATTACGATACGCTGCTATTGCTGTCTGTCATCAAGATAATTTTTATGTTACAAAGAGCTTTTAAACACGGAAACCCGTGCAACGTTTCTGCGGACTGCAACCTCAGGGACGAAAACGCGGCTCCCAACGTGTCCTGAAAACCCAAGATCCAATCATTTAAGCGCGACGTGCTACCTAGGCCACAAAAGTCTTCCTTGTTTGCATGCTTTAAAGGGACACTGAAGTGATATGTAAACATTGAGGGATTACTAGCGCAAATTTCAGTCCGGAGTCTATAGGTAATGTTTCGACCACTCTGAGTGCGTTTACGCGAATTTATTTAGTAGAAAAATCAATTCAAATATGCTGTCCTCCTCTCTGCATCCTCGTCCACTCTCTGTGGTGTTTTCCGGTGACGTCAGGAGGAAGTGACTTGGCTTGACTGCACTACTGCACGGCTTGCCGACCTTCTGACAGAGTCAGTCGGCCCAGCGTTTAGTCCGTTGGCCTCCGACGGGTTGTCGCAATTCGTTCGCTCAGTTGAAACTAAGCCACGACACGTTTGTGAATGGATGTGCCTTTCTTTACTTTGTTAGTTTGAACACAACACCTTATCAAGCTCTAAGTATCTCTAAGTCCAGGTCGCTCCACACAAGCGCTGCACAAGCGCACATCCGGCGCTTCAGTGACTGGTACGCTAGTAGGAAAATCTAAGGCCACTTGAGGGCGGGAGAAGAGTCAACGAAGTCAATAAAGGTACTAAGAAAATAAAATTGAATAAACATTTTACTGTACAGCGTAAAACTAGGGTACCGGAAGCACTTTTTTTTACGCTGGGTGAACGAGCACAGCGGTCAGCAGCACAACCCCACATCTGCGAACGCTTTCCAGTCTAAGAAATGCGATGGCTAGACGTGAGATATTGTGAAATTTGGGGGACGCTTACTGCAAGAGCGCTATACAACAAATAGTCACCTAAGCTGCTTAAAATGATAAACTAAATAAAATTGTAAAGTGGTTATACATTATATACCTTATATTTGCAACGCCAGCAGCGCTGGCCCTGGGCCGAGTGGTCTGGAGCGCTAGGTATGTTGTGTTGCAAGTCGCAAGTTTGTATCCCCGAGGGTACATCCTTTTTATGAGTGTAAGCAGATTTTTTAATTTTCGGTCGATGTTTTCTATACTGAGTTCACCATTTTTGGGCCGTAAAGCTCACTGCTCCGCGAGCGACTCCGCAGGACGCGCGCAAACTGACACTGGCGTGCTGGCGAGTTCTCGCTGTTGTGCTGTTGCCATAACCACCGACTGCTTACGGGAAGTGGGCTCAGGCCATAATAAGCAGACCCTTGGCCTAGTGCGAACACGCTTTTTACGATACAGGCATGAGTGAGGCAAGCTCCAAATATGGGGGGAAAAACACATGGCATATGAGCGTCTGCGGTGACGCGGAGGGCGTTGATCCACTGCGTATGCCTCGGCTAGTGATTGCTACGATTCCAAGCCGTCCTGGGAGCCTTATCTTAGGCATTTTACAGCCGGCAACATGGCAGAAGCGTGGTATGAGGATTATTGAGATATCGAGAAGGCCCATCCAACGATGACGCCAGATGTCAAGCATGTTGTTTTAAAGAACTGAAACCGAAACTTGTTTGGATGTTAATCTTGGACATCGTTCAATCACGGTGCACCTCCTCCGGACGTCACAGCGTTTACTTGGTGCGGCCGCCGCCGACCGCGCATGGTAGTTTTTCTTCTTTCGGGCTTTATAAAATAATTACCGACTCAATCGGATAAACGATGCAAAGTGTGTTCATTTGAGTCAGTCTAAACAGCTCAAGCAAATACAGGAGCTTGACAAGTTCACTTCAGTGTCCCTATAAGACATCTTGCCGTTGTGATTTCCTGAAGAAGCTAGAGATGACTAAAAAGAAGCTGAGATGAATAAGCAGGCAAAGGTTGTCCGTACTATGGCATTTCGTTGTTGAGAAAACTGCCCACGGCACTTAGCCACGCTTGCGTGGCGTAAAGGCACATGCATTATTTCTTCTGGCGCATTGAACGCCTCCTGCGATTTCTCCCCGTTGCCTTGTTTGTGGTTTTATTACGCTTAACGGCAGCAGAAACTCGCGGTACACTAGACGTCTACAGATAGAGGGGCACATAAAAATTTATTTAATCTGGTCCATGCCATTCAGATCGCACTTGTGGCCGGTGGCATCCTCCACTCACCGGCGACCGCTACGGTCTTACTGATTAACCGGACCTGTAGGGCCAGGTAAGAGCTGCGGAGCGCTGCCTCCCAGCGCTCCTGCTTCACTGCTTCCCTGCCCCGTAATAAAGCTCGAGTCATGCTATCCACTGACAGCTCCAACGAGCACACGATCTTTCACACGATCTACTGCCACACGATCTTTCAACGGATCTAGACAAAGCAGGTAGACTCTGACGGGATACTGGTCCACGAGTTACGTGATGTCGCGGAGGCACAAAGGGCTTGCGTGCATTTTGTGTTTTCATAGGCAATAACGGTTTGGGCTACCCAACCGGAAAGGCTTGGAAGTGGGCGAGTTGGTAAAGTTTTAACATCTGAAACGGCAAAGGTGCGCTCCCTGACCCGAAAACGTGCGACGAACAGGGGTAAAATACATAGGAAGACACTAGCGTAAGCACTAACAACTTTTATTAGCGTGATAATGGCGGTAACATATAAAAGACATAACAAAAAATTGGCTCCAAGCCACGCTGTGAAGGTGCTTGGAAAGCAAAGCTGTGAACGACCTCCCCCGCACCCCGTCCAGCCATTCCACATGCGACGTCAATTGAACTCACACACGTGGCTCTAGAAGGAGGGAAACCAAAGATTCTGCCAGCCGTTACCTGGGATTCGCGGGGCGGCGTCCCGAACCCAGCAGCAGCGTCGGCCAGGGCCGGGCTGGAGCGGCGTACGCCGCCGCTGTAGCCCGGCCATTCTTCAAACGGAGAGTAGTGTGTTACGAAGGGTTAGATAGCGGAACCTAGCCATCCTGGCATGTCACTGTCGTGGTTCTCTTAAAAGTGGATATCGAATACGTTTGTTGCTGTAACTGAAATAAACCCGGCCAATAGCCGCTATAGCGCTGCAACGACGTAATTCCAGCGATTGAAGAACGGCCAGACCTAGAAAGAGGGAAAAATTTCTTGAGCAAGTTTCTAAGTTATCTGATGGGTATATAGGAGCACGTTTTAGCAGCAGTACTTTGCTACCCCTCAATCTAGGTACTGGATGTGTTGGTTGACTACGTTCTGCAAGCATTTAAGATTTCGATAAAAGTTAAAAAAATGGCTCCAATCCACACTGTGAAGTTGGTCGGAAAGAGCTTTAAACGACACCCACAACAATTTCTCATGCGACGTCACTCGAATTCACACGCCTGGCTCTACAAAGAGTGAAACCAGAGATTTTGCCAGCCGTTACCAGGAATTCGAGGGGGCGGGTTCCGAACGCAGCAGCAGTGTCGGCCACGGCCGGGCTACAGCGGCGTACACCGCCGCTGTAGCCCGGTTGTTAGTCGGGAGAGAGAAAAAAGAAAGGAGCGTATTTCGAAGTGTGAGACAGCGGAACCTAGCCATCCTGATGTGCTAGCTTGGGGCTACACCCCCCCCGGCACAAGCACAGACACCGAAACAATTCGGCATGCGAGGTTAGTGATTCCCTTTTGTACCGATTTAAACTAGTTGTTTTAGAAAGTTTGAGAACTGCGAGAAAGCTGAGGGAACTTTTATAATTCCTATTTATCAGAACTTGTTGCTACTTTCTTCTTTTTTAATAACTCTTAAAACACAACCGCATTGGTATTCACCAGTTTAGAGAACGGTGTCGCCGTCAGAGAGCGAAAGATAGCGTTCCTCTAGCAACCAGATGTCTGTATGGGGTTTGTACATGTTGTTTTCCCGCCCTGCAAACCAATCCTTAACGTAGCTTTGCCGTACGACTGCTTAATAGACCTTTCCAGAAACTGCAGCGCCGCTCCTTCCCCTGGCGGGCCCGCGCAAGGCGTCATGGGAACTGCGTGCGCGCGTGGTGCGAGCGGCGACGGGGTCGTCGCGCCGCGCGCCGCGTGCGCGGAGCGAGCCCGTCAACGGACGAAGTTTAAGTAGAGGGAAATGCTGCGCCTGCAAAGTTATGTTGCGCATCAATTAAATAATCTTTAAACCATGAAACCCAAAATAAGAAATAAACTCCGCATCCTTCTGAAACTGCCTGCATCGCATGAGAACCTTTTGTCGTCTGCTAGCAACGTCGTCTGCTAGCTTGCAGTGTGGAACCAGCTGCTGCTAGTTGAAAAGCGTCTTCGCGATTTTGGCTGCCTGCGGGAAAAGAGAAATTCCTCAACACGAGGAAATAGAAAACAAATGTGACACTTGAGCTAGCCGAGAAAAATACAAATAACCAGCTTTTGCTCCCGGCAGCCCGTGAGGAGCCGAGTGGGAAAACGAAGAAGCCCATATCGTGTGCACACGTTATTCGTGATGCATTTCCGCGTGAGTAAAGCAACACTCGTTTACGACTTGCCTTAGCGTTTGTAGTTTACGCGATACTGACGATATGGCGCCAAGGAAGCTGCAGGAGGCGGTCAAACGTGCTGTGTGCTTGGTTGGGACAACAATACGCTACGAGACCGGCATGTTTCATGGCACAAGTTTCCGAAGGACAAGAAACTTAAAATGGAATAGGTTTACCGGATAAATCGCCAGGGTCGGGATGGCCGATTCGCTTTGTGGGAGCCGTCCGAGCATCACAGGGTATGTGGAGCCCATTTCAGCGCGAGCAGACGCTACTGTTACATGGACCGTATGCGGCCATTTTTCCACACCGGGTCTTCTCCGAGACTGTGCGTCCTCCGGTAGAGACAGGTAATCCCAGCATTAGAACGTAAATTACTCTTTTTATATATTTTGTTTCCTAGCTGCCACGAAGTGAACGAAACGTCGCCCTCTTAAGCGCCCGTCCCGCTTCCAGCTCGGCATCCAAGACGAACTAGTGATATGTCGCACTGTCGAGATACTCCTGTCAGCTCAGAGTAATCAACGCCCGTTTTGTAATAAATTTTAGCACAAAGGGCGTAACAGGGCGAAAAGGTAATACTTTCGCTCCAGCGGCAACGATGCGGTTTCTCCAACGACAGCGACTGCCTGCAGACCATTTCTTGAGGCATTGGAGGAACGGGGTTTCTGCTGTTGTGGGTTCAGTATTTCGACTATTTCTTTTTGGTCGCTCATTGTGGAATTATTATTTCCCACTTTTAACGTGTGGTGTACTTCCTGTGTTAAAACAAAAAAGACAGCTCGTCATAGCTGACCCAGGATTCTTGATCGAAGATGAGCTCCGTGAACTTGTCGTTAAATTGAACAGACCCCCCATGTTAAATGGCCGCCGTCAACTAACAGTACCGCAGGAAACACGCGCACGGCAGATCACCAACCTGAGGAGACACGTTGAGCGAGCTTTATTCGAGAAGTGAACTTGAGAATACTGTGGTATGTTTCCCAAATTCGATGGCTGACAAGCCAAACCAGATATGGAAAATTTTTTGTGGCCTGAACAACTTCCCACATGAATTACTTCTCAATCGATAAGTAAGCAAATGTCAACTATGCGTGTTTTGTATTAGCGCCCTCTCAACAGTTTTACGTTTTAGTCGGTATTGGTTAGTTTTTCTAACGGAATAAAAGTGTACGTGTCTTTTATTGTAATGATACCATACTAGCTGCCTCGTCTTTTTTTTCGACTGAAATAAACATTTCTATTTTCATATTTACACACAGCTGTAAACAGCAGAAGAGCTCAGGATTGCACAATGAGACTTGCCACTTCGTAGGCAACAGCACTTGAAACAAATACAGACATAGTGTAGCATGAATTGATGGGATACACACTGCAACTCCCCAAAATGCAGCAGTGAAGGCAGTGAAGGAATGCGGGCTGTGGTAAGGATGCTTAAGTTTGAAAAAGAAGCCAGTTATCAAAACAGCTGTCCAAGATAGCAGATGTTCTGCATGCATCACACAATGTTAAACGCCGAAGCTGCACCGTCAATAAATGCTAGGCGCTGTCGCGCACGGCACGGTTTGGCACGGTAGAGCTACATGAAGAGCGGCCCGGCGGCAGAGGCGGCGGCGGCTGCTGCGGCGCTCACAGTTCCCAGGCTGCATTGCGGCCGCCGTTCGGAGGCGCGCGCAACTGTCCGGAAAGGTCTATTCTGTCGGGGCCGGGTTACCCAGGAGTGCTGTCGGACAAGTCATTCAAGCCGTGTGCCGTAAGCGCTCAATGGACGTGAAGCTGCACCACAACAGGCCCAACACCGTCGCTAAAGCAGACGACAAAGCTGGCGGAAGCGTCCCGAATCCGCGACCGCCTGGGTAAGCACGGGGAGCGCTGGGTAATAGCGCTCTATCGACGCACCCACGGTAAAAGAAGTCTTGCTCCGTGGCCGCGCCCTCTACACTGTGCTCCGTGAGTGAGCACAGTGTAGACTGTAACCGTGGCCTGTCTACTCTGTTAACTGGCTGTACCTCGATTATAATAAAGTTATATATTTCACACCTTAAAAGACAGATTGAAGGTGCGATAACGCATTCTGCATCTGCACCTGACAACATTGCGAACGCTTCGAAGAATTCCCGGGTAATCAATAGGTTGTATTTTTTTCGAGTGTGGCTTTGTTATGTTTTCCTATATAACCGCATTTTTGTCACGCCAATAAACAGTTGTTAGTTTGCGGCTCACTTCTGCAGTTCCTGCGTGTTTCCTCCTTGTTCGTCGCATGTTTTGGGGCCAGGCAGCGCACCTCTGCACTTTATAATGTTACCCAAACGGAGAAATTTTCGTCTGTCCCCCTGTTATCTGAGGGTTGAATCCGCTGCCTTGGGAAAAGTGCTTCGGCAAAACTGCAAAAATACTGTTGCCGGTGCAATGCATTGTAGGTTTTAATGGCTGAAAATGTCAAAGAATGCTTCACATCAAAGATACGTAGGCAATACCGTTCCAAACTACTGAAGCTGGTTGCCTACAACTAAAATTCAACATTTTTAAAAAACAGCAACATTAAGCTAAGGCCGAAGTCCGTAACTGGACGCTTGGCTAAATCAGCATTTTATTTTTGTTAAAATGGAGGCAGGTTTCGTTACTGTGACATGAAATAAAGTGATAGTGAGTGATACAGATGAGATAAAAGTACTGAGTAAACAGCAAGATACCTCAACCACGTGTACCAACGCCAATGCTAAGGAAAGGTTCCAACAGCTGGCGGTTGAGCAGCGCAAACGTGGCACATGGACCAAATTGGGCCAACTTCGAAGCATTTATTATGGGAGGAAAGAGAGGGAAAGTAAACTGCCTGATATGTGAGTGGACAAAAGATTAATAGGCAGGGGTGGTAGATGGATGCCGTCTTTTGAGGCGATTGCAGTGACGCAAGCAAATAGTACGAGCCATTTTTAGCATCGGGACGGTTCAGCGGCTCGCAATGTCCGGTTTTGTCTGTCGCACCGGCACAAACCCGCGTATATATCCACCTATGAACTACCAGACCTCCATGGGTCAGTTTCAAGTACGCACATACCGCGGCGAGTGGCATTGTAAGCAACCCCCGCCCCTTTTGGAGGTGACCGTTAGCATTCCCAAGTCGCCAAATACCACTTGCCTAGTACGGCCCCTCACGATCGTGATGGGCTGTGCTCATTCGACCGTACGGTTCCATTACTGGCCCGCCATTTTCGCATTCTTGCAGTTGGCTCCGTGCGGTTGGCCGAGAAATGCTCCGGAAACAATGCGACGGCGTAGCAAGTGGTGCACAAACACCCCCTATATATGCACCGATGAACTACCACACATCCGTGGGTGAGCGTGAATGTGGTTTCTGCCCAGAGCACTGAGTGTCAACACGAAGAAGCCAAAAAAGGCGCGGTAACAGCAGCGCCATTTTCATACTAATTCAAAAGCGTGTAGCTGCCTTTAACCTGTTGTCCTTGATTTCTCTATGTAGGCCCCTTTCGTTCAAAAGCCGTCTTCCGCATGCGCAAGTGGAGTACGGTGTATTGAATGATAATGTTAACCGCTGCGTTAACAATTTATGTTTTGGTTGAGGCAGCAATTAGAGATCTTGCCCTAATAAATACAGCTGAGCTGGACTAATGATGGTGAGTGAACGAAGAAACTTCGCGTGGTAAATGTACCGGTAGCTCCTATTCGTCTCATGTTTTTTTTTTTTTTTACATAATGTCACGAACTCGGAGAACAGCAAATGCCTTAGATTCACTAAGTAGGCCATGTTTACCTCGGGAAGACGAAAATATATTTTCCATTTCTGTAAATAATGATCTCTTTGTGCGTGATTCAAACACTTGTGCCTTCATTTCTTTTAAAAGGGCACGCTGAATTTTGCATCCCACCAATTATTCTGATTGGGTAGTTGAGCATGAGTAATACCGAAAATAGCGGTACTGAGGATACAACAGTATTTTCTGCCTGAACAGAAACGTGTGCTCTACACGAGCGGCGCACGTTCTAGGAAACGGCTTATTTTTAACACCAGATCACATCCAAGAACCTTACTCAAAACTAACGCTTCGAGTGCCTGGTGTATGACAAGGATGTGCACGAGCTGTGGCCGTGCAAATGTAAGGTGGCATCCTCGTGCCATGCACGAACGGTCGGCGCGGGATACGAATTGTGGGAAAGGGGGGGGGCGTTGCTGTGCCTGGGGAATCCCGGAGAGATGTGTGTATCACGTTCTCTGCTCTTGGAACTGGTAGAGCCTTCGCTATGGTGATTGACATGTTAATGGTTTTTGTTAGACCTCCGATTCCTCGACGCACTCACCACTGATCATCGTTTTTGTAAAATAAACTGTGTTCACCACAAAACACTTTAAAAATTGCAGACGCAATTTCATTTGACTTGATATACATCCCTCGGAAAGCTTCCCACTAGGGCTATCGCCACCAATGAATGCAGTCCTCCAGTGTTTGTTACGGTACTGATCAGCAGTGGTCAATCTTTCTAAGGCATCTTCAGACCTCAAAGTGTTTCATCACCTAGTCTAAAAGTATGTATTATTGTTTTGCTTCGTTTATTTACTCCTCCTATCTTCACATTTATCATACCATATGCTTAGGAACCGATTGCGTACGATGCTGCCCTAAACAGTATTTGTAACCACGGGAGTCAGCTTCATAGTGTTCTCAATAAAAGTAAAAGCTGGCGCCTGTATAATGGAGGTAGTTGGATAACTACATATTATATCTTTCTCTGACTAAATATCTCCACTAAAACGCTGTATAAAAACACGATGTATAAAAAGAGATTTGCAAATATATGAACGCGCTGTCGGCTCAAAATATGCGACGAATTTAGCAGTTATTTTATTACCTTTTCAACCACAAACTGCCCATCTCAATATCATTAATAAAGAAAGAGTTTCCGTTCCTTACTCTCTAGAACAAAATAGCCAATATGAAATATATGACGCCACAGAAACTCAGAAAACAGACGGGAATTTTAAGCATACTAGCCCTCTTCGGGTAGCACAGCTAATCCTATTTGAGCCGTTCTTTAAGTAAGGAAGGAAATCGAAGTACTCACTTCCCAAAGTCCAAAGTATCACTAGTCTTCATGAAGCTACAGCTGCTGAGCTAGGGACATATTGTCCTTTGGTATTTTCCTCAAGCGTGGCGTTTTGGATGTCACCGCGACTGTGGAATTTCCACGTAAAGTTCAACGAAGGTTGAGCTGCATTTTTAGGCCTAAAGAACTCAAACACTAATAATTGAACAGGCTGTTGTTTATTGGAAAGCTAAAATCGAAAAGGAAAACAACTACTTACCCACGTATCAACTCCTCACAATTCCTCGCAGCTCCTCCCTATGTAATATACCCAGTAGGGATTCGCCGCAAGAGATGTGCCTTGAAGTCACGCAGAGGGTGTCACTCCTGCACTAATTTGAATTCAAAATGCCGTTCGCACATATTGTAAAAATATTTGGAATATTTTTGAGGGGTGGGCGTGTACGAACTGCTTTACCTTAGCTTCGTCATAAGCAAGGTTATTCATTAATATTTTGTTTGCATTTATTTAATTTATTTTATTGATGTTTTTTTATTGATTTATGTATTTATTTATTTATCCTCAAGGCTAACATGTCTAAAATTGGTGTGGTTATGAACAACAGAATATTATCATGTGTCAGTAGGAAAAATATGAGATGAATTATGCGAGATGGCAAAGCGATGATTTGCAATGTGAGCCAGTCTATTTACACGCTGCTATAGCACTTCAGCCCAGCTGTATGCTTCCCATTCGTTTGTCGTTGTCGGTGGTGGTTCAACGCCGGGGAATGCGAAACTTCGACTTCTTTTCCTTTTCGTTAAATAGCACCGAGCTGACAGAGATAGTCCTGGTCGAGGCCGCATCAGAGTGACGAGTCCGTTGAGATTAAGCGGAGTGATGACCACAACCAGCGTATAAGTTCTTCGCACCAAGGCTGACAGTAATGCCGTTGGTGACTGCGGGACGCGCAACAGCGACGTTGTCAAAGCAGCAACGAAACGTCTAAGGTCGTCGGAACCACGTCAGATGATGGGTCTGGGAATACAGCTTCTGTTTTAGGTCTCGTCTCGTTGCGTCTATTGATGGCCTTGACGGGCTGGCCACAGGCTAAAGACACAGGCTGAGGGACGTTGTCGAATTTAGTGGCGGCGGGGCTGGGGCTCAACGACGCGACCACCGTACCCTTGACGACAGCGCCGGAATAAGTCGTTGAGATGTGGAAGCAGGATGGGGATGACTCCGCACGCTCTACAAACGATGTTACGTGGCAGCAGGACAAACATGAGACAAACCGTGTGTGATGGATAAGCGATGTATTCGCACAATGAGGAGATCTATTTACAATCGGCCAAACTCGTCAGTGCCAAGACGCCGGCTCCCCACATCTTGGTCGTCGTGGAAGGTGAGGGAACATTGCAGTACGCTGCTTTGACTTTTTCACTTCTCGTAAGAGTATAAATACAATAAAAAGCCAATTTTTCTGCAAGAAAGAGTAATCCATGCTCATGTAGAATAATATTTAGGGCATCCTAAAAAATGGTATCATTGATCGGTGCAATTTTTGCGTTAACGTTGTTCTAATTACAGATTGTGCTGGATATAAATTATTGACGAAAGGCTTTAGTGATAACGTTTGAAACCTACATTGAAAACGTCACGGATGTGATGTGGCTTACATAACAGAGAGAAAATTAGTTCATTACGTAGTGCATGGTGAAGGCACAATTTGTTAAAAAGTTAAGAAGAGAACCTCTGCGAGGAGTCAATTATTAAAGGGAGCCCGAGACTGGCCTTCTCTATAGTAGAAACAACGAAATTTGCAGAGTTTTGGTGAACCAACCCAAGGCAATGAAGCAATTTCCGCTGTGTCCAGAGAACCATCCCGTGATACGGTAAGCATGGCATTAAAGGGATGTCTCGTGTTGTTGTCTTTAGGAATGCCGTGTCTGACATAAATTCGCTCTCGCTTACTCACTTTAACCAGAGTCCTTCAATGCTTTAAAGGTCACGAAACTTCCGCGCTCGTTTCATATAGGGACCGCGGGCGCCACTACGCGCCACCACCGCCACACGAAGGGCATCCAGCCGCTGCGCGGGCGGCATATTGGCCAGCTCTTGGCGTGCAAACTCTCGCTGGTTTTGGTGTCTACCCGCTGATTAAGTGTGCTTTTTTGTAGTAGTTAGCGATGAATACTCCAGTCATTGTGTGTATCACCTGCCTTCAGTGGGGTTTTATTCTTCAAAGTAAGTTACCGTAGACTTCGGCCGCGAACGGCAACAGCTCCTGCTTCTTCTGGCACCAGCGCTGCGCCATCGTGTTTACGGATTTTTAAATATCTATTGCTTCTTTTCTTAATTAAAGCAAACGTTGTAAATGCCACACATACGGTAGCTCCGTAGTCACGGACTGCTGCGGGACTATAGATAATACAATAAAAAAAACTGAAAGAAAAGAAAAGTACGCGTCATTCTGACTACGCCTATAAGAGTTCTGACACCAAAGTTTGACGCCTAAAAAATGATATAATTGGCTTCAGTAGTTTGTACAGATGCCTCACAGAAATTGTTGCAGCGATCCGAGGCCGGAATCACATCTAAAATCGATTTTGATTGTCCCGGCCGCGAGCTTCCACAAATCGGCAGCACTAGCTAAATCGCTTTCGGCGTGACGAAACATCGGCCGGCGTGTCTAGGCGGTTCAGGGTGACGTCATATAGTCGTTTTCGGTACCGGAAACGATATCCTGCGCTGCTGTTGTAGGTTGTATTCGTTTGGGCAGAAGACGTACGGGTGTAGCTGTGTGAGCAATGCTTGTAAACTTTGCGCACTTTGCGTGTTCAACGTCTTTGCTCTTCAGTTCGTGGCCGACGCATGGTGTTCCCTTGCACTGGTGCCGAAAACTGCGCGGTGCCGGCACCGCGCGGTGCGCGAAGTCGACGCGCACCGCGGCATTGCGCGTCGCCGAGCTCGCCCAAGTTGTGCAATGGCAAGCACGCTGAATGCGAAGTACTGCTCGTGGAAGCCTGTCCGAGCAAATCGACGATGACGCCAATATGCATTTTTTTCCACGCGACGACATGCAGCGCTAAACGTGGACTGAGTTCGTGCGCGGCGGCGGCCGCAAGAACTGTCGCCCAAGCCAGCGGGCTCGGCGTTGCTCTGGTCTTTCAGGCTTAGTATCGTGGCCAATATTTGATCGCCGGTATCTGTAAAACTGCGAATGACCATCCCTTACACAACTTTTCACCACACTATCATCCCCTTTTTCCCATACTGAGCTTTATTTTAGCGTTAGTTGCCGTTTCCGCGATCGGTGACCAGGACATCTGCCGTGGCCTGTTTTGATTCTTGCGCGCAGTTGGCGCCATCTTTCGGCCGCTTGACGCACTGCGGTGCCGGCAGTGCTGGGTCGGAGCGACGAACCTCCGCTACCGGTCAGCGTAGGCTTACCATCGCGGCAAATATCTGAACGCCGCTTTTAAATTCAGCGCTGATAACAACCCCTAGCACAATTTTTCACCACACTAACATCTACTTTCTCGCACGTGGAGCTTCTTTTTCGCGATCAGATTGATTATAAGAGTGGCGACAAGCTGTTCCTATCACGGTGTGCGCCGGTTCGAGCCACAGTGATATTAAAAAAACGGACGACGGCGAAGACATCACCGCCTAATCGCCTGGCCAAATAAAGTTGCTCTGTCTGTAGGGTGGCAGCGACTCATCCGAGTCTGACGATTCAGACGACATGTCGACTGCTCGGGCGAGTGCGGACCATGTGCAATAGTAACAGACGATGCGGCGAACGTCCCTGACGTCACGGGTGAGACCATGACGTCAGACTGGCCCGCTTGCAGGCTGGCCTTCGGACGGCCATTTTCCCGCGCCGCGACGGAATTTGAAACTAGTTGCAATAAACGTGCTATAATTATTCTGTGTTGGCGGCTGACGGCTTTCGGTTCGATTTTCGTAATTACTGGGCCAATAGGTATTCTTTACAGCATAAAAACTGAAAGCGAGCAATTTGGCGTAAGTACTCCTTTAATGAATCCGTTGATAGCTGGAAAGCACAGAATGCACAGAACACTGCAAGAGATAGCCCAACAGTATTGTCATTTCGTTGAGTGGGTTTAACACTTGAGAGCATCTAAAACCGCAGCAGAAACGCGGAGGATCAGAACACGAAGATATATATGTTGCACCATGTGTCTTTCCGCTTCCACGCTTTGCAAAAAAAAGGAAGCAAAAAAAGAACAATAAAACTGATTTTATCACACGCAACAAAAAAAATCTATATAACAAGGGAAGACAAAAGAGCATGTTCCAGCGCACATTTTTTTTTGCGCTGCGATGTAAAACACACGGAGGAAACAGAATATTGGCACATAGCCAAGAATGACGCAAAGCTTTTCTGAACGAAGTTTATTAAAGCGACCTCCTGCTCTACAAAACACTAGAATGAAACACAAACGTCGAAGAAGCAGTCCGTAGTGTGACGCGCACAGATGAACGTCTATAAGGTGAGTTGCGCCGCGTTTGCTATGCAATTACTCTCGGAACGTTACTAATTTCAGATCCATGGAAACAGGATCGAGAACATTGTCGGAGAAACAAAAAATCAAGTTAGCGACAAGGTAACACCCTTTCCATATCAAACAATATTGCCCGACGGGACGTACGACAAAAAGAGCAAACGGGCGCTCCGGTTGAAACGCCAGATAAGAAAACCGGAAGCGGCCACGCGCAGTTACAAAACAAACAAAACGAACCCTAAGGGATAATGTGCGGAAATATGAACAGTAAAAGCACAAGGACGTCCCAAAGCTTTCTTTACATGCGAACCTGAACGCAAGGTAATACAAGTTTGCAAACAGGTAATCAAGCACCGCTATACTACCTGCCTGGTCTGACAACAATCCGGCTTTAATATGGCCTTGTACAATTCTACGTCCAGGATGCTCTCAAAAGGGTACATTGCTTTTTTCATTCTCACACTGCAGTTCCACACACTGTCACACACTTATAATCGCAGCTGAAATCTCCCGTTTCTTGCCTCGGAATGGCGGGCCTCCATTTCTCACGCAGGTCCCCGTCGCTCGGTAAACAGAACAAGGAAACATTTTCTGTTATATCGTTGTACAAGGAACGACATCCCGAGGCGCAACACGTGTTCGGCATCGTCGTTGCACTACTTACGTCGCATCACAACAGCGCGAGATGCGCGTTACATTTATTCCCCCGCACAAAACAAGCACAACTCGCCGCGTCCCCGCAGTTCGAGCCAGCGCAACGCCGCCCGAGGAGGGACCTCGGTGAGATAGTGGCTGCACCGCGAGGCGGCCAAACGCAGCATATGAAGCTCTCCCATTGAGTTACGGAGCAGTTTCGTGTCCAGTAAAGCATTGAAGGACTCTGCTTGAACGTAAACTAACCTAACCCAACAGAAACCACTCAAATGAAACCTCAAAAACTACATTCAGCGACTAAACCTTTAAAAAATTGATACCAGTGGATTCGAACTTCTACCAATAATATCGCAAACGTGAGACGGAACCTTCTCGTCAGTGTGCTAGATGTTTTTATCCATTCCAGACAACCATAAAACACTCTAATGCTGTAAAACAACGCTCTAAATAACAGTTAGATGCTGACATGCAGCAGCGTGAGACAGCGGTTATTTTGTCAACTTCACACAATGACTAGTCATTGTGTACGTTGGGTACGTTGGTTGTGACTTGGGTACGTTGGTGGGGTATATTATAATTTGGAGTGCACTAATACTAGAAAAAGACTTAAATTTTGTGCATTTGGCCCAGTTTGGAAACTCCAGGTGCAGTGTTCTGTGGAAGGTATTAGTGATGCATTCCACCGGAGGATAACACCACCGGTTAGATATTATATTGCCCCCTATATATTTACAAAAACAAATGGAGCAGCTTCCACTAGTGGTGGAAGGCTGAATTAACAGCAGAGCTAGCGGCCCCTCTCTATTTGTTGGAGGCCCGGCTGTTGCTCCTCACAGTGATTTCCGCACTTGCCGGTGAAAGTTCTCGATTACTTCCATGCCCGAATTGTTTTTTTTTTTTTTCGCAGGTTTTCACATGTCTCCCAGAGGGGAGTGCTTCAGCACGCCAAAGAAGCCGCGGCAACTGGCTCCGCAAACTCGGCGTCTGTTGTGCAAGCTCTTTGTGTTGCCCACTTCAGAAACGAACACAAGTGAACTGGCAAGAAGAACAGCGCGCGAGAGATCACGCCTTGAACACTGGGCAGACCGTTCTTGAACGTTGCTCTGGACGACGCCGACTGTTCCTTACAAGGCAGCATCCAGGCCTCCTCTTTTTCGGAGACCCGGCTGTTGCACCTCAAATGATTTTGCGAATTCGTCACTGAACGTTCCACGTGACTGCACGTCTGGATCGTTTTGTCCGCAGTATTTCACTTCTCTCCCAAGGTTGGCCTCGTTAGCACGCGCGTGAACCCGCGGCAACTGGCTTCGCTAACTCGGCGTCTGCAGCAAGCTTTTATGTGCTCCCTACTTCAGTCCGGAACGCACGTAAACTTACGAGAAGAGCAAGTGATAGAACACGTATACACTGGCCAGAGTGTACTCAAAGGTCGAGCTGGAGGACGCCGGGAACCCCTCACAAGGCGCATGATCACGTGTGCTTCGTGGCGCAAGCCAACCCGCAAGCCTGGAGGACGTCAGATGCTCCTCATCATGCGCAGCGCTCGGAACGTTTTTTTTGGCATTTTTTTGCCAACGCCACCGTACCGAGCTCGATCTCAAACAGCTCTGCTGTTGAAATCGAAGTATTTTAAGCATACGTTTATGTGTATAGGAACGAAAAAGCGAAGAGCGAATGAATAAAATAATCGATGAATGAATTGATGAATTGTACCTATGGGAGTTTCTGAAGGTTACTTCCAGAGGGTACGTGTTTTTTACGCCATCTCTGCTGGCCCGCGCAGGGCTGGTCACCCATTTTGCGTCTCTGGGCGCCTCTGGTCGCCCATCCGGAAGCGATCCGGAAATGGGCGCCTCTGCTCGCCCATTTCCGTCTCGCCTCCGGCCGCCACACATTGGGAATGGGCGTAATTTAAAGAACGAGGGTCGGCCTGCTGTCCGACTTTTGGAATCCGCCTTTTTCATTGCGCTGTGGTGGCCTGTGGTGGTACTAGCGGGAAGCGTTATGGCAGGGGTGTAAGTGGGCCGGCACTGGAGCGGAAGGGTAATCGGCGGTATGTAGCGCGTGTTTTGTGCGTTTGTAAAAATGCAAATAGCACACCTTGCAGCTTCAAGAAAAAAAGCCGTAGTATATCGTGGGAACCATGTCAACAAGCATGCGTTGTGCGTTTGTTTACGCAGCTATCCCCCAGTGTCAGTACCGGAGGTTGGCAATCTGAGGGTGTTGTAGCAATATTGTTACGCCAATTCTGTTTCTTTTTTTCTGAATCGTAATAGGAAGGGGTTGGAAATAAAGAGCCTCTGTCAGGCATGAGCATAAACGCAGTCACCTAAGGAGCCTTTATGAGAACCGTTGAGGCTGGTATGTTCGTTTCAGCGGTGCAGAAACTTGTTCCTGACTGCATATTTGTTCAATACTGTCTATCTTTTTCTGTCTCTCTCATCGTAACAAGTATAAATGCACGCGCACGTTACTTTTAGGAGCATTTCGACTGAAGCAGCCAAAGTACTAAGCAACCGAATCCCCAATATCAGGAAATTTCTTTTGATGACATATTTTTATTTGTCATCTTACTTTTCACCCCCGTCGCACTATTGCCCTTTCTTCTCTAGAAGAACTGTAAGTTCAGGCAGTTGGTATCGGTTCATTTCATTTAACAGCGACAAGATGACGAGCGAAGAAAAAAAAGTGGTACACAGTACCATTGGGATCAGAACACTTCCCAGCAGTGAAGCGCTGAGTGCAGGTTGCGCTGAAAAAAAGAGTAGCAATTTCCGCATGCATGAGAGGAAAAAAAAAGTGTCAAAAAGAAATGCCCAGCACGATTCCAACCCCCACCGTTGAGCGGATCGCTATGTTCGCCGTGTCTAACAACCCCCCCCCCCCTCTTTTCTCCGAATGCCGCGTACATCAAATGAGGCTCAGCTTTTCCCATTGTGCACTGCTGTGAATATGTTGCATTATACTATTGCTGGCACAGAAACTGCTTATTCGTTGAAGAGCGCTTGTACATTAAGCTTCCCTGGAGCCCTCACAAATACTGATACCCAGCGACTGCGTTACTTACGCCTGCAAATACGATCGCAAATATTATTTCGCTAACAGACTGCGAGTCACCGTCGAAATAAAGTGTTTCACGTACATTTGTTTCCCGCTTTAAGAAAGAAACTTTGGTGGACTTGGATTTCTTGCTTCCTAGAATACCTTGAGTAACTCTTCTTCTGGCCTTCTTCTAGGCCTCTGTCAGGCTAGCCGGCCTACGCATTTGCTCTGTTTTTCTGTACACAGAAACTTCAATAAACTTCAAACGCCTTGTATCTACGAGCATGCGACCCGTGCACGCATATGCAGCTCCACTCAAGCAAAGTCAGCAACGCACCCGTAGCCGAAATACGGATCGCATACATAGTGTGAAGTGGTTGCGGCTTCGTTAACCTTATGAACGTTATCACGCCCTACAAAAAAAAACTGTATAGACATGGATTAATCACGGCTCGAATCTTGTCGGGGCCGACTGGTCGTCTTCAGCCGGCGAGCCTGTCGTGCTATGTCGACTTTCGGTCGTCCGGTGTGTTCGTGTCGTTGTCGGCGCATTATGGCGAAGCGATCCAGTGGTGTGTCGGCCTGGTGTGGCTATGGCGAGACGCAGAACGGGGCGTTTATGCCTGGTGACGTGACGGACAGCTCCGGACTTGTTCCCTCCCTTTTCGGGTTTGACGCGTATCGACAGAAACAAAACTTCCCCCCTTGATGTTATGGTTTACACAACAGTCGCATTCGAAAAACACACTGCACAATTTTTGCTCGGTGGGAGCCGAACCAGCTCGCATACTTTCACTACACGGGTTCAGTGATAGCAGACAGCAGCGGTGGGGTCACCGCCGAGCAGACCGGCTGACCCCTGCCACACTGTTTCCGGCCTCCTCCACCAGGGCCACGCGCAAGCGCAGTAGCGTTGTGAGAGAGGCCGATTATGAGGTTGCCTTGAGGCTGCAGTGGGAACAGTTGAAGATGAGAAATGCGATGGGTAGCGAGGGGTCCATCTAGTTTGGACTTGACGAAGAAACCGTGCCCCGGGTGGAGTGAAGATGTGTTTGGGAAGCTGCTACAGGCACACCTTACAATCTTGGTAAGAGCGGAAAAGCTGAAGCGTTCGTTTTGGGACGCAATGGCGTCGTGGTAGTGCCGTGTCTCTAGTGGGGGGAGGAGCCGTAAGGTCTCACAACGCGTCGTGGGCTGTTGAATCTACCGATGGGTATGAGCCAGTCATTACCATTGTCTTATGAAAGAACCCCTGCCAGAAAAGCGATGATCCCCGCTAAGGGCAGCCATGGCCCAGGTCTTCCTTGCGTGGTTCTTCCGCTATATTTCTTGGTGCCGCTAAAACCGGGAGGATGACCGCACGCGACGAAGGAGACCACACTCTTAATCGGGTTTTATATAGGTTCCAGTTAAAAAGGTGATCCCCATATTTAATGTGGATCCGAACGAAAAATAACTGGAACGAGGGATATAGGTGGATCTTATCTGGAACCATCAACTTGTTTTCTTTATGTTTGTGGTTTTTATCTGGAACCGAAAAAATGGGGTCATGCGATGTCGGTGGTTCCGGTTACTGTTCCACTTATGTTCCAGTAAATGGTTGTGGAGAGTGCGTTTGTATATTTTTTGCTCGTGTCTTGTTCCACATAACTCGTGCACGGCAGTGAAGTATGCACTCTTTCATGCATCGACTGGAACAATGAACCGCAGAAAACGAAATCGCACTTCTTTGCCAACGCTGTACAAAGCATTAAAAATGTCGAGAGAAGGCTATCTTAGGGAAAAGAAGAAATTGCAGGAACCCATTTTCAGGTGTTCTGTGACACTCAAACCGCTTTCGTGAACATCTTATTTTTCTAATTTGAGGCGTGAAGTATAAAATAACCAGTGACTTGAATTTGAGAAGGACTAAACGTCTTCCTTTTCCTCATTTGCCGTTCGGGCGAAGCCATAACTGCTATAGTGCTGAATAATTCGTGGTGCTTTTGTGAGCACCTTCATAGCGAAATACTTGTTGAGGCTATTGCATGTTACGCATCTGGTTTACAAAGCTTCGCAGGAACGGCAGTTTTTGTTCAACGCTCAGTCATCATATCGCTGTGGTGTAGTACGTGCTCAATGGTACGTAGTTCACGTTACTTATGTTGTGATGGGGTGCATACATAATGGTAACCGACTGCGTCACATTAGTACGCGCTCAATGGTACTTAGTCCACGTTACTTATGTTGTGATGGGGTGCATACATAATGGTAACCGACTGCGTCACATTTTACACCGCACACATCATCCTACGCATGCAGTTATATGCTTAGAAGTTCGTTTTTGTATTTTGTCTCGTCTCGGCTGTTAATTTTCACAAGCAAAAACGAAAGCCTCTTTGCAAAAGGAGAACGACTCAAAACCTGGAGAACTAAATCTATCCCGCGGCATCTGCCTTACATTCTATATATTTATACTTAAATGTCATTCTTATTTCCAATATATTCATTGCAGTATCGGGAAATCCGCAGTGTTACCCTAATGTTGTTACTTGCCATAGTAATTCAAGTTCACTGAATGACCTGCCGTCTCCTGCTGGTCCCCCCGTTGCTGTTTTCTTGCACTATTGGTGTTCATGAAGAAAAACTGCTGGAAAACGGGCAGATGTATTATTACTCCCTAATTAGCTATATCACACTGGATTCGCTATACGGAAGTAGTTTTCTATAACGTGGGAACAAAGAGCGTCGCAGTATATATTATTGGTATTGGAAAGGCTTGTTGTCAGGAGAACACAGTCAATAAAGAAGCGTCGTTTTGTTTTCACTGCAAACAACGAAGTAAAGCTGTCATCAAAGTTTATGCACACTAACCGCACGCGCTCACGGCCTGCGGCGAGAAACAACTTTAGCCCAACTAACCTGTTAAATTGGCTAATAACTGAGCTCTTTGTTACAGCCTCAGAGCCGCGTAGACGTCCGCTTAGTGGCCTACTCCCATTTCCCGAAGCAAATATAAGCGATCAAGGGTGCCGAGCTTGTGATCTCTTCCGCGGACTGGTCACTGGCCACGGCGTGCATCGCCCAAGCCACGGAGGAAGAAAAGGTGGCAGAAACCATTACGAAACGACCGTCACTTCAGTGCGGCATGCCGGGCGCATGCGTTGACAGCCACAAGGCAGCGCCACTTGCGTTGATGCATGGTATAGTGGGACGGGAACGGGTACAACGACGATAAGGGAAAAACGGGACTGCGTGAACACTTTTAACGACCGCAGCGCCCCTACGTCTCAACGTTTACGCAAGCTAGTTTTTGTTCTTCTGCATGTAGCGCCACAAGTGGCGTTCTAGAGCGGTTTTCTCGATTGCTCGCGTTAGGCGCCTGATGTACTAGAGGCATTCTCAACCAGAGCGGCGGGAACCGTAATGGCAGTTTGGTTGTGGCGTGAAACTGCGGATTTCTTCATATCCTCGGGCCGTACTTGCTGTTCGACGAAATGTAGTTTTGCCAGGAGGCTCAAAAAAGGTCAGGGCTGCTTATTTATGTTCTGGTAACCGTTGTTGTTCATTGACTTGTTCATCACTGCGTCCGAAAAACATGCCGCTCCGCTGCCTGTTGTTCGTGTTGAAGAAACGTTTGCTGCCGTTGTTTACTTAACTTGCGGTTTGTGGGTCCGAGTCAGCTTGACATTTCTGACTGCGTACGTTGGCTAGTGCTATTTAGAAAGTTGCTGCTGCGCGCATTTCTCGAGTCTGCATGTCCCTTTACGGTGTGGTGTTGCTTAGTTGTATATTGACGGTTGCTGTACCTGTCAGCGGTACTGAATCTTCTCGGGTTAGTCGCTCGCTATTGTCTCGCGCGCACGCACTGAACAACTTGTAGCGTCTGTCTTTAGTCTTATCGGCATTTTAAAACTTTCGTGTTAATTGTGTTGTGTTGGTCTGCTGAGAGCCATAAATTTACTGTGCTAATCACGCTATTCCGCCTAATGTTAATGTGCGTTCAAGGCGTTAGCGGCAGCACTGCTTACGTTTATCTGTGCTGTGTGTGTAGTGATTCCCGGTTTCTTTCAATGCCTCGATAAATTCAGATGTTCTATTTACACTAGTCAACTTTATTTGGCTCCCTGACGTGTAGTGAAATGCAAGGGAAAGTGGTTGTCTGAGCAGTAGCGTAGTGACAAAACGTTCCTTTTGTGGAGGGGAAGGTTGGTGGGAACACGCAGAAAGTGTGGTGCCGTTTCTATGCTGTCAATGTCAGTGGTAACCTGAGACCTCAGAATAATTACGCATAAAGCTCACGTGTGGACTATTAAAAGTTTTAACATCACCAAGTAAGTTTAAAAATAATCCATTCCTGCAATTTTATGCTATCAGTGTCAGTGGCAGCTCGAGAGTTGGAATAATTTTCAAAATGCTTAGGGTCAAAGTTGTTGCATCATGATGTGCACCAAACGTTAATCCATTTCTGTTCTCCTTTGAACGTAGAAATTATACTGCAAAAGCAGATTGCTACATTCTGTATTCATACTCTATGACGTGTTCAGAAACAGTCTATGGCTGACTGTGGAGACATTTGGCCCTGCACTGATAGGTTGTGCAGATGTTTTTGTTCCTCTGCAAAAAAAAAAATGAGAACAAATTGTTTCCATTCCTTACATGCTCCTGCGAAGTCATGGCTGTGGAAGTCACTATGGCTGAAGACATCTTCGGCATGCTGAAGGGTCGTTGGGGAGAGTGGGGCGGATTATGAATGCCCTGTGGAGCTCATAAGCCACAAAAGAGTACGTTTTGTGTCGTGCATATTGTGCAGATATTCACCAGTTCGCATAGACCAAAGACAGGTGAGCTCAAAGTATGTTCAGATATTTTATATATCAAATTGTTTAGCAAGAAAAGATTACCAGGGCTTCCGCTGTAAAAAAACATTCCAGTTTCGTGGAACGAATCAGACATTGTTCAATATTTTCTCGTGCTGCCTGGGTAAATCAAGGCAAACATTTTTTCTCTGATATTTTTGTACTGTATACTTTCTAGGCAACAGGCTGAACATAGACCTAAAACAGCGGAAAAAGGAATGCATATGGCAATTTTATTGTATTTGTATCCCTTCTTGGAAGTGTATGATCACAAGGCAACACATTAAAGCTCTGGCACGGGATGAAATCATTGAATTCTACAAGCACGCACTGCCATTTTTGGGTCTTTTATGGCGAGTTTTTAGGTAGTTGCTTTATAAATAATGATTTGAAACTTCTTTTCAGTGACAGCTTGGACTGTGGTTCAAGGTGACTGTAGGAGCTTTTCGGAACACGTTAGCAAAACGTTTCTGGAAGTGCACTTTGAGGCGGCCCTGGCAGAAACACTCGGATCTTAATTTTGGTTGGGTAAGCTGGCATTTTGTTTTTGCAGGACTCAATTTCTGGGACTGTTCATCCTAATAAAATCTGACTGTGAAGACGTTATCGTGAACGCCAATATTATCGTGAACGCCAATTCACATTCCGCCTATTACGGATTCTCCAACAGTGGCCAAAAAGTCCACTATTTTGTATTTAGTTTTGTAAATATTTAGCTTTTACACCTTGAGAGTTGTTGCGGTGATCTGCCAGCAACACGGACACGCCCAACGTGGTTGCTGCTACAACAATACTTTGGCAACTGAAGATTTAATTTTCCCTCTTTTAATACGGCCGTAGTACCAATAATACTCCCAAATACAGGTGTAGCATGAATAATGCTTGCATTGGATTTTGATAGGTGGCTAAATAAGGGGTAATTATTTTTTGAAGGGAATTGTTTAGAGTACAGAAAGTGACGTCTGCAATAAAATGTGCTAGAGTTATGATTTATAAGAAAATTGTGCAACAGCCGAGTTCAGCATTAGTCAGCTCAACTTCTGGGTCATACCACTACGCACCATGGAGGAATATACATCGAGAGGGAAATATTTTAGGTGGAAATATTTCACGAAAAAATTTCTGCCACAGTGCGATATTTATGATTTCCCATAACTCGCCATTTATTTCTTTGCGGTAGAAACATCGTTTAGCTGTAAGTTATATTAAGCCAGCGTCGCTACAGCATTCTAGGGAGCACATTATATAGTACAGAGAACATTTTTTGCAGAGATAAGGTGTGTCAAATATAATGCCGAAAGGTGATTATAGTAATTATTATTTGATTAATAAACGAAACCTCTCAAGGATAAAAAACGCTATATTCAGAATGCCGAGGCAGCAAAGTGGGATACTTTCCAGAATCAGGGCAATTCCATTGACTGTCTGTGGTGATACTGTTTAGCGCAAATTCACCTTTAGCAGCACTCCCAGAAAAAAACCCAAGAAATCACTGATTTTAAATTAATTACTGTGTTATGAAAGGGCCTAAGCAACTCATTCATTTAAAGCAACCATGTAACAAAATTTTCTTGTTTCCGTGATGGTACATGAGGTGAGCAGTAAGTCTTCTCGAGGCCCGGTTATTCTGAGAGAAGGGACTGGCGGCATCAATATTGCCCGCAACAAACACATCACGGATGCGCCGCCTGCATTGTCACCTCGGGATGTGGTCATCCTCTTCGCCGCATATGTCGTCTTTTACATCGTGTCATCATGTACTTACGGTTATGTGCCTTTGGAGAGTTTTTGGGACTTTTGCAGCGAGTTCTTGGAAAGCATCAGAAATTTGACAGTGACCTGGTGTCATTTAGGTTGGAGTCTCTTGAAATACTTGAAGTGTTCAGCCCTACTTGGGATTTTAAATTATTGGTAGAGGTTAAAGTATCTCTTGAAAGGCTTTAAGGAGGTCAGATAGAAGGCATGAAGGGGGTGAGATCATATGAAGAGGTTTAAGTTACTGGCACATGCAAGTTTCATGTCAACTGAACACTGAAGTCGTGCCTTGCTTTACGATTTTTCATCATTGGCACATTGCACAGGCTGCCTTTTAATCTATAGTGGGTGTTAATGCAGTTCATGACACCGTATTGTAACGTCCTTATTATTCAAGTGTAGCTCGTGAGATTTTTTTTTCGTGGCAGTGCTGCTGCTGATGCAAAGGTTGCTTATTTACGCAGATGGCTTCCGCCTTCATTGATAAATTTTAGTACTGTATGTGAGCTGGCACCGATGCCGTAGAAGAATTTAAAATGTGCGTACTTGGCTTGAACAAGTTTTCTCCTTTGAACAAAGTTGCATTTCTTGCTTTGCAGAAGCAGCGCTTTGGTCACATTACACTGACAGCAAGACGGGAGGGTTTTTATAGCACGCAACTGTGAATTTTACCTAAGGTAAAATGTTGAGGCTGGAAAAATATCTTTCAAGTCTGCTTTGTGAAACTGGTCACCTGCAGGATTCAACGCTGGCTTGTTTGCTGCTTAAAGGCACATTCCCACTGACGATTTGCCTCGTCGCGCGACGGCGCGCGTCGCGCGATGAGGCCTTGAGGTGGTGTTCGCACTTGCGATGAGCGATGATGCGACTGCGTTCAGCGCAGCTGCTTCCCGACTTGTACGACCTCGTTGGTGCGTCAAACGTTCGCAGTCAAAGGAAATGATGTTACGCGACAAAACCAGGTAGAAATCAAACTAAAACACATGCTACTAACCTGGAGCAATGCCGAAAGCATTTGCGGGGTCGGGAGGAGCAGAAAATAACAAACTCAAGAAGGCTCTTTTCAACATATTATTGCACGAAGAAATGCACATGCTTGCTTTCAAGCCACAACTCCCGCATCACGGCCCACAAATGTCGCTTCTTTTCACAAGCGCAAAGTTCTGACGCCTCCGAACTCTACGCGTGCAGTCGCCGATAGAACGAAGAGGCTGCAAGTCAACCTACCGTCTCGCTGTCCACCACCTAGCTCGATGATTACTTGCTTTTACAATCCATACACGCTTCTCCACAATGATGAGTTCCACGCTATTCGTTGATTAGTGCACGCGTACGCTGAAGCCACTGACCAAAGAACCGATGCACACGGGAAGTTGCTTGCCGGCCCGACCGGGCGGGTACAGCGATAGCGGGCCAAGCGCCTGGCCGAGCAAGCCAGCGGCGGTGGCGGCGGCGGCTCGTCCTCGCCCGCCCGCCCGCAGCGTTTACATACCGGATGTAAAGAAACGTTTCGTTTCCGGCTATGTCAGCCTACTCCGCGGCTATGATTGGCTTACCGGTTTTGCGGGGCCGTCGCGCAACTACGGAATTCGGACCGATAGCGATCTGCTCCGCCATCGCAAAGCGACGAAAAGCGACGGCCGGCTCGTGGCTTTGCGACGTCGCTTTTCGTCGCGCGACGAGGCGAATCGCCAGTGGGAATGTGCCTTAAGGATGTCTGACTTGTTCCCGCTTGAATTGATCACGTATATAATTAGTCTGCTTGTTAAATTTTAATATGTGTAACATGCTCCCAGCTACCTGGTTTGAAAAATTATATAAGATTCATGTTGGCTTTTGTGAGATTTCTTGGGATGAATTATTTTACACAACTACAAATTGTTTGGGCAAGTAACGTTCCTTAAGTCAAACGCCTTTTCAGGATGCTCATACAGTATTGGTCTACAAATAGCTTGATGTTACACTTACGTCTGGTGTCAGGAAACTACAATCTTTAATAATCATGTTTTAATTGTGGCATACTGCCACATGTGACCTCTCGTGTCAAAATGTTTTATCGTTAATCTTGGCTCGAGCGTTCTTTTCCTAAGCTCTTGCATTGCACTGTTGTAGGATTGTGATAATACAACCCTGTATGGCTTGTTTTTAGGCCTTTCTCTACAATTTAATTGCAAACTGCATTTTCCTAAACAGTTATCCGTAAACATAGTATGGGAAGTGCAATGGGTAATCCGCCTTTGAATTGCCGTGGTTTATCTGATAAGACACCATATTTGATGCTCACTGTTGTATAATGTCTGTGTCAGTGCCGCGGCAGACGCGCACGTCTATTTATTTGTGAAGCAGTTGCCGCTAATACCGTCTTTATTAACGATGTTTTTGAGTAAAGGTGAATATGTGAAAATGCCACTTGGAGCCTAGTGCAATCGTTATGGTATTTATTCCTTGTACGTTGGTCATTTTCTGTGCAATTTAAAATAGACAGCTATTCATATCTGAAATGTATGCATACTAACACCCAATAAATTTGTGTAGTATATTGAAAAGCAGTGTATGAGTCGTAATAGTTGGTTTCGTGCGTATTTTAATGTGAGTATATTGTTTCTTTTACATACAGCTAAAACCCATCACCGGATTCTGCGGGTGAAGCCAAAGACTGTGTGCCGCTCTAGGTGCCTCAGACCAACTTTTATATAAAACTGTGCTCCGATAGGCAACTGTTGGGAACTGTCAGGGACCACACTGCTGCGATGGTTTCTGCTTTCCAATTGTTGGTATCACTGCGGTTTATATATCAAGGCTGTGTTAAAATGGTGCTTGCGGTTTCCTGCTATACCAATGCATCCACCAGCCTGGATTATGACCTGGTGCACAGTAAAAGCCACTGAGTAGCCAACCTTTCAGCTGTGACTGGAACTCTATCGAGAGTTTCAAAGGCTATGACTACACTGTCAATTGAAAGCTTTTTGTGTACCAGAGATTTCTGTGTACCAAAGCTTTTTGTGTTCTAAAAACCAGATACAAGTAGATTTTCTTTGAGGCATATTCGAAAAAATGCACAGCTGGAATTTTGCACCAAAGTGCACACGTTGTTTATGGCTTTGATGCTTGCTCTGCGCACCTCAAAAAAGAAAAAGTAATCTTTACAGTAAATATTTATTGAGTGAAAAAATAAGAGAAAAAAATCAATTCAATCCCTCAAAAGAGGAGCAGTAGAAGAAAGTTGAAAAAAAAAGGGACAGGGTCATAATGAGGGACATGATATGTAGCGAGGACTGTCCGCATAAGGTGGGCTATAAAGTCTCAGTGACACAAATATCGTCAATATAACCAAATAGCGCATCCAGGACTTTCCGCTGAGGTGGTGAAGAATTCCGTGGTCCAAGTAGCGGACTCAGTGTAATTGGTCCAGGGTGAAGACCTGTCTTCTGCTGTAACCAGCTGCTTGCGTCGGTGTAGGCGGAGCACTCTAAGAGGACATGCCCGGCAGTTTCAGGGTAACCACAGTTATCACAATATGGGCTTGCACTCTGGCCTAACCGATGTAAGTTGACATTCGTAAACGCCGCATTAAGTCGCAGTCTGTGAAATAACGTTTCCAGCCGGCGAGGTAGTCCTTCTGGCTGCCTCAGTTGCATGTTTGGGTAAATTGAGCATTGAAAATTATGATGATGTTCCGGAAGGGACCATGACGGTTTTTTTCAGCTAGAGCCAATTCTTTCGTCATAGTTGAGGGATCATTTTTTGCAAAAAAAAAAGATATTTCTTTTTTTGGTCATTCCTATACCCCTGCCTGCAGCCTCATCTTTGCACTGATTTCCTAGTACACCGCAATGTCCAGGAAGCCACTGAATGAATACGGGATGGTCAGCAGCGTACGCGAGATAGTGAAGGTATGTGGTCGTGGATGCTGAAGCAGCTAGCACGTCGCATGCTTTATAGGGCGGTTTTCGCACCTGCGAAAAATGATTCATTGTGTCGATGGCTGACAAAGTATGCACCGGGTGGCTTCTTTGATTCCATAAAGCTCAGTTAGCGTGGACGACGTCGCTCGCCCAAGCCAGTATGAGAGTGATTTATCAGCTGACGGAATAAAAACTCCTGAAGAACTGAGCTCAAGTGTTTCTAATCCATCTGTAAAAATATGGGTCGTTGCTGAGCAAAATTTTGGAATATGCGCAAGTGTAACGTGAAATTGGACATTTTGGGATATAGGAATTTTTGCATTAATTCCAGGTATAGGATGTTTTATGGTAACAGATAACAGAGTCATGGCGGATAATCAACTGGATTGGTCTGCGGTGCTTGCTTTAGAACGGAAGCATTAATTGCCCTTATTGTTTGTCCAAAGCTGAAAGTGCCTTGATCCGCACTACGAGTCAGGAAATAGGTTTTGGCAAGTAGCCTGTTCCTCAAATGATTGCGTAACGTCTCTTCAAGCCGTGACGCATCCATGGGAAGGCAGCCAGATTCTGCAAGAGTCCCACAACATTGCGAGCCTGCTGGAAGGCCAACGCACTTCTTGAGACAGTTGGTGTTTGCCGCTTCCTGCTGTTTTCTGCTAGCAGTGGACAGTTGCTGCAGGACGGGAAGGCTGTAGAGCGAGGCACCATCAACATATGCATTGAAGAGCAGTCCAGCAGAGCGAAAATCACTGCTCCAGCGAGTGGCACAAAGATATCCAATAATTTACGATGCTGCTGATATTCGCGAATGTAATCTTTTTCTGGGGACAAAAAGAAGTTTCGCTTTATTACAACACCATATTTATAAACACTTTGGTACCTTTATTGACTACAAAAACGTTTGCTTATACAGGTAACGCCGTACCATTGCAAGTGTTGAAGGCCAAAAAATGAAGAACTTTTAGGACTCCAGAATGATATAAAAACGATGCAAGGCAGGTGAATCACTCAAAAGGCCTCACAAGGCGAAAACGAATCTAGGATTAGGTCTAAAGGATCCAGAGACACCAGCGTGCCCAAATTGTTGACAGCAAGGCCTGAATGAGTGTTCAGGAATTATGATGGTGAGAAGGCAGTATTACGGGCCAAGAGAGAATATCTGAGCTGTAGTAAAGTTTGGCATGGTACTTGTTTATTGAGTCCGTACAGGGGGGCACTTACAAAATCTTCTTCAGATCCTCCATTGAAAAGTTTGGTGTTCAAGATAAAAAATTGTGAATGACTATTGCTGTGCTGCCTTAGGAGTAATTTGTCCGCAAGGGAAGCTGCAGTCTACTGGGTGATGCCATGTGCCTACAGCGTATCACGAACTGATCACCGCAACAACAAACCAACGAAGGCGCGCAATATACCGGTGCTCTTACGTTGTCTCGTAGCCCGCCGCCGGGAGGACCAGGTCTCACGCCTTTCGGCGTAGTTTCAGCATGTGCTTTATTGCTCGATCTATGTTGGGTGGTCTCTCCGTTCTCTCAGGGTTCTCGTACGGTGTCGCCGCTGGAGAGAATTTATCTCGCCGTCCTTCTGTCCTACACTACCGCCTCTCCCGCCGCGTGTTTCTCCCCGCTCATGTCAGCCTTAAAGGAGCCATGAAGACAAAATACAAGTTGGGTTTATTAAAAGACGCCTTAGTCCGGAGAACAATGATACCAATATCATCGTAATCTTCAAACAAATAACGGAGATATTAAAGAAAACGTGTGGAGCAGTCGCGACCCCCTAGCCGATCTCCCGAAACTTTTGTATGACGTCACGGAACCTTGTTTGGGCGATTGGCGGCCACTCAACTTACCTCTTGCTACGAGACATCACTGGGCGTCTGTCATGGGGCATTTACTTCCATTTGACCGCGTCACTTGAATGCTAACGTGCAGTTAACGCACTGAAAATTATGTGTATTGTTGGCCCGTATGACGTCATTCTTGTTCATAACACGTCACTGTGGCGCAAAATTTGAAAGTTTTTAAATACTGATCTCTTTTTCTCGTTAAGAAAACATATTTTGTGGCTGTAATGGAGCTGAGTGAGATACAGAATCCTAGTTCTTTCAAATTAAACGAAGTTGTATTTTCTCTTCATGGCTCCTTTAATAACTCCCAGGAACATACGTGGCGGCTCTTGCACACCGAGACTCTCCCATGTCGTGCAGTGCTGCACCTTATACACCCCACACAATTTCCCTCCGCCAACTGCCCTTCGTGCGGTGCGCTAGCCATTGTGCGGCACTCCATGTGGGAATATCCAAATGATCCCTTCCCCTCCATATCGTGTTTTGAGCAGTGGGAGGGGCGCTGGGTAACTGGGATCCGCGGATCCAAACCTCCCTGCTGAACCAAGCCACTGCTGTCGCCGTCAGGCTCATGCCTCCGGCCACCCAGCCCTCTTAACTGCATTGCAAAATAAATGTTTTCTCTTTCTCTGTGTCCCCGTCTCGGCATGCCATGCTTCCCGTGACACCTTCTCCATACTTCCTCCTCTTCTTTCCCGCTCCATGTTGTCGTTCGTATTCGCTGTCCCCTTCGTTAGCTGGGTTACAACGAGTGACGCCGACGCCACGAAACAAAAGAAGCGGGTGCTTCAGTGCTGCGCACTAATAAATGATGTCCAAGTGGAAACAATTACCATAGATAGCCAGAAAGCAGCCTTTTCATACTGCCAACCAAATTCAAGAACAAATCAAGAAATACATGTACGTTTAACGGATACTCATTTCTGGCTTCTCCACGAAGAGGAAGTGCGGCAGAGAAAAGTGCGTGCCAGAGAAGCAGTGTGTGTGCTGTGTGTGCCAGAGAAGCACTCATATATAACATAGCAGCATAGTAATCAGTTCAATCGTCTAGTCCCCTATTTTGTTCCGTCTTTAGCGTTGTTTTTCTTTTTAGCGTTAGGACCTCACCTGGTACTGCCCCAAATGCGCCGTGCACACAGCCTTCCCCGCCTTCGAATGCTTCGTACTCCCACATCGATAAATCCATCATGCCCTCTTTGCGCATTATTCTATAGAAAGCGGTCTACCGAATAAATAAAAGTGTAAACTGGTTCGAGGACCTGTGATCCAGAAACGTATTAGAGAATGAACAGAAATATTGTAAACTGGCAAGAAACGATCTCCCGCTGCAGGGGTGAATGCAACACGCAAAGTAGCCGTGCAGACCGTCTGGGTGCATGGGATAAGAAATTTATTGTGCCTTTCATAGTCCGAAACTCTTGTTTGGGACAAACTCCAATTCACAAAAATTTACCAAATAAGACATCAGGTCGCTTAAAATTTTAAACCTCAAAACGTGACGACCTTGCTGTCCATGCTTCTGCCCTTCAATCTGTCCGTACATCCGTCTTTCTGTTTGATGACGACAATGGTTATCTTCTAATGGCGTGAGGCCAAGTCAGGGCAAACCACATCAATAGTATGACAGTGAAAACAACTGGTGTAAAACTTGAAATTTGAGACACGTAGTTGTAAGTAAGATGATAAAAATAATTACAGTCGGTATAAATGGTCTGATTGTGAATTTGCGTGGTATGAAATAAGTTACCACTTATAAGTGCCTAAATGCACGCCTTGTGGGAAACTTGGTATTGTCAGCCAAATTACGATGGGTGGAGTGGAATATGTTGCGTATCTATTTGTGGGAAGTGTTTGCGTTTTAATGGTGGTGAGTGCATTTCTTGTATAATAAAGGGCTTTCTACCTGTCCGTCTCTCTCTATCTCTATATTACGGATGGGTATTCTGCGCCACCGCTGCACCGCGGTGGGGACGGTCCTGTGAGCAGATATGAGTGTGTTGCATGTGTGTGACCTATCTGCAACCTCCATGAGACAATTGTAATGAATCTTGGGCCACCTGGTTGCGTATCTTTCCAAGTCCGGTCTTATTACGTGTAGTTTGGTGTCTGTCTGTTTACTCCAGTGTGTATACCATGTTTTACAAAAGTGTTGCCTGATGTATGGCTTGAGGTCAGAGTAGCTTAACGTGGTTATCTCTCCTGCGTTCATGATTGCAGCAGCTGCGGGCCTTTCATTAGTCACCTAGCGGGTAGCCTGGAACCAAGCACAGGAACCAGTTAAAGTTTTGGGAGTACACAGGCATGATGTGCGTGAAATTCTTAAGGAATGCGTATAGATGATGGACTGTGATGTACAATCTACATAAAGTACTCAGTGTGTACAATGAGTAAAATGCCTTATGCCTCGATGCACGATGCACGAAGCACGATGCACAATGCACGAAGGTTTCATCCGACGAACTTCTGTACTAGGAAAACCTTTTGCTTCTTCATATGTGGGCTCACCTTCGTAAATGAACCGACAGGCACATCCGCCAATACGGCAACAAATATAGTCTGACACACAAACGCTGACGCACTTTCGGCCAAAAAATATCTCTCCCTTCCAGAAAATTGAAACCGCTGTCGCTATGGGTGCGTCGATTGCTTAACTCTATGCCAGTAATATTGTGTAAATGTGGGAGCTTGTTTCAAAGAACATGTTGAAACCGGCGAGGTCAGAAAAACGGTGATGTTTTTCAGAACACGCCTGTAACAAGGAAAAGCCACCTGTGAAAGTATTTGTAACGTTGTTCCGGGCGGACATCTAGTAAGGTGATGAATCAGAAACAGTGGTAAGCCTGAGCTTCTTGGCACGATGCCTATATAGTATACAAAATTGAAGCAACACGAGGCCGGAGGACGTGAATGGGATTTCAGAGCAATTAGTTCGTAATTATGTCTGTCATAAGATATGTACATTAGAATAAAATTGCAGGGCTGGGCTTATACATAAAAACCTGGATGTAAAAGTGTACAAAATTTCGCAATTTTTCGTTACATCGAGGTTTTCGTTACATGCAGGTCTTTAGTTAGGACTCGCTGGAATGAAGTAGAAACGAAGGTAATGCAAGTTATCAGTGCATGTAATGTCACCTTTGATAGATTTATACCACAGGAAAAAACTGCGTGTTCACCTCCTGCTTTCGCACGAGCTTAAGCACTACGCGGCGCTCCAAACAAGTAAGGTCACTTACCCCCGTATTAACAAACGTAACCTAAGTATCACCTATGTCTTTTGACACTTTTCGGTGCCTTAACGGGTTACAAGAAACAAACTTAGGCGGAAAGAGTGTGTTTCTGTGAACTTGATGTTCTTTTTCGCAGTGAAGATTGTTGAGAGGTTGCTATCTAGGATAATTTACAAGGCGGCAGCATTATTCTGTGTCGGCAGCTTAGACGGCATTTAAACTGTGCGCTTCTCTTGAAAAGACGCAACAGAACCTGAAAAAGTAAGTCTGGAACCGAAACTCACTCACACGTGGAAACGCAGGGTGGTTTGCTGTGTGGGCAAAAAAACGCGAAAGGTTGTAATTCTTGCTAGCTGGTGCGGTGTCACGCTACACAAGCAAAACCTCAAGTGACTGCTACGTTGCTGCTGGTATCTCCTCTGTTTCGCCTTATCATAATCAATTATCAATGAATCAATCAAATCAATCAACCTTTATTTTTGGTGTCCAGGAACAACCCTGGGGTCTTGGTACTGGTACACCATACACAAACATTCATAAAAACAAACTAAATCTCCACAACACAGAAAACCACATGTATGACAAAACAATAAAGTAAAAATAGTTACAGAGATCCCATAAAGCAAAACAGCAAAAAATGAAGCCTAGTGGTAGAAGCCATGACACTCGGTCAGCAAAACGTTGAAGGCCCGTGAAAATTTGAAAATACACAAACCAATACTCAATGAACATGACGGAGATAGATTATACCCATAAAAAGATACAAGCCAATACTCAATGAACATGACGGAGATAGATTATACCCATAAAAAGAGGGTTATGTAACAAAATGTTAGGAAGTTTCAAAATGGAAAAACGAAGTTCAGCGTTACAACCACTGACACTCAAACGTACCGAAATTCAAGCAACACAAAATCAGGAAAAGTGAGAAACAAACGAGCAAGAAGATGATTTGCATAAAATAAATACGGCACATAAATTTGCAATGACATAAAAGCACTTAAGCTACAACAGTTTTCAATTCATTGGAGAACAAAGAAAAAGAACTCTGGAATATATCAAGACGATCGGAATATTCATTATTTGCACATTGTATTCTGCAGATGGACGAGCGTCGTCTACTTAAAGCATCTGTTCTGAAAGTTCGAAATGTTCGAAAAAGTTTGTTCGGCAAGTTGACATTGATAAGTGCAACCAAGTCATCACACAAAATATCACCATGAAGTTTATAAAGAAAGATAATATCAGCTCGCATTCGTCGACACCAACGGGAATGAATAGTATTCAGACAAGACATTGTGCCGTTTGCATCTTTTTGTACATGATAAAAATGGTACTTAAAAATGGAAAAGAACTTATTGTGAACCCTTTCGATACGGTCACTATAATAATATATAAATAATCAATCAATCAATCAATCAATCAATCAATCAATCAATCAACCTTTATTTCGGTGCCCAGGAACAACCCTTGGTGCTGGCAAACCATATACAAAAGATTAATAAAAGAAACGTAGAACAGCACGGCACAACACACAAAATCCCCGATATGACAGAAAAAATAAAGTAAAAATATTTACAGGTATTCAGAAAAAAAGCAAAATAAAAACAGTGTTACAAGTTATGTTATTCGGCCAGCGAAACGTTCAAGGCACTTGAGAAAAGGAAATATACAACAAAATACACAGTGCATATGATAGAGACAGATTGTACATATAAAACGAGAGTTTGGATTTTTGAAAAGTTACACTGCAATGAAGTATTACCGTAAAATGAGCGATGCCTTTGCGATGTCCCATCTTGCCAAGACACACAACAAACATAGCAACACGTTTGACTGAAAAGTAGCGAAAAAACAATGGCAGGAGTATAGACATAAATGATCAGACCAACAAATTGCAGAGATATTAAAAATAAATAATGAATCAACCAATTACTTGTTTAATAGTGTGTCCACGACGATGTGCTGGTGCGGAAAGAAAAGTGCATATCTGAGCAAATTATAGAAAATAGCATTGTTTAGTCTGAACGAGAATGAGACACTTTGAGATACCCACACGCCGACACACGCACATGACCCGCGCACATATGCAAACATGGCATTGCAAACACTGCATAGCAACAAGACACTGCAGACTGCTCTAGAGACCAGAAGTGTAATACAACCAGACATGATTAAAACTCTGTACACTGAAACATGTAAACCGGAAAAGATATTAGCTAAAAATCACGCCAAAATGAAGGCATAAAACTTACATACACAACTAAATCATCGAAACAATTAGCATCCATACATATATAAACCTAACCCCGGCAGCATAAAGTTTGTGAATGGAAGTTACATACTAGGTCAAGCAAACTACTCCTCGTTTGTCAAGCTACGCAGTTCCTTACAAAATTCTGAAAAGGGACGATGGAATACGTCCAAACTTTCTGCGTGCATATTGTATAGGTGCTGATTGCGTCCCACGGGACTCTTGACACGGGCGGGGACATCAAACGGTCTAGGTGCCCTGGTGTTGCCTGTCAGGGTTCTCAAATTTATGGCACCCAACAACTCTGTACAATCAATGAGGCTGTGGACCAGTTTGTGCAAGAATAAAAGGTCAGTCTTGGCCCTCCGGCTGTGTAATCGGTACATTAGCAGCAAGCTGGCGGCATCAACACCAGGATAATCTTTAGCCTTCGCAGTAGTGTACCTATGTTTTAGTATTGAGAGAAATTTAGTTTGCACTCTTTCAATGGCCGTGCGTTGGACCGACACGTTGCATTCGAGACCACGGATGCGTATTCTAATAGAGGCGACACATAGAGGTATAGAGCTGAAGAAATGTGTTTGGATACTTGAATTCTCTGGAGACACGACAAGTTGCACCTAGTGTTCGCAAAGCACCGCGTGTAATCTCATTAGTATGGACTGTAAATGTGAGCTTAGAGTCAAACAAACCTCGCAAGTCTCTGATTTGACATACCAGATTCAGATCTTCTTCACTTATACGATAGGTGAAATTGATATCATGTTTTTCGGGTATACGACACCACTTTGGTTTTTGCACTGTGAACTAGCAACTTATTTCTGTTGCGGCAGTCCAAAAACGCGGCGATATCACATTGCAGTTGTGCACAGTCTGAGATGTTGTCAATCGCTTTGAATAGTTTAATATCGTCTGCGTATAGCGAGAACGATGAGTACTGAATTTCTGTCGAAATATCGTTGACAAAGAGTGAAAGCAAAAGTGGTCCAAAGACAGAGCCTTGAGACACCCCGCTGGTGGCTGAATACGTTCCGGAGGGTTGCCCGTTACAGTGATAATAGCAGTGACGACTGGTAAGGTAGTCAAGCAGCAGAACTAGCAACGGATCATAAATATCAAGGTGGGAAAGTTGTTTACACAACAATGAATATGAAACCACATCGAACGCCTTGCTAAGGTCACAGTATACCACGTCAAGTTGGCCTCGGTCTTCCATTGCCTTTGACGCACGTTCCACAAAAGAAACTAAGTTTGTAGTGGTTGAGCGGCCGCGCATAAAGCCATGTTGATTTGGAATAATTTCGTATCTTACTCTGGATGTAATGAGGGAATTAATTATAGATTGAAAAATGTTAGAAGCACTGCACAGGTGGGAAATCGGTCTATCATTTTTTGCATCGGTTTTGGACCCGGATTTGTGTACAGGTACAACTTTAGCAATTTTCCAGCAGTTAAGAAATGTGCCAGTGCTAGTACAGTTGTTAAGCACGCATAAAAGCACTGGAGCAAGGATAGGGCTGAAAGCCTTTAGTAGAGCCATGGGAATGCCATCTGGGCCACACGCTAGCGAGAGCTTTGCGTCCCGTAAGCTTTTCATCACGCTTTACTCCCCTACAAATTCCGTGCTCGTGGCCGTACCACGACACTTGGAGATGGGAGCTGACGGAACGTCGAAGGTATCTCTATACACCGTTTTAAACTGCTGAGCGAACGCTGCAGGGATGTCATCGATGATTACTTCATCGAAGTTAAGAAGATTAATCCATTCAGCGTTATGCTGGGGTGATCTACTGCGGACATATTTCCATAAATCTTTGGGGCTCCGTTTAGGATTGCGTTTTATGAACGTAATGTAAACAGCCGGATCACGATCATACAGTTTTTTACAGAGTGACGGGTATTCTTTACACTCTAAACTCAATTTTGTCTCCCCACTTTTTGAGCTTTTCTGTGGGCACGCTCTTTGCCTTTTAGTGTCGACCGGAGTTCATTCGAGAACCAGAAAGGATACTTCGAAGATTTAGACTTCTTAAGTGGTATATCTGCGCATACCATCTTGAAGTGCTTTGGTTAATTCGCTGGCCGGAAAATTTGGATCAATTGACGCGAGAATCGGCGCCCAATGAAAATTCGACAAGTACTGGTAAAAATGGATGTAGTCACCTGCAGCAAAATTATAGCGGGGGAATTCGGAAACACGTCACTTGGCCTTTCCCACATCACTTTGAATAAGTAGCACTATAGATAAGGGTGGATGGTAATTGTCCGGGGTAACCAAACTAGTAGGGCTTATGTTGACAGTGAAGTTTTCGGTGTTTGAAAAACAAAGGTGAAGTAAGCTCCCAGCAGAGTTCACAACGTGGTTGGAATGTTCAAGACTAGTAAATGAAATGAAGTCCAATAAGGCTGAGGCCTTTTGAAGAACGTAGGTATTGTAATGAGAATACTAAGATCACCCCATTCTATTCCCGTCGAGTTAATGTTCCCGAGAATCACGATACGGTGTCTAGGATGAGAGGAAATTAAATTTTCAGTCGATGTTAAACAAGTTTGAAAAAAAAAAAACCAGAGCTATGTTAGGAGCTAAGTAAAATGCACCCAGCAGGACGCGTTCGCCACCGATGCAACACAAACCAAGCCAGACCGACTCATCGTCTGTCGGCAGGTCTGCGCGCCTCACGCATCTGAATGAGCTATTGACGGCTATCAAAGCTCCCCCTCGCGTGCGTTTAAGGCCAGATGTGGCACGGTCACTGCGGAACACATTGTAATAAGGTGGAAAATATTTTTTTGACGAGATACTGGGTAAGAGCCAGGTCTCCGTAAGAAAAAACCACCGAAAAAATTGAGAAAGATGCATTACAAAAAAAACTCGTTTACTTTAGCTCCTAGATCACGAACATTTTTATACAAAACGTTAAGGGACCTATTCATGAGTGACCTGTTCTTTTTCTAACTGAAATGCGTGCAGATGACGATCTTGAAGAATTCCCTGGAAAGGTTTAGAGGCAGTTTGTCGGTCATAGGCCCGGGTCCTGTGGCTGACAAGCTGCCTCTTTAAACCTTTCCAGGGAATTCTCCAAGATCTTCAAGGGAATTCTTCAATAATAATAATAATAATGTTAATAATAATAATCAATCAACGTTTATTAGAGTGCCCAGGAACAGCCGAGGCCTTGGTTCTGGCGCACTGGGGAAGACAAAATGCGGCACTAATATACAGCAGAAGCTCACAATATAAACAGTCAACGAGAAGGACGGGCGAAAAAAAGCAATAAAAATAAACCCAAAGGATAATATAAACGTATTCCAACCAAAATTATACGATTAAAAAAACTCTAATGGTAGATCAATGGCAAAAGTATGTGGAACAATGGTCACAGCAATTGGGTGAAGCAAGCAGACATAAAAACATATTCGCAGATATACGCGAAAACACGAAGCTTCAATTAAACATCAACGTGTGAAACAAAATACAGGAACTGATTGATAAAATCGCAACAACAGAAGCTGAAAACTACCAGACACATCACTGTGGCTCCTCGCGGCACAATAAATTGTGTGCGATGGAAGGCAAGTAGCATACCGGAATATATGACAAGTCAGTGAAGCAATTACAACCCCAAAGTCACGAACATACAGGAATTACAAACAAGAAACAAGAACTATAAAGACATTGCACACACAAAAACGACATAAAAAACAATAAAAAAACTGCGCCGGAAAGAAGAGTAATTATTGTATCGCAGCTAACAGCCCAGTCAAAAACTCCTGAAGGGGACGTTGAATTATATCAAGTTTCCCATAGTGACAATTATAGAGGCGCTGCACCCTTTGTAGGGGGAATGGGTGTAGAGTGCTGACGCATTGTGGAAAGGGGGGGTGGGTAAACGTTGTTTTTTGCGAAATACGAAGGCTGACTAGCGCAAGTAGTTCCTGGCATGAGATAATACCATGAAGCAGTTTATATAGAAAAAGAAGATCTAGGCGAGTTCGCCGACAACTCAGAGAGACAGTTAATGGGGATCTCGATACTGCTAAGGCAGTCTCGGGAGGTCCAGAGGAAAAACGATGTCTGTATATTGATAGAAATTTGGTATGAACACGCTGTATACGTTTGCCGTTAGAAGGACAGGTTCCATTCCACACGACAGAGGCATATTCTAGTTGAGGAATACAGAGTGTTTTGAATAGTTTCACCAATGAATTAGGAGACCGAAAGTCCCGTGAAAATCTGCTTACAGAACCAAGAGAGCGAAGAGCCCGCCGAGTAAGTTGATCGACATGGTGCGAGAAAGTTAAGGCGCTGTCAAAGAGCACTCCAAGGTCTCCAATACCATCAACTCCAGACAGGGGGCCGCCGTCAATGGTGTAAGGAAAGTAAAGGATGTTTGTTTTTCGGCTATAAGAGATGCCATTTGTTTTGTTTGGATTAAGATTTAATCTATTCTCTGAACACCATTTAGAGAACGAGGACACATCTTTGTTGAGGGGAACACAGTCCTCGGCGGACTCAATACGTTTGAATATTTTGATGTCATCAGCATAAATTAGGAACGAAGACTTCTTGATTGCAGCTGACACATCGTTTATAAAAATAGAAAACAACAGAGGGCCAAACACAGAGCCTTGGGGCACACCACTTGTTATCCTGTACATAGGGGACTTCTTGCCGTTAACACTCACATAAAACCAATTCTGTTGATAACTACACAACAATGCCACGAGTGGTGTATCAATACCAGACAGTAAAAGCTTATTAGGTAACAGCGAGTGGCAGACAACATCGAATGCCTTCCTCAGGTCGCAGTATACAACGTCCAACTGGCCCCTCTCTGAAACTGCTGCGGAGGCCTGCTCCAGGAAGCAGGCGAGATCTGTTGTTTTCGTCCTTCCCAAAATAAAACCATGCTGGTTAGGTATAAGGACATTTTGTGCATAACCTGATAAGGCTCTGTGATGCGCTCTCAAACAGCTTGAAGCCGGCACAAAGGAGAGAAACAGCCCTATAATTTGTTGCGTCAGACGCCGTGCCTGTCCTTAAAATTGGACGCAATGGAGAGATTTTCTACGTGCGAGGGAAGACGTTTGTTTTTAGACAATTATTGAATATATAAGTTAGAACAGGTACAAAAATACTGCCATACGTTTTAACAATGGCTGGAGGGATTCCGTTAGGGCCACACGACAAAGATGGTTTCATGCGCTTTAGGCTCTCAAGAACCAGCTTTTCTTCTAATAGTATAAGGATTGGGCCTTATACATAGTGTAACAAAAGGTTCATGTCCGTCTCATCGCGCTGGCCATATGTAGCGCTAAATTGCTGCGCAAAAAAGTTGGCGACATCATGCACCTGTTCCGCGGAGGAATTAACCAGGCTGATGCGATCACATGAGTTGTTTTTACGAGACCGGATATACTTGCAGGATGGGAATTTATGCTGCTTTGCGCGGAATCTAGATAGGATCGGTAGTCACGCTCATACAGACGTTTACATATTTTTCGGTTAGAGCGAAAGTCCTCCTTCCATTTATCAAGTCCAGTGCTCTTTGACTTTCTGTAGGCGCGGTTCTTTAACTTGGGGATAAACTTGTCCATACCGCTTTTGACAACTTCAGTGAACCACTCGACCTGTGCATCACAATCAGGAAGATCTTGAATTGCAGACCAATCAAAAGTACAAAAGAAGTCATACAAGCTAATGTAGTCCCCACGAGCACAACAGTAGCAAGATAATTCGTTATTCTTCAATGAAACACTACGGAGTTGAAAAGAGATGGGAGCAGAAAATAAAAACGGAGGACGAAACTTACCGTGTTTAACGAGAGAAATACCACACCTCGATACTCGTGTATTCTGAATGTTTGAAAAGCAGAGGTCTAGGATGTTTTCGGAGCTATTTTTGATATTATTAGGTTGCATCATGGATGTGGAGGCTACGGAGTCTAATAGCATGCTGGATTTCTGTTGCACGTAATAGTTGTAATGTTGAAGAGTAAGGCTATCCCATTGCACACCAGGTGTATTGAAATCACCCAGAATAACATGCTGATGGTTTTGGTGAGATGCGAATGCTTGTTTTATAGATGTAAGAACCTGATTGAACAATGAAGGAGCAATTCACGAGGAATATAAAATTCCCCAGTAAAAGTATTTCACCTCCATTTAGTCGTACATCTAGCCAGACAGACTCGTTGTCGCCCTCCAGTTCATGACGCCGCACACATTGAAAAGCGCTGTCAACCGTAACTAACACCCCCCCCCTTCCTTTTGCTTAACCCCACCAAAATTTCTGTCTTTACGAAAGACTTGGTAGTTTGGTGGAAAATAATCAGAAGAGCTAATAGCATCGCAAAGACAGGTTTCGGAAATAACAATAACCTGAATACTTGAAGAAAAATAAATTTGAGAAAAATTCAGACGCTTTGGTGCGAAGACCGCGAGCATTCTGAAAATAGATGCCTATTCTATTTCTTCTTTTTGTCATAATAATATTCAATCAATCAATCAATCAATCAATCAATCAATCAATCAATCAATCATTTATTTGCGTGCTCAGGAACAGCCGGCGGGGCCTTTGTGCTGGCGCACGGAAACAGAGACACACGAAACATAATGTACACATCTCTCAAATACAAAATAAAATACAAAATACAAAAAGAAAAAAAACGAAAGGATAGCTTATGTTGAAGTTACGGAATAAAAGTCATTTAAGTGCATGAACTCAAGGATAAAAGACAAATGCAGAATAAGAGAAGTTGGCAGTTACGCCAATACAAACTCACAGACATGTTTGCGAAACAGAGTAGGGCAATCATTAAATATATCAAGGTAATCCGAGTGCCGATTGTACGTGCATTGCAGTCGGAACACAGGGCACAAGACACGCGGGCAATTGGGGTTGCAAAAGGTATCATGTTTCCTGGTCCACTTTTGCGGCACATAAAGACGAACATGTTGTAGCAGCTCACCACAAGACACTATGCCGTGCATAATTTTAAAGAGGAAGAGAATATCAGCCTTGTTCCGCCTGGAAGTTAAGCATGATAGCGTCAATGAAGAGGGCGATCCAGGGTTATAATTACTACTATCGCCAAAGTGATGGTTGAAGATGGATATGAACTTATTTTGGACCCTTTCTACAATCTTACGATTTGTTTTGCTCGTGCTGTTCCAGACAACAGATGCATATTCAAGCTGAGGACGACATATAGTTGTGTAGAGCTTGAGAAGAGAAAGCGGCTTCTTGAACTCCTTGGACACGCGACAGACAACGCCAAGCGATCGAAGAGCTCTACGAGTAATTACCTGAATATGTGGAGAGAAGCTCAGTTTACTGTCGAAAGTGACGCCTAGGTCATTAACCTCTACCACACGTGGGAGTAATTCACCGTTGATGTTATAGGGAAACAAGATGTTGTCAGTCTTTCTTGTGTATGTCATTACCTTAGTTTTAGATGTATTAATGAGGAGTTTGTTGCATGAGCACAAATGCGAGAAGAACGAGATTGCTCTCTGGAGAGCGGAACAGCTGGCAGAGTTGGAAACAGATTTAAATATTTTTACATCATCGGCATATAAAAGAAAATTACAATCATTAAATATTGTCGCGACATCATTCATAAAGATTGAGAAGAGAAGTGGCCCGAGCACTGAGCCTTGAGGGACACCACTGGTGACCTCATAGGAAAGAGAAGACTGTCCATTTACATGCACGAAACATGACCTATCACATAGATAATTGCATATAAGAGATATCAGCGATGGTTGTATATCAAGCTCAGATAGTTTTTTGGCTAAGAGCTCGTGGCAGACGACATCAAAAGCCTTGCTTAAATCAAAGTAGACTACATCAAGTTGACCTCTCCCTTGCACAGCTTCCGAAGCATGCAGCATGAAGTTGACGAGATTGGTAGTGGTCGATCGGCCCGCGAAAAAAACATGCTGTTCAGGTATTAATGTGGTATTTATACTGAATGTGAGTAGTTTATGCAGTATTGACTCAAACAATTTAGAAGCAGCACATAGAATAGATATCGGTCGGTAGTTCGTGGGGTCCAATTTTGAACCTGTCTTAAATACAGGAACAACCCTTGCATTCTTCCATCGAGCGGGGAACTTGCCAGACTTTAGAGAAGTTTGAAATATACACGTCAATACTGGAACTAGGATATCACCAAACGCTTTCAGTACGGCAGAAGGAATGCCGTCAGGGCCGCATGAAAATGACGATTTCAATTGTTTCAGAGCTTTCAAAACGAGACTTTCCGAAACCAACATTTCTGAGTTTTTACAGTAACCTAGAGATTGTGGAGGGGGGCAAGCTGCACTGTTGTTGCCATAAGTGGAACAGAATGTTCGCGCAAAGGCATTGGCAACGTCCGATATGCTCTCTCCTCGTTCATCGATGAGGTTAATGTTCCCAGGTGAATTTTTACATGTTTGAGAACGGACGTGGCCCCAGAAAGCTTTTGCATTGCGTGTTGCATCAGCCTCAACCGCGGCAATGTAATTCGACCTATCGCGCCTAACCAGACATTTACAAAGAGATCTGAGTTGACGAAACTCATTCTGCCACCTTTCCTGCCCCGTTTTCTTAGCTTGCTTGTGCGCTCGATTTTTCCTCCCCAAAGTTCGTTTAAGTTCAGCAGAAAACCAACGCGGAAAATTGCCTTTCTTTTCAAATTTTCGGGGAACAAAGCTCCTCAAGCCATCGTGAACAACTTCAGTAAAAAAATCGGTCTGTTCATCAACGTCCTTGAGGTTAGCTATTGGTGACCAATCAGTGTTACTAAGAAAGTGAAATAAACCAATGTAGTCACCACGAGCAAAGTCGTAATTACTGCTTCCTGGTGTGCAAACAGGGGGACTGTAATGAAGGAGAGATACGTTAGGCAATGAAATATGTAATGACGGATGAAACTTGTCCGGTTTTACAAGGTTAGTATCACTGCGCGAGACGACGACAGCTTCCAAGCTAGTCAGACACAAATCTAGGACGTTCCCACATGAATTCCGAATGAGGTTGCACTGCTGCAAGGAAGTAAAGGAAATAAAATCAAATAGAAAGTCACACTTCGGAGATATTGGTTGAGACGCCTGACTGACCCGCTGAGTCTCCCAAGAAATCCCCGGTGCGTTAAAGCCCCCAGTGACAAGGAAATGGTGATCACTGTGAGATATTACTGTAGTTTCGATTGTGTTAAGGATATTTCTGAACTCACTGGCGTGTGTCTCAGGGGAAATGTAGTATGTACACACTAAGAGCCGTTCACCCCGATCAAAAAACACCTCTAACCAAATGCACTCACTCTCTAATTCAAGGTCAAGGCGGCGTTTACACTTGATGGAGTCATGTAGGGCAATAAGCACACCACCGCCCCGTTGTTTACCGTGCAGCGGGTCACGGTCATGCCGGAAAACTTGGTAATGCGGAGGGAACAAGGTATTGGAACTTATGTCCGGGCACAACCAAGTTTCTGTCAGAATAATTATAGGCCAGCAAGAAGAAACGACACTTGAGAAAAATTCAGCTGACTTTGTGCGAAGTCCACGGACGTTCTGATAAAAGCAATCAAAGCTACTATTACCTGCCATCATCATCAAGTCGTTGCTAATCTGCATGAATCATTTTTTCATGCAATTCACCACGGAAGGGCTTGAAAAGACAGTGCCGAGGCCACAGCGCAGGGTCTTTGAGCCGCTCAAAACAAACGTCGTCCACAGCGACGTAGAAAGAGGCGTAAGAGTCATGCCTCGTCTTTAAACGTTTGCACACAATCGGGGCGGCCCACACACCGGACAGGTGCTCGAAGACTTGAGCTGAAGTTGTAGACGGAACCAGTTTTGTTACAAACACAGCTTTTGGGGGCTTGCGACGGCTGACAGCCACAAGACCAGATCCCTCAGATACACCAACAGCCAGGGGACGCGGTACGGAGTTCTTGGGAGTGCGTTGCTGCAGAGGTAGGTGCAGGGGCGGACGGTCCAGGCGATGGGATTTCGAAGAAACCACCTTCGAGCTGGGGTCTGCCGAGAGAGGCGATGCGGCAGGCGAAGCGCTATGCGACAGCGGAGTGGGGGGTATTGTTTCCGCGGACGACGCGGTTGGAAGCGGCGGGAACTCGGCTAGCCGAGAGGGGGCAGGAGGGTCGCCCCTCAACCGAGTCAAATCTGTGCGCAGTGCACGCACCTCCTGCCGCGGGGTCTTCACGACATCGGTGTGAGCTTCAGCCTTTGTCGCGTTGTCCCGGCGCAGCCGCTCATTGTCCTCTCCCAACATGGTAACCTGATCGGAGAGGAAGGAAATTCCTTCCAGGGCGTCCACGAGAAGGGCGCGCAGGGACAGCAGCTCGGCCGCAAGGTCAACAGGCTGGGTGGCGGGGGCTGTGCGGGGAGGGCTCGACGAAAGGGTCGCTGCCGAAGCAGCGCCGCCGTAGTCGTCGTTAGGGCTAGCCAGCACACACGGCGACGAGGCAGACTTGCAGGCATTGCACACAAAACGACGCGCGCCTGACTTAATAGACTGTAGGTCCTCGTCCGGCAACGTTATGCACTTTGCGTGAGCATGCCTGTTGCACTCACCGCAACGAAGAAATTTCTGTTTCCCGTAGAAAACGCACGAGCACAGAACACACGCATCCTTACTGGGCGCCATCTTGGAAAATAATAATAATAATAATGCTGATAATAATAATAATAATAATAATAATATTCAATCAATCAATCAATCATTTATTTAACGTGCCCAGGAACAACCGAGAGGTCCTGATGCTGGTGCACAAAAAAAGAAACAAAAAAAAACTATGAATAACACAACAGAACAAGATAACTGTTCAGAAGAAAACTATAAGAGACACAATGAGTACAGAAATATTAGGACGACAGGACAAAAGTAGATTAACACAGTATGAGAAATAGCTAATGACAATGACGAAAAGTCAGATAATATACATACATACATACATACATACATACATACATACATACATACATACATACATACATACATACATGCATACATACATACATACATACATACATATATACATACATACAACAATGCGCCAGATAAACTAAAAGAGAAGGATAGAACAAATTGCACATCTGATGTTATCTTATAACTGTAGAAACCTTGGAGGAAAACGATAACTGTGACCCATCAAAAACATCGAGGTCAAGAAAATGAAAATTATAAAGACTTTGTATCCTGTTGAGGGTTGAGTGCTGAGAGAGGCGGGTAGTTACAAGAAACGGCCTGCTCTCTCTTCTTTGCTTCCGCGGAATCCGAAAATTAATACTATTGAGCAGCATAGGACAGGATATAGTACCGTGAACGAGCTTGAAAAGAAAGAAGAGATCGGCGCGATTTCGCCGGCAGCGAAGTGAAGGCAGTGACAATAGTTCAACGGTGTTAGAACACAAGCCAGAGTCATTTTTAGCGAAGCGATGGTTGTAAACGCTTAGAAATTTTTTCTGGACACGCTCAACTACGTTACTTAAGGAATTAGAGATGCCATTCCAGATCACAGATGCATACTCAAGTTGAGGAAGACATATTGCGGTGTCCAATTTGCGGAGTGGCATAGGAGAATTGAATTCTCTCGATATTCTACAAACACAGCCGAGAGAACGAAGACCCCGCATAGCAACACGCTTAGTATGAGCTGAAAAATGCAAGGTGCTATCAAAGAGAACGCCGAGATCATTGATCTCACAAACCCTACATAAAGGCACAGAATTGACAGAGTATAAAAAAGATACGCTAGATGATTTGCGAGTGAAACTCATGACTTTTGTCTTTGAAGTATTGAGAGAAAGGTTATTGTTATTACACCATTCTGAAAAAGAACATAAATCAGACTGCAACAAGCGACAGTCGTTAAATGAATGAATTTCCCTAAATATCTTTATATCATCGGCATACAAAAGGAAAGAAGAATTGCGAATGGCAGAAAAAACGTCGTTAACATACATTAAAAAGAGGAGTGGGCCTAATACTGAACCCTGAGGTACACCACTGGTCACTTTGTAAAAGGAGGACGTTTGGCCATTGACGGCAACATAACATGATCTGTCACGAAGGTAGCTATGCAATACATTCACAACAGCGGTGTCAACATCAAAATGAGCAAGTTTAACCATAAGGATTGAGTGACTGACTACATCGAACGCTTTGCTGAGGTCACAGTAAATGGTGTCGACCTGTCCTCTCTGGAATACAGGTGTAGATATTTGCGTCATGAAACTGGCAAGATTAGTGACGGTTGAGCGGCCAGGGACAAATCCATGTTGATTATTATTCAATGAGTTTTTCACATTAAAAGACGGTATGTGGTGAAGGGCCAGCTCAAAAATCTTTGACATGGCACAGAGAAGAGAAATGGGTCGATAATTCGAGACATCAGTTTTAGAGCCAGACTTAAATACTGGAAAAACACGAGCAATTTTCCACCTGCTAGGAAATAAATATGCTAGTCAGTACTGGGACCAATATACTGCTATAAGCTTTTAATATGGCTGAGGGGATACCATCTGGACCGCATGACAAGGATGGTTTCAAGCGCTTAATGCATTCGCTGATTAGATTTTCATCTAGCGACAAAGCATTGGGTGTGTTGATTTCCAAATGTTGTTCGATAGTAGTGCTAGAGTCAGAGGCTTTATATACGGAAGAGAACTGCGTGGCAAAACAGTCAGCGACGGCTTGTAGTTCTGCTCCATTGGAGTCCAGTAGTATTAAAGGCTCTTCACTTTTGTTAGATCGTTTGCGTACATACTTCCAGAACTCAGCCGGCCTGTCAGAGGCGCTTTTTTCTAAGTGTGCAATATATGAACTGTGATCCCGTTTATATAGGCGTTTACAGAGAGTTCGAAAGCATCGGAATTCTTCCTTGCGCTCGAGAGATGGAGTGCTTTTAAGCTTTCTGTGTGCGCGATCTTTATGCTTTAGAGCACTTATAAGTTCAGACGAGAACCACGGGGGATATTTATGGAGTTTAGGAGTATATTGTAGAATATATTTGCGCATACTGCTTAAGATAAGTTCCGTAAGCTGATCTACTTGGTCATCAACATTGGTTTTTTTCAGTTACCAGAGACCAGTCAATGGAGGATAAGTCACGGTGTAAGCCAACGTAGTCACCTCTTTTGAAAGCAAATCTGGGCGATTTGTTGATGTTATTTTGAAAGCTCTGTTTTTCCCCTGACAGAGAGAGTGTTAGTTTAAGTGGTGGGTGAAATTTATCGGGACGAACAAGAAAAACGTCAGAGAGTGACACTTCAATAGGCTGATTGTTCAAAATACACAGGTCTAATGTGTTACCGCAAGGATTGGCAATAGAATTATGTTGTTGAAGGGAATTAAAAGCAAGAAAATGTAATAGCAGGCCGCACTTATTCTCTATGTATTGATGGTAATGAGAATATTTAAGTGTTCTCCAGTCGATACCAGGGGTATTAAAATCACCAATAACAACAATCCTGTGCTTCCTATGTGAAGCTATGACATTGTCAATGGAAGAGATGATGTCATTAAAAGAGATTGGGGTAATGCTAGGCGGCACATAGAAGGACCCAATTAACAATTTTTCGCAGCGATCAAGGGTAATTTCGACCCATATTGATTCAGGAACAGTTTCAATGTCACTTCGGCGTACACATCTCAGAGAATTATCTACAGCCACAAGTACGCCACCACCTTTTTGTTTGGTTGCACTGAAGTCACGATCACTGCGGAAGGTGTTCTAACTTGATGGAAAATAGTCTGATGAGAGAATCTCATTGCACAGCCAAGTTTCGGTAATCACAATGACAGGAAACGAAGACGAAATAACATTAGCGAAGAATTCAGTTGAATTAATAATAATAATAATAATAATAATACTTTATTGTCCGTATTTGTGCAAGTACAGAGTAGCGGGCCCGTCAAAGCCTACTTAGGCTTGAGGGACTGGGCCCGGCAAGTCGACGAAGCGAAAGAAAAAAAAGGCAAATAAGTACATAATGTCACCTAGATATCAACAAAACATAGCCACCTAACAAGATAAGTATGCGTATAATGAGATATACAAAATTTGCAAACCATCAGGAAACTGTACCATGTAATCATTCAAAGTTTTCTTAAGTTGCCTTTTTGAAGAGGCCGAAAAAATTTCTTCCGGCAACTCATTAAATATTTTGGCTACATAAACACATCTTCGTGCCGTACCGTACCGAGTACGTGAACGAGGAACAACAAAACGAGGTTGCGAACGCACAAATCTAACAGGCTTGTTTTCAACCTTAAAATCAGACTCCCAAAAGTGAGTGGTTCCTACAGTTTTTACAACAAGACTATCAAATGAAGGCAAGTACAACGCTTTGAAAATGTCTGTAGAATTGTACATAGGAGAACCATAAGCTATAGATTTTAATATGTTTTTCAGGACAGAATCAACTCGAGTTTTCCAACGTGAAGAACAGCTACCAAAAATGGTAATGCCATATCTTAAAACACTATATGCGAGAGCATGCGCGATACTTTTCTTAACATGCATGGGAACAAAAGGTTTCATATTAAATAGTACACACGCCACCTTACGAAGCTTACCACAAACATACGATAAATGGTGTTGCCACGTCAATGCACAGTCAAAAAAAATTCCTAAATACTTGACATATTCAACATATTCAACCACATTACATTGGCAAGGATGGTGATGGTCATGTAAATATACAGGAATATTGATCAATGTAGTTTTCAATGGATTTCGAAAGCAAATCATTTTAGTTTTGTTGGAATTTATAGTAATGCGATTTTGAGAAAACCAACGTACCGCGGTATTTATGTCACTTTGTAAAACATTTACCGCTCTTCCATAGTTGAGATGCTTTGAAAGTAAAACTGTGTCATCGGCGTACTGAAAGACTTTACATTTAGCAATTGCCGAAGGAAAATCATTCATGTAAAGATTGAAGAGGAGTGGAGATAAAATTGAACCCTGTGGTACACCGGTTAATAAAGGCAGAGGAGTGCTGAATTCTAAATGGTTATCCGTAGCAACAACCTGAAATCGACCGCATAGATATTGATTTAGTAGACCGTAACACGGCCCCCGGAAACCTAGTAAGTATAGTTTGCGTAACAATATTTTATGGCAAACAGAGTCAAACGCTTTTGTTATATCTAAAAATAAAGCACAGGCGAAGAGATTGCATTCAAAAGCGGAGTACAGTTCGTCCGCAAATTCTTCCAACGGTGTAATAGTTCCACGTCCGGCAACGAACCCAAACTGCCGAGGTGAAATTACAAAAAAAATTTCAAGAAAGCAGGACATCGTTACCAGAAGAAATTTTTCTAATATTTGAGACAGGATGGGCAGTATAAAAATGGGCCTATATGAGTTTACATTATCTTTCGGACCTGCTTTGTGGAGAGGACGTACAATAGCAGTTTTTAATGCCATGGGAATATCTGCACCGTTTATGAAGCCATTTAAAATGAATAGAACGACATCTGCTAAAGGCTCAAAATTTCTACGAAGTGTATCAATAGACATACCGTCCAAACCGGCAGGCTTATTCGAACGAAAACTGAACACAATGGTTTTGAGGTCAGATTTGGATAAACGAGGTAAAAACGCTGACGAGGGAATGGAGTCTTTAAGTGGGCAGGGCCCACCAGAAAGTTCCGAGGGTTCAGGTACGTTTCTAAAAGCCCGAATAAACTCATTTGCTACATCAATCGGATAATCATGGAACGATGAAAAAATGGAACACCTATTGCTCACATGACCGCGTAAAGCGTTCACAAGAGACCAGGTCTTCCTCGGATTCTTTGAATGTTGATTAAATTGCTTAAAGTAATGCCGGCGCTTGGCCGCTCGTAAGAGGGCGACGACCCTATTACGTGCGGTTTTATAATTTATGCGCAACTCATGGTCTCCAGGTGAGCGCTTAACCCGTTTCCACAACCAATCTCTGTACGAGATAGCCTGCATCACCTCGGAAGTTATCCAGCAGCAATCCTTACGGCGCTTTTTGGACACTAAAACCGTGCTGGAACGTTCGAAAGTTTTCAGCTGTTCACATAAGTGTTCATAAACCGTACCAGGGGAACCGTTCAGCATTAACGCTGACCAATTGAAGTTAGACACCAAACTATCAAACTTATTTTTGTTCACGAAAGAAAAACGAACGTCGCTATCTGAATTTGCTTCCACCGTATATGCTCTAGACGAAGCAGAGTTAGCCGAAAGGCGACAGGCCACAAAATAATGATCAGCCAACTTTTTAGTGATGACGTAGGAAGCAAAAGAAAAGTTTTCGGCCCTGACAAAGATATGATCCAAGCACGATGTAACCAGCTTATCACATACCACTTCTTCACGCGTAGGAACATTTACAGTGCACTCAAGACCGTGTGACGAAAGCAATCCCAAATAGTCAGCAACAATAGGTTGGACAGGACACAATATATTTATATTTAAGTCACCGACTAAACATAATTGCTCCGCTGCGCCGAATTTTTTAAGCGTTTCCACTAATTCAAGCAAAAATCTAGTTGCACTGCATGAAGGAGGACGGTAAATTGTAAAAAGTACCATAGATATCGCGCCATTTGCCAGTCTAATAGCTAAACATTCTGCATGAGTGAAGGTTACATCTCGAAATGATCGCGAACAAAGATAGCAATGCCTCCGCCTCGGCGGCCTGTTCGAGTTACAAAGTGGGAACGGTAGCTTGGCAAGGTGAACAAACTAACACAGGATTGAGGAATATTTATTTCGGTTATAACCAACACATCTATAAGCTCAGATGCTGATTCAGCGATATGTTTGAATTCGTCCCAGTACTTACGCATGCTGCGAATATTTATGTTAATAATTGTAAACTCAAGACCTGATTTACTGCTGCGAAGCGTATCCCGTAGGACGCTGAAGTTAGCAAGCTCTTTAGAAGCAAGAGCCATGAAGTTTATTGTATTTCAGCGATGTCGGACAGTTTGCTTATTCGGAGGAGTGGAGCATCTTCAGTCTTTTTAACATAGATTTTTCCCGTCTTCACCCAAGCGAAGAGATAGCCTTTGTCTTTTGCTGCAGTCCTCGCGTGCCAGAACAGATCACGATTGAACTTTGTCAGGTTGTCATTGAAAAACAGTTTAGGCAGTGCCCCAGACTGGTGCAATTGCCTGAGTGAACCGCGTGCAGCAGACCAAGACTCCTTGACCGAAAGTGACGCGAATCGCACGAGAACTACAGGTACAGTGTCACGTTTAGAAGGAAGCCTGTGAATTGCCAACACATCGGAGAGAGAGAAGTTCGGCAACTTCAGTGCGACTGCTAGTTTCAAAAGCTCATCTTTTAAGTCTTCATCTTTCTCGAAAGGCAAACCATGGATCTCCAGGTTTGCTCTGCGACTGTACTGTTCGCTTTCGTTCTGGTCTTCCTGTAGCCGCTGTATCTGCATTGCTTGCTCAAACACAGTCTTTTTCAAGGCATCGATCTCTTCCTCCCCTTTCGACATTTGCTGTTGGTTAGCTTTCACTTGATCTAGTATGGTATCATACTGTTTGGAGGCGAATTCCACCGATTCCTGCAATTCTTGGACATGCTTAGACAGCCCTACAAATTCCGTTCTGAGGAGGAGCAGCGAATCTACGTTTGCATGCAGTTCTGGTAGAGATTCTAAACTTTTCCTAATCTCCCGAAGTTCTGACAGCAAAGCAGATTCGGAGCAAGAACTGTCACCGGCTTGAGAACCATTGTACTGAGAGGACGGACCTTGACGCTTCTTCACTGAACGACACGTCTTGCACAACCAAGCGTCTCGTTTTGCCTGACCCATAGTTGTAAAAGTGCCAGGAGCACTGCCCGAGCATGTTTGGCCGAGATGATAACAGTGGTTGCATTCCGAACACTTCATAAATTTGCCATCATCCGGTATCAGTTCATGGCACACAATACAACGTCCTGGTCCGACATAGTGAATAACACCCCCAAAAAGACAGTAGCACAGTGCAGTCTGCGGCAAAAATCAAGCAAAACAGGCTAAATGAACAAAATACTTTGACTACCTGTAGGAGTAGAAGCCGTCAGTCTGTGGCAAACTTTCGCCGCCGACTGCGAAGCACCGCCGAGATCCGCCCCCTTTTAAGGACGATCACATGGCCTGGGTTTCCAGCTGCTGCGCAGACTGCCGCCAGATGAAGCAGAATGGTCCGGACCGGCGAAGAACAGGCACAGATGCGCCAACGAAGAAGCGATGAAGTGTCGTATGCGTCAGCAGGCGGCCACCCAGGTCCAGAAAATCACGAACTTGATCGGACAGCGAAGCCACCGGGATAATCTGTAGGAGTAGAAGCCGTCAGTCTGTGGTAAACTTTAATAACTGTAACAAACTTTAACAAACTTTAACAAACTTTAATAATAATAACAAAGACCACTTTCAGTTCTGCTCCTTTCGCATGCCCCACAGGTTACCTTATTTGATAGGGCGACTGCTTCGCCCATCCGTCCGCAGAGGGGAATAAAATGTTCTTCTTCAAACTCCAATATTCTCCATCTAAGTCGACGGATGCAAAAATAAAAGCATGCGAAGATAAGTGCTTGCTGGCAAACGCCAGTCCGTTCAATTCGCAGGCGCAGGTCTGTGCACGTAACTTTGTTGACTGCTTCTAGATCGCTTGTGTTTAAGTTTATTGCGGAGCACGACTTCGCTCCAAAAAGCATTCAATTTTACTCGAACTTCTTTTCCTCATTCAATTCGTGAAACCTGGTTGAGGACCAAAGTACATGCTTCCTAAACCCCTTGCAAGTTTGCAAGCAAGCCTACCTCGTACCAGCGCCGACAGCAAGGTCATCAACCAGACTTTCAACTACTGCTGAGGAAGGTCGAGAACGCAGACGGCGTGATGGGCACCATGGTGAACGAAGCCACTTCCCTGTTGTTTTGCTAGCCTAGGCAGCCTCCATCATTCTCAATATTCCTGGTCGATACCCAGAATATCGGCTATAGCAGGTGGCGCATGTCCGAAATTTCCGCAGGTGGGACGATGAAGAAACACCTGGGCATGTGTATTCCTACCTGAAAGATGCTTCCGGAATCGAATTGAAGAACCATCAGAGCTCCATCACGTCGTGGGTGTTATTTGGGAAGAAATTTCTAACGACGTTCTCCACCCTCATGCGTGAAGAGCGTGCCAAGTTCTCACTGCAGACGTACACCCTACATCCTAACAAAGCATTGTAGGGTTCACTGATAAACTGAGGAGGCTGTTCCGGCGAGCTTACCCTAAAATGACCGCAGAGGAAAAGTTGCGCTTCGTAAGAGGTGGCGGTAGGCAAGACCTTTTTTGTGGGATTAGTCCGACAGCCCTGCAGAACCGTCGCCAAATTGGTGCCTCAGGCTTGTACATTGGAAAAATACCCTCTAGATGTCCTTGAGGCAATACGACCGTCAAGCAAATGGTTGCACGAAAAGCTCTATTGACATCGCTGCAGTCGCCACAGACACCCGGCGGGAGACCATCCGTGCTGTCGTTTACCTCAATACAGAGCGATTCAAGAACATGTATAACCAAATAACCCTCTTTAGAGCCCGTGAAGTGACTTTTTGTTACAACCCCACCGCCTCTCGTCGCTTCTCTCACCAACGTCATTCGGGAAGTAGTGAGGCAACCACTGCGGACTTGCACGCCGCCAGAAGTACCCCTTATTCCACAAGGAATACCCTATGCGGCTTCTATTCACCGCCCTCGTCCACCTGCAGCCCATATCCAGGAGGCGCCGTACCGTCGTACCCTGTAGCCTACCCGACTACCTTCAGTGCAACAACCCGCCCCGAGGAAGACGGAAGTGTGGTGAACACCCGACCAGCGTCATGTGTACCACCACAGCGAAGAGGCCGGTCGGCTACCATTGCTGCCCATACAAGATACTCGCACTAGAAGGCTTACCCGTGGATGCACCGCGCCCGCTACCCGCACAATGGCCGAACGAGATCGACGACGTAGCCGAGACCATCCGACGGCCGCCCCGCTTCAACCGTTCGGCGCCGACACATCCAGCAGCTAGCCGCCGCAGCAATGCTTTCTTCTCATGTCGAAGGTCCCCTAAACCACGTAGCCGAAACTAAACGCAATATTTCCTGGATGTGAAATTTCACTACGGCGAAAGAACTAAAATCCTCCAACGACGTAACACCACACCGATGACAAAGAGGCAGGACGCGACCACAACCCAACATCCCAATATAACCCTGACGTTAACCCCGAACGTGACCGGTGTCACATGGAACAACGCATACCTGACCTGACCAAGGTGGCCGCAAACAAAATGACTACCTACAGCGAACGATCGTCAACGCACACCAGCCATAATACCACGCCTTGAAGCACCATAATCTCGAAATCGACAACGTCCGACATTCGGCTATGCGTTGACGGTCTTGACGTAGGCGCACTAATTGCACTAGAGCCTACTAAACAAGCTGTTAAGGCCCGCAAAAGAATGAACTGCTTTGTAAACACAAGACGTTTTCAATGACACACAACTTCAGGGTTGGGCTAGGATCTGTGTACTCCATTAAACCCGTACGCTTACTTAGCAGAGTTGGCATCAGCTGCCCTAGAAGGAAGTATTACGGACCACCAACCTTCTGCCAACGTCGATAACGTCCCGCGGTGTTACGTTTTGTCCTGCTAGGAACTTGTTGAGCCTGAACTCGCGTAATATACAACAATATGTTTCCTGCTGTGCCCACTAAGATATACTTCAAGGAACTGGTGTGGGCTTGTGCTTGACGTCGTCCAAGTAGTTTACGGGTGAACTGCTTTATGAACCCATTGGCGTCGTCAATTGAGCCGGGCGTATTTCCCACTTCGATGCGGGCTGCCTCTTCCCGACCAGGGCCAGCCATGAGCCTTCACGATAGCAAACTTAGGCCCTCGTGGACGGCTCTTCCTGGTGGTAAACCCAAATCCAGCTCCTCCAGATGACGTACTCATGCCCGAATCCGCTTCTCCGACGACCATGCGTGCAATAAAACCTCTTGTTCACATGAACCATATGAGCGATTCTGGCTTGTGCTACCTCCTAAGGGCTTCCATGGATCTAGGCATTTTGTCAGGTCACCTGATATTCATAGGCGTGCGCACAGGGGGGGCAGGGGGGGCGGCCGCCCCCCCTAATCATCTGAAGGGGGGCGCCAAATTGGCCCATATTTTGCCAATGTAACACATTAAAATAAAAATGTCTGCTCAGAAACATTTTGTATGTGTTGCAATTCCATCGCATTGAAATAAAAACTTTATAACCATTCCTCTTTGCACTGCGTTCGGACCGCTAGGCCTTCAGTAGGAAGAGGTCGGGAGTTGCTGTAGGGGGGGGGGGGGGGGGGCGCAGCGGTAAGACTTTGCCCCCCCTAATCGAGAACTCTGCGCACGCCTATGCTGATATTGGAACAAGTGTGATTCTTCTAAGACATGGCGTCGTTGATGTCATAAAACCTCTCGATTCCTGGTATAATATACAACGGTATAACCCACAGATGTCAAGGTAACATTAGATAATTCGGCCGTCATATGGCGCTTTAGAGGAACGAATAAATTATGATCTGTATCTCCACCCGGCACAATACACGCAATATTATACCACAGACCATCGTCTGAAAACATCTACAACTGCCAGTGGGTGTGCAGGTTCAGGGATATGAACCATGACTCATAGGCTGCTAGTGGGCATTTAGAGTTGTGTCCCCTAATTACCTAAAAAACAACCGGTCTTTTGTTCCGCCACCAGGGAGAGACTTTACACACCTCCAGTTATTTCCAGTGCCCCATTGCAACGCCTACTACGACCAGACTGGCACCTTTACCTGCCGACATTCAAGGCAGAGAGTCGCAAGAGCCTGCAAGATATCACCCCGGTGGGTATACTAGGCCCGCTCAAGACGCTCACACGAGCGGTACAGGTGATAGCTAATAAGATCTATGCTGACACGGCCCTACCCCCTCATGTAGTATTTAAGTGGACCCACGAAGCTAGCTTGGATATCCAACGCAGCCTGTATTGTGAGGAGACGTGCATTCCTAACATATATAATTTGATATGGCACTGCGCTCACTTCATTGCCGGTCGGGAGCCACTATTCGACCTCGGTTCCCCACCCGCAAATGAAGAAGCACATTTGCAACGCGTCCGAAACGACCCCACAGCTCTAGAGAATATTATTGAATACTCACTGACCTGTGGTTTCTTCAAGTTGGTGTGAAAACCTGAACCGACTGCTGTCATAAACGCAGCACCTATCTCTTCACAAAATCTGCGAACTGTATCTTCACGACCATATACTTTAAAAAGCTATTTACGATTTCAAGTGATTGAACGTTGTTTTTTTATTATTCCCTCCCTTCCCCCGTGTCCCTCTCCTTTCCCAACCGGGACTTCATACGCCCTCTGACAACAAAGGTATTCCTCCTCCAGTTCCATAAAATATGAATAATGGGTGGCACCTCACGGATATGAGTCATCGGGAAGATATTTGCGACTTCAACTCGGGAAAGTCAACCTTCTTGGGGAGCTGGGCTGAAGCGCCCTCGGCGTCACTTTTTTTCGTCACAGCTTTTCCCGGTCAACAGCTGGACAACGGACATACAACTGCATGACAGGCGCTAGGACCGACTTTCGTTGCAGTGGATGTTCTCCTGGAATATCGCACCCTGCCGGCCATTCGTTCCTTTAGAAGTAAGTAATTCAAGAATGCGCTGGAAGACTTCGTCCACTCAGTAAGCTCATATTGTGACCAAGCGAAAGATGACGCGCTTGTCTTGAGGGAAAAAGCAAGTTTATTGGAGCCAACCTGTGCTCCCTGGCAACTTAAATAATGCACAGGCTTCGAAGCAGCAGTCAATAAAGTGACGTACACAGGCGAGTGTCGGCGATTCGACCGCGGCGGCTCCCCTGGGAGTATTTATCTTGCGGCGTGATTTTTTCCCGTAACGTCCAGTTACAACGAGAACACTGGAGATCAAAGAAGTTGATTTTAGGCTAGTGACGTCAGGGCCAAATACTCTCTCAATCAAAATAAGATAGCCCTGCCGGCACTCAAAGGTTCGCTTGAGACACTGATAACAGCCGGACGCCACATGATAATATAAATAACACAAAAGTATATAACCAGAATGCGTGGTTCGCGGCAATATTACGCCTTCGTGGACACGTTGTCAGGAGCCTACAAGTCAAGCAGCGAAGTGGTGAGGCTCCCGCTAAACACAGTCCACCCGATTCTCAATGTAAAGGACCTCAGGCTGTGTGTCGACAAGAAGAATGACGAACTCACCAGGTGCAAACGCCTGAGGTTATCCTAGCATGGATGTGAGCGGGAACGTACATCGATCCAAATGTTCAATGATAACGCAAGCGGAGGTAGAAGTGGGCAAAACTGTATCCGTGCGCTGCCTACGAGTACACGCGGAGCGGAAAGCCAGGGTTCGTGGAGCACCCGCCTGATCCATCGCGATGTTGTGACACTGTCTGAAACGCTAGGTGGAGCTAAGCCCCGCTACTGGTATCACTACTACACATGGGCGATTTTAATAGTTTGTGCGGGCTAATAGTCGTAACCAGGTCTGGGGTATTCGGCCGAGCGCGGTTTCGGCGCTTTTGTAGGAATGATAATAATGGACTACCATGCTTCCAGACTGGCTCTGTGGTGCTTCTCGCTTTGGGTTTAGCGGTCTTATGTAAATTTGTTAAGTGCTGCAAAATAACGCATTGCGCAAGGAAGCGCATAAAAAAATTCCCGTTTCCCCTCTCTACAGATGGTTACCAGCAAAACCGTAACATGCGCAGGTGTTGTATTGCTTCTAATTGTTAAAGAACGGGTATTGTTGCGCCCGGGCTGCAGCATCGGTACGGCATGACCGAGCTGGCTCTAATTGCCGTTTCGGGCGCCCCTGATCGCAAGCTGCCTGCTCCTCCGGAATAAGTATAACGCGTGGCCATTCATTTCGGAGGAACGTGCGGCTGATATTTGAAATTTGTCACGTTGACGCAGCTCCCCTCGCAACAGTGCATGCGTAGCCAGCCACTATCCCATCAGCTGCGCTTCACGCCATAGTTCGCTGCGCGCAAGCTCTCTTGCAATAGAGACTCTTTATCGCACCAACCTGCTTATTCCACCTCATTCCCCACCTAGTTTTTCTCGGGCATGGTCTACAGGTTGGGCTGTCGGGGTTTTGTGCGTCCAGAGGAGCCCCAGAATTTTTGGTTGCGTACTTAATGAGGTTTCACTGTAAAAAGAGAGACCCGTTTAGCGGCTACATTGCTTTAACATAAAAATCAAGAAAACTGACCAAGTGAGCCGATTGAAGACCATGTATTTCAAAGCACATCGTATTCAGTTTACAGGAGAAGCTAACTTAACCAGGTGCGGCTGGGCGCTGAGGAAGATAGCCCCGTTTGCCCGGCATGGGTAGTGGAAATGATTGATTGATTGATTGATTCATTGATTGATTGATCGATCGATCTATCGACTGATTGGTTGATTGATTGATTGATTGATTGATTGATCGATCGATCGATCGATCGATTGGTTTATTGATTGATTGATTGATTGATTGGTTGACTGGTTGATTGATTGATTGATTGATTGATTGATTGATTGATTGATTGATTGATTGATTGATTGATTGGTTGATTGATTGATTGATTGATTGATTGATTGATTGATTGATTGATTGATTGATTGATTGATTGATTGATTGATTGATTGATTGATTGATTGATAATGGGGTTTAACGTGCAAAACTACATGGTTATGAGGCACCCCGTAGCGCAGGGCTTCGGAATACTTTTGACCACCTGGGGATCTTTACATGCGCCGAAATCTCAAACACACGAGCGTCTTTGCTTTTTGCCTCTATCAGAAAAACAGCCACTGCAGCCGGCACTTTAAGGGTAGTGAAAACCTTCCCAAAAGAACGGGCTGGGTGGCTGTTTCGGTGAGCGCGACCAGGATTACTGAGTAGAATATTGACACGAGGCACCGACAGGCGATAACAAACTATGTGGTTATGGGGGATTTGCACGGGTTAAACGAACGGGGATTGTGCGACGAGTTCCCGTGAAAGAAGAGGACGAGGTGTGATGGTTGTGCTTTCCTCAGTGTGTACCAGCGGCACCCAGCCTCTTGCGTTTTGAGGATTGCAAATACATTTCCTACGGCATCATCGCCTCGTAACATCTTGTGGTGGAGGTGCGGGACCTTCTGAGAAGACGGAGCTTCGCAGCGGTCGCCAAATTTCATTCACCGAACTTCGCTCGGACGACCCAGCGGCTACTGCAGCCATGACAACCCCGCATCGCAACAAGGCCCCAGCGGCTACTGCCCCTTTGACAAGCCCCCACATCATTTTGTCGCACCCCCGGGACCCTCCCTTCTTCTATGGCAGGGCTGACGAGGATGTGGAAGACTGGATCATGATGTACGAGCGCGTCAGTGGCCACAACCGCTGGGATCAGACCATCATGCTCGCCAACC